>NC_058051.1:2190000-3390000 GCF_020085105.1 Siniperca chuatsi
TGCATCCTTCCTCACTGGCGTGTCTTACTGGGACACTTACATAGAAGCAATAATGCACAATAACTCACATTGTCTGCTGTATATAATGAAACTCTTTAGCCAGGCTCCAACATAAAATTTGTTCACACTATACTCACATAACACCCAAACAGTATTAAGTTATTAGAGTTAATGATGGTTTTATTGATTGTGAAAAGCAGGAAATCTACAAACACAGAGCTTTAGACCTCCAGCAGTCTAAGTCCGACCCCAATCCAAAGGCAAACATCCACTCCACCTGCCCCAGTTGGCTGGGGTTTAAAAGGCAGAGCTTCATAAAAAGGAAGGGTGGGCGGGACTTGGTGCTGGACAGCCAATCAGCTGACATAGACGGACATTCTGAACACCGCCCAGGTGGTCCAAAGGAAGCTGCTCAAGCCTTCCTCTGGGCTCGGTGGGCAGAGCCAGGTGCCAGGACAGATGAACCACGTTCATTCACCCACACGAGACATTAACATCATACACTTCCAAAAGAAAAGTCAACAAAAACCTCTGTTCTACGTCCCCACAGCAAAGCACCCCAGTCAAATGATAAAATACTCAAACACTCAAACACACACACACTTTTCATTATTCGCTGACAAAAATGATTTGGAATGTTTTCTTTTTAGAATTGAAATTCATTTTCCCCAGAAACCTTTTTTGCATTCAGATAAATTAAATAAAGTCAGTTGTCTATATGGATTGGGAAAGGGAAAAAGGAAAGGCAGAGGTGGGGTAGGACAGCGCACCACCCTTAATTTATATTTGATTCCAAAATGGTGAAGGGTAAGCCTGCAGCTCTTTCCAAAGATGGATAAATAATAGTGTATGCAGTCCATTCCCTCTCCCACAGAAAAAAAAATGCTCTCAGTATTTTGACCGAAAAGGGGGATGAGATGGACAGCAACATCAACACACACACACGCTCACCAACAATGGGGGGAGGGGGCAGCAGTGCAGTGTCTATGACAAATTGGGGCTAGGAGCAGGGCTGGTGGAGCTGTTGTCCTGATTTGCTGCCTGGCTTCCTCGTGGTGGAACCTCGATAATGCGGGGCTTGTCAATGATTCGAGCGCGCCGGTCGCCTTTCTCTACGATCCCGATGATCCACGCTCCGCCCGCCGCCCCCTGACCTCCAGCTGCGGAGCTCTGACTCTTCATCTCCGAGCAAAACTTGGCCGCCTGCTCTCTGGGCAGACACACCAGCAGCCCGCCTGGAGGCAAGGAGAGGAAGAGGGAGTTTAGGTCACACACTGGGGTTATAATAATAATAATAAAAATAATAATAATAATAATAATATATACACTTTCAAACAACAATTATGTCACCGAATTATGGCTAAATCCATGTTACATTATCACCTTCCTCGAAAGCTCCACTAGAAGCAGAATATTTAGATTTTGGATGGAGTATCACTTTCAATCCAAAAATGATGACTCATATCAAACATCGTTGCATGTTTACATACTGCGTACTCATTCACAGAGATACAGACAAGACCACATTTACTGTGTGTTCATCTCTGTTTCCATACCAGAAGTCTCTGCTGATGTGCCCTGAACCAGGTTGAACAGGTTTCCACAAGCTTTACTGATGGCAGCCATCTTGGCTAGGATTGGCAGGTTGTGGATGACGAAGGCCACTTCGTTTCGTTGCTGTGCTGCCAGGTTGTTGGCGTGCCCTAACAACCCGAAACCTGTCACGTCTGTTGCAGCGTGGGCCTGGAACTTGTGCATTAGGCCTGCCGCTGGAGACAAAAACATGAATATGAATGAGTCAGAACGGACTAACTTTATAAACTTTAATCACAACTATATAAAGCCACAAAAATACTTCAAACGGACCCGAAACCATCTAAAATATCGGCCCAGGCCAATGCGTGTTCAGTCAATGTGTTATCCCCCCCGCACACACACACACAACTAAATGAAAGACTGTAAGGCTGCGAGTAAATTCAGGTCAATGGTGTGGAGCCACATAAAACCATTACAGAATCTCTCAGCTGTAAATGAAACGGTAAATACATTTCCTGAACCCGTGATGACTGCAGGACTTCAGGGCATAATGACCAAAGTGTAGGCTACCTGTGCGGTTTAGCGTTGCCATGGAGAACATGGCTTCCTGATAGGCCTCTTTAACCTCCTCTTTGGTGACGACTAGCTTGATCTTGTTCCACCTTTCAGGCTGGTGAGATGTAAAAACAGAGATGGGGGGGTGAGCACAGAAACGCGTCAATATAATGACAACACTGCGAGCAATGTTCGTGTGAGCCGAGTCGAGGGGCTGACCTGATCGAGCCACTGGTGGGCATTCACAGCCACCTGCGTCCCCAGAGGTTTAGTCAGAACCAAGACGTCACCTGGTACTGCACCATCCGGCCTGCAAAAAAACAAACCGGGGAAACCATGTATCTCCAAATTTGGTGATCTGCAATTTTTCATACAAACTAAAGTTTAAATGTTCCTTTATCTATGGACATGGAACAAATTAATCAGAATACCCAAAGATATGTTTTTTTTAGATATTGTTTATGGCATTTTGCCTTTATTAGATAGTGATGGTAGAGACACAGACAGGAAATGCAGGGAGAGAGGGGGATGACATACAAACAAAGGTCCCCGGCCAGAGTTAAACTGGGATGCTGTAGTTATGTGGTACGTTACTGTTATTACAATTTATTTTTTAATTTACTTGATTTATTTAGTTTTATGACTTTTGGGAGTTCTTTGTGTTACTTATGTATTTGGTTTCTTTGACTTTCTATGTATTATTGTCTGGGAAAATGTAATTGCAGGTAGAAAGTGGACAAGGAAAAACATGTCAGCATGTGAATCTGTATATAAATTGTACTGCAATACACAAGATGCTGAAAGCAAAAATAAGATACAATGCAACATACAATGACATATGCACATTTTATATACATAAATTAAAATCCTGTTCTTCCCGGGTTAATTTTGGTTGGTGCAACTAACGATTATTTTCATTATTGATCAATATCCCGATTATTTTCTCTTTTAATCGTGTGTCAGACAATAGTGATTATAATTTCCCAGAGCCCAAAGTGACATATTCAAACTGCAATTTTTTTTATCCGACCAACAGTCCAAAGTTTACTATAATATATGACAGAGAAAAGCAGCAAACCCTCACATTTCAGAAACTGGAACAAAGTCATGTTTTGCATTTTTTTGGTCACGAAAAGACTAAAATGATTAATCAATTATCAAAATAACTGCTTGTCAATTTTCTATTGATCGACAAGTAGATTTATCGAGAAACCGTTTCAGCGCCATTGTATTTTACTGTTTACATGGATAGCTGGACAAATGAAGACAGGCAGCTACACTCCAGTTTGAAAGGAAAAAGAAAAAGATTGTCTCTCTAAACTGATCATTTTACACCAACATACCATATATACTGGGAACTAATAACACAAACGATGGTTCAGTTTCATTATGTGTCATTTTAAGCCATGGATTTTATATATATATGTGTGTGTGTAAAATTATAATGTTCAGTTTAATATTAACAAACCAGCTCTAGTAAGTAATATTCAATGAATATGATTTAATCTACCATGAATAATTGCCATTACCAGAGATGCAGAACCTCAGCAACAGTTTAATTGACTCACATGATGAACTCATTAGGCTGGCAGACGACTGATGCTACTCCTCCTACGATGATCCAGGGGTTGATCACCGTCTGGCCACCTGTCACAGAAGTCCCTCCCTCCTCTGCCGCATCACGAAACCCTCGAATCATCAGCGGCATCACCCGCTCACGGTCCTGTGTCACACATGCACATACAGACGATACTGAATCGTGAAAGGAGACCTTAGTTCGCCTTAAAGAAATCAAAGTATACACATGTAAAAATCCACAAGTCAAAGCTGTGTTACAAAGATACACTGCACTCACTGTAACGTGCACAAATTAGATTAGCAGAGGACACACAAAAGTGGCCTCAATAAATAAAAGCAAAGTCAACAGCTTGGCATCCACCCACGAACACACATAATGCTACCTTGTCATTCATCTTCTGGCTGACACTCAGCAGCATCAGCATGTTGTCACACTCTGTGATGCCCATGGCGTAGAGATCACTGAGGACGTTAGCACATGCTATCCTGCCCTGAGAGACAGACAGACAGAGAGAGAGAGAGAGAGAGAGAGCAAAAACTAGTCAAAAAGAGTTATGACACTGTTGTCATGTCTTAGAAATTATCAGCATTTTTAACATAGGAGACTCAGGTTGGAACCACATTTTACTGTGTCACCTCCTGAATAACATTCAGCTTCAAATTGGCTGGTGCTCCCCTTCAGCTACTATTCTTTAAAATAACTTTCTGTAAATTAAACAAACAAAAAAGGAGGCGTAGGTCCAATGTTCAATTGTTGTCCATTCATTCAATTGTTTCATTCAGTCCGGAAAACGAGAATGGGAAAAACTGATCAGATGTTTGTTTTGTTGGATTTTAAAAAAAAGGAAAATGATGGTGTGCATCCCTGTTTTCATCTTGAAGTGGGTAATCACAAATCTTACTTCTGTTTTGTGGATTTCTGATTTCGTCACAGTGCGCATGTGCAGCCATAAACTGTAAAGTGCAAGCACCTTGCGGAAGCACGTAGACTCAAAGAGAATCTTTTTATTTATAAAAAAGGCAAATTATAAGGCATTTGATTTTTTTTTTCTGTCAGATTCATCAGTGATGACAGACGGACTGGAGCCCGTTTTATGAATGTAAGAGTGAAGTACAATATTGGACTCACAAATAGTGTTTCCTACGAATAGAAATCTGCAAGGTTTCCTGAATTAGATCCCAGGATGAAATCCTCACCGATGTGTTTTTAGGCATGGGAGTTTATACAGTTCCTGTAATGATGCAGATTTGACCCATTTTATCGCTTTTTTGTTTTGTTTTCCAGATTGAATGAAATAATTGAATGAGCGGATGACACAAGGACCCTCAAACTCATTATCCTGTCAGTAATCAGTTACACATGGCCATATACACAGGTACAGCGCAGTTTACAAGGATTTAGGAGAGTTTTCCCATTATATAGTTTAGATTTAAAAAACTGTAAAATAAAACAGAAAATTAGAATAAAATCATGATCGACATTACACAATGCTTCCTGGGTTTTATAATAATCCCATTTCATCCAGTATTTTTCACATTTGTCTTTCTGTAGTAAGAGGGTGCAGTACAGGTCACCTTTTCCACAAAGAATAGATAATTAACTGAATTTATGTAAACGCACATGTTACATGAAGTCAGCATTTGGTGATGCAGGATTTTAACAGCAAATGCATCATAAAATACATATTTCTTATGGTATAGTAAACGCTAAGTGCACAGTACACAGTTGTTGAATGACGCTATACTGTACATATCCAACCGACACTGTTAGAGTACATTTCTGTTAGGGTGCGAGGGAAAAGGGCAATAAAAACACCACAACACAAAACAGTAGAGCTGCAACAATTAGTCAATTAATTTATTATTCAATGGACAGAAAATTAATTGCCAACTATTTTATTTAATTAACGAATCAAGCAAATAATTGGCAGATTAATCAGTAATTAAAATGATCGTTACTTGCAGCTCTACAAAATAGGGTGTACACATTTCTAAAACTGTGTGAAAAGCATGACGCTTTTCACACATAAACGATTTACATTAAACACTACATGCCCTAGTACAATCACGTGTGGCTGTTATGTTATTGCCCGCCTTCACACCCCCACCCCGCTTACTGTAAGCGGATGAGTGTGTCACCACGAATGTGTCTGTGTTTGGACTGCCTTACTTCCTGTATAGTTTCCCAACAAACAAAGGCAGGGTGCATGTGTGCAAGTGCTTCAGGGAGGGAAACACCTGCCAGTAAACTCACCATCATGTAGGGATCCTCCACCAAAGGGTAGAAGAAGTCTGTGGTCTGGACCAGAGAGAGCCCTCCATGCCTCAGGGGAATCACACAGCAGTCCATCCCCACACCTGGAAACACACCTCAGTGAGGGGGGAAAGACACTTACACTACGATAGCCCTCACTTATTTAAAGTGTTCAGTTTTTGGGGAGAGTGAGAATGCTACTTTAGTAGTTTGTGTGTGTACTTGTGGCGGTGTTGTTTAATAAAAGGTATTCATTACAGGAGTTATATGGGATTGTATTACCAGTCCAAGAGTTTCTATGTTTGTGGTCACTCAGTGCAACTGCACACTCTGCTCTCCACATACTGTAGGTCGCTACATCTCTAAAAGGCAGTAAACTAAGTAGTTTACTGCACTTCCACTCAGTGTTGCGAAAGCTTTACAAGAAGAAATGTTTGACCAAGAGCATGAACTTTGCACTCAAAGCATCCAAAATATTTCTGCTGAATCATACCTAGCGTGTGGTAATTTGACAACTCACGGAACTTCTTGAACACTCTTAGCTAGCTACTGCCTGTTACATGCATTTACGATGTAGCTTCGTCATAACTTACGACTGTAAGGAGCTTAACCTATATGTTAACAAATTAGATAGCTGCGGATTATTGTTTAAAAACAGATTGTTTTTATTCGCCCCTGTCTGTCTGCCTGTCTATCTGTCAGTTGAGCTGCCACATGAGTTAAGACAAGCTAGCATGGTTAGCAACAGTTACGCTAGCTAACTGACGTTAACCACCAGGGTTTCTGACTATATGTAAGTTACGGGACACGAATAGCTCTGCTAATTCAAAATGTGTTTCTTACCGAGTCGGGGGCCGGGCAACGGTTGGCCGAACTCCGATGGTTGGTCTCCGGCCTTCCCAGTTCCGTCGGCCCGGTCCGCCTCCAGTCCCGCCAGGAGTTTGAGCAGAGCCTCCTGCGGGACCTTGCAGCCTCATCCCTTCATGTCCGAAAAGGCTGTGAGACGGAACCCGCGCTCCAGGCCGTGCTCCTCGGGTTTGAAAGGCTTGTATCCGGGGGGAAAGCACCCCTCGGTTCCCACAGCCTCTGCCGGGGGAGGCGGGGAGGTTGAGCCTGACATGACTGCAGGTGGACCACTTCAAACGCACAACGCCAGTCCCCGCACACCGGTAAATAAGGACGCCTGAATGAATGGACGTGTGTCCTGCGAGCGTTGCTTGAAACAAGAGCCCAGTGTAAAATTAACCAAAATAAAACAAATGCGACTTCCTGTCGGAACTTTCGCCGTATAAATTCACAGTGTACATGCCTATGCAAGATTCACAGATCTTAAACCACACACCTTTACCAAATGACTTGGACATTGGACTTGGATTACTACAATATTAGAAAAGGGTAATTTAAACCCATAACGAAGGCACAGTCGTCAGAGATAGAGGAGCAAACGTCTTATTTTGAAGGTAGAATTTATAACTTCCGGTCCCTCTGTGTCTCTCGTTGTTCAACTTGACGCAGCACGTAACGGCTGTAAAGCGTTACCATGTGCTCTCGCTGAAAGGGGTTTCATCGCGCTTTATATTTTTTTAGTCGACCCATTTATATCTGTTCTGGGATTATTACTTTAAAACGCAAAGCACGTTGTAATAATTACATTGTAACCGCATTAAATATTGCCGTTGTGATGAAGTTTTAAAGAAAATAAAAAGGAAAACAATTATGATTTTACCCGAATCGTCGTAAATGGTTACGTCGCAGTTGTACTACACTCAGGGTACACACACGTCAAAACACACGAGAGCTAATGAATAACTGGTTTATTTGTTAAATCTTCAACAGTTTTAAACAATATTCTTTGCATCAAATGATCTATAATCACAGACAATATGCACACAAACTGTGAAGAGCCGTCAATGTGCTTACCTTAAGACAGATAAATAGCTAGGTGCCACAGGTGAAGATAAGACAGAATAAGGGGCACAAAAAGGGGCTGTGTGGGTTAAGGGTCAGGTCTAGCATCAGAGATAAAGCAGTGGTAGTCAAAGATGTACACAGGCACAGAACACAGAGAATGGCTACTTTTTTCAATAAGAGTAAATCCATCTCTAATACATAATAATACATGTTTTGAGGTAATGCAGCCAGCAACATTTATAACCAAAACATATTTGAATATTCTATATGATTTAAAGCTCACTAGGTTATTCACATTGTGATGTGTTTCCTCCTTTGAGAGGAAAAGTACCCCTCTAAATAGTCACGTTTTTCAGCTCAGGCCCAATGATTACTGATGTGTATATAGCATGGATGATGCAGTCAAAGTATACACACTTGCTCCACAGTTTGTGGTTACCTCCTCAGTTGCCACAACGCCACTGGAGCGAAGAGGGACGAGAAATGGGACTGAGGCAAGAGATCAGGGATGATGTACAAATACTGATGGAGATGTGCATCAGCGTGCCATCTCAGAGGCAAGGCATGGGGAGAGGGAAGAGGGGAAATAAAAGAGCAGGTGCTGGGAGACAAAAAGAATGGCGACAAAAGGATGGGAAAGCTACAGCAGAATTTGAGTCCAAGGAGCAGTTCTAGGAAAATACCATGCTGATTATCTTGCTGTTGTTCTTTTCTTTCACTTGTCATCTGATTGCCACTTGTCTGGATTCCAACATATTTGATTTTTTATTATTTTCTTTTAAATGGTAAGATCCACAGAATGTTTTCAGGTTTGCGTATGCGTGTTTGCAAGGTCGAGAGAGTAAGGTGTAACTACCAAACATGTTTTTCCAGGCTTTGCCCGGAGCTGGGACCAGACACGCTGAACGCCTAAAACGTAAATATATTGTATATATATCTGTATGTGTGTGTTGGGGTCATGGTGTGCTGAACTATGCTCATGTTACTGTATACAGTCCATGACATGTATCTGCAGCGTGTCCATATCTGGAGCCTGGTACTGGCACTTAGGACAACATAAATCTGGCAGCTCCTCAGCTCCAGTTGCCCCTTGATCACCGACTGGTACTAAACCCTGATTGCGGAACGAGGGGGCAGGGGGCACCGTGTTGAAAGCTGCACCGGGGAACACACCTAAGGCGAAGGAGAGAGAAAGCATGTTAAAACAGCTTCTTACCAGAAAAAAAATCTTGAGAAAAGACATTTAAAATTACATTTCCCATTTGTTTTAGTTTTAAGAGTCATGGTGCATAGTGGTCACTACAGTAGCCATTTTCTTGTATATGTGTGCGTTTCATTGGTAAAGCTGCAAAACAGCCAAGGCAGTGGACAATACTCAGTGGTGAAAAGTACATTTACTCAAGTACAATTCAGAGTATTTCCATTTTTTGTTTCTACTTCACTACATTTCTGAGGGAAATATCGTACTTTTTACAAAACATATGAGTTGTTAAAATGATACTTTGTAAATAATTAAACCAACAGGATATAAAGCACTTTTATTTTTTAAGTAGTAGTATTAGCAGATTTCTTTGGGTGCTTGAGGGCAGCAGAACAAGCTGTAAACACAACATATGACATTTCCTATTTACACATCAAGCAGTTATGGAGCAACATTATCATTCAGTGTCTGATGAATGTCAGTCCAATATTCTCTGTTTTTGGTCTCCACCAACTCCTGAGGGAAATATCTGTCTCTTTAGCTGCTAAATGCTCCGCTATGTTCACCAGCTGGTCGCTAACTGTGTCTGTCTGCTGCTTGGTGCTGAGCAGCTCGTGTACAGTGGGTTTTAGAGCTTGTTTGCTGAAAACAGCTGCCTGGAAAACACTGAAACTGAACCATAAAACAAAAACTAGGAGCTGAAAGAGGCTAAAAAGCTCCGTACAGCTGCAGAGTCTCTGTAGGTTCAGAACTATCAGAAACACCTTTCACATTAGTAGTAGTTTTGTGCTTTCTCGTCTCTCCTTCTGTCGCTTTCAGCAGGTATTTCTGCCTCCGGAGCTGCAGAGTCTGGATCTGTGGTTGTGGGCCGCCTGCTGCCCCCGTGTTCCTGTTGTTATTGGCTCTGTTACTAATACTGTCATTATTATTCCTAGAGCTGTTATTCCTATTATTATTAATATTAATGTTACCTCTACCATTACATTATCACTATTTTAAAAATTCTAGGTGGTATTTGCATTGTGCTCCCCCCCAAAAAATCTCTCTCTCTCTCTCTCTCTCTCTCGCTCACACGGCAGCAGCAGATGGCCGCCCACCACTGAGTCTGGTTCTGCTCGAGGTTTCTGCCTCTTAAAGAAAGTTTTTTCTTGCCACTGTCGCCAAGTGCTTGCTCATGGTGGGATTTATTGTAATTAATATTATAAAGAGCACGGTCTAGACCTGCTCTATAGGAAAAGCGCAATGAGATAACTTCTGTTGTGAATTGGCGCTATATAAATAAAATTTAATTGAATTACACACAGTCTACTGATTTATTGTTAAGATATAAATAATGATGATTTAAAATCAGCTCTACCCCGACCAGCGACAACATTAAAATGTTGCTTACACTGCCAAGCAATTATAAGTTCAATTAAAAACCATGACAACCAAGATGGCTGGCAGTAGATCAGACATTTCTTTAAAGAGGACCCTTGTAAGTAAACAAAATGTGATAATATCAAGTAACATCGAAGGAATAACATAATTCTTACAGTTTTCAAATATTGATTGTGTGTGAGCAGGAAATTACAATCAATCAAGTGTCCACTGAATTGGACATCATGCATCAGTAAGTATATTAAGACTTTAAAGCGTACTATTATTGCAGTGTGTGTACTACAAAAATAATAATTTTGTGCAACTTCTGAGAAATGTGAGAAAAAGCAGGAGCGGCAAGTCCTGATCCTTCTCTTTGCAGGAGTGACAGTAGAGCTTTTTGTTAAAATTTGTATTAAAATATGTTACGCAACACGCAAATGCAGGCTGTCCCCCAGAATGGTCACATCAATAACTTCTTGTAAAAACTGGCGTTAATTCATGCATGAATGGCCTAAAAAACGTGCATTACTTCACATCTACGTGCGTGTTATTTTGAATGTTTGCATTTGTGTGTGTGTGTGTTGGTTGTAATGTACCTTGTGGAGGGGGAATGTGTGGGGCCCGTGGTGGAAAGTCTTCCAGGTGTCTCAGCTTCATTTGCTCCATACGTGCACTGAGGCAGAGGTGAACATAGACAACTTTTATGTTTAATCACGCTTTAATAAATGTCTAGAAATATTGATATTTATTACCACGCAGAGGTAGCTACAGCTCTGACTTCAGATTTCAAGTGTCTGTCTTGACAATGAGCCATCAGCCCTGCATTTGATGGCAGCTGCAGTCAAGCTACAGTCGCCTCAAGATGCTGATGCAGCATCTGATTAGCAATTGAGATTGAGGGCAGGGAGAGAAATTCAGCACACAAGGACTATGTAACCCCGACGTATCAGAAATGACGTCAACAGAGATTTGAACGTCCCTCAAAATAGACAGTTGGAGCACACAGCAAGACAGACTGAGCTATCGACTGCGTGACCGCTGCATAAACGCCCACATTCAGGACATGAATAATTAACATAATGGAAATAGGCCTGCATTGTGCTCCCCAGAGATAACTTTTGTTTACCGTGATGTGGCTTCCTGTTTGAGCCTGTCAATATCAGCCATGGCCTGAGTCAGCTTATCCTGCAGCTCCTCCTTCTTCTGGTTCAGCTTCTCTCTCGCTTCTCGCTCCGCTAGGAAATCTGCCTTGTAGATCTCAGCCTGAGCAAACACAAAGACAGGGAGAGAGGGAGGGAGATATGAATTTATTCAACGACAGCCATTTTGTTCCATTTCAATATACCTGTAATACATAAACAAGTTAAAATGTATGTGTGGCCGATACAGGCTGATTTGTGCATAACTGACAGGTGACTCAGAGGACGGGCCATGAATTAACTGCCATGATGTTCAGACTGTGATTTTCAGTGTGTTTACTTAGCTTAAATGCTTGTCACAATCCTCCTGCTCTCTAATCACAAATACTGTGTTGCAATGCTGCCGAATTCACATAGTTGTTCTCATTTACATATTTTTCTGTTGTCAGATAATCATTATTTTCTGATCACGACATCGTTAGATAAAATGAACAAAACTGCAGGTTTGTGCGGTGAAATCCGCTGAACAAAGTGATTTGTGTGCAGATATGCTCAACAGCTATATGACTGTACCTGTGCAGTGAGGACAGGAATAGTCTCCAGTGAGCCTTTCTGTTGCTCCACCTCCTCCTTCAGTTTATCAATCAGGTCCTGCTTCAGGGCCAGCGCTCTCTCTGCATCCTCTAGTCGGCTGCACAGGTCTCCTCCCTGTAAGACAAACACAGATGAATGAAGACAAAAATCCATATGCTAAATATCAAAACTTATGAGGGTAAAATGATGCTTACATGTGTTTTTACCTCACTCTTCAGTTTAGAATCATAGTCTCTAAAAAGACATGTGTAGGCGTGCTGCAGCTGTGTCAGTTTTTTCCTGAGAGGAAAAAAGGGAAACAGAGTTTTACCGTACAGTACAGTACAGTATACCAAATCTGAGGTGTCGTGCTGGGGAAAATATTGAACATTTTTGAAATCCAGCTGCAGTAATTACCACAGTGAAACAATTACCATCACAATTCTATAACGACAATCAAACATTGAAATTGTATGTCATTATTAAGGAGACCCCGAAGTCCTGAAAAATGATTTTCTTAATCTTGCGCGCAGAAGATGAGATAATAAAATTACATTTAAATTCAAATGGGTTATCTTTCGTGAACAAGTTACTATCTTGTTTGCACAAGATAAAAAATAGATTTTTCGGGACTTCGGCGGCTCTGTATATGATGGTTTTTATTTTCCTGTTCGCTGCATGTTTAATAAAATGTGACAGGTTTACCACTCATTTCTCTTATTTAGAGAAAAGCCTTTTTTAATGCATGTGGAAGAAATCTTTCTCTTTTTGGAATAAATCTTTTTGAATATCGCAATAGTGCAGAAAGTGAATAAGCAGTTGGGTCACTGCTTTCTGTGTGTGTTGAACCCACTTCTCCTCTGTGACGACATGTCTCTCTGTCTTCAGGGCCTGCTCCAGGCTCTGGGTCTGCAGCAGCAGCTTGTCCATGGCCACATGATGCTGCTTCCTCTGCTGCTCCTGCTCCCGCTCTGCCACCTGCAGGGCCTTCATCGTACTGCACAGCCTACACACAAGTAGAGCAGAGAGAAACAAATCATCAGCACACATGCACACCGACAGGTGGACACATTTAAGTCTCTACATATATATATTCATGCTGACGTGACGTGACAACTTACTTTTCTTCCAACATTTTGCGTTCTTGTTCGCTTTTCTCCAGGCAGCTCTGTCTCTCATTCAGTTCTCCTAATAGGGAAGTTGCTTGAGCTTTCAGAGCCTCACAGTCCTTGGCCAGCTGCGGAAATACAGAAAGCTTTATGGTATCTGAGTGACAGTCGATATTTTAGGGCTGCTTGCTACAGCGCCCCCATCTGTAACTTTGTAACCTCAGTAGGTTCAAGGTTCAGCGTTATTGTCATTATACAATACAGAGTCATTTATTTATGGTGGTGTGCAGAGGATGAGGTGAAGTTGAGGAGTCTCACAGCCTGCGGAAAGGAAACAGGCTGTGGCTGGGGGGGGGTCTTTTAGTATTTTTTGGGCAGTGCGCAGGCTGGGCTCATCCCACCGATATCATCGGTAGATGGGTACCAATGATGAGCCCTACGGTCCTGGGCCGTGCGCATCCCATGCCAGTAGTTGTATTATTTGAAATTTTTTGATTATGGTCATAGGAGTAGAAATCACAGCAGTTCATAATTCATACCTGGGCACAATCCTTGTCCTTCTGTTTGAGCAGAGCTTCAGTTCTGTCCCGCTGAGCTGAACTCTTCTGCAGGTAATCAAGCTTCTCCTCCAACTCACGATACCTGCAGACATGACGGATTCATAACTGAACTGGAGTTTTTTAAAAGTAAGACACATATTTTAATCTAACTTCCTATATAAACAGATATAGGTATTATTACAATATATATGTATCACTACAATAAAGTAGGGCTGAACAATTGATCATTTTTATATAGAAATTTTAAAGGGGTTTTCCCAAGAGCCACAAATGTATACAATTTTAACTTACATAATAACAATGTCTTAATGAGCTGTAGTAAGTAAGTAAAGTTTATTTAATATAGCACCTTTCACAGAGCAAGGTCACAAAGTGCTTCAAAAGTCAAACTGTTACACAAAATTGTACAAAAAGTGAAAGTTTAATCCGCCGTTTGTCGCTGGCAAATGAACTCAGCTGTTGCTAATTAATGTTAATTCTGTGCAGAGGTGGAAGAAGTATTCAGATCATTTAGTAAAATCAAAGTGGCAAATATAGTAAAAAGTCCCATTTTCAAAATTTTACTTAAGTAAAAGTACAGAAACATTAGCAACAAAATGTACTTAACGTATCAGTAAAAGCAATAGGTGTGCAGAAAAATTGGCCCTGTCAGTGTTAGTGTGTCAGTGTAACTGCTTCATATTCTGTTGGGTAGTGTCACCTATCACAGTGCATTAAAAACTAATCATACGTCATGTATGTAAAATCTTAACCTGAAAAATTACTAATAACTAATAAATAAATAAAGTGGTGTAAAAAGTACAATATTGATCTCTGAAATGTAGTGTAGTAGAGGTTTAAAGCATAAAATAGAAATACTCAAGGGAAGTACAAGTGCAGGAACACCACTCTGTATCTTTTTTTATGTTTGAAAAATTAAGAACTGGGCTGTGCCTTTTTGTTTTTGTTCATGAAAGACGCCTCACTTCAGTCTCAGACATGTAGCTAGCGGGGAGCTCTGCAGTTGTCAAGTAAAGATTGAATGACAGTTGGTGAGCAGAGTTGTCAGAATTTCACAATTAAACTTCTGAATTGAGACGTCCGGGATTAACAGCTGACTGAGTGTCAGTGTGATGCTGACGTTAACGGTAGCTTAAGCAGCTGCAGTGCACAGTGTCAACAGTAGCATTAGGTGTCGCCACTTTTGAATATTATATATATTTGAATATTGTTGAGTAAAAACAATATTGATCAGTAAAATCACAAATAAATACTTTCCTCAAATCATTCAAGTCTAAATAAATTTGACATAATTTCCTGTCCATTTGGGTTTGCCAGTATGATGTTAAAAGGTAAGCTAACAAAAGGTAAATCTTAATCCTTTAATGTAAAGACAAGATAGTAAAAAAAATCTTCTAGTACTGAAAGAATAATAAATTGTTGTAATGGTATATAATATACAACATATGACAGAAAAACATGGATGAAAAATAGTCAACAAAAGAAAACAATATATATATATGTAAAAAAAATAAATAAACAACATACAGGAAACTGAGTTAAAAATGAAGAGACAGGCAGGCAGCACCACATTGTGGCGAAGAGACAGAACTGTAGAAAGAAGGCATGCACACAGTGAGAAAGAGAAGCCACACAGAGCTGCGGCTCACCTGCCCTGTGTGGCCTGAAGCTGCTCTGTGAGTTTAGCCAGGCTAGAGCTGGAAAAAGGAACAGAAAGCGGGAGGAGGAGGAGGAAGAGGAGGAAGACATCTCAAAAGTGAGTCTTTTATTAAGCAGAAGAAAGGCAGAAATAAAAAAAGCATGCTAGTGTCTGCAGATATACAGTATAGTTAAGAATAATTTAACAGCACTCAGTCCAAAAGCTGCTAATGACAATTAGTTAAAGACAGAAAGTCAGTTTGGTGTCGTTAGTTTCAAACAATTCACTGAAGTATTTTGTATTAGGAGGGAAAATGCATCATACCAGTCAGAGGAGTGCTGTGCCTCAGAGCGATGTTGAACAACCTCCTCAGTAACACTGCTTGCCTGTAAATAAACATTCATACAAGTCTTTCAGATCACAGATAAGGCAGCTGATTCTTGTGTCTATGCATATCCATCTTTATTGTACATGTACACGGATCTATAAGTGACACACAAGATGTAACAGAGGGAAACAATAGCAATGAAAATGACAATGATTATTGATGAGATGCTGTCAACAGGCCTCATGCACGAACCAATGGGACAAACATTTGTTTTTAAGTTGCACTTGTATATGTGATATAATTAAGAGAACTTGTCGTATTCAGCAGTTTTCTCCTATTTAGAATTTTCTCTCTCTCATATATATATATATATATATATATATATATATATATATATATATATATATATATATATACACACACACACACAGTTTGCCATCCACCACAGTGGGAAAACAATTATAGTAGCATGCAGCCTTTTATTCTATATTTTAATGCCTTAATATGAATGAATTGGGAGTTATATATGCAACCAAAATCAACTATAATGTGAGTTTGACAGACATGGACATTTACCAGGCACAGAGGGTCTAAAGGAAGGATGCTATTGGTTTTTGTTTTTGGAGCTTAAACCCATACTAGGGACAAAAAGTCCAGATATCTCTGACTTTGATTTGGACCATTCTTTTTTTTAGTGTGTCTCCTGTCAGTCCCTCAACTTAATGGATGTGTTTATACTCTCTTCAACCAAAATTAGAATGGAACAATATTGCCTACTGCAGCTTTAATTTATACTGAACTACTGGAGTACCACTTTAAATCGAAACAGACAGCTAGCTTGGTTAGCTGGGCAGTTCCCCCAGAAGTAGATCCCTATGCAGTGAGCAACAACAGCTAAGTGTTAAAATGAGTTTCCTGAATCTCTACAACGGAGGTGACGAGTGCAAAGTTAGCATGACCCATTAGTCAGACTGGCCACAATTATGAGAAAAAGACCCAGGTAGAAAAATACCAGAATTTCCCTGACTTGAAATACTCGTAAGAGTAAAGCTCACAGAAAAAGTAAGAAAAATCCCCCTTCTTTGGACATCTTCTTTTTTCACATGTCATCAAGCGCAAGTTTGTCAGTTGTCATTGCTGTTATTTCCTTATGTCTATCCTGCTCATCTGTAGTACTACATCACTGCGCTGGTTCCTGGGGTACAATTGGTACGTGTTTGGATCACAGTGTTACCTGTGCCTGGGCCAGTTTGGCCTGCAGCTGGTCAATGCAGCGCCGCATTCGCTCTCTCTCGTTGTCGCACTCCTCCCTCTCCTTCTCCAGCTCTTCATTCTTTCTCCTCAGCTCTCTCATACCTTCCTCCAGCTTTTCTTTGTGGCTCTTCAGCAACTGGAGGAACTCGTTTGCACCTTCCACAGGCTGCGGAGAAAGACATGAAAGTGAAAGAACCAGGGGGGAGTGGATGCAGGGAGAAGTGATGATAGAGGGGAAGTGGACCGAGACAGACCACGTTCACCGTGGGCTGGAGAACCGACACCAAGCCGAAAGCAGAAATACACCAAGATGCGAGAGAACAAGAGCTGAGGTTTACAAAAGGAGACAGAGAGGGATTTTAAAAAAGGGATACAGCGGCAGATTAGAGCTGTGTATTAATGCTGTACTCCACTCAAAGTAAGACGCAGAGAAAGTTCTCGTGTCCAACTACCATTCAATCCAACGTTCCTGCTCACAAGTATAACGAATAACATGGACGACCTCTACATTTATATTGCCTAATGTAAAACACAGTTCCCCGTAACATAGCTGGTGCAAAGTTTATTATTAAAACGGTGATTAGTGCCAGGTTTTCTATTTGGAGTGCCGACTTCAAAGGCCAGCCCATATTATTTATCCGAGTAGAACGTCAGGATTTCCAACCTCTGCCTGAGTGCAATGAAAGATAAGGTGGGGTGAAGCGTGAAACTAGAGGTGGGACGGCCACAGAGTGGGTGTCGGGGATCTCAAAGCGTGATGGAGTGAGCAGGCTCACCTCGCCATTTTCCCTGTCCATTTTCTCCCCCCATATCCCTGAAAGTGAGGTGGGGGGAGAGGGGAGGGCACTACCCAAGGAGCTATGCACACTCGCATCACCCTACACACACACACACGGACGTACCAGTTAGATGAAAAATAAACAAATACATCAAAACTGAAATCAGAAAACAGCGTCACACATCTTACCAGGCTGCGAGGCGGCATGGTCTGTGTGTGTTGATCCGTCTCTTCAACTCTCTTCCTCTCCCGCTGATCTAGAGTCTGAAAGACACAACAGGAATAAGTGGTTCCAATGTCCACAGGAAACATTTTAGAAGCAGGGCATCTATTCTTCGGCAGACGCAATTCTAATGTAGTTTCAAGTTGTTTCCCCACATTTTACGTCTTTTACGAGCACACCGAATACACGTTTGCTCATTTAGATGTAGTAACAGACGCTTTGTGGCTGAAACCTTAATGACAAGCTTTTGTCACCAACTTTCTCTGCGATCACTCATTTTAAATGTCAATACAAACGATGCCACTGCGCCTCTGCTGTCATTAATATGATCACAAAATAATGATTTGATCAGCAGTGCAGCAGCTTGGTAATGACTGCTGGATAACATGCAGTATTTATGAGCCATGATCAAATGATGATGATCACAACTACATTATGAGTTTGCCTGTATCAAGACACAGTATGGGTGATCACAGACAGCAGGACGGGACAGAACAAACATTTAATGGGCTGAGACTCAGCAGAGTAACCGGGCTATGTCTGTTCTACCAGATGTTGGCAGTGATGCACAATTTTGTTGTTTGCCAACTAAAAAGAGGATGAAGATGAAGAGATGTAGTAGTTTTGCTGCGTATGTGTGAAGACAAAGCCAGTAACACATGAAATGCATCATTAAATATCAATTTTTAGTCAAATGAAAATAAATATAGTCAATTAAACGCATTCACAAGCTGCAAGCTGCTCCGGCAAAAAAAGACCCGGCATGTAAAGACAGTGGAGCGGAGAAAAGAGCCTGCGATCGAGGCGCTCTGCTGACGGGCCAGGCGGACGCTGACACACTGGCTAGAATGGCAGCGGATCCTGCAGCCGCCATGTTTGGCATTAGCCGTTACTTGTCTCTATATACATCTGTCTGTCGCCACACGTTACGTATGTGCTTCCTAATATGGTGAAATTACAGTAACTATTACATCAGCAATAGGAAAACTAACCAGCGAATATACCAACACGTGATTATAGAATACAACAGCGGAAGATATGTAACTAATATGTTAAAATGTAAAAACACCTGACAATGTGTGAATATAAGGAAGCAGATGTGTGAATCTCAAGTAGCTAACCTGTGGTCCGTCCAGCGGCCCGTTCCTTGCTGGGCGCCCCTGCAGGTCTTCAGTCTGGCTGGAGCTGCAGCAGTGGTTAGAGGAGGAGACCGGTCCGTTCACCAAGCCCTGTAAGGAGTGGTTCTCCTGGGCCAGCCTCTCCACCAGGGCCCTGGCCTCCTGGAAACGACAGCTGAGAAATTCTCGTTCCTCTCTTGTCCTCCGCTGCCATCCCTCCATCTCCTCACAGCGCTGACGCAGGGCTAGGTTGCTCCGCCGCAAGGCCTCTGGAGGACAGAAGGAAGAAGGTAAAAGGACAGGTAGGAGACTGACACGTCATACACAGTGACACAGACAAACAGGTAGAATTAAAGACACGGGGGCCATAGATTAAACCAAGAGTGGGACAGGAAACTAGATGTAGAAGGTTATTCTAATTTTGGTGTGCAGCTTTTAGGTTGTGATTTCCAGAGCTTAAAGAGAGACTTTTGAAAGATGAAATAACACATTGTCCCTCTCTTACAAATAAAATGTTGAAACCAGTAGCTTATGATGGCTAATGTTAGCAAACTTTATATAGACATCGCTGTGTAACTGATAATACCGAGTCAGTTTGCTGACTTTATGACTTTACTGTTTACACTATGTTTAGCCACGTTTACCATTATACCAATATTGCCAAGTTGAAGTTCATTAGCAGTCAAACACATGTGTCAGTTTAATACATTCAGGGGTTTTACAGCCCACAGTATTACTTGGTCTGGTGTGACCAGTGGCTTATGGTGGCTAATGTTAGCTAACGTTAGATAGATATATATATATATATATATATATATATATATATATATATATATATATATATATATATAGTTGTGTTACTGACACTGCTCAATCAGTGGGCTGACTTCATGATTCTCCTGTACTTGTGCTACTGTTACGCTACATTTTAGCATTTAGGATTATTCATCATTTCCACTTGTGACCACAGTGGCAGCTGTTCAGCAAAAGTCAAACAGGAAGTTTCTTGTGTCCACATATCGAAGTGTCCTCGAGCAAGACACTGAACCCCAACTGCTGCCGACGGTCAGCCTAGCGTGGGAGTGGGAGTGTGAATGGGCGAATGAGAGGTAAATTGTAAAAAGGCAGTCCATTTACCATTTAAAGGCTGCTTTACAGTCACAGAATTCAACTGTTGCAGCTCAATTAAATGAACAATGAATGCCTCTACTTTTGTATGGTCAACAAATACTACAAATTACTAAAAATCCTTTCGTAAACTGTTCATTTAAAATCACCAATTATCCTTCCAACATATCAGATATACCGTACTTTGCTTTATTCCTTTAAATGATGGGGATACATCCTACCTCTAAGCTGCTGGTTGTCACCCAGCAACCTGGTCACCACTTCATTGGCAGCCAGCTCTGGTGGGACCCTGAGGGCCCCTCCACTCTCCTCTCCCGACATGTCCCACTGCATTGGGCCATCGGGCTGGGGCTGCACCATCCCTACAGAAAAACATGCAGGTTATTATCTGTACAAACACACCTCGTTATGCACGCGAAACATCAGTGCACAAATAACAACACCCGTGTTGTGTTGAAGCCTGTTTCCCTGAACCCGAACCCGAACCTGAACCCAACCCAGTTATCTCTGCTACGGGAAACCCTACTTGAAGGAGGGACGGACTTCCGACACAAAGACCCACAAAGTACTGACACATGGCAAACCACGCATCAACTTTCACTTTCAGTTTGATCCCTCGTCAAAGTCCTGGTCCACTTTATGTGAGAGGGGGCCACCTGGCCCGCTGATCAGCCTTTGTCACTCACTCGTGAAGTGTCAGTGCCGTGCAGTAAAACCTACATCCAGGTAACGGTGAACGGGAGGAAAACATTACGTCATCCCCAGTGCCATGAGGCAACGAGCTCAGACTGAGACACACAGCTCGTGTTACATATTTGTTTACAGCAGAAGCTGAAGTAAAAGCAGCAGTCGTCAAGTTCAACCGCTGAGATGATCAAAAGCGCACCATCATCTCGGAGTTGTTGTCTCCCCCGCACTCAGTAACGTTACACCACAGCACACTGCTAACGTCACGTTACGGTGGTACGAAACTCCTCTTACCCTTTCTTCTTTTTCAGTTGTGTTGTCCGGAATAACAGGCAGCCGAGCTGTCACTCACATACAACCTGTTAGTAAACGTAGCTAATTAGCCAACCGTACAAAGCTGGCTAATGCTAGATAACTTAGCTAACGACTTAGCTTGTGAGCTAGCTAGGATAAATTAGCAAACCAGTAGCTGGGTAATCCGAGGCACTTGTTGACTGACATAAACAACGACCTGCATCAACGGACTGTGTATGTTCCGAAAGGCATTTTGCCCAATTTGTTAACGTTAACCTAATACTCTGTACGCGTTTAAGGTGAGTTTAGGTTATCTGTCAAAGCCGAGGCGAGTGTTGTTAGCTCAGGAAATGCAGTAGTCTTGTGTGCCCTGAGTTCAGCCTCTCAGGCAGCACTTCCTCTCAGGCTGCAAATACTGCCTCCTTGGTTAAACCATACAGGTCTACTGCAAAATGAATACCAGGAACCCGACCTGAGATGACACTGAACATTAAACATATTGTCTGCTGTATGCATGTTGCTTATAAATCTTTCAATTTCTGGCAAAAAAAAAACATAAATCATTTTCACCGAATTTATTGACCAACCAACAATACCCCGAAATGTCTCTTTAGCAGAATCAGAAATACTTTATTGATCCCCGAGGGGAAACTCTTTTGTTACAGCTGCTCACTATCACGTCAGTGCACACAGGAATAGAAGTACTAAGCAAATCAAAATATAATACACTATAATACAGGTAAGAAAAGCTAAAATAAGTGTAGGTACCTTTTGATACGATTAAATTCCAAAAAAAAAAATTCATCTGGGCCACTTAATGTAAGTCTGAACAACAAGGATTATTTCAAACTATATCTCAGTTCAACAAAAAGAATCTTAACTCAAGGTCCCCTTACTACCACTATCAAACCTGACTTGGATATAGACATTTTATGTTGTAGGTCATTGGTGCTTTATATACATATATACCTTGTGTACATAATAGTCCTGCCTTTTTACCTTTATTTGTCCTTGTTCTTAGCTGTTATGTCTATTTCTGGGTAAGTACATTGAGAGTCCTTGTATGTGTTCACATACTTGGCCAACAAAGCTGATTCTGATTCTATCTTGTTCCAGGCATCTCAGCTACGTCTCACAGTGTTCATCTAAAGTTTCGTGATGATTATTCTCATTTTTTCCTCATTTGATTTTTGATCAAATTAGGAAACCCTGAGCAAACTCCATCTGCTGATGGAGACTGTGAGGGGCGGTTGAAAGCTCCACAAAAAGCTAGAAAGTGGACTTTGAGTTAAACTTCCACTCTAAACCTATGTCAATTCTTTGTAGTAATGAATTCACAGGAGTCATTGCATCAAGATTCATTTCGATTCTAAACCTTCATGAGACAAAACATATATATAAAACAGTGCAGTTGACAAAAGACTTCTCTGTGGCTTATGTTTTATTGGCTCTCTGCAGCATTTTGCATGTTTATATACAGTCATAGACGCTTTCTAATAGTAGCCTAAAATTGTGTTAAAACTATGAATGCTGTCATTCACTGTCCCTCGCTTAATCATTCAAATTATCTGTGCAGTAAAAAAAAAAGAAACTCGCTTGTCTCTTGGCTTGTCGGCGCGGGCGTGAGCGCTGCCTGATAGGCTGAATTCAGGGCAAAGCGGTCCAGCTCCCTCCGGAAATCCCCTTCCTTCTTCCGCAGTCGGAGATGACGTCAGCTGGCTGCAGCATCAGAGCGTCTTTTGCTGATGTGCGCAAAGTGAAAGAAGCTACATGATGCTCTTTGTCCCCGCAGCTGGAGTTATTTTAATATTAGCTTGGATTTATCCAAGTTACGCACTCTATTTCCACATAGGAGAGACGGAGAAAAAATGCTTTATTGAAGAAATTCCGGACGAGACCATGGTTATTGGTAAGCTGTTGTGGGGTCGTTAGCTTGATGTAGCTAACTAGCAATGCACGCGAACAGCTGGCTCCAGCAAAGATGCTGCGTTGAATATGACAGTAGTGACGACAAAAACACTCTGCAGTTTGAAGAAACATCTAGTTCGTAGTATTCAGACTGGTTATAAGCCGTAAAATCGCAAACGCTGGGGCTTTCTGTAGGCTTCCGTAGCTGCTCGTTAGCCTCTTTAACGTTACATTAATTCTCTGAGTGATTTACACCTGAGTTTATGTTTCACATTCAGATAATAACTGCAATATATGTCACAAGGCACTAATTTAACTAGCTGACATATATATTATTATTGTTTTTATAAATGTCCTTTCCTCCACCACAGCTGGTAGATATCAGGAATTTGTAGCAGTCAATAAGCAGTATTGTCCACCTGAAACCAAAGGTGGTATATGTACGTCGTATTTATGACAATAATATTGTCCTGAGTAACAATTTACCGTAACGCATATGAATCTCTGCACCGCTCACATTCCACGTCCTGTTTGGCTGTAACACGCAGCCTGCACAGTACAGTTAAACATAAATTGTGTTCTTATGTATGTAGTCTTACATTTCTTTATTTAAAATATAATACAGGTAAGATAAATCCACTTGTAGTTAATTTATCTTGCCTGTATTATAGCGTATTATATTTAGATTTGCTTAGTGCTTCTCTTCCTGTGTGCACTGACGTGACAGTGAGCTGCTGTAAGGAAAGAGTTTCCCCTCGGGGATCAATAAAGTATTTCTGATTCTGCTATACTACCATTGTATTCATGTAAATACGGGGGATAAACAGAAAATACCCAGACTTTCCATTTTTGGGAAAGGATGTCCTGATTCCCAATGAAAACGTTTTATCTAGCTCCAGAACAGTTGAAGATGATAAACCATGCATTGGGCGAGAATCTTTTTATTTCTATTAACAATTTGTGTAATAACTACGTGTAATGTGCAAGGTGTCGCTCGTGGTGTCGAACGGTCGGAGAACTAACACTAACTCTGCAGTTCCCCTCGGCTCTACTGAGCGTTTTAGCGCCTTTCAGCTAATCGTTTTGGTTTTATGGCGCTCAACTTTTGGTTCACTCTCATTGGCTGCAGTAGGCAGCTGTTTTCAGTAAAAAAGAAAAGCTCTAACTGTAGGCAGAGAGACAAAGTTAGCGGCCATCTGGTCAACAGTGTGCAGCAGCATTTCTCTGCTGAAGAGCCAGATATGTTTCTGACGAGTTGGTGGAGACCAAAACAGAGCTAAAAGGAGCGCGAATATCGCACTTATATTCATCAGGTGGCCAGAAACACGACTCCAAATTAATGCTAATGTTACTCTGTGTCTGATGGATGTGTAAATAATCAACTGTTTGCTGCGAAGTTCAACTTTATAAAGTGATAATATGTCAATGAATGTCAGAGGAGTAGGCGCTGGCATTACTGAAAGTGAAACCTGCAATTTATCTAAACCTTGCATGAATTTGGGGTTGCGCACATCGTGAGATGAGATGCATTTGTTTTTTGTCACTTCTGGCACTGTAGGCTACATTATGTTGAATACCCCCATCTGCTACATTGGCATTTCTACTAATTATATTCTCATTATAATTTTAATTCTACTGCTGTTTCACTGGTGCAGCAGTCTCACAAAGTTACTCTCCTTTGAATGATTACTGGCCGACGTGTGTGATGGCATGTGTCTGTGCTGCTTTGCCTGTCTGGCAGGAAAGTACAGGACTCAGCTGTGGGACAAACAGACCAGTTCCTTCCTCCCAGCCACCCCCGGCCTTGGGATGCATGTCGAGATCAAGGATCCAGATACAAAGGTAAGGACGGAGGAGGTGGTGTTATAAAATGGTCATACATATAAATCGAATCTAATGGTTTTTTCCTCTTACAACTCTCCCAGATTATCCTTTCTCGTCAGTATGGGTCAGACGGACGGTTCACCTTCACCTCCCACACTCCTGGAGAACATCAGATCTGTTTGCACTCCAACTCCACCAAGATGGCTCTGTTTGCAGGAGGAAAACTGGTACTTTGATTTTTTTTTTTTTTTTACCCGCTGACCAGTTATTTTCCTTCAAAATGTTTCACACTAATGTTAATTACTAATGACGTTACTTTCATGTTCAGTGTATTCAGATTGACAAAGACGTCCTGCATGTTTACGTGTAAACTGAGGGATGTTTCATAAAGCAGGATTACTCGTTAAACCAGTAAATCAGGCTTGATTTCAGTTCATTACTGTTTCATAAAGAAGGATTAGATAAGTCTGACACCTGAAGTTAGGTCAGGCTAGTTTCCAGGCTTGGCATCACCTCAGGCTTAAGCAGCAGCAGCAGCAATCTGACCGCCTGAAACAGCGTTTTCTGCAAAGTTCCTTCCTAAAGTTTTCTCTCTACTGCTGCACTTTGTATTACATGTTAGTTTAATCACATTTTGACAAGGAATTGAGATC
The DNA here is from genome assembly GCF_020085105.1 of Siniperca chuatsi. Lineage (NCBI taxonomy): Eukaryota > Metazoa > Chordata > Actinopteri > Centrarchiformes > Sinipercidae > Siniperca > Siniperca chuatsi. The sequence goes on from NC_058051.1 coordinate 2,215,613, forward strand.
AGATTTGAGTTATCTGCACAGTATTCCAGTGAACAAAGTGCTTTTAAATGCACTGCAAATAAAACAAAGCCTATAAATAATTTAACCCAGAGCTGTAGTAAGTAATAGTAAGTAGCTTTTTTAACTATTTGTTCTCTCTTTAATGGTCCTGCACACCCACACAGGTGTCTTCATTCAGGCAGAGCTGTGCTGGGAATGACATGAGGTCATCTGACTTAATGTACCAATAAGAATGATAAAGGTGTAATTTGCCCCGCCCCACCAGGTGCAACAAAGCTAACAGGAGAGTGAGGGAGATGTCAATCAAGCACAGCCTGTACACGCCCACACAGGCTTGAGAAGAGGTCTAAATAAGGTTGACCATGGATATGCAGGGCCTTTAAATGTTATTTAATCAAAAAAACAGACAACCAGAAATCCATTTTATTAAAAATACAAGAGGGACAGTTATGTCACGTCTACACTTCCAGTAGCAAAATCCACCTGATAGTTGAAGAGACTAAATAGAAAGTTTAGTTTCTAGAAAATGCAAATTATCTTATTTTCTTGCTATAAAATACATTACCTGGCCAAGCGTTTATTGCCATGTTGCATCTTATACTTATTGTACATTAAGTCTCAGCACTTATTTATGTATTTCTATTTTATTTAATATTTTTCATAACATTTTAAATTTAAGAGAAACTCAATTGTAAACCAAAACCACGAGGACTAGAATGGGGTCCTCGGTTGATACAGACGGATTCACCGGTACAGTCCATTCCTGGTTCTGAAGCTGGCATTTGGTAACTGTCACTTTGGTAACTTAAGGATGTTCATCTCACTTTTACACAAACCTTTAGGCATGTCTGCAAAATACAAAAAGTGAAACGAAACATCAATACCAAAGCCCAGTATCCTTGATATTGAAACACCCATCAGACAGTTATCATTTCTTTTAATTCCCACAGAAAACAAGCGCACAGGTTTCAAACTGTCTGTTTCCCAATGTTGCAGAGAGTGCATCTGGATATTCAGGTTGGAGAACATACCAACAACTACCCTGAAATTGCAGCTAAGGACAAACTCACCGAGCTGCAGCTGCGGGTCCGACAGCTGCTGGACCAAGTCGAACAGATCCAGAAGGAGCAAAACTACCAGAGGGTCAGTTAAAAAAAAAAAAGAAGACATGTCTGAGATAGCACGTTTACTCCTAAGTTTATTAGGTGCAGTTGCTGTCTGTGCCATTAGACCGCTCTTCATTGTGTGTCGTGTCTTCTGCAGTATCGCGAGGAGCGGTTTCGCATGACGAGCGAGAGCACCAACCAGCGCGTCCTCTGGTGGTCCATCGCTCAGACGCTCATCCTCATCGTCACCGGCATTTGGCAGATGAAGCATCTGAAAAGCTTCTTTGAGGCCAAGAAACTGGTGTAATGTCTGAGCAACGGCAGCATTGGGGAAACAACATAAACACGAGGAGACGGACTTGACTGACCGAATCGGAGAGACGCCCGCCCACAGTGCAGAAAAATCCACGGGGAGACATGTGGTCTTAATATCAGCCATAAATGGTACGAGCACATTCACAGAGGCAGTTATCAATCCTGGGCAATGAGTTTTTCCCTGCAAATGTTGTAAGCTATAGTTATTTTTCCGTTAGCAACAACACAGTGTCACGTTTCCATTTGCTTTTCTTGTTGTGTTTTCTTGACAACACTGGGCTCGTTATTTTCCTGCGCCAGAAGAAGCAGAGACAACATTAGTGAATTTATTATGGAGTGAATGGCCGACTGTTAAAGCTGTTACAAGTAATAACCGAGTACTTTATTGATACATGATTTTATGTAGGCCATTTTTTGTCATTGATAGTGTTGCACATAGTTTTATTTCCAGGTTTTGTAACTTCTAACCGTAGGCTTTCAGCTGTGCTCATCACTTGCTCACACAGATATTACACTGATTCCTTATTTGTCCATTTGTAAGGAGTATATAAACACTCAATAAATGGTTTATAACACACTAAAATATAGTTGTAGGCAGCACTGAGGACATTTTTAATTTTATTAATATATTTGATAACAATTATCAAATATATACACAAATATACAATGAAGCATTGGTAACTGGTGAATAAACAGTTCAACAAAGCTTTAATCACGATTAATGATGTTGATTACACACGTTATATAACATTTCTTAACTGTTTCTGAACTCAGTATAAACAGTAGTTTGACAAAAATAAATCTTAACACAATCACCACTTACTAGTTTTCTTCCAGAGCTTTCAGCCTCATCTTGTGGTCTTCATCAGCTAATGGAGTAGGCTCAGTTGTGACGGTGGGTGAAGAAGATATATTTGTAAATAAATAAATAAATACTTAAAATAAATACAACTATTACCTACAGTTACTGTAATATTTCATATTCATTCGTTATCTGTTTATACACCAGTTACAGACGCTTCACAGGAGAAGTTATAATAGCTGACACATATATTAGCAGACACTTAAAAGTGTCCATCTATCTTAAAACCACATTTTAAGTGTTTATATATTGCTTAGAAATGTGAAATGGAGGGTCAAAAGACAGCGTTGCCATTCATCCTTCTACCGACCTGTATATAGTTTGTACCTAGAGTCCAGTTTCTTGTACATTTTACCAGAGCTGTAGATACAGTTTGATACTGGTCTATTAATAACAGGATTCTACTGTATGTTGTAAAGAACAGGTTTAGCTTATTGACTGTCCTGTTCATTTTCTAATGCCTTTTACACTGATTGAATGATATTCAAGTAATATTAATTGTGTCACCAGGTTTTTTGTTTCATCAGTGTCTTAAAACTTATTTATTGAGCAGTCGTGGCCTGTTTTATTGCTGAGCTTAAGACAAATGTACTCTAATTGCAATTTACTGTGATTTTGGTTTCCATTTGTCAATGCAATGCAAATTCTGTTAATTCAGATTCATAGCGAGGAACAACTTAACATTAGAAGGGATTATAGTGATGCATTATATTTGGGCGTTAAATTATTTTTGAAATTATCACTCTAAAAATTGTTACCGGTTCCAGATGTCACCTCCATGTGCTTAATAAAGAAACTTTGGCCAAGCTACTGTCTGTTTCTGCTGTTATCTGTGCCACTTTGCCCCGGCTCGAAGAAATACACAGCAAATGGCAGATATTTTCAACAATAAAATTTATTGCTTGGCTTTGGCTTCCCTCCGAGCCAGATTCCAAACCAAACAAACGCCTCATTACGACAGCAACCACACGTCTAACCACAAGTTGATCAATCTTTTTTTTTTATATATATATATATATCACTGACAATGAAAGCACTTTTCATGGAGACAGAAAAACACACCGACCTTGTGACATCTCTGAAGAACCCCTGCGACACCGTGACAGCTGCAGTGTAAAAATGTACTCGAAAACAAAATCACCACTTTGCATAGATTCACCCCCTTTTGTTCTCCAACAACGCGCCACACCATAGCACGGACACAAGACTGTTACACAGGAACAAAACACTTTCGTCAGGTTTGCCCTCGGTTTTGTTAATATCAAGAATAGAGATTTGACACAATAGGCACACCATACGAAACGATATCAAACACACAATACTATGTATGTGTCATTATAAAGGGATAAATGATTTATTAAATCAAGTCTTTGTTTTATCTGTACAACAAAAACGGTACGCTGTACTGAGTGGAATTCCTGATCTCTGGGACACTGTACACAGTCGAGCACATGTCAGCACTGTCACGTTGGGTTGGAAAGGTAGAAAATATCACATCAGCACAACAAATCCCCACTATCATGTGAAATCATTTTCCATATGTCACCATGTTTTTCAGTATGCGTACATTTGTCTTGTATCCAGTAATCTTGTAGGCGAGATTTCCATGAGAAGGAAGTCAGAGCGATATAGGTTAGTAACACACTACTTTTAAAAAAGGTAGAACTAGTTCTGTATCGAATGCCACTTTTTAATGCTTAAAAGAGCAAGAAGGGCACACAAAAAAGTGAAGAGGATTAGGCAAATACACTTTAAAATTATGCAAGAACTTTGCAATCCTAGCTCCACATGGCTCTGGAAATGATCTGCTTCACTGCTCGGTTCAGCTTGAACGTGAAGAGTGTTTTTCTTTTCTTTTTCTTAAAGGTATTTCAGAGGAGGAGAAGCTCTTCTCTCTTCTCAGTGTCCTGACACAGTGAGGTGCTGCATCTTCTTGGCGGCCTCTTCTGACACCGTCTTGGAGGATTTCTCCGGGCTGGGAGCTGGACTGGGAGCCGGACTGGGATTTGGAGTGTTCGCTGCACTGTTGGGATACTCCCTGTTGCCGAATATAATACTGCCCACTCGCACGTTGGTGGAGCCCACCTCGATCTTCAGCACACGGGAGCACAGAAAAAAAAACGTCGATGAACTCTTGATGACAGCAAGAGTCTTAACGAGGAGGATATTCTGACTTACATGCTTTGATCGTGTTGTTATGGAATCAAATAATGAGAATCGTATTCAACAGACATTTCAAAGAGGGGGATTCATTCGGGCTATTATTTGCTTCCATATTTGTGCTTAGAAATTGTTCGTGAATGCTGATAAGAAGTGACACTCACCGCATGTTCAAAATCTGTGGACATACCCATGCTGAGTTCCACCTCCTCCAGAGGCAGCTTCAGACTGTCACACACCTCCTGCCTCCGACTCAGCAGCATCTGCCAGAGCAGGTGTGGAGAGATAGTTCATCTTAGACACCTTAATTTGGCAGGTTCAAACTGGGAATATTTAGGTTTTGGAGGCATAAAGACTAATTTTAGTTTCTGTTTGTTTTTTTTAAATATACTCCGATGTTGTTGTTTTAGTTGACTATGATATTGATCTAACGTATAGTTTACCACAGTATTATTGTGCGCACAGAAAAACCATCACATAAATGCGATGCAGTTCAAACATAAAATTTAAAAACGCACAAAAAGACTCCAAAACCACATGGTTTTGGAGTCTTCTGTACCTGAAAGTCTGGGTTGGGGCCCAGGGAGAGGTCGTAGCCGTAGCGCCCGATGGTCATGAGTCCTAAGAAGTGCAGGGCGGAGCAATGGGACACAATGTGTTTCACCGTGTTCACTGTCTCCTCTGGTGGCAGGCCGTGTTTACCTACAACAAACATTGGATATACTGTTGGCGAACAACTGACTTTGTGTTCGTGATCGGCTCACGACACCAGAGCAGAAGAAGTAACACTAACTCTGTTCTCCGCTGGTGTTGATCTGCACCATGACCTTTAGCGTCTGCGTGCTGGCTCCTCTGATGCGCTGCCATGAGCTGTTGACCTTGTCAGCCAGTTTCGCAGAGTCGACTGTCTCCACAAGGAACAGGTTTGGCACGCCTGGGAACACAAAGACAAGAGGTTGTTGTTTTTTTCTTAACATGCAGCTTGAGCAGCAGAGCTGACAATCACTCACCCAAGAGTTTGTTGACGTTATTCTTCTGTAGATGGCCGATAAAGTGCCACTTGATCTCTGGACATGAGTCTAAAATCTAGATGAGGGGAAGAAGAAACACTGTAAAAACGTGTCACAGACCGGGGTGGTGAATCAACTCTACCTCAGAAAACACGCAAACCCACCAGAGGATCTGAAGCTTTGTCCACGAGTTCATTAACCTGGAGTGGAGACAGAGGAAGAGGTCAATCTCTCCATTATTTCCCACCTTTATTCCTCTCGGAGTTTTACGTTGATGCAGCGACACTTGGAAAGTTTGGAGGGATGCAGACCAGCAGCGCTCTATACTCACATAATTTTCTCCAAAGTTACGCTGCCCTTGTCTGTAGGCCTCCACAACCATGTCTGGGGGTTTTGTCTTGCTGACAGCTACGAGGCGGGGCGGCACAGCTGGTAGTGTCTGAGGAAGGACAAAACAGGCTCATTTGTCATCCGTATCAGTGAATGTATCAGTAGGGGAGCTCAGTGTGTGATGCAGCATGTTTGCAGGGGTATTTTGGCTCTGGCAGAACAGTGACTCAGCCCTGTCAGGATCCTGCAAAACAAGGATGCAACTGAGTGTTTCCTGGCTGCTGCTATGTTCAGAAGATGTTACACCTCATGCAGTCAGCTCTAATGATTTAGATCATTAGTAACAAGCCACTGAGAGACATCTGGGTGATATTGGAAAGATGCTGTGCATTCCTACACGCGTTGACCTACATATCAACCTTGATGCTATTTTAATGGGGGAGCACATCATGAAAATGACATCTTCACTAGTGGACATGTTTCACAGAGCTGTGGTGTGGGGAGAGGCTGGCGCTGTAGACGAACAGCCTACAAACATGCCAAATGCCAATCAAGAAGCCATGACTACAGGCATTATTTCTATGCAGCAACGAGCATGCAGATGCAGTCTGTAAGCATAACATAATCCTCCTGCTCCCACGCATATTCTGCCGCCACTAATACACCACGCACGGTGTTATGAAAGTGCTGCCACAAGCCCGACTGTCTCCCAACCAAAGGTTGAGGTGTTTGGCAGCCTTACATAACGAGTCGTGATGCCGCAGCACGAGCTTTTTCGGACCCCGACAGCGGAGCGACGGCAGCGGGGCTCCTGAGCGGAGCCTCCCGGGCTGCAGTTACCTTGGGCCGCCGTGCCGCCGCCTGGTTCACCCGCTCCACTACCGACTGTAGCGCCTTCCCGATCTCCTCCGACATTGCTGCTCTCCACATACCGTCAAGCGGCTACGACACAGAACGTAAAGAAACGTGCCCGCGATGACGTCAATGGCCTTTCAAAATAAGAGTCCACTTGAAGAGGACGCGCGTCCTTCAGAGAGCGCCCTCTATCGGCCCTGCTCCCGCATTTCAGTCGAGGACTGAAGTCCACCACTCCTGACTGAAATATAAAGCTTTCTCTGGCAGTGTGCTCCCCTTCCCCTTAATAACGTCCACATTAATAACCCTGAAGATACAAAACAGCCTACCTTTCAACACATTGTGATTAAGATTAAGTTTGAGATTGAGTTTAATCATTCTGCCAGAAAAGTGGTAAACATACATCAGAAAAAGCCGTCTCACTCTCTGCATGTTTAACCAGGACCCTGCTGAGGAGTACATTACACCTTCTCACTGTAACTCAAAATACTTTTTTACTCCCTTTTCATCAACCAACTCACGTCTGCTTTCTTCCTTTTAAAGAAAAGCATCGAACTTGCTGTTGTTGGCGACGCTTCATTTTTTACTTTTTCGAAAAGTGTACCTATAGTGGATGTTACGCCTTTGACCCACTCCAGTGTTTCGTTAAAAACAGCTGGACTAATAAAAAGCTAAATTATTAGTGTCTAAAGAGCAACGGATTTAAGTTACATTGTTTCCAGTTTTACTCATTATAGTGTTATGACTGTCCCTTCAAATCATCTATGAACATATAAACAAAAAAAAAGTATACATTTTAAGCTTACGCACTTCTGTAACACAATTCAGCTGCTGATCCGCTATCAGCTGCAGGACTGCTGCTCTGGAGTGAACCCTGACCTTTAAAACAGACTTTGATGGAGGGAGCGAATTTACCTACGTGAGTTTATAAATTGCCAAACATAAAACACCCAACCAATCAAATGTTCGACCAGATTCTCATATATGAGTTCATACTGTTGTTAATCTGCTTGCTGTTACAAAAACAAAGCCATGCGCTGCAGTAACATGTTGAACAGAACATTTGTCAGTAACTTCAGGCAATAACCTGTGATCTGGTGGTAATACACTGTACATCGTAAACTGAATGCACAAACACAAAATACAAAAGAAAAACAGATTTATTCACAAGATTACGCATTTCAAAACATGTCCAAACAAACATCCCTGTCAATGGAAATCAGATGAAGACACACAAAAAAAGACATGTTGCACAATTGCTTTGCCTCTTTCAAACTAAGAAGTAACTAAAAGGGACAACAGGTGTAAAAAGGTGTGGATCATTTTCTTCTCCGTCTGCAGCCGCCGCCTCCTCTTCTCTCATACTCTCTCCAAGGCCTCCAACATGATGATGCTGTTGCCCCTGATGACCTGTGAGAAATGAGACCACACAGAGTTAACACACTGCATTAAAAAAAAAAACAGACTTCCTAAAAGGTTCCAGTGTAAAACTGAGATGAAATTTCAAATGAGTCAGAATACCAATCGCATCATTGTCAGTCAAAATCCTTAACAGTGTATTAATATCCCCAAATTTGCCTGGTATAACCGCACACAGCCGGCATATAAAACAGTCAGGCTGGCTTTTCTTCTGCTTTACATGCATAGCTACAATGACCGTGTGCTGAGCTCCGAGTGCTGCCAAAATGCGGGTGACCTACGCTCTACACTGTGCCTGAACGCATCCTGCGTAGACAGACAGAGTGAAGCTGCTGCCCTGCTATCATGCTGCTTTCACTACACCTCCTGTGCAGACGCTGTTTAAGTACACCTGTGCTTTTCCTGTTACGACAAGACAAAATGTCTGCTGTGAAAAAGGCACATTCCCAGAAATCAAACAACGAGAGCTGTCGTCAGACGATAAGTCTGGGGATATTCTATATTTTTGTCAACAAATCCAATGGAAAGACCCGAACCAGCAGTGAATGTATCTACTAACAAGTAATGTGTGTGTATCACAGCCTGATGCATCTTCTTCCTCTACAGAGCTCCAAACTATTAAAAACACACCAGTGAGCCACACTGTCGCACGGGGTGACATGTTCCTTCATTACCCCCAATTCAAACATGTGAATGATTACATAATGATCTATGGACCTGGTTTGTTCCTGCCCCGATCTTTCGTATAAATAAATAAAAAATAACACTAATAAAGTTAGTTATTTTGGAAATTATTTAGCCAGGCCATATGTAGTATACACCCAGAGATTTACCTCTTCAGTAGGAACCAATCACTCCCTCATCCACTACTCCCTATACAACACGCAGCAAATACTTTACTCCATCAAACTGAGATTTCTGACACTTATGAATCATCGTCATTTTGCGTCACCGCTGACAGGTGTAGGGCCCACCGACTGTGATTTTCACGTCTACAAAATGTGGTGCATTGTGGGATTGTTAGCAGAAAGTAGTGTAATGTTTGAGCATAATTTTCAAACTCAGAATGTGGATCAAAATAAAGAATGAATAGACACAGCCCTGCTCTTTTCATGGGATTTACTGTACTGACAATAAGAATAATACAGAGTAACGCCAGCCAAGGTACTGACCACCATGCCGATGCTGTTCTGTTGTCCTCCCGGGCCCATCTCCAGAGAGTCGTCCAACACCATGTTCATAAAGGGGTCAAATCCTCGTAGGATGCCCTGCACGTGTCTGCCTCCATTCAGCTTCACTAAAAGGACAAAAGAAATCACTCTCATCTTGCTCGTTGGGTTTAATCGCTGTTCCTTTTCAGTTCAAAAGTCCGCCCTGCTTTCAGAGGATTTACTCTCACCTGTGCTGTTGCGTGTTAGTATGAGGCAGTATCAATTCGTCATTGTAGGCTACAGTCAATCGCAAACGGCAATTTCTGTTTCGATCTTTACTTTCTTTGTTAGTTGTAAGTCTCATGACTGGGAACCAGTAAACAATAGACGGCATGTAGCACTTAAACCAGTGAATTCAAGTACACTCAGTTCATATCTAAGGCTGGGGACAACCAGTACATTATCCGGCTTTCTGCCATCTTTTTCCACACAACCAGGAAGTAAAATCCTACTTGGAGGCTTAACCCGGATCACTGGTTTACAGAGTGTAGTGTGAAACAAGAGATCCTGGCTGAGATCACTGGTTTGAGAGGATGTAGCTAATGCTTTGTGTCTGATTTTGCCTATGTGCTTTGTTGCGATGGTGATTTCAGTTGGCACATAACAGGAGGCCTTGAATATTGATTAAACAAATTTTACATCTTATGTTTAATGCTGCTTCAGAAATAACTTAACTCATCGGAACATTTAAAGGCGATAGATGTTAGTTTATGTTTCCAGATAACCAACAACTTAGAAATCACATCTGAAACAACAGGTTCATGTGTGCTTTACTCGGAGTGGGTTTGAATATCAGCTTTTAGGGATAACGTTACTCACATGAAAGCTTCTTGTCCATGAACCTGAAAAAAGAAAAACAACATTAGCTTGCGTTACAGAGGCTCACAGATGATACACAACCCAGTCAAAGAGGCTAGCTAATGTTAGCTTGTTTCCGTTAAACAATGTAGCAGGGTTGCTGATTTCAAACATTTAGAGTAAAAAAACGTGTTCAAATTACAGAGTGCAGGTTTATTTAACCAAAATCGATATCTTACTTCTTCAACTCGGGTGGATGTGCTTTGCTCATGTTGTTTTTATTCTTTAAACGCCGACGAAGGTGCTCGTATGATCTTCGTTTTACAAACCGCGGAAGGGAAACGTGCGCCGCGGGACCGGAAGTTCACCGTCGAGCTTCCATCTTAGACTCCGCCGCTACGTCCGCACACCGCCGCCACGCGGCCAGGAGGAGGAACGGTCGGATAGGGCTTTTATTTATTTATTTATTTATTTTTTACTGTTTTATACAAAAATCTAACTTTCAGCTGACACGTTTTAAGTATATTCTACGCATACAAATAAGGAGAACTAAAGCAAGAAAAAACAACAAGATAAACTTGGATAAAATAAGTTCCGGTATCATCATCATCATCATAATTAACTGACCAGACATTTTCTAGAAAATTGGAGATGTTTGACTTGCTTTCTTATTTTTGTAGACATTTTAGGCGGGCAGGGAGGCGAAAAGACCGTCTCCTTTAATACAAAACAAACTGGACTCGTTGAGAGCCGCTCACAGCTTTTGAATTTTAAATTTGCTTGACACAAAACTTGGACTTTGTTGTTGAGAAAACATTTCTGCAACATAGAGCGGGACTACATTTTGTTTCATTATACTTTATATCAACTTCTCTGCACCCAAAAACAGCGTGACATTTATTTATTTTTTCAACATGGAGGGAAATATCTTTACTAAAAGGTTTGATGTTGTTATTACCACTATCATCATTGTCATGCTGCTGTAGAATATGTGGAGTTTTAAACATATTAGCAATTGTAGCAAGCAAACAAATGTTAACAGTTTAGTAAACTGTGCAGATGGTTGCAGAGAAATCACTTTCACTAACTAACACTAAGTTTACCGGCATGAAAAACTTGAATGTATTCACAAAAATCAGCATAAAGAACAGACAAAACATCTCATGAGAAGATTTAATTAGGTTTTAATAATTTTATCTATAAAGAGCCATAAACTAATTTACAAAAGACCTTGAAAAAGTGGAAGCTTCAAAACCTATTAAATAATTTTCTACATTTTCACAGTACAGCACTTTGAAAACAATAGCTGAAACAAAACAAAACAAAAGAAACCATGTTGATCCTTGTTCATTCACCAAAGCGCACTTATCGAGCATCACAGACATACTGAAGGGCTGCCATCAGTCTTTCTGTTTGCATAGCTATGTAATATCACCCGAGTACATGCCAGCTAAAAAGACAGGCCATAATGAAAGGCATTGTGTTGGGTATAACTATCCACGACAGCCATTTAAAAAAAAAAATTGTTCATTCTGTGGATTATGGCAATAACAACTACCACATGTTGGAACCTCCAAACAGCACATAAGGTGCTCAAAACATGTTAACATTTCACACTTTTTGACTTCATTCATACCGCGGGACTTTGCGGTCTTGACCAAAGCATTCAATTTCCATCGAGTGTTTGAAGCGGTGCTACAAATTCAATGCAAATGCAAATACCCAGGTCAAACACACAACAGTGACAGTCCAGCAAGTGACACACCAATCTGACTAATTATTGCCAAAATTGTAAGAAAAATAACTAAAATGCAGCATAAGACGTATCTGACCTTACTTAGCTAAAGCTCTCCAAATGTCTGGTGTAAAAATAGACTCTAGCAAACAAGACGCCTCTGGCAGCGCTCCGGCTCGAAGGTACCGTGCAGATAGCCTTGAGGTGCTTTTTGGGAAATGAGGCCAAGATGATCTCGGTCCTATTGTAAGTCTTTGGGCTAAGATCATCTTAGCTTTCGGATGTTTTGGGAAAACAAGGTCCTGATCTGTACAAAATAGTCAGTGCTAGTAAAACAGGGTGGATATGCCAAACTATATTAAGGAAGCATACTGGCGTTTCTGCATATTTTATTTTTCAACTTTTCAGGCTGCCACAGGTTTAAATGTATTTAATTAAAGTGTGAAAATCAACAGATTTATGTTAAGTCAAAGTTGCGTTATCTTCATGTTGTAATAAAGCTAAAACTGACGATCAATTTGAAAAGTGTTAATTATCGGTCGGAGTGCACAAGTGCTTGTAAAATACTTCAATATCTTAGAGCAAACAACATACACACGATGCTTTTTGCAATGCCCACATTTGCTTCTCATCTTTTCACAACAGCATAGCTTGTTAATGCAATGCTGCTCTGTAAGTGACTCAAATCTGGGATGGAGGAGCGTCCCATAAGCACATGAACACGCTAAAATGTTCAGTTTTCAAATGTACAAACAGGCGGTGATAACCTGAAAAGGTTAACCAACTAAAGGGTCACTGTGACGGATCTCACACAAACTGATTTACATACTGTACTGAAACAGAAACAAGTGGCCGCATAAAATGTAGAAAACATTTGAAAATCTGAAAAGAGCTATGGTACGCTACTTTATAGTAAAAGGGCTAAATAAAACATGCAAAAACTCTGGTATGGTCCTTTAACAATCCATTCTCTTTAACCCTCCATAAGTAGCTATGGATAACGTTAGACCAACAGCGTAGGTATAAAAACAAGATTCTGAATGCTCAATCAATGAACTGGTTAATCAACAGGAATTTCATAGAGATTTCATTACTCTCTGCTCTCCAACCCTTCAAGGCAAAAAGGCATTCGATGACGACATTCAAACTGAACCTCAGGCTTTGCTGGCCTGATGCGTGTAGCCCTCCGTGATGCTGTCCTCCTCCACCCTGACTCGCAGGTGCTCCTGACAGTGTTCTAGGAAAGAGTCCAGTGCTGAGAAACCCTGCTGGCAGGGCACACAGTGGTACAGCCTCTGCCTCTTTGAGCCCGGCCATTTACAGGTGTCCATCTCGTTAGTGCACACACTGCACTGTCTCGTCCTCACGGAGGACTGGTGGAGCTCCACGTGCTTCTTTAGCTGCGACTGCAGAGAGAAAACCTCTGCACAGGAGGGGCACGGGAACTCTCTGTCGTCCACCTCCTCCACTTCAGGCACTTCTCTGCATCTCCCTGGATCAGTAAGCTTGTTATCTAATCTGGCCACTTTCCTGGGTCTCCCTGGACCAGCCCTAACAGTCTTGTCATCTCCTAGGCCGGTCTTTACTTTATTTGGTCTATTTTCCGATAAGTTGGAGTCTTTGGTGGTGCATCCTACAGACTGGCTTTTGTTTTTGACCGCGGTGAAGCTTGAGCCTGCGTGCTGTTTGTAATGTGCCTTAAGTGACAAATGATGGATAAAGACTTTTCCGCAGACCTGACACGGATACGCGCCTCCTCTCCTGCGCTTGCTGATCACCGGCCTTGGTTCTCTCCTAACATTTTTCTCTCTGCTGTGCTTCTCCTTTCTGTGCAGGTACAGCTTAGAGGTGCTCCTGAAAACCATGTCGCAAGAGCGACAGTTCAGATGCGTCTTTTTGGATTTTGGCCTTTTAATTGGATCTCCATTCGCCTTGGTATTCCCTCCTTTCCTCGTGTCTCCACTAGTACCTTGTCCTTTGCTCTTTTGTCCCTGTGGAGCCATCACCCGCTCCTCTGCGTGGTTGGTCTGTTCATGGCGTTGCAGTCCAGCCTCTGTGCGGAAGGTTCTCGAACAGTATTGGCACACATTGACAGCTCTGCTGCTGGGCCCCGGGGTGTCTGAAGAATCAGAGCGGGTCGAGTCTCCCTCAGAAACGGGCAGAGAATCATCTGGAAGGCTACTGGCATCGACTATATCTGATGGGGATGGTGGTTCACTACAACCAGCCTGCTGATGGTGCAGCAGAGCCTGCTTCTGGCTGAAGCCTCTACCGCACGGGGCACATGCGTAGGGGCTACTGTCCAGGAGGTGAGGCGACTTGCCAGGATCCGACGTGCGAGTAGTGCATGCAGGGCACGGAGAACCAAGCCGTGACTCTGCATGACAAAGCTCACACGGGGAGGAATCGCGATCGCACTTATGTAGCTGTAAGGACGACTTCAGGGAGAACTCCTGACCACAAGAGGGACAGCGGTGAGGCTTGGGTAACGTGTGTTTTAGTTCCTGGTGGTGCAGCAGATCTGTCGCATAAGGGAAGCCCTTACCACATTCTTGACAAACATACGTGGACAGGTGGGATGGTTGCTGCCTCTGGTTTCGTGGGTGCTGTTTTGTCTCAGCACGTGCAATGAAGTTGGCGAGCCTGGACAGAGTGTCTGCTGCCGTCTGCGAGCGGCTGAACGACTCCTGGGCCCTCGTGGTGCTCCAGCTGACTCCATCCATCCTCTTTCGCCAAGCTTACGTCCAGCCTTAGTGGAGACAGAAGAAGCTTGAGTCATTAGCTTGGACATCACACAACTACAAGCGCTAAAACAAAAGGCTAAGACATTCAGCAATGTTTTGTTAAACACAGGGCTGCACAATTAATCGAAATATGGCCAAGTGCAGTATCGCAGAAGCTGCAATGTTTTGATGAAGGTAAAATGTGTAGCATTATAATGAAGTACTGTGGCGCTGCAGAGATGCCTACAAATCTTGTTCCCCAGATGTAAGAAAACACGTTACAGACCCCAACAAATGTCACGTCGTCATGATTTGAATAGTTTTTTTTCAGTGAAAATGAAAATCGTGATACAAAAATGATCATTCCCACTAATCGCGAAACATATCGCAATCGTAATATCTGTAAAATATATGATTTTTGTGACCATATCGTGCAGCCCTAGACAAACAGATACCTAAGCTGACGGAACCAAGCACCTAGAAGTGCAGCTGGTCATGTTTTGACAGGGAAAAGGGGAAGCGTGCCTTCTTGTTAGCTTGTTCCTCTTTCTTGCTAACATTATCGATAACTGGTAGCTAGGTTTGACTTTACAGCAACACAAAAGCATTGTTAAATAATAATTGATATTCATTTAGTGAGAAGTCGACGCTACCATAGCAGCGAGGTTGCTAACGTTACTGCGCGACCACAGCGTAGCTTCGTCTTTGCTAACGTTAGCTCGTCGCTAGCTGCGCTAACATGCTATGAATCCACACTTTCCGTCCACAAGAGCAGCTTACCTACACACTCAAGACAAACGCGGCGCGGCGGGGATGTCGCCAACTGGTTAAAGCCAGACGGTGTGTCGCGTTAACATCTGCTTTCGTTAACAGAAAGCACACTGGCATGGCTGCAGGAGTGAAACCCAAGTTTTTGTGGGGGGTTACTTCTCTGCGCTGTACGCTGCACTTCCGGCTTCGTACGTCACTTCCCCCTTTTCAAAGCGGCTAGTTAATTTGTTTGGGCAGGCCTGAAACTACCTTTTTATATATGAACACAGTGATGATATCTGATCTGCACACACAAACAAATGCCAAAATGAAGAATAACAATCGTTTAATATAAACAAAAAGTTTATATACAGCAGGTACTGTAATAATTTAATAATTCTTCATTTTAGGCTGAAGCCAGCACTGACTACAGAAGCACTCTAAAACAGATTGTATTGGCCCAATAAAGATTTGGCATACAAGTTTTCATTTTGTCAGCCTTTAGTTATCAACACCATATGTTGAGGACACATGACCTTTAGATAAAAACAGCATGGAGTGAACAACACCAGCATGGTAGTGACACAATCAGTTGGCGCACCTGAATGAAGAAAACCTACTTTAAGGCTAAAGGTATACTGTAACACTCACAAAACATTCAAAATGTTTCAGATGGGTAACACAAGATTATAGGTGGCTTAACTGACAATGAATGAACCATAAATAGGCATACGACACACACAAAAATGATCTTTTTCATGGACTCAATTTAAGTACCATAGTATCTTTAGAAGCACTTCACTGAATATAATGCCATAAAGTAACTTAGAGTTCAAGCTATGGTTGAACTGCCACATTTCAGAAGGACTGAATACTTCCTGAATATGAATTAAGATTCATTCTACCCATGAAAGATGTTTCTCCATTCAGTTAGTTGTAATCTATTTTGCTACAGCCTAACAACGCATTTGCTTCAGGATGGTTAAGTTTTTACACGTGAAGCAAACGACCAAAGCAAAAACCTTAAAAACACATCTAATGTTAGGGAAATCAAAGTAACCAAAAGGCTAATGATTGTCATTTCTTTCAAACATACACTGTGTTATAATTATCACTGGTAATGAAGGTAGATGAGTAGTAACACACATACACACCCCCCTTCCAAATAAAATGCAGTCACAAATAAACAGTTTCTTGGATCATGTCACTGACCTGAACCATAAACAAATATAAAACACAAGCATTAATGATGAAGAATTTATCCATGTTACCCTTTAAAAAGACAGGAGAAAATTACAAATGCTCATAACAAAAGGCATCGTCATATATTCTGAGCTGCACTGTGTCCACAGGACTGTCTCAAGTAGGATGGTGTGACCAAATGTCCTTCAGTACCGACAAGCATTGACAGAGGCATTTAAAAAATATCTTCAACCCCATAAACAATTATTTAAAATGATTCTAAACTGAGGAAAGTGAACATTTTTAACTAATTGTTATGCATATACAGTTTTTACAGTGACCGCAGGTACCTCATTAGATACTTCGTAGATATCATAAAATTATTTATAAGACCACTGCTCTCATTGTTCTGCATAAAGAATCGAGTTTGGTTAAATCAACACTCTTAGGCCAAAACAGACCAGTTGTTACTGATGTCATTTTGTGCCAGTTGTAAGAGTGGTAATATGTGCCACAATCTGACTAAAACTGTATTCCAACTGTCTAAAATATAAAACATTTTTTAGATTCATCTCAGTCTGTTCCAAAATTAAATTAGACCCATTTCGGCTGACATATGAACGGGAATTTCAAAGCTACATTAACCAGTTAAGTTCTCCATTTTTCCTCGTCCATTCAGAGGCACTAAAATTAAAATTTTACCACTGTTACACGAGCTATACCCAAGAGCCTCACAGTGATTCAAAACTTCCTCTTGATCAGCTGATTCATAATGACCAGGAAGGCAAACTGATACCAAATTAGTTCCTCCACTTGTAACCCAAAACACAACCTACTATTTGCTACTCTTAGGTCTTATACTAAATACAACCCAAAATATCAGTACTGCCAACCAATTAAACTGCCTGATTGAAGTCCAAACGAAGGACTTTTATTAGTTGATTGTGCAGTGCAGATTTGGCAACCATAAACCAAAACAGAAGTCTACTCACAAATGAGCTCTCATATCTGAAAGGGGGAGGGGGAACCCAAAGTCCATCTTAGTTGTAACAGCTTTACAGTGTCAGACTAAATAAGTTTTAAAACAGAAAATGACATATTGTATTTGCCTGGTTTACACCTAATATTTTTCCCTTTTTAAAACAACAACTAAAACAAAATCTGCAAAAAAATAGAATCTGTCTTTCACTAAAAGGATGATCTCACAAACATTCATCATCCCGTTATATTACAGCATGTTCTTCTGAGTGTGTACATTTCACTTGAGAGACAATCAATGTTGCATGACCAAAAACAGGATAAGTAAACCAAGATAGCATAAGTTTTGTGGCTCTGAGATAACAGGTGTCCTGGAGCTGCACTTGAATACGTCAGTCTCTTCCAGGTTACCTCAAAGACAACACTTGATGTCTGGAGTATGTCAGATACAGTGGGTCCATCCAGTGTTTGCTGTGATGTAGCCTCGGGCCTATCTCTTGTAGTGGCTGGGTGCGTCTGCGAACATGTACTTCAGTCTATAAGCTTCAGCCAGGAGGAGACCCACTTCCTCGTTACCCCAGTGGATTGTAGGAAGGTTCTGCAGTAGCATAAGAAGGCCCTGAAGAGCAACGGGAATTTACTTTGAGACACCGACACTGTTTTGGAAGGCAGAGGTTAATAATACAGTATGTATAGCATTCCACAAATATATACGGTGTGTGGGTTAGTATGTAAAACGTATGTCTGAGGCAGTGGAATCAGGTGTGCACGCACGCACGCAAACTTTTATACTACAACCTGCATGGAAGCAAAGAATGGCTGTAGTCACTACTGAATACTTAATGTTGAAATTTAACTACTGAAATATTGGACTTCGATAACCATATATCTGCATTTAGGGCTGCAACTAACGATTATTTTAATTTTCAGTTAATCGGCCAATTATTGTCTGGATTAACTGATTAATCATTTAGTCTATAAAATGTGAAGAGATCTTCAAATCATCTTGTTTTGTTCAACCAACAGTCCAAAACCCAATATTCAATTTACTATCACATAAGACAAATGCTAACTGCAGCATGCTAACATGCTGATGTTTAGTAGCATAATGTTCACCATCTTAGTTTACTGTGTTAGCATGCTAACGATTACTAATTAGCACTAAACACAAAGTACAGCTGAGGCTGATGGGAATGTCATTAGGTATTTTGTCATAAACCAAAGGACCTGTTGACCTGAAGATGGCGCTAGATTAAAAGGTTAAGGGATCACCAAAGTAATTACAATTCAACTGTGGGGGACATGAATATGTTTGCCAAATTTCAAGGCAGTCCATCCCATGGTTGTTGAAAGTAGTGGACCGACTGAGGCCGTCATTCCTGGAGCTGCTCGTGTGGCTAAAAATTCAAAATGGAAGATGTAGTCTACCAAAGATTAGCAATCAAGCCTGACTGGAAATGATCAGACATGTGTTCTATCAGGTTACATTCTGTCAGTCATTAAACCAGACAGACATTTTATTTAAAGTAAAATCTTTCAATGCTACTATTTATGTATTCAGTTGTCTTTAATATTAAAATGATCACATCCTTTTTTTGCTTCCATAAACCCGCTATCTGTTGGTACTGCACTCAATATTTAGTGGCTACTTTCTCAGATAAGTGCGGATGACTACAAAGACATTAGTACCTGAAAGTCAACCATGGAGAGGATTTCTCTGCGCCACTCAATGAGGAAAGCAGCACAGACGTACAGGTGGAAGTGGGAGAAACCCTCTGCTTCAGCCTGTGGAAAACAGAACAATACTGCAGCCAGTTACAACACAGCTTTGACCGTTATCCAAAAGTTACAAGCAAAGACAATCAACAGGGACAAGAAGGTCTGTCCCAACTCTTGAACCCAGTCAACTTAAACTGTATAACTGACCACATTTGCAACAGTGTGAATTCTATAGTAGTTCGTTCTGCTGTCGTACTGGGTTACTTTCTATCGTGAAGGTTTGATGATGGTGTACACTCTGCTCTACCTGGTAGGTGTCCCAGAGACGGATTGTGCAACGAAGCGGCAGCTCCCTCATCAGCAGATTGTTCATCCACCGGAAAGCAAACTGCAGGTACTCCACCTCATACTTCTTGAAATGATTGTGAATGTCCTGACACACACACACACACACACACACACACACACACACACACACACACACACACACACACACACACACACACACACACACACACACACACACACACACACACACACACACACACACACACACACACACACACACACACACACACACACACACACACACACACACACACACACGTATGAGCTAATCGTAAACAAGCCCAAAATAAAGAGGAATGAGCAGGGTGCATGTCAATGCAAAGAACAGGCAACCTAAAAACTAATGTGACACATGAAACTCCTTACGGATGACGACTGACAGGAGTCCACTTACCATCTATCCTGCTGACCAGCTCCTCTAAAGCTTTCACTTTGTTCTGGATTCCAGGCTGAGCAAAGGTGTAGTTGTCCTGAAAGGATACCATTTTCAGTAAACTAGCACATTAACAGTTTTAAGTGTTTATTGAGCTGTATGTGTGTAACCAGACCTGTATTCCGTCCAGCAGCTTGCTCATGCACCAGAAGCTGTCAGCTTCGATGTTTCTCTGGGTGTCCAGAGGCAGCGCTGCCACCTCAAAGTTCTCCACATCCTCCGCTGGAACAACAAATAACACTGAATGAAACAGAAATGGCCTGACTGATACGGATACATTTCTGAATGCTGCTCTCTACTGAGGTTGGTTGAAGAAATGTCTATGACCTTGGATGTGGTAACAACAAGGGCTGACCCCCTTGTCAGTAAAATCACTGCATTTTCTTTTATTTTTTGAGTCATTGTATACATGCAGGAGCGACAGCATGGCAGGCTGTAAACTTTACAAACTGAGTCTCAAAATGACCTAAGCTCAAAATAGAGAGAGGTAACGGAAACGGAGGGCAGCGCGACTTGTGTCTGCTGGCTGCTCTGACGCTCTCAGGTGCTGACTCTCAGTGAAGTTGGCTAAACTACTTTTGAACCAGACGCTGGTACAACCTCCTCTACTGCCGTCCAGTGTGACTGAGCGTTTGGCTGACAGCACTGTCAGAGAGAGACGCTCGGTGGTGCACTAGGATTTTATAACTGGAACTATGACCAGGATGCACACGATTACTTTCTCTGACTGTGTGGAAATCTGATGCTCTTACATCACAGATGACGAACAAAGGCATTAAACATGAGTCTTTCAGGTGAAACGTGGGAGTAATGTAGGCTGATTTAGGAGTTTAGTGAAGGGCCGACTCTGAAAATCCTGATTCAGGGACAGCTCTAGTAACATTGTAAAATACAGGTACACAAAAGAGACCATCACCAGGCAAAAAAAGCCAAATAGTGCAAACCAGAAACAAAGGCTGACATGATGGTCCAGTGTGAATATAACAAATTTTCCCAATAGTAACTTACTGACAAACTCAGACAGGAAGACGACAAAGAAGGGTGTGACCAGATCATTGATTCCCTGGACGTAACCGCTGGCTGGGTGACGGATGGCCCAGATAAAGAGAATACGCTCAAACACCTAAAGGAAAGAAAGACAACAACAAAATGGTTGATTATTAGTAAAATCAGTGCAGTGCTCCTTTAAACTTACAGGTGATGTAAATATCTAAAGTTTGGTGTGTTATAACAGATGCAGTGAAGAACAGGCACACTCATCATTTTCAATTAAAGTTTTGCGATAAACATATGCAATGTTGTGATGGTCTGACAAAGTGTGTGATGTATTACCTAAATTGAAAGAGTGGTTTTTATACAAGTGAGATTCTGAGTACATCGTTCATACTGAAACTCTGTTGTGAAAATTGAGCCAAAGCAACTGTAAAATACTGTAACAACGTGTGCTGCATGCATTAGCTAGAGTGTAATAACATAAGTATTATCATTAAGGCTTGGCATATTGGCCAATATGGTGGAAATCAATCAGTCCTGTCATTAATATGAATAACTGTAATATGCAAATACATAAATAAAACTGATCATAAGTCATAATTCTGGATATTAATAAAGAGCTGTTGTCCAGCTCTAATTAAACCCGATCACAGGTTTCTGGTAAATCTGGACACAAATCTTTGGTGTTTTGGAAACCCACATAAAATCACCACATTTGAGGAACAAGCCATGCTCAGTAAAGTTCCTTTTTACAGCAAAGTTCCTCTATAGTGCAGCGATCTGATGTAGTGATCAGGTTCTTCCTCAATGGCTGGCACATAGTCGGCCACAGTTACAACACAATATCATTTACAGGGTCATGAGTTCTCTAAGGTAGTTAACATCTAAGTGTATTTAAGGTGGTTGATACCAACCAGGGGTGTTTCTAAACTTATTTGTCTCTATTTGACACGAGTTAAGGCCTAGTTGTGATTTTTTTAAATGAGTCCTGGGGCCTGTATCATGGTACAAGCTCAACTTTGTCTGGCTCTCTCTAGGTTACCAGGCTTCACTGAGCTTAACGTCGGTGATCCTAGATAACAGGTATCAGAAAGCTGGTTTTCAACTTGCTCACTTGACGCTGGGTTTTCCACCTTCCACACCATGAGCAAATTCCCTTTCCGGTGATAAATCTCTCAGTCACAAATAACACAGAACCCATATAGGATTAAGAAGTACCTTACCTCTTGTACTACGGGCTGCTGAAACAAGGGAATCAGTGGATTGGTTCTTGGAATGTCGATGTGGATCTAACAGGAAAAAAGATTATTGAGATATATATTACTCAGGATAAGCAGGTTTGTGCATGTTTCCTTTAATATAATAACGTGGTGTTTACTGAATTTTTTGGCTGATGAGTAGTAGCAGGATAAAGGCTTATCTCCGTTTGTTAACTTGAACTGTGGTATTACCTGTCTGTATGTGTCTTTATAGTGCTCGTCTGTTCTGGAGTGGTAATACTGCTCTATGAAGCCAAAGTATTCTTCTCGCTTCCTTTTCAGCACCAGCTCTCTGCGCTCCTTGTTGGCCGGCAGGTAGCCCTGTCAGAGAGCGAGGAGAGGAGAGAAAATACAGAAGACAAAGTGCCAGTGAGGAGAAGCTTTTTTTGATTACGCGAACAATTTCAGAGGAACAGAACAGGCCAGCCATTTCAGAGGAGAGAAAAGAGAGGAGATAAGGTTGCCTGTAAGGATAAGGCTTTTGATATTATGTGAGCATTTTCTTAAAAAAAAAAAAGGCATGCCACTGGCAACACAGAAACTAAAAAATGTAGCTTGGACTTTGTAACAGGATTTGAGACCAAATGCTGTGCAACAAGCCAAAATTCACAGCAGAACATGTGATGTTACAAAACTGAAGGTCATGAGACTTACAGAGAGAAGTCTCCATGTGATTGGCCGGACTTCTCTTGGCATACCCGACCAGCTGTGCTTCCGGAGTTCCTCTGTAACGGCACAGAGCAAGATATAAACACACATTATCAACACTCACAGCAGAGATCAACACGCAGAGACAGACGGCATATTCAGCTGGCTGTAACCCAGAGCGTAGCGTTAGCCTGGAACCATTAAGTCCTCCATATCTACACTATGAAAGTGTGTGGCTGTGTTGCTCTCCTACCCAGGTCAGTGTTGGGACTAGCCAGCAGCTGCTTGAATTTGTCCAGTCGGCTCTTCTCCCGCACCGTCATGGGTGGCGCCCCTGACGAGTTCTGGTCTGAGATGCGAGCCACCAGTGGGATAATGGGACGAACTGGGAGAGACTGCTGCTTCTGCAGCGTGGAGCGAACTGGAGAGGGCCACAATTAGAAAATCTAATAATATAGCCATAAAAACTTTGCGTAGACTTTACAAAGTGTTTTACGAGAACAAGAAGGAAACACAATATTAAACAACAGTAAAACCTTCAAAACCCCAGAAATTGAGACATAACGTCAAACTTAACACCCCTCGTTACAAAGTTAAGCCAAAAAGGTGTGTATTATGTGTACTGTATGATTTTTTTCATTCATCCCCTCAATCTAGACTTTTAATTTCCTGTTTTGTTGCCACCTTTACTTCTACAGTTACTTGTTATCTTAGAGATACTTGGGCTTCCCATTCAAATGTCGAGGTACCAGACGAGATTTGGAATAAGGTACTATCCACAGAGGTGCATTGTAAACTGTATATACCAATGAATGCAGCTTAAAGTTATCCATAGACTCCACTTTTCCAAAACTAAACTGAGTAAATTCTATTCATCAGTATCATCATTATGTGACGGGTATAAATTAGCTGATGGGTCACAGTCGTTTATTTTGGTTTGACCTTGTCCTAAACTTATTCTGATGGTACACAAGAGATCCAACCGGATTCATTCTTAGCAATCTTTGGTTATTCTGAGACGACAAGGAGTTTTTCCTATTGCCACCAACAAGCATTCATTTGGGGAATGGTTACAGCCAAAAGAATGATGCTTTCAGACTGGAAATCATCATATTTTAAACATGGTTACACAAAACCCTTTTTACAATTCAAATAGAACAGCAATGCTTATTTAACTCAGAAAAGTGTTTTGGATGTTTGGGTGCATTTCCTTAACTACTGAACCCATTTTAAAATATCCATTTATCATAGATCCATTTAATTATTGTTTTCTTTTAATGAAGATAGACCACCCCCTACATTTTTAATATTCTTTAAAATGTTGTTCTTTTTTAAGCGTGTATGCATTCTTTTTGTACAGCGTTTAATTTATTATGTTGTTCCTCTTGGCTTCTGAAATAGGACAACGCCCTATAACAATAGAACAGTACATAACATGGTATCTACACATTTTTTAATAGAAGTAATTTCGAAGCCTGATGGCCTTGATGGCACAGGCTCAGTGGGTGACTTGTGAACAGCCTGAATATTCAGAAGCCAGGTGACTTCTGAGAGGTCCAGATGACCAGTGAAAACCCTGACTACTCACAGCAAGTCAGCTGGACTGATGAACAGCCACAAACCCTGCCTGAGGATCTGAGGCAACACATAAGGGCTTGGGCCAACGTAATTGAGGACTATCGAAACCTGCTTACATTTATATTTCAGCATTATAAAACATTCAAATGTTCTTCCAATTATCGGCTGCATGCTTGCAGCTCATGCACCAGTACTATATCCCATATCGGGAGATCATTGTGATGTTTTTTAGGAACATCCTACCTCACGATCACATTGTTTCATACAGGTGCAGATGGGAAATGCCCAGTCCAAACACAGTCTTGTACTGTTGACCACCAGCAAAGATGCTGGGCATACAGAATGATTCATTTCTGATTCATGTGCAAGGTTAAGCTTCAATTACTCTTTTTTTCACAAGGACAACTTACATTCCTTAATTGTGATGAGATCCACTATTAGTGCGCATTACTACTGTGTTCATGCTAATAAACTCACTGGTAGTTTGACCAGTCATTCGTCTGTATTACTGAAAACACATTTTCAGGACTGCAAAATGTCCACATGCTAAAGGCCTGATGTAATCCCACCAGCCTTGCCTGCAGTGTTAGCCCCCCCCCCCCCGACAAGGTCTGTAATTAGCTTCACTATGAATCACCCGATAAGCTGCTCAGTAGTTCTTAATGCCAAATGAACAGCTGCAGCATATTACCCACATACCTGAGGACGTGTTGAGGTGGGCGTCACTACTAGACTTGACAACCTTGCCATTGACACGCTCGCACTCTGTGTCCTCCACCTGCACATTATGGAGGTTTTGAGCTTCTGTCCTGGGAGGTGCCAGTCTGTGTGACACCCCAGTTTCTGTGTCACCGGCCTGATTCTGCTGCTGTTGAGTGGAAACATATCAGAATATCTCCTTTCATTTCAGACCAACTCAATGCCCCTAACTGCTCAGTGATAAAAATAAAAATGATGTCACGTAGATACCTGGTTCTGCGTGGACGTAGAGTGCAGGCCTGATGGCAGGGATGAAGTCGGGGCGGGGGTCCTGAGGAAATCCTCGTCCTCCTCATCATCGATGTCCCAAGCATCGTTGGTGCTGCGGGCGAACTCGTGGAAGCTAGAGGCCTTTTTAGACTTGAGATTGTTGAACTTGGGCTTTGTGTCTTTGGGATACCTGCAGAGGGACGGATCGAGAGATCAAACAGACAAGAGAAAGAGAAAATGAAGAAGTTTATGCTCTCACTCATGGCAGCACTGGTAGTTTATATACACTGAACTTTAGGAGATGATATCGCCATAAGGAAGAAAACAAAACAAAACTGCAAGTCCAACAAAAAAGGGCAATAAAATACTGAAAGTCTCTTGTTGACAATGTAAATGTCAACATTGGGTCACACTTGTACAGTACTGGTGCATGCAATCCACACATGTTCAAGTACTCAAAGCATGGAACAATGTGCTGCAAAACAAGGTTGAAAATGGGAGTGATGCAAATAAAATGTATTCATGTGGGTAACATGACACCATGCAGTCCAGTTGGGTTTAGCACTTACGTCCGTCGCAATCGTGGGTCTAGAGGTGGATGCTGTGCTCCATAAACTGGTTGCACACTGTAGAAGATGACATGTGAAATGCTGTCACCTCTGAGCAGAAAAACACATGCAGCTTCCCAGTCTTTGACCTAGCTAGTGCTAACAGTCAGCAAATCCACTCATCAATTATTAGTCAGAGGATACAGACAGACACACGTCCTGTCCTGTATGTGTTGCTCTTTCTACACATATTTTCCCTTGTTTCCTAGTTGCAGTACGTTGCTAAATTCAAATCAGTTCACTTATTACACAACGAACAATGAGGGATCACAGAAGAGAAAGCACCCTTTGGCTCAAATTCAACCCCCACCCAAAAAAAACCAACTGTATATTGAATGTAAATGGACTGTATTTGTATAGCGCCTTTCGAGTCTTTCCGAAGCGCTTCACACAAAATATCACATTTACCCACATTCATACACTGATGGCAGGTGCTATCTGCTCATCAGTTCAAAGAAGTAACTAACCATTCACACGCCGAAGGCACCGCCCTCGGGAGCAATTTGTGGTTCAGTGTCTTGCTCAAGGACACTTCGACATATCTTCGAGGACAGATCAGCTTTTAACAGAAGATCCCTGGGATTCGTGCACTGTTTAAAGATCCCTGAAAATGTGCTTTCATTTGGGATCTGCCTCAATGAAGTGCCAATGTTTTGAATGATTTTGCAAAGCTTGAACCCCAGAGGGAAGTATTTTGTGAAGCACAGAGCCAGCAAATACAGCCTCACATTCTGGCTCCCTATGACAGATGACAGCTCAGTTCCTCCCTCCTTTTAAATAACCCCTAACCCTGTCTTATTTAGATTGTGCTGTGTTTAGTGTGTAGTGAGCAGAACTAGGGGACAGCTTGCACAGCCCCTGTGTTCTTCCCCACCCTGTGGTGGGCATTATGTTCAGCGGATGCGAGAATCTTAATGCTGAGCTTCTTTCCAACTCTGCGGTGACCCAAAGCAGACACAGTCGAGAGTCGTAGGATGTGATTTGGGCCAGACCCACAATTGCCAACAATGCAAAGAAAGCCATGGGCAGCAGCCTCCTCCACCCCATTCAAACTTTTAGGCTTTTCTAAAATAAAAACAAAAAATAAATAAAAAGATTTACTGGATTTAGCCATGCATGCTCAACAGTCAAACTGCAGTTATAATTGTGGTTACACAGCGTGGGAATTGGGGAAAGTATGCATATCTGAGTCTGTGTTAACAGCACAAATCAGATATTAGTTACAGTCTTGTAAACAAATAATTTGCCTATAAACCATAAATTGACGTTTCAGACTAGAGTCACTAGAGGGCATCTTTTGGTAAAAAGTTGTTGGGAGACTGAACGTTGCCTGAGGTCTTTCGTTGAAGAGTGCTCTTTTTGATAAGGATTCTGTTTACAGATTGGGAACAAAGGGATTCTCTAATGATTATTCGTTTTTTCCACACCACAGCGGTGGTCTAATGCTAAATCTGATATCACTGTTTAACCAAAATGTTGTCGGTTCAGTTTGGCAGAAATTTCACTAAGCTACTTCATTCAAAACAGCTGAGAGGCTTTTTTGTGAATATCGCAAAGCAACAAATATCACTACCAGTATGTGGAATTTGTCAAACCGTGGCTTCTCACGCCCGAGGCTGAAAGACGTCAGCCTAATTCATGTCATTTGCATGAATAAACTGACAGTAAGCCTGGTGGCTGAGAACTGGGCCTGCTGATTATCTGACAGTGCCAGTCTCTTGTTTATCAGCCTCAGACTTGTTTTATCAGGAGCGGCTCAAGGACAGGCAGCAAGACTAGCTGCTCGCTTTCCTGTTCAAACATATGTTTGTGTTTGTGTTTCCAGCCTTCCACCCACCAGTTTGAGAAAGATCAGCGTGTGCGACAAAGACAGCAACGCCCTCTCCTTAGAGATCCTCTCTTCTCAGATTTCCCAAACACACTGGACCCCCCCCCTCCTCTCTGCCAGGCAGTGGAGCCAGGGCAGGACACCCACTCAGACTCTCCGTAGTCATAAAGAGAAGAGAGTATGAGAATACCTGCAGGTCCTCAGGTGCCCATTATAACCCATTACCATGATGCTCATTGAGCAAGCTCTACATGTTGGGACTAGCCTAGCCCCAGTTTGTGCCTCTCATACTGTATATTACTATTACATTCAAGTCACGGTCGAAGGCATCTGTTTGTCTGAAAAATAATTACCTGGCAATGTTTGAAAAACCAAGGGGATAGTTTAACAACACTTGCTTAATCTTAAAGACTCTTCTAACCATCTGGATCAAAGAAATATTCTGTTTGCCGCACAACAACAGAGATTTTTAACCCGTTTGGCAAGTTGTGACTCTGTGGTCTAATCCAAACAAAGACGGCAGCCGGAAATTAGACACGTTGACATGTGCTAAATTTATAAATTAACGTGAACCAAAATAAAAAATTTAAAAAAAGTTATGAATTATTTTTGCCTGTACTGATGTTACCTTGTATTATTTTAGATTTTCATACAAAACAACACATGCATATTTTTCTTGTGTTGTACAAAAAACAAAGACACATGTCAACTCTGGCTACCTGGGTTAGGAAATAGAGTCGCCACCTGAGAAGCGGGTTAAAAATGTCTTTTGGGTGGAGGATGGAATATTTTTTTCATCCAGATGTTTAGAAGAGTCTCGGAGGATTTTGGAAATACCTTCAGAACAGTCGTCTTAAATGGCCTTATGGATTTATTATTCAGAGAAACGAATGCTTCCTGACACTGTGACTGTACTGATCGGGTACACACAGAGCAAACTGGGGCTAGGACTAGCCGAGTGCTCTTGCCTAAACTAAAAGTGATGCTCCACATGATTCCTCCCACTTCAGGAACATAATACTATTTTTTCCATAACCAATCATATAGTCTCCAATTTGCGTTCCCCCTGCAAACCAAAGACAAACTATGTGTGTGCTGTTGGTCCTCTTGGCCATCAATAGAACTGCCACAAAAAGGCGGATGTATTTAATTTAACTTCATCCAACAACACCCACTAAGAGATTACAAAACAACACATCTGAGATTCCTGCAGTGACCCTCATCAGGGCAGCGCAGTCTTCATCACTGTCATCTCTCTCTCAATAGCAAGCCTACGATGAGCCACCTCTCAGCAGCACACACTGAGCAAACATATGGCGGGCGGTGCACTGTGACTGTGACAGCTGACACCTCCTCCACCCTGAGCGCTAAAAACCGCAGAGACGAAAAGAGATGGAGGTCCGTCTCTCTCAGCTGGAGGCTACTATAAAGATACACAACATCAAACAAGACGGTGGGAAATGGGTTGAAAAGTCGTAAAAGTGAATGAATTAAAACCCACAACTACAATATGGCCAATTAAAGCCTATTCTTGAGGTACTTACAGTGACATTGTAAACGTTAAAGTGAGCTACAGAGCTGAGTTTTAAGCTAACGTTAGTATTTCTTTATACACACTCCTCATTATGAGTTGATTTAGGCAACAATAGTGTATTACTAACATGCTTCTGTACTGATATTTTCAATAATATTTAACAGCACGACTGAAGGAATGCAGTCCAGCTTCGTTTAGAAAAAGACAGTAATTTAAAAACCCACCTTCCGGGAACCTTAGCGTTTCTCCTCCAAAAATTGATCCTGTTCTCGGTGGCCATACTCGGATCACACAGCCCCCTTCAGACCGAGACCGGCTCCTCGCACGAACAAACCATGGGGGAAACTGTTTCCGCGTTTCACTGGCGACGACTCAGCCCCGCTCGGCTTCTTCTGGTCTGCCTCCTCATCGGTTTAAACGACACGGAGACGGTATTATTCAGCTACCAAATGCGATGATGTCTGATAAGGCGCACTGGAAGCCGCCATCTTGGAGCACACCGAGCGAAGCGTGTGATTGGCGGGTGGGTCGAACAGGTGCAGTGAAAGCGGCCAATAGGATGAGAAGGTCAGAGATGCTCGCTGATAAACGCATAACAAAGAGGAAACTTGCTGCTGGTGGGGGAAAGTTTGCCGTTGTTGGAGAGGGCTTCCTACCACAGGAGGACACGGGTTCAAACTCCGGCGTTAGCAGCCGTCAACCATCCGAGAGACAGGTGTTGCACCAAATTCTGTGACCCATGACATTCTGTGACCTGACCTGTTCAGGCATTTTAGCTCCATTGCAACGTTTTCATCATTCAGAGCTGAAACGATTAGTCGACTAATTAGTCAATCAACAGATTTCTTTCTTTCTTTTTTTTTTTTTTAAAGGTTTCTGCTCGTGCTCTGGAAAGTTTGGACATTTCCCCTCCTTTCTAACATTTGATATACAAACGATTAATTGAGCAAATAATCAACAACTTAATCGTTAATGAAAATAATTGTTAGCTGCATTTTGATAGCTATATTACCAAAACTTGTGCCTACATAGTATTTATATAGGGCCACACATTTGATAGCAGAACTGTAGTGTATACAGTAGACCACATCCTCACAGAATCTGACATGTCATACACACACCTAACCTGTGCTCTCGTCTGGCTGACCTCTGACCTTACTGGAGGGTGCAAGTGAAAGAGAAAAGAAAAAAAAACACTTCCCTATAGAGGTGGAGGGAAGAATCACAATCGTGCATTGCATTAACTGAAGAATGTACAGATGTACACCAGGCTGTCACCCAGTGACCATGTTCTTTAAGCTCTTTAGTAGCTGTTCTATAGCTATTACAAGCCGTACAAACAACAAACCGACACACAAATCAAAATACTTCCTCTGCGTTGTGACCCTCGCATCTTATTTGATGCTGAGTAATACTTCTCTTTTTCCCCAGATGCTGCATCTAGATCCTCTGTCCACATGAGGGCAGGCATTTTCTGCTACAGTGAGAGAGAGCCTTGGTCGAACTGAAACCAGCTGAACCACCTCCTGTTTACTGTAAATGTTTTAAAAGTGAGTGCTCTATTTACGCTGCTTGTTACATATCAACATCGGAAAGCTGACTGCACAGAAGGCCATGTTTTGACCGAATGATGCCTAGTCAGTGAAATGAAGTCAACTGACTCGACATTTGTTGATGAATTAAGTCAAATTATTTTAATCGTTGTTTATTTGATTCAGTGACCCCGGTGACTTACACAGAGCATTTTGCCCTATTCAAATGCAGGCAAATGGAGCTTTTGGAGACACGACTGAGTTTAATTTGACATGCGGGCCTGTATTTGAATTGCAGGTGCTCTCCTGTGTCTGTTTGTTTAGGGAAATCACTGCAGCGCCCCACCTGTCTTCACCTCCTCCAGCGTCCAACGAACTTCAACTGACAAAATCCAGGTGAGAGTTTATATTTGGGTTACTTGTTGTGCTACTGTATTATTTTTACAGGCTGGGAACAAATGTGTGTTGTGGATCTTGTGTCATTTCGAGTGGAGAATAGCTCCATTCACGCATTTTCCGGGATTATCCATTTGTGACAACTTTAATTTGAGAGATTTTGAGCCTTGCCTCAAGCGGGTCTTGTGACTTTTTGCCACTGCGTTGCTTTTGGTGTGGTCAGCTCGCTGAGGAAAACAGTGGTGTGAAAGGAGCAGGCCGAGAGGAGAGACACTAATAGAGTCACAAGGCAGGACAATGGGGAACTGTGTGTGGGACTACCGGAGTTGCCTGGGGCACAACAGTTGGCTAAACGACACTTTACATTTACTTTGAACTTTTTTCTGCCAGACCACCATGGCTTATTTAATTTCTTTAGAAGTTACACATGTCTTCTCTAAGTCGCTGCTGAAAATGCACATGTGATTTTTAACTTCAAACCCTAAAACGATCATTTCAATTCTGTGTCTGTTCCTGCAGAGTACACTATAGGACAAGATAATTGTTTTTTCAAAAATAAATGTATGATGTGCTTTTTCATGGCACATGCTCTGTGGAGTTTAAGCCCCCAGCTATATTGTGGTTTGTGTGACCCCCTTGTTTTGCTCTCCCTTTCAACCCTGAAAGGATAGCATTGTGACTTTTTCTCTTCCTGAATGCTTAAGTGGCAACAAAACCACATCGACAGCATTCTTTAAAAAAGAGGAACTTTTTTCTTTTGTTGTCCTGTCACTGTGTTCAGCTCTGCAGCTAGTTGCAAAGTTTAGAGAACGTTTGGGAGAACTTTACAGCTTAAAGTGTCTGGAGAAAAGCTGCCCAGAACTTTTTGAGAAGTTTTTCAAGTCAGATTCTAACTTTTAAGCGGGAGTTTTTTCAGCTTTTGTCAGAAGAGGTAAGGTTTTTTTTCTTCATGTCACTTACGTAAAAACTTTACTCAAGATAATTTGGTAACACATTACCTTGAGTCCCCCTATTTAGGATTTTAAAGTGCTATATAAATATTTAATAAATTATATATAAATCATTTTAACACACTATATAGTTGTAAGCAGGCATTTTAAGTGTTTATAAATGGAAACTATTTGTCAACAGTTACTTACAATTACATTATAGTGTGTTATAAACCATTTATTCAATGTTTATATGCTTCTCATAAATGCTAAATAGGGGGACTTAAAGTAAAGGGTTGCCGATAATTATTTATTAGTCATGTACATTTTTACACTTTGTGCATTGAAACTTTGTTCAACTACATTAGTCACATGAGAACATTGTATTGATTCAATGAATAATAGATTTTTTACCACCCTAAGGGATTATGTGTATAATGACACAACTTTTAGTCGAATGTAATTTAATTTGTCAAGAAACAACGGCAGACAGTAAAAGAAAGCCTGATTTTTTTGAGTTTCCTCTTCAGGCTCATGGTGATGTATATTCTTCATCTCAAGGTCAACGGGTCATCGATAGCCGTGCTCACACACTCTGACTGTGGCCAGGCCATGAAGGATTGTGAATTCTCTGAGAAAGGTAAGACTGTGAGGAAGTCTGAGTGTGCGCGTTTGAGGGCTTGTGTGTTTGTGCACTTTCCAAATGTGAATTGCATGTGATCATACGAGGTTTACGCTTCCCTCTTCTTTGCTTCTGACCTTTATGCAGTGCTGTTTTATTGTCAAACTACAATGTACAGATTAGTCACCTGGCATAAATACACTAGAAAGTGTAATGAGCTTTACGGTAACAGAAAACTGCCTGTAAATCAACTTATTTACCAGAAAAAGACCAATTTTCTGAGAGTGCACACTAATTCACTGTTGCGTGCTTTCAAGATTTATACTTCAATAAAGGCTGCGTCTGTATGTACTGTATATGAACTCACATACAGTAGTCTCAATGTATGTATGGAGAGGAATTAGAGTCAATGGTAGTGCCAAATACGTGTTTCATGATCCACAAATAAAAACAAGATTCAAGGCCCGGCCACACCTCAAGGTGGCACAGTGAAATTCACCTGCATGTCTTTGCGAAATATTTGGTCCTAGAAGCTTGCTGACATAGTGACTACTCACTCAGCTAGTTGGTGAACTGCTGTAGCTGGCGAGCTAACTGCTAACACGGTAGCCGCCGGGAACAGTCTAGTCAGTCACGTAAGCTCCCCGAGCTTCTTTCTATTTTCTCTCCACCGGGCTGTTTACAGGATTGTTCTCA
This sequence comes from Siniperca chuatsi, assembly GCF_020085105.1. Classification (NCBI taxonomy): domain Eukaryota; kingdom Metazoa; phylum Chordata; class Actinopteri; order Centrarchiformes; family Sinipercidae; genus Siniperca; species Siniperca chuatsi. The sequence goes on from NC_058051.1 coordinate 2,249,139, forward strand.
GGGCTGTACATCATTTCATTCAATAAAGAGTTACTGGAGGGGGAAAAATAAGCTCTCGCTATTGTTCACACAGTTTATTCGACGTATACCATCGACTCTTGTCTCATAACTCTCTTCAAACCATGCATCTTTTGTGGAGCAGTTTATTCTCCGACAGAGGAGGGTTAAATAAAAGTGGATGGTGTAACTAATAAGCCACAATAATTTCCTCCATTTTGGACTCTTCAGCTCTGCGTTCCCACAAAAGTCAGCAATGTCAAGAAGATGACTTGCTATCGGTCAATGGCGTGCATTCTCATTTCAAATTTCAGCAAAGTTGAACTCAAGGTCAAAAATGTGTGTGGATTAACCTTGCCCCGCGAGTGAATCTAATAGTCATGGCAATTCCATTGAAGTGAATTGATTTTCCAGTGAAATTTCGCTGTTTTAGATGCTGGTGTGACCGGGCCTTTAAAAACGTGGATGGCAACGAGAATGTGTGAATAAATGACGGTGTTCACAGATGGATTTTCCTATTCACAAACAAACACAACCAAACCGGAATAAATGTCGGTGTTCTATATGTGATAGATGCTGATAAGCTAGTGTATGTTTTCAAGAAAAAATACTTTCCCACACGGAAATTCCATATGAATGAATAGCCAGACGTCCCAATTGTCCATCAGCACCTAAATGCAACATGCATTTGTGGATAGGAGGACGTGAAAAGGGTAAAAAAAAACCCCTCAAATGTAACCCAATCCACATGTGTCCTCAGGAAGCATTTCAAAAGCAAATGTTATTAGATTAATGAACCTGAAGTTTGGAATAGATATGTACAATACGGACATTTATTTAAGTTGGGTTGTATTTATTTGTAAAATACTTCTGCTGGTTTTTGTTTGTGGATATGAATACTCAAATTTATTCCCAAATAGTCACACGCATTTTAAAATGTTATTTTTATTTGTGGATCACGAAACACACATTGGACATAAACATCTCTCCATACTGCTGCACTGACTGAGCACAGGTGCTGCACACGTGATGACCTTCTGGGTGTCCAGCAGCTGACCCCAGATCAGATTGAGGTTAGTGGTATTTTACACCCCAGTGCCTGCCTATGGCACATTAATCCTCAGAGAGCGCTGTATAAATCTGTGAAGGGGAAGGCTGACCCTCGCTCTCCTTCAACACCAGGTGGAACTCAGTCCTCAGTGTTTGAGTGTGAAAACTTTTTTTTCCTTAATTTCTTTAATGTTGCCTTTGTAGAAGCAATCAAATATTAAGTAATTCATTAATTCTGTATTCAGCAATGGTATAAATATATTTTACATTGCATTGAGTTGATATGGATTCTATTTCTGCTTCTTCAATTATATTATACATTGTATTATATATTTCAGCGTCTTTACAACGCTATGGTGTTTTCATAGATGAAGTCTGTGCAAGACCGTTAAACAGAGGAGAGAGGTTGTCCGGCAGTTGCAGGAGAAATCATTGTGTGGCTGTGAAGAAATGTAGCAGAGGGGTGTGTATGAAAGGAAAAACCAAGAGTTTATGTATATGTATTTTATCCATGCAGTATATTTGCATGAATCTACATGTATTTTGTATATTTTGTGTATTCGTGCTATACCGAGGGAGAGAAGAAGACGAGAGGATATAGTATGTGTTCTGTGGTGTGCACTTATCGTAAAACAACTCTTAGGCAGAGTGTGATTGTGTTTACTGCTGCAGTGCTTTTAGCAAATATCCATCTTTACCTCTGTGTTGTTATCACCCTGCTTATTATGGATTCACAAACAACACACACATTCACACACACACACACACATATAGGAAACTGCCCCCTATAGTCATTCCAATTGACACACTCGGTTTAGCTTTGCGAGAGATTGTGTGTTTGTATGTGCATCTGTGAGTGTGTGTTTGCATGTACCCCTCTGTGTGTGTTAGCGAGTGTGACTGTGTGTGTGCGCCCAGTAGACTGAGTTATGAGCGTGAACGGAGTGAATGGTATTTGACCATGTGCATTGTGTTTTATGAGATGAGCAGGCTTTAATGACTCTGTCACCAGTAAATGGACTCTGATTTGTAGCACAGCTGTCGCTCCGCACTGATCAACTTGGGCCTTCTGGAGACAAACACGCACACAACACACACACACACACAGAATTAGCAAATATTCAGCGCATACCCCACACCTAAACATCCGTATTAAACCATACATGCTCACTGTGCAGTTCGTGTAGATTGGGATTCTGGCACAAACAGCCTCATTAACATGTGTTGTCGATACAGAAAGTAATTGCCATCTGAAGTCTAATCAGAGAGAAATTACAGCTGTTCAGATGCAGGCAGCAGTCAGACATTAGATCTCATATCCAATCAATGCACCTATTCCTCAGAGATACCACTGATCTATGACGTGGTATTGGTAGTGCGGCTTAGATCCTATTTTTGTGGATACAGTGCAGATGGAGTTATGTTATTCATTAACACACTGTGCAGATGTAGCAGGGGGGCTCTGGTTGGGGCAGCAGGGTGGTGTTGTGAGTTCCTCTTCAACCAAACCAGGGAGTCTGTCGAGGGGGGGGGGCAATGGAAAAACAATTTGACTGGAGGGAAAGGGTCTGGTGCAGGTTTAGTTTCCCATGTAAGAGAGGGCCTGTTTGGCTAATGAAGAACTTTAAAAAAAACAGCTCAGCTGAAAAGTACATTAGAGCTGACAGTAGTGATATGTATGATAACATTTCAAGCCCCAGTCTTCTTCAACGTGGACTGCCAAGGACTTCTGCTGCGGGGAGGGCAGTCCAGCCTGGCACAATATTATTCAACAGACGAAGTTTAGATGCGATCATCATGCATGTGTATTTTGCTTTTGGTGATGGAGCTTTTTTTCTGTCTGTTGGTTTTAAATAACTTTTAAACACACTATTGAACTGTGTTAGCTTTTCAAGTTGTACTTGTTTTGTTTTAGGCCCTCCTTTACCGTAAGCAGTTTTACCTTTACTTCTAGATTTATTTTATTAACCTACTTTTCTGTTTTAAAGGCTTTCTCCAGCAATTTAGTATTGCACTCCCATCAAATTGGGGAACTAACAAGAGATATGTAGATTTAAGAGGAGGAAAAACATAGCTGCACTGGCTTCAATGGGTTGAGCCGGGTGTGGTCAGCTATGGTCTATTTTAAATGTTGGCCATACCCAGCTGTGATACAGTGTGGTACTATAGTGCCACGGTACATCACTGCTGCACAGAGTGTATTAGTATTAGACTGGATAAGTTACTCTTTAAAAAAGGATTGTCAAAATCGAAGCAGCAGATGCCAAGATATCCCGACTTTCAGTATCTAGTATGCAGCTGAACACGAAGGATCCCACGATGCAACTCAGTAGCATCATTTATTATATCCTCTCTGCCACAAAATGCCCACTCCTGTCAAACCTCACACCTTCACGCCAAACGCCGGCTTTCTGTTTAAAATTATACTGTGTCAAGCCCAAACCGAGATAACCCCTATGACATCATCAGGGTTATTTTTTCAGACTTGAGAAAGCTCCTCCAGAAGCACAGAAGACATTATACAACTGTTTTCACAGGCCGTATGATACTCCTTGTGACAAGAAAAGTGAACTTCATGTGTAAAATCACTGGAGTGCCCCTTTAAATTCTTTTTGCTGAGAACTTTATGACTATGTTTTTATAGGGGAATGTTCAAACCTATTTTACATCAGCTAAATTATGAGTATTTTTTACACGTTTGTTAGAATTGTTAGTTTGGTTCTCTAGTGCGGCCCTGCTAAAGGCTGTGATGGAGTATTGTTATTATAAGTTCCCACCAGCAGATGTCCCTGTTGCAAAGTGTTTACTGAGTTGTACAGGTTTGGAGTCCACAGTTTTTTCAGTGTCGGCCCTCAACTCTTCACTTCACTGCATCAACTTATAGACATTCAAACGGTTGCATTGATCTATCCATCTGTCTTGTTTACTCTGCAGACCCAGAGCTTACTGACAGCGTAACATCTGTGCCCTTTTGATTTCCGAGAAATGTCAGTGCAATCTTATGACGATGTGTATGAAGAGTGTGTGTGTGTGTGCGAGAACTCATGGCAGACTTGTACATGATCAAGTTTGAAATGATTTCCCATGTTATGCTCTCTCTCAGTATCGTGTCCTTTGTGTCTTTTACTCTCTCGACTACTTCTCTCTGTTCATTTAGCGGTGAGCTGCAGCAGCAATTCTACTCATGTATGCTGCACCTTGTTGACTTTAGCCTCATTAGAAGGCCAAATGAATATGACGAGTTGTGACATTAGACTACAGCTGGAACAAATGTGCCAGCCGCTCACTCTCCAGCCTGGCCAATTTCTATCTCTCTGTTTCTCTCTCTCTCACACTCACACACAAACACGGCTCACTTATTTTTCAGGGAAGGGCTTGGTGGGGTTGATGGGTTTGCAACAATATTGGAAATGTAGATGGGCCTGTGTTTTGAATTGGTTTGCACGCTTTGATGCAGAGACAGATTGTAAACTGTGATTTTATTAAATCCTTCATTAGGATTCATCAGTGAGATTGGATCAGAAAAAGGTCACTGTGCAGATGCGCCCCCACCTCTCTCCTCTTTGCTCCATCTCTGCTGTTTACCCCCTCTCTCTCTCTCTCTCTCTCTCTCTCTCTCTCTCTCTCTCTCTCTCTCTCTCTCTGCTTCTACTCAGCAAAGCATAGGGGACTTGCTTTCACCCACATCTCTCCCTCATGCTCTCTTGCTCTCTCTTCCCTCGCTAGCCCTTACCCGAAACAAATTTGCGATGAAAATGGGGAAAAATGATCATCATGGGCCTGCTAGAGAAACACAAGGTGAAAGTGACATTATCCCCCCACCCTGGACCCCCCCTCCTCCTCCTCACAGCCATCTAGGCTGGCGCCAGTGGGACGCCTGTGCCACAAATCATTTGTATACTCTCATTTCTGCGAGCGGCCCGCGATGTTGCTTACTGCTTAGCGAGCAGATGACTTTCAGAAAGAGCAGTGAATTGGGAGGGAGGGATGAAGAGATGGGGAGATGAGGAAAGAGGAGCAGGAGGAGGGAGGGAGGGAGGGAGGAGGGGGAGGTGTGGCAATTTGCCGGCATGTGGGGACGTCTGTGGGAGTTGGATCTGAAATTGAGAGGGAAATTGTGTGCGCCATATGTCAAGTTCTGCAAAGGTTTTCATTGTGCACTTATATTGTGTGTGTGTGTGTGTGTACATGTAAATGTGTGTGTGTGTTTTGTTTCAGAATGAAACATCTGGGTTGTTTATTGAATCACCTTCGCCATTGTCTGCATTCTCTGCTATTATCACTGAAAGAGCTGCAGCCCCCTTAACAACATGGAAATGGGAAATGGGGCGCACATATTGTCTGTAGCTAGTGTTTGGTCATCTTTGTCTCACTCACATGTACGCACACACACACACACACACACACACACCACACACCCTTCCCCCACCCCTGCTCAGTGTGAGACATCATGATTCTTCTGGTACACTGAATACATTCTCTATGCTGTCTGAGCATTGGTCCATGCAGGCAAACATGTGACATTACCAGGAAAAGAGTATTATTTCACCTCCAACACATAAACACACACTTGAATCCCCAGGTTAATAAAACACACAATAAACACACCTATAAGTGCATGCATACATAGATACACGTTCACCTTCATGTGCACACAAACACAAACACTCTCCATGCATGTGCGCCTTCACACCCCATACACACACAAACACACACAAATGTCTAGATTCTCACATGAACACATAAATATGCGCATACACACGTTCATACACACAAACATCACCTTCCTGCATACAAACATAAATGCTCTTTCACCTTTTTCTCATCCCAGCCCACCCATCCTCCCACACACACACACACAAAGATGCACACTCACAGTCAGGTTCATGTAGAGTAAATATAGAGCGGAGACACTGTGGCACAGTGACCTGCAGAGGAACCCGCACACTTTGCCTGCTAGTTCCACAGGGCCCTGTGCTGTCAGGAACGCCATGCAGTATTCAGGGCTCAGTCACGGGGATCCGCGAGGCAGGATGGTAGTAACAGCAAACACGGTGGAAGTGCGCTGCAAGCAGCTCAGCAGGGCACTGTTAGTGTTGCACAATATGCATCGTAGATCCACTCTGTGTTTTTGTGTTTGCTGCGTGATCTGTGAAGAGGAACGGCTTCCTTTCCCAAAGTGTAAATCATTTTTATATTTGAGAATTCAGATTCTGTTTTCTCTTTTTTTGTATGAATGTGTCTTTATACACTATTACACATGTGCTTGTGTGTGTGTTTGGGTGTTCATGTGTTTGTATGTGTCCTCTTTACGCTCCACTGCCTAGTTTGAGAAATAGGTCTATTCCTCATTATTACCCCAAAGGCTGTCTGACTGTGGACTGTCTCAAACACACACACAAACACACACACACACACACACACACACACACACACACACACACACACACAGAAGGAGCTCCCTGTGACCCACATTCATCAGATCCAACCCTGTGGGGCCTCCAGGGAGCTTCAGGGGAGTCGTGCCCCCAGCATGGTGCACCGTGGCAGGGCCTTGACTCTGAGATATGCAGCCCCTGAACCCCAGCGCTTCCATCCAGGGGATCTTGCTCAGTTTGAGCTCTGAACTCACTCTTAATGGAAAAGGTTCAAATTTTTTCAAGTCTATCCTAATACAATACTCGCTGTAATTGTTCCTCCTGCCCATGTTGGCCATTAAGAGATCTCTTCTTAACGTGAGTCCAATATAAGAGATGGGGGACAAAATCCACTGTTCCAAGTTCAGCCAGAGTTAACACGAGGTTCCAGCAATCTGAGTGAGGCAAATCAAGTGGATATCCTCTAAAGTCTTTTTAGTACAAATTCCAATATCATGCAGGGTGCTGGTGTATCTTTAGTTTATCTTGACGAGATCGTCACACTGAGTGCTGAGCTGATGAAACTCAGTAACAGTAAAGGCAAATCTACGTATATATAACATGACAAAGAGTCTAGAGCTATGCTAGCGGCTCTGTGAGGTTGTTGCCTACTTAGGCACAGCGGTGCTTTAAGCTTAACGCTAACATCAGTATCATGCTGATGTTTAGCAGGTACGTATAATATTCATCATGTTCACCACTTAGTTTCTGCTGAGGCAGATGGGAATGTCAGTAGTTTTGCAGTGAAATTATATAAGGATTATATTTTTTTAAAGATTCTTTTGGGATTTTTTAAACCTTCATTAGATAGTTTACAGTGAAGAGAGTTTGGGTGGAAGGGTGTTCATGATATGAGCTTTCTTAACATTAACGTGCTGTGAGATAAAAAGAACAATACAAATTTATTTTCCTAACATGTCAGCAACAAAGAGCCTGCACTTCTGACTGCACTGAGGCCTGTAGCTTTTTAAGGCCCTGTCAGCAAAACACAGAAACCTTTCTTCAACAAACAAATAAACCACTGAAGCATGATGAGAGCAATAACAGGTCATTTAAATGCAGTTTTACGATATTCTCAGTGGGATTCTCAGTTGCCTTTCAAAGATGAGAGATAATAGGTGTTTTTGTGGGAGCAGAGTCTTCTCTTTATGAAATGCTGTTTCTGGGAAAAAGTATTGTTTTCAAACTTTCCCAAAGTCAAAAGTGACTTGAGACAAAGTTTGTTTATCTCCTCATTATGGATGTGGAACGTATCTCCCACCAGCACATAGTGTTTTAACAGCCGCTTTGTATGAGCTCAGGTGTCACACAAAGTTGTCTTGTTTTGCAACAGAGCGCCACTTGTGACAAACTGCAAACTTTTCAACCAAGTTAGAGAAGAGGCACTTTGATACTTGAATCTTTAGTTGGGCGCTTTCCTTTCTCAGACCAGGTGGGCGCCATTGAGAGGGAAATCTCTTCTTGGAGGGTGTAAGTTTGGGGTTGTAACTCATGAACGGGACGGCTTTGAAAACACACAGGCTGCTGAGTGAGTGAGTTTTGTAGACACTGAGCTCCTTTGCGGTTGCGTTCTTCAGCCCTCATGAATAATTCGGCAGCACCGCTTGTCACTGTCGTTGTTGTTGTTGTTGTTGTCGGCTGTGGTGTCACTCCTGTCTGAGAGAGACGGAGGAGACAGAGGACTCTTTACACTTCAGTCTCCTCTGCACTTCCTCTTTCATTCACAGGGAGAGGAAGCAGTGTGCTCTGTGTGTATGAGAGAGGGGGAGAGAAATAGAGAGGAATCATGTCTGCCTGTCTGGCATAATGGCCTGTTTGTGCCTCAGTAATGGTTTGAAGGAAGGAGGAGAAGGAGGAGACGCAGGCAAGGACGGAGCAACAGAGGTCCTAAGTGAAGAAAAACCTCTTGCCTACTTGTTTTTGTATCTGCATTCATTTTTTCAGCAATTTTAAAGGAATAGTTTGACATTTTGGGAAATGCACTTATTCGCTTTCTTGTTCAGAGTTAGATGAGAAGATTGATACTGATACCACTCTCATATCTGTACAGTAAATATGAAGCTATAGCCAGCAGCCGGTTTGTTTAGCACAAAACTGGAATCATGTGGAAACAGCTAGCCTGGCTCTGTCCAAAGGTAACTAAATCCACCTACCAGCACCTCTAAAGCTCCCTGATTAACACGTTATATCCCATTTGTTGAATCCGTACAAAAAGCAAAGTGTGAAAGCGACAAATTGTGGTTTTATGGGGTTATGTGAATGTCTACATTGGCAGAGCCAGGCTAGCTGTTTCCCCCTGTTTCCAGTCTTTATGCTAAGCTACGCTAACTGTCTGCTGGCTGTAGCTTCATATTCAATGGACAGATACGAGAGTAGTATCAATCTTCTCAACTAACTCTTGGCAAGAAAGCGAATAAGCGTATTTCCCAAAATTTCGAACAATTTCTTTAAATTGCACATATTTTGCAAAACATGTGCCTCTTCTTCTCTGTTTTCCAGTAATAGTTTGGATGTAGTTCTGAAACAGTTAATGAATCAATAGATTTGTCAATCAACAGAAAATGTATCCACAACAATATTGATAATCGAGTTTAGGAGTTTTAATTTATGTAGGCAGCAGAGACGCTGCTGAGGCTTTTTCAAAATGATGTCTATATTTGCACTAAATCGTTATTTATTTATAGTATATATTTATTTATAATATGTTTAGGTGTGGATGATTTCACTGGATGAAGACTTCTCCATGAATGACAGTTGTTTAAGTTTCTGATACATTTAAATTTAAAAACAATCTAACGGACCAGTCTTGCATTATCTGAGTGACGGAGAAGAGACATAATAACACTGTCATCAGCAAATCTTACAGCATGGTACTTTTTATATTTACTACGACACTCATCTGTGTATGAGATAAAAAATAAAGGAGAAAGGGCATAGCCGTGTGGTGAGCCAGCTGAAAAGGGATTCAGATGCTCGACTCATTTCTAACTACTGACTGAGTTCTGTTGGTGAGAACACCGATTATCAATCTGATGATCTAAAGGGAAACAAGATATATAATGTATATCTGCTGCAATTATGGAGGCCTGGCAAGAAATAGACACCCTCTTTATGCCACAGTAACATTACAGTGTACACAAGTTGACAGAAGTAATAAGTAATTCCAGTGCAGAGCATGTTAAGGGAAAGATGTCGAAGAAGGCTGTACACACACTTACTGTACACCCGCTCACTCACTTAACTGCTGAGTGTATCTTTTATGAGGCCAAGGCTGGACTGTTGGAGGAGAAATGCACACCTGTGTGTGAATCATTTATGATTTCCATTAATGCAGCTTTCTACCTTCCTCCTTCCTCTGGCTTGCTTGCACTTAAACCAGTGTTGGACACAAGGGGGGTGCGCCAGTTCCACTTTTTCTCCACCTTCTGGGTGAAATCTTTACTTTAACAACCTCTATTTAGCATTTATAAGCAGTATATAAACACTTAAATGTTTTATAACACACTATAATGTAGTTGTAAGAAGCTAGAAGAACATTTTTATGTGTTTATTAATGTATTTGTCAACAATTATAACTTCTCCTTTGAAACATCCATAACTGGTGTATTACCACTTTATGAATGACTGATAACAGTATAACAAAGCTGTAACGAATATCAAAATATATAAATGTAAATCAGTCCTATTAAAACTGTTTATAAATGAGTTCAAAACTCATGAAGACATGTTGAGCATGAGGGTTCATTCTTGACCTCGGAAATAGTAGTTTGACAAAAGATTATTAACTCAAGGTCCACTTACTTAAATCTCTCCCAGTGCTTTCAGCCGCATCTCATGGCCTTCATCAGCAGATGGGGTTTGCTCTGTTGTCATGGAGAGTGAAGAAGAAGCATTTATAAATAAATAAATAGTTTTAGTAATATCTCATATTCATATAAATTCTGAAGAGTTCAGATACTTACAGGAGGCGTCATAGTTAATTAACACTTAGAAATGTTCTTATATCCTCTTACAACTACATTATAGTGTGTTATAAGTTACCATTTCAAGAGTTTATATACTTCTTATAAATGCTAAATATGGGAATTAAAATAAAGTGCCAGCAAAATGTTATTATTAGAGTTTTGTAACACCTTTGACTAAGAAACAGAATTGAATCTGGCTGATTTGTTCAATAAAGTCAGTATCAGCACTGATACCAGTCCAGTGTAATGGATTACGACAGCCATGATCCACTGTTGGAATTTCTGTATATCTTGACAGGTAGATATTGTCACTAACACAGTCAGGACTACAGTAACAAACCCTGCTGTCTTATTTAAAAACACATGCACATAATGTTTTTAGCTGTATGGATAAAGAAAGAATCTACAGCCGTGCTAGTGGCTCTGTGAGGCTGTACTTAAACACAACGGTGCCTAAGTACAGCCTCATTATGACATGTCAACATACTGATGGTTTGAGGATATTATTTACCACTTAAAAGTCAAGACCCAGTCCAAACCCCCCCCCCCCAAAAAAAAACGAAAAAGATTTCTCATCAGCTGGCTAATACCATCCCTACAGTGAAGCATGGTGGTGTTAGCATCAGGCTACGTTGGTGCTTCTCAACCTGCCAGACTAGCAACAATTGAGCAAAGGATGAATGCAGCCAAATACAGAGCGGTCCTTGAAGAAACCGTGTGCTCCAGAGTGCACACGACCGCAGACTTTCAGCACAACAACAACCTGAAGCATACAGCCAGTGCTGCAGTGGCTGTGGGACGAGGCTGCGTTCACACACACAACAGCCCTGTGTGAAACAGTGCGGTATCTGGCAAAAAAAAAACGCAGGGTCGCAACGCTACGTCATCCAGCAAGCCTCTGCGGGGGCCATTCAAATACATGCAAGTGCACATTCCTGGGGAAAGACTTTGTAACGTGAATGGTGTATTTCTACTGTTTGCCTCACGATAAAACGATTGTCACCATGATGACTTTCCAGAATTATAAAATCCTGTATGAGAGTATTATAAACCACTGTGCAGTGTACTGGCATCTGATAAACCTTCAAACTGGACTTCCTGTGTTGTATTTCATGTCTCACCAGTACCAGCTCCATGCATTTTTTTTTTAGGGCAGGCCTGTTCTCGGTTTGAACAAGACTCGAGTTGGACTGGGTCCCAACTATACTGTAATCGGGTCGGGGAGGGTCCCATTTTACTGCCTCGGTCTGTGTGTCAGTATATCTAATACCCCAGTGGATCCAAACAGATCCAAGCGTACTCTGATACTCTGATCAGCTCTGATGAGGTGCTGCGTCATAATCACAGTGGGAGAAAATATTTTAGGAAATCAGTTGCCAGTTGTTTATGTTAATTTATGTTATTAAATGACTAAATACTTTTTGAAATTTGATTAAAATGGTTAGAAAATGATTATTTTCGGTCTGTCTATAGTCCACTTGACTACAGAATTTGCAATTCCAAAAACATATTATTGTTTTGCCATTATGGGTTGCAGTCTTTAGAATTAATTGCCCAAAAAGTAAATTTTAAAATTTAATCTATAACACAATAATGTGTGCAAAAAGCACATGGGTCTGAATAATTTCCAAATCCAGTATTATAAGTATTAAGTATTATAATACACATTGTTACACACTGTGGGTTGTTTCATCATCCAGTATTTTGCAGTATAATATGTTGCTGTAGTCTTAATACTCCCCCCCACACACACACACACACACACACACACATACACACACACACACGCACGTACACACACACACGCACACACACATTCACACACACACACACACACACACACGCACATACACACACACACACACACACACTCCAGTAAGTACACTTCTGAAATAAAGTGAACACGATGCAGGACAAAATGAATGAGAGAGAGGGGGGTGACAGAAGGTGTGTGTAAGTGTTTGTGTGTGTGTGTGTGTGTGTGTGTGTGTGGGGGGGACGGGGGAGGGGGTGGCTCCATTTGCATGTAAATAGCCAAAGGCACTAGTTCTCCGCTGTGGGCATGACATAGAGCATTCTGGGATTGCCTGGGCTTGTTTGTCATCCATCAGTGGAGAGGAGGAGAGTGGTCAGCGTGGTCAACAGAAACAACATGAGAGAGAAAATGGACAGAGAGAAGAAGCGAGAGAGAGAGAGAGAGAGAGAGAGACAGAGAGAGACAGAGAGACAGAGAGACAGAGAGAGAGAGAGAGACTGTTGGCAAATGGACTCTCCATCTTGAACTACAAAACACAGATCAAGGACAGAGGATAGACAGTGAACTCACTTTCACTTCCTGGCCTCTGTTTATACACCTCTCTCTCTCTCTCTCTCTCTCTCTCTCTCTCTCTCTCTCTCTCTCTCTCACCTCTTAATTCAAATTTGTATTCTTTCCTTGACCCTTTGCCCTTCTTTCCCTCACTTCATTTTCTCTTGACTCCCTCCATTATTACTCTATGTCACTCACTCACTCACTCTCTCCCTCATTCGCCCACTCCACGTCTTCCCACCATCCCGTCTCTATCTTCCCCATCTTTCTCCGTACTTTGCCTTTCATTCTATGCTATTTCCCATAACTCTGTTTTACACCCCCCGCCCTGCTCCCCTCCTCCTTCCCTTTTCTCTTTCTGTCTCTCCTTCGATTTCCCTGGTGGACTCTTACAGTAAACTGCCTGCGTAATTTAAATGCGGTGCCTTCCTTTTCAAATGGATGGCGTGCAGGACAGGAGGAGGGAGGGATAGAAGACAAAAAGGGAAAGGGGAGGGGAAGAGCAATGAATCCTATTATCACATATATCGAAAAGGCTTAGAGCACAAGGCTTTATTGCCTGATATCAGACAGAACTGTCAACCTTGGTGGAGTGGGCAGATTCAAGGGTCTGGGCCCAGGCAACAGGCTTTATGCATAGAGGCCTCAATAAGCCAAATAAACCAACTTGGATCATGTTTTCAAACCTACAGAAGCATTTTGAGGGTCTTATTTGGTTTCTTTTTGTTCATTTGTTTGTGTTGCATGCATTTGTTTACATGTTAATCTGTGCAAGATATGTGGCACTGTTTATCCATTTAAATTTGTGTGTGCGCGCATCCAGACCCGAGGCTCTCATTGTGACAGTGGTGCGTTGCCTTGGCGTCCACTCCAAACTGATCTCATGTCTCAAGAGCCTTCTAACATACAAACACTCGTGTGAACTAGAGGTGTTCAGTACATGTACAAACGAATCTTTAACGCAGAATCTTCCAACTGAACTGAACACACTAAATCACCATTGTCGCAGAGAGAATCAGTAGCTTTCAGCAGTGGAGCTCCTCACACAGAGCGCCGTTGTCAGCTCGGGCCGTGATACACAGTATGTTACTTCTTGTTAAAAGCCTATTAAAAGACTGCAAAAGCCACAGAAACTATCAGGATGTGATCATTCTGTCGCAAAGAGTTGGCTGCTGAGCTATAAACCTTACATTATAAGCAGTGCTTGTATTGGCCTTTTGTACTGAACGGAACAGCTTGAACCAGCAAGAGACTGAACGTACTACTGAACTGAAGACAGACAGAATCAGAGCTGAACGGCACGGCAGTATGAACGGTAACGCATTCACTCACTGTTGTACGTAATGAACTGCATTTGATTGGTGATGCGCTCACACACACACGCACACAATTACTGTAGTTACGCTTCGGGCTGTGTTTACGAACGTATAGCAGGAGTGAAATGCAAGTCGCTCCAGCTAGATTGATTAAAATAAAAGTGCATCTGTTCCGTCAGACATTTGTGAGATGGACGACTGAAATATGCGCCTGAAACGCCTCTAGTGCAGACACGCCGTTGCTGTTGTACGTACTGAAGTGTATTTGAACGGCAATGAGTTCACTTACTGTTGTGTGTACTAAAGTGCATTAGAATGGTGATGCAATCTCTTAGCTTAGAAAAAAAGTGAAAGAACTACATATGTCAGTGACTATGAATCTTTGAACTGAACTGCACAAAACTATTTGAATCAGCAAAGTGATTCGTAATTACTAATGTGAACAAGTAAATTTGTTTGCATAAGTTGTGTGACAGTTGTTACCAATGTGCCTGCTTGTGTTTGAGTCACTTTTTGCTGTCACCAGTAGTCCACAGCATGATTTAGTATTTCTCTTCCAGGCCTTAAAGACATTATTAATGGGACTCTGTGTGTGTGTTTGTGTGTGTGTGTGTGTGTGTGTGTGTGTGTGTGTGTGTGTGTGTGTCTTGGAGTCAGTAACCCCTCTCCCATTGTTGATCTGGATTCCCTCATCTTGTCATCTTGTCTCTCTGCATCTGCTTCTCTTTGCATCTGTTCTTTCTTTGACGTAAACGCTGCCCGTCAATAACACATCTAGCAAATGAAGAGGACTTTACTGTAAATAACTGGATTCTTTTGTTTTTTTTTCTCTCTGAAGTGCTTCAGCCGCTGTTGCATCAGTCTTTTGTTGTTTTGATCATTTCACTCTAGTTTTCCCCCCTCTGTTATCACTGCATTGTATTAGTGCGGGATTATTCATTTTCTTCTCAAAATGTGATTTTCTCCCTTAAGGTCTAATTAGCCTTGTTGTAACTGCAGGGCCAAACAGGCATAGCCAGGGTTCACTCATTATTTATGCCACTAACGTTTGCTGCAAACAATATTCCTGCCTTGCCATATCTTTTTGCCAAAGGAGATGGTTTATCAGTTGTGGTTTGAAATGAGTAAACTCTTGTTCTGTACTAGTGCAAGTGTAAACACAATCAACAACAACTTGAACCTGCAGGGAGAAAAACATCCGGTAAGACACTTTCAAGGCCGTCTAGACTCACAGGCCTTAGTGACACCTAAATCCTGATGTAGCAGCTGATTGTCGATTTTCGAGGTGTTGGATCCTCTTTCTTTTCAGACATGGAATACACAACATTGCTAGCTTCAGCTATCTGTTATAATTATGATGATTCACATTACTAATGTTGGATTCCCACTATTCCCGCTGATCAGCAGTTGGTGGTGGTAACACACAAAGAAGCCAAGCAATGCACCAACAAAGGCAGTGAAGAAGACTGTTAGTAAGCAAACACAGATGTAAACAATGCAGGATTTAATTCAATTTTTAATAAGTTGGCTTTGCAAATGTTTTTTGGGGGAGGAAATGCATTTTGCATGTTTTGGTGAGAGACACTGAATGTAAACAGAAGTTTACAAGAAATTTCCACAGGGCGCCTTTAAGTTGGGATCCTCATTTAATTCCAAAAAACTGAAAATACATGTATAAGGAGGCAGACAGCTGGTCTGTTTGTTTTTTTTTCAAACACTGCTCTGACATGAGAAGAATCTCTTCAACAACTTTGAATGAGTCAATTCACATTTATTTGTTATTTATTAATGTGATTTGATTTTCCTTTAACCAAACATGATCATTTTCAGCCACTTGGGAGCAGTGCAACAAGCTGTAAACAACATTGACATATTATTATCACCTTATAAAGTTGTTATGGCGAATGCGCTTGCAAACTGTAGCTTATACACACGTTAAGCAGAAACATGTAGAAATATGATGTTAATATAAAAAATAGATTATAGCAGCTTTTATAAGGCTAACAGGACGTGTATTTGAAATCTCCCTCTGTATTAAAACTTGTGCTGCTGCAGTCTTTACGTTAATCTGACGGCATTCAGTTCAGACGTGTGCCATGTTGGACGTGATGTGGAAATGTTACAGGTTTGACCTAGTAAGATCGTGACTCAGGTGCTTATTCAGACACGAGACCGACATGTTTAATGTCCATCGCATTTACATAAAAAGGAGCATTTTCTGAAAGTGACTTAAACTTACATAATGGAAGAAGATCTTTGTCAAATGCCAAATGATGTTTTTAGGATTATTCATATTTAACCCATTAAACGACTCGTCTTTGACCTCTTCGTGTGAACATAAACTCTAACTTAAAAGTATGTCAATTTAAAATGCCTCCTGATGGCATCATCGCATGGACATATTGGACTGACGGCATGGGTTAACTCTGTTCTCCTCATGTGGTATGGGTAAGCCAAAGTTCCTGTAAGTGTGTGTGTGTGTGTGTGTGTATGCGTTTAACTTCCACACAGTGCTATGTATAAGCCACAGTTGCCCCAACAAGCCATATGGTCCGGCCCTAATCTGAGCCTCATCCTGCTGATAGCACTGAGATTGACTTCTGTAATTAGATCTGATCTTGGGCTACTGGTCACATTGAGAGAAAACTAATTGGGCTGGAGGTGGATTTGAAATACACTATAGTCAAAGACACACTTTTGGATAATTGGCAAAGCAAAAGCCAGTGCGTCCAAAAACATGTTTACAATTTAGCACGTGCAGTTTCAAGTGAAATTTGAAGACGCTGTCAAATTAGATTTTTTTTCAGCAGCATCTTCCATTGTCAGGGAGCACTGATGGATGAGGCCCATTGTCGAGCCTCATCAGCTCTCACTCAGATCTAATATTCTAATGCCTTACTGCTGCATAGCAGTAAACCTTTCCTCTCACATGTCATGACCGCGGAGTGATCTCTCCCTGCCCTCCAGCCATCTTTTCATTGTATTTCCACCTTGATTGTTCCTCCATCTTTACAACCTCTGCAGTGAATAGATAGGGTTATAGCTTTACTCTGGGGGCGTCTTCTCTCTCTCTTTCTTTCTTTCTTTTTCTCTTTCTCTGCTTCAGATTCTTTCTATCTATCTACCCCCCCATCTCCTCCTCTGTCTTACTCTCTGCTCACTTCTCTTCCCAGCATTTCTTCCAGAAGGGAAGTGCCTTTCTAATTACTCTAACCCTATTGTTGTAAACTTTGGCCATGGCCTCACTGAGGGGGGTCTGTTGTCCCTGGATGGAGTGGCTTTCAGGGGCCAAAATGGCTTTTACCTCTGTGTGTGTGTGTGTGTGTGTGTGTGTTTGTGTCACTGCCACAGATGGATCAGATAGCACACACACACTCTACTTGGCAGAGGCCCTCTACACAGGACAGGCATACAAGGAACAAGGGGAAGTGGAGGGGTGGGTGGGTTCCGAATTGAATGAAGAGGAGAAAGATGGTGGTGGGGGGTAAAGGCTGGGGCGCTTATCTCCCCTGCCTGCCTCTCTTTCTGTGTCCCCCAGGGTTGGGTGAGGATAGTGATTGTGACGCTCGATCTGTGTGTGTCTGTGTGTGTGTGTGTTCAGGGGTATGATATGTTGCTGTTCATGTCAAAAGTCACTTCACCCCCGGGGGGCTTCCTCACAGCAATCCCCTGCGTCCTTCTGGAAGTTTTGCGAGTGCGCCGGTGCTTGCGTATCTGCTTTGTTTGACGTCGACTCTTGGTTTGTCCCTGTGTTTGAGAGATAACGACCCCTGGGCCGTAAAACCACAGCAAGAAAAAAAAAAACTACCCACAACAACAAAAAAACTTTGCTTCTCATTTTTCAGGGCCAGCCCTAACAAGAGCAGACCCACAGAGAGTTGTGGGTTTTGCCACTTGTCTTTATTGTGTTTTAGGGCTGTGTGAGCGTCCCTCTCTCAATCTCTGGGGTTTTGTCCAGAAAGACATCACTGATTCTCTAATACAATCAGCAGAACCACAGCTGCACCACCGTGATGGCTAATTGCATCATGGAGTCAGTGATAAAGTCTGGAGTGGCCTGCTGTTCCTTTCTGGGAAGATGAGGCACTTTTTATGGCCTTTTTGCTTTTTTTCATTTTTTTCATCTTAAAGTTTGATGGGAAAGCCATTAATGGGTTTACAGTCAACATGTAGGTCCAAGTCAGGTTTGTAAAGAGGAACGGGTGGTGTGTCTTTGTCATTGTCAAATGATCTCTTTACGTCATCCATATCTATGATCTGTGTCAAGATCTTTGTATAAATCCATCATGTTACAGTGTAAGTACAGTAAGCCTGTTAACGGAATAAAACATGCACATTAGCTTACAGCAAATGTGTCACAAGCTGTTCAGCTGTAATGAAGAAATTGACTTTGTGATTCTGCAAGATTATTGCAGTTTTTCTCTATTGCTTAAGCCAGTGGTTCCCAATCATTTTGGAGAAAATATCCAGTATTTCACAAGAAAGAAGCAAAAATTCAAGAAAAGTCTGAAAAAAAAACATTGTTTTGTGAAACTGTCCTCACGAGAAAATCAAGAGCATCTGTCACTTCAGCAAAAGCCCCAAAACAACATTTGTCTACGTTCAAGTAACAAAGCCCTCTAGTGGCTGTAGGATTTCTGACTGAAAGCAGTAGAAGAAATCAGGTAACAATATTATACAGCCACAAAGTCAGCAAAGGATGGGTCGACAAAACATCGGACACAGGAGGCCGCTGTTCATTTCCTGTTTCCTACCGACAGTCAACGTGGGTTTATTTTAACCATGAACCCTTAACCAAGTGGTTATTATGATAACCATGAAAGTCCCCTAACCTTACGGACGTAGTAATTTCAACCCAAACTACGATGTTTCCCTAAACCTAACCAAACCTTAACCATAGCATTGTTACATCATAAAACAGTTGTGTTTTTTAAAACTGTGATGGCTGTTCCTGTTGATATATTATTACATTGTATTATTATACCGTACACACATCATCAACCGGTAATCCACTCTGTACTTTACACTTATTTTAATTTTATACTTATACCCACTTGGTACTTAATTTATCTTACCTTTATTATAGTGTATTATATTTTTTGCTTAGTATTTCTATTCCTGTGTGCACTGACGTGACAGTGAGCTGCTGTAACAAAAGGGATCAATAAAGTATTTCTATTCTGATTCTGATAAAGGTGTTGGATCAGAAAACACTTCTGTTTGTTGTTCTGCAGTTGCTTGAGCATATTTTCTGAAACACTATCACAGTTCTCAAAACTTTAAGGGTATTCACCACATCATTTTATACTGTGCAGGAGAACACTTTATTTGTGCTGCAAAAGAACGTCAGACTCTCAAAACATTTAACTAATATGTCAATAATAAACCGTCACTGCCACCAAAATGACACGTCGCTTTATCATTGCTTGAGTCAAATGTCTAAACAACAGTGTAAGTATGACAGAAGAAAATGAAGTTGTGTTTTTGTATTTCATTTGTCACCTACTAGCATAATCAAAAAGCCTCTACAACCAACTGAATTGTCTCCGCCAAAACTCCTTCAACAAAACAAAAAGAAAAAGTCAACATTCCCAGGTTCTCACTGTCGAATCACATCAGGCACCTCAGACAGAAAAATAAAGCTGTCATAACAGTGTACAGTGATGACAAATGTCTCCATACAACAATTTCATGTCAGTTAGGGACTGTTTTAGAAATGTCCCTGTCTGGCCACATCATTTGTCTATTTCATATCTAATATTTTCCCTTACAATTACAAGGGCTGGCCCTAGCACATTCGGTGCCCTAGGCAAGCGTCTCCTAGAGACACCCCCCCCCCCCCAAAAAAAAGAAAGATTTTTGGGGGGAATCAAAACTTTTTTTTTAAAATTTCAGACATTACAATCAAAACTTCATAACAGTTCTACGGTAAAAGTACTGCACGTTTATTTATTACAAACAAGAACAAGAGCTAATAAAAAATGATAAAAAATCACTGTTTTTTTCTGGGCACAATTTTGGCACCCCCCTCTGGGTCACGCCCTATGCGGCCGCCTATGTCGCCTATAGAAAGCCCCCCCCCCCCCCCACAATACACAACCACCCCCTTGTGATGTTCTCACAGGCAGGATGTTGTCAGTAAACTTTCACATCTTCCCCTCTGTGTGAGCGGGCTGTCTGGTCCATATTCAGTAACTGTGGCATCAATGTCAGTGTAACCCCCTGCGTAAATATGATACATGCGTTGCACTGAAGTTGACAACATGTGATCATTTGCACTAATTGAATTTTACTTAAGATTCACATGCTGACAAGTCTTTTATGCTTGAAAGGTTGTGACATTTGAGGATTTACACAATGAGCGTGTTGATTGACACATGTGAGAGTTATACATTTAAAGAGAGAAGCGGTGTAATCTATTTGTATCACCAGGACTAGACTGCATCACTGTGTTAACTGAAGATATTTGTACATTTAAATTCAGTGTGAAAACAACATGAAATGCATATAATGTAGTGTCTTTCATTTGATGATTGTGCCACAGCAACTGAGGAAAACTGTAACAGTTTAAAGTAAGTCAGTGACGGAGGAAGTATTCAGATCCTTTACTTAAAATGTAAAAGTAGCAATGCCACACTGTACACACTTTGATGTGTAACACTGTTGGAGTTCCCCTTTAAGTAAAAGTACGTAACATTAGTAAAAGTACTGATAATGCAGAAAAGTGGCCCTTGTGAGTGTTATACCATTATATATTATATTACTGGATTATTACTTCTGATGCAATAATGTGTAAACAGCATTTTACTGGTGGAGCTAGTTTGAACTACTTTATATACTGCTGGGTATTATAATCTATAACAATACAAAATATGTTATAAGCTCACCATATGATTTGTATGTAATACTCAAGTAAATTACAAGTACCTCAAGTTTGTATTTAAGTACAATACATGAGTACATGTTCTTAGTTACTGTCCACCACTGTGTTATTCTGCAGCGCCAACTAGTAAACACAACTTAGGGCATTTGATAGCTGTGTTTCTGACTTGATGAGAACGTGGGGGAATTCATTCATTAGTTGCTGTTTTTTTTACAGAATATATATTGTAGTAGATAACTTTTCAACATACAAATATAGTTTGGGAACACACTGTATCTCCAAAATGTCCACTTTTCCGAAACCAATAACAACTACCCTGTGTTCAGCTTGAGCAGGTGTATTTTCTTTTTTGAGTTATTAGAGTTACAGGATTGTCACATGGCAACAGTGACATACATTACAAAAATTATAATGAATATGTAAAATACCCTCTACCTACTGAAAATGAAATAGTAATAATAATAATAATAGAGTAGTTGTGACAAGCTTCTCACCGACCCTTACAAGTGAATAGTGAGGTTGAGTGTTGTCGGAGACAGTGAAATTCTATTCTGAGCTGATTTTCCTCCCAGCAAATGGAGACTAACAGGCAGGATCAAATCAGGAGATGTATTGATTTGGTCAGGAGGGACAGGATCCCTGTAATCATCGAGAAAGGAGAAGCTCTTTGGGCGATAGCATTTCTAAAGTGGAGAAGGGCCAATCGAGCGGGGCACAGCCTCATATGAAATTCATCTTAATCTTCATGAATTATGAATTGAATTTTGTGCTGGAAAAAAAATTTGCATTTACATAACCCATCTGACCAGTGTTACATGTTTTATGTGTGCTCTGTTTTCTCTCTCTCTCTGTCTTCACCACATTTGACATCAGAAATCATTTTTCAAGCATTAATTTACTGTGCATTTCTCTCCTTATGCATACAGAATCAATACAATGCATACAAGAGTGGACACTGAGTTTGTATAGAAACAGAAACATAGTACAGTAACAAAAACTTACATGTATAATTGATATATACTTTTATGTACTGTGTATAAAATATTCTCTATGTAATTTATATATGTTGTTATGTACCAACTGTGTACACATGCAGTATGTATGCATGTGTGTCTTCCATTATAGTTGCTCATCCCTGTTGAATCATGCAAATAGGAATGGGGAACTGAAGCCTTCTCCCTTTGGGCAGTATTTATTGCAGTTAGTGTAAAGGTATTTTCAGACACAAAAAAGGTACTTTAAATTTCAAATGGGATTCTAGAGTGGGGTTGAAAAGGAGAAGAAGCAAATCTGTGGAGGGCTTCACTCCACTCTCCACCCCACCTCCCCCTCCTCCTCCTCCTCCATCTCTCTCTCTCTCTCTCTCTCTCTCTCTCTCTTGTCAACCTTTTCAAAAAGCATCTATATTCTCATACCAGGCTGTAGGGGCATGTTGTCATGTTGCTATGCTACCTGAATGTCAAGCAGAATGTCAGAGTTATTGCAGAGTGTGAATGTACAATAACGATGGAGTTTCTTCTGACCGGAGAAAGAAAAAAGTATACGGAAGCAAAGAAAGGCCATAATAATTAGGATTTTTATAATCAACTGTATTGTGAAATTTGACCACCACTGAATGTTAATTATTAAATACCACTGAATTTATAGCATTAAAATATTTTACTTTGAAAACCATCTAACATCTCAATTATGTTTTTTTTTCAAGTGGTGTGATTTAAAAAGAAATTGTAAAAAAAATCACCAACAATTCGAGTGTCCGAGGTTTCCTTTCACTCATCTGACCTTTTCTTTCTTGGATCACGTGACTGACAGGATGTAACCTGATAAGCGGGAGGTCGGACTGATTCCTTGAGGCTCGGTCGATTGTCCTCGGTAGCCCAAATGTTCAAGTTAGAATTTTTCATCTTGAAATTTGGTGTCTGAATGTAACAAATCTAGTTTTTCACAACCTGAACTTTTGGCCTGATTAGAACCTTTTTATTGGAATTTGAGCAACTTGAATAAAGTCTTTTGAATATTGGACACTTGAATTTGTGAACCCTTGAAAAAAATACTTGAAAAATCAAGTTTCGGAAATTGTATAACTTGAAAGTACCATTTTGAAATTTCAAAGATGGGCATTCAAACCACATAATCTCAGGCAGATGGCAGGGAAATACACTCGCTGTCCACTTTATTAGGTACACCTGTACATTCTAATTCAATCCAGTACAACAGTTGTGCCATAAAGTCTACTTTTACGATGCCTAAATGTTCAGGTTTATGTTTGACACTGCCATAGAGGTGATGATTCAATTATATGCATTCTGCCTCCCTCATGTAAACGGGAAGGACAAAGACCTCGAAATATAATGTAGTCCAGTACAACACCACCTTCAACTATAATCTCAGTAATAAACATTAAACTACACATTTCTGACAATGTCACCAAGAACTGATCATTATAAACTTCTTAAGGTAGAATTAATGACAGAACTTTTGTATTGAACTGCAATAGATTATAAAGGTGTACCTAATAAAGTGGCAACTGAGTGTATTTCAGTGCCATAAATTCAGTAGTATTTAAATGTCAAAATTAAGAATTCACTTGCTTAGAAAATTCAAATTATTATAACTTTTCTTAGCTTTCATAAAAGTAGGCATCGAGAACTGTGCAGTGCCAGGAACAATGGTTAAATATGTTCAAATTACGTTCCAGCTTTCCATCAATATACCTTGTAACTAGAGGTAATTTGATGATGATGAGGATAATCATTACACTGACATTAATGCTGATGATTATTACCATTACTGACATTTATTTCTTTGATTCAATTCCCTTTACGTTCAGTGAGCGCCTTGCCTTGCCTTGCCTACACAGCTCCTATAACATTTCCCACATTTCAATTGGATTAATTGAAAAATTACCATAACCCGCGGCCATTACACTTATTACAGTTTGGTGAAATGGCCCTCGGAGAGGTTTGGGGATTGAAACCTCTCCTAATCTACCATCACACCACCACACTTCTTCTTTCACCCCTCTCCTCCCAAACTGCTTACCCCTCTCTCTGTCTCCCCCACCTCCTCCCCCAGCCTCCATCACTGCCGAGGCTGGCCTGTAAAGCAGAGCAGAGGTATAGCTAACAGAGATGGAGTAAGAAGATGTCGAAATGTAGTACATGAACAGCTAGATGACAAGATGGCTTGAAAGGTTTACCAGTGGAGACACAGACTAATGGAGATAGAGAGGACTGGGTTGATGGAGAGAAGGATTGACAGTTAAAATGACAGAGTGGAGGAGATATTGGTGGGGTGGGGGTTGGCTGTGGAGTCTGATGGCGTGTTGAGATGAGATGGCTGCTGTTGATTTCTGTGGACGTCTGGAGCGCCGCTGGTTGGCGATATTTGTGAGGAGAGGAGGACAGCTATTGGACCACATGTCATGTGTTGAATATAGGTGTCCTTCCAAACACACACAACATTTACAGAAAGACAGATTTATAGAGACACTTGACACCATCGTGGCTTTAAGATGGCCTCCTTTGTCACACATACCTGGAGGAAGCGGTATGAATTGGATCATGATGATGTACTACACTGGAGAAGTGCCCTAAATCCCCAAAGCAAAGTGTGGAAACCTGCAAAATGGATTCATGACACCATTTTTCACACCCATGCTTCCTGCAGTTACATAAGCACATACAGTACTGCACAGCACTATAGGCTCCTGCAGCTGCAGTAAATTGGACTGCTAGAGGAATGGATTGAAAACTGATTCTGCTGTGTGTGTCTGTAACATCTCCCTCTTATCCCAGACTAATTATCAACTATTTCACTTCATGGACAAAATTAGAAATTTGTTTTTCGATCTTGTCTCGGCCATCGCAGTGTTGTGTTTTTTTTTGGGTGGGGATGTGTTCTTCTGTAGCATCAAGGATCTCAATCTCATTTTCTGCTCTGAATTACTGTCTAATGAATGTAAGGTTTTGGATTTGGAGACAGGCAGACAAGCTAATGGGTTTGTTAGTTTGTTGAGTAGCATTCCACACTCATTATTGCTTTCAATGCTGTGATTAACTTGATTTGCAGGGCAAATCCATCGGAGAGAAGATGATGTGTTCACATATATAAATGCACGCATGCACCTAATGTAATAATCCGATTTAATAAGTTATTAATATAGTTTGGTGCTCGGTTGGAAATAGAAAAGTGGATGGCTGAAAACACTAAGGCAACTGATGATCATTTTGTGATTGATTTAATTTCATTTAGTAAGGGAACATGATGTTACAACAGCTAACAAGATAAGAAAGTCACTCAGGGGCACCTCTGGTAAAAAAAAAAATAAAAATTGCCTCGCTCTTCCCTTTTAAAAGCCTTCATACGATTTCTCATTATTTTTTTAAAGATTATTTTTATGGCATTTCTGCTTTACTAGACTGCTTATAAAAGAGGAAGGTAGGAAGGATGAAGAAAAAAAAAAACGATTTTGTGCAGAATTTTAGCTCACACAGCCTACTGAGCCTCAAGGACATCACATATTGTATCATTATTCTAGGACACAATTTTTTTTCAGAGAGTTGAAAGTGATAATGTCATATAACAAAAGCTCTTTAAAGACCTCTGAAGCATGGAGCCACAATAAGTCTATTCTGGGATGGTGCTTTGTGGGTGAAGAGAAACATCTGAAATGAGTAAGATATGAGTTAAAGAGAGGATGACGTTGTTCAAGAATGTTCTGCTGAGAAAGAGATAGCACAATGACAATCACAAGTGTCTTATTTGGGAAGACAGTGATTCTACTGTAACAAGCACACTGTAAGTGACCACGATGGATTCAGCTTTCCAATGACAGTTAGCTGTCGAGATGAAACGATGACGTGGGTTTTCACTCATCTCTTTCATCTTCAGATATATGTCTGAGGGAGGTCCCTAAACGTCGCCTTAATGGTGTCACCGTGGCGATTATCAAGCATCCCCGCTTCTTCGTCAAGCTCGAGGCTGTCACCAGAAATGTCAGATGCGTCCCGTGTTACTAGTCATCAGGAGAGTTGCGGCAGAGAGGACAGCTGTGGAGTGCTGTCTTTAAGGTTAGCCATCTGGACACAGACCAAGTCGCTCTGCCTGCTCATGCATTTATGTGTGTGTGAAACAACTTACCATCATAATCAGATGAAACTTCCAAAGGCACCTGAAAATGTAACTTTACTGTATGCAAGTCCTATTCATTTACCCCAGGGATTCTTCAACATTTTCAGCTGGGAAGCCAAAAAGAAATCCTTTCCTGGCATCCACCCGGGGCTCATTAAAGTGTCTGAGTACTCTTGCCTTGTCCACCAGAAATGCACTGTGTCTGATTTTGGGTCCAAGAATTTTGAAATGTATTAGGTTTTCTGAGGATGCCTGTTAACATCAGATGAAAATCAGCAGTTGTTTTCTGTTGATGCATGGGCATTGGCCCTGCAAAGCATGGATGCATTCGAGGACCGGAGACCAAGGCGCCATCTTCGACTGTGGTGTTGCAGGAAGGCGCCTCGTTCATTTCAGTGAAAGTTGCTCACTGGGTGTATATGCCGAAAAGTTTCTTTAAGCTTAAGGGTTTTTGGGCGCATAGCACATTACGCACTGGAGTCCTTCTCTGGCTGAGCCGACCAGCTGCCTGCACACATGAATGACACGAAAATACACTGATACAGCTCTTCTAGATTGTGATAATACAAATTTGGAGAGTTTGTGATGCTTTTTCTTCATTGTTTAACAGCCACTTCACATGATAAACTAAAACTTAGCTAAACTAACTTTCTATAAAAACGGTGACCAAAAACAGTTAAGTCCAACTGAAATTAAATTGCTACAGCATACATATCTTCTCTGTAAATCACATCTGTTGTGTTCTCCTTTGAGAAAAAAAATCTGAAAAAAATGCATTTTATATTTTTTTGGTTTATGATAGCGCCCTCTATCTTTGCATTAAACAGTCAGAATGCCGTTTGTTCTCTGTCTGCGCAGATGGAGAACTATCAAAAGTTTCCATACAGCGAATCAAATCGCTTCACTCTAAACTATATTTGCATAAATCAGTAACGTCTGCGTTCTATATAGGCAGAGCAGGCGGTCACACTGACTGACAGCCAGACAGCAGCCTGCTACACAACACAAGAGCCACAGACTGAACAACAACCCACATTAGCTTTCCTACTAAAGTCTCCTTCTTATCTAACGTACAAACATGAACACACAGCTTGTCCTGCACCTTAGCTGGAGCGACCAAACAAACATTCACCGGTGAAAAGTGCACTGCAAACGTCCCGTCGGCTCGCTGTCAGTCAAACACGGACACCGACACGCCCCTCCAGAGGTAGAAAGTAGAAAAGGAACACTTCTGATATTTCCCCAAAGACCATTGTTTCTTCCATTTCATAATAAAAAACTATTAATACATTTAAAGACTACTCTGACACATTTTTGACCTCAAAAAGAGACAACTACACACAATTTAAGTTGGGCTTCACTGAATCATTAAACAAATCACATGGCACATACTACCACGGTCTGTACTAGAAACACAGCCAAAGCTGCAACAGTGTGTGTGCGCTGAGTTACCTGCAGCGAACAGAGTCATTTATGACGCCTGGACATGCTGATAAATAACACAGGACCATCTCCTGTTGGCCACTCAACTCAGCCCCCACAGCCTTAACACCTGCCTGCCAGGAAGTACATGAAGGTCACAGGGAGGGTATTGTGTGTGTGTGTGTGTGTGTACAGTATCTCTATCTGATGTACGGATTTGGTAATGATTCAAAGACACATGCGTGCGCACACACAGAGACACACTAACACGCCCTAAAAATGTAAGTTTAATGGGTAAAGTCTGGAGCGTCTCTTCTCACCTGTCACCTCTCATTAGACTGCGGCATGGCGACTGACCTTGTTCGTCTTTCCTAGGGCCGCTGTGCTGAGCGGTGTGTGTGTATGAGTGTGTGTGTGTTCATTCAGGGGCCGGGGCCGCCTCACCCTAATGATGTGGCTGTGAAATCGGGCCGGAGCCCAGCGCCGTCTCTCATTACGCCCCTCCAAATTCATTTGCTACGTCGGTTCTGCCTGCTCATGCATGCGCCGCACGCCACCCTGCCCATGTGGCTTTACTTGTACCTGCTGTTAGTCTACATCTAATGCATAAGCCAAAACGGTTAGTCTGACACGGGTAGGAACAGAAATACACATGTTAAATCACACTTGGATCTTATAACATTTAGTGTTATTTAAATCAGAAACAAGATAACCTTTTTTAATGACCTGTACGTACAGGTAACGTATCTTATCTGCACATAGATTTTACATGCGTAGCTTTGGATATGGATGGTAGGGATATACCGGGTAGGGTTATGTAATGGCCCTAACGAACTGACCCATTACATAGGGTTAAGGCATAGTTTCCAGGTCTGTGGAAAGTGGGCTACGCTATGTACCAGACAATATTTTGGTCTTGACCAGTTGCTAGATACCCAACGGAGACTCCAGGAAGTTACGTGTCCTGAAATAGAAATAGTCCAGTACATAACGCCTCATAAAAACAGCGATTTGTCATTTTTACCCTTTGTTTTTTAAACATGATGTAACGTGTTAGTTAGTGACCTTTCGAGGTGGGTGGATTTTGTTACCTTTGGACAGAGCCAGGCTAGCTGTTTCCACCTGTTTCCGACTGTTTCTAGTATTTGTGCTAAGCTAAATTAACAGGCTGCTGGTGGTAGCTTTATATTTAGCATGCATACATGAGAGTGGTGTCAATCTCCTCATCTAACTCTTGGCAAGAAAGAGAATAAACATATTTCCCAAAATGTTGAACTTTTCCTTCAAGCAAAAATCCCCCCCCCCAAAAAAGAAAGATGGACGACAGCAGGTCTTTTTTTTTAAGAAGAGCAGAAAATCGGTAAAACAGCATAAAACAGTGTGAATATAAATTTTAGTCCCATATTTACATTAACAAAATAAAATATGAAATATCACTTTAAAATCTAAAAAAGATCCACATGAAACAAGTCCTGTGTTGGGCAGGTTACTGTATTATAAGCAAAGACAAAGATAAAGCAGCAATTTGCAAATCAAGCTCTTTGTGTGTATGTATGCGTATGCGTAAAAAAAGAGAGTGAGCAAGTGCATACACACAAATGGGCCTATTGGACGTCCGACAAAAAACATCCCTACCAGTGTTTAAACCAAACCTACGGCCTTGTATGAAACCGGATTGTAATCTGAGTACAGGACATGTCAACTAATCTTAGCTGACTGGTTGTAGCTTTCATCCTCGACTGTCATATATTGCCCAAGCCGGCCTCAACAGTAAATGATAAAGGTGTAAAAACTGTAGAAGGGGGAGGCGGTGTCCTTGTCTAGATGGGGGATGGGATTGACAGACATCCGCATAAAGCATCTCCCCTCATGACCTTGACAGGCGTGGTGTTATAGTATGGTAGTTACGGCATGTGGTCTTTGGACAGTAAAGGAAACTGTTCTGTCCTCTGACTGCACAGACAGAGACAGCAGGAGTCAGGACTGATTCGCATGGATCTGAGATACAAAGCTGTAGTGTGTCAACAATCACCTTTACTCTTTACAATAAGCCTACATTAAACATGCAGCAGGAATCTGACGTGTGTATGGCTGACGTACAGTGCACTGTGCAAATGTCATAAGTTCTCTCCCTCTATGTGTTATCTGATCCACGGCTATCTTGTGCGTGTGTGTGTGTGTGTGTGTGTGTGTACGTTGCGTCTGCCATTGCAGCAAACAGATGGTATCATAATGACATCATTGCACACTGGGGTTATGTTCTCTGAGGCTCGGAGCAGGAGGAAGAAATTAGGAGGAGGCATCAGATGAGTGTTTGTCAATTAATCTAAAAGAGACACAAAAAAAAATAGAAACCCAGTGAGCTTTTCAAAATATTCATCTTCAGTTTGCCCTATAAGCACCACCCTGCTTTTCACCTCTCCTGTTTGGCTGTTACAAATGTCAGCGCTCCCAGTTAACTGGACTTGAAATGATCTGCCCCCCTCTTTCTCTTTCTTTCTCTGTCATGTTCTCCTTCATTTGTTAAGGGTGCCCTGAGCACCTGAGTTCCTTTTTAAGAGCATCTTTTCCCTCCTATTTTCTCCCTCCTCTGTTCTCAAGCTCTCTCATCTCACAAAGCAGGGAGGAACCTGTCACCACACAGCATTAGTATGCTCTTTTCATATCTGGGCCTCTTTGCCTCTATTTTTTCCTTCCTCTTTTTTTCCTCTCTCTCCCCCACCCCCTCCTTCTCTTTCCCTGCAAACATAAAAATAGTTTATGCCTCTGACAAGAAAATGCCTCTAATCCTGAGGTTTGTTGGAGAGCAAACAGACACAATTGGCCACTTATTATTCTGTGTAGAATTTTCTATGTGGGGTGTTTGTGGTATCCATGGCAACAAAGTAGGGTGCACATATCCCCCCTGTCACCGAGCAGAATGGGAGGGGAGAGGATGAAAAGAGGCGATAAAATAACACACTTACTAAAATGCACAGGGCAAGCTATAACCTGTTAGTTCAGTAGCTGGTGTGTGTTGTAAATGTGTGCTGTGAGTGTGTTTCAGCGTGTGTGTGTCACTTTTTGTCAAGTATATGATGGTATTTGTGCACCTGCATATAGCTGTTAGCTTTCACACAATCATTTGCATTTCTCTGATTGCATACTTATTTGTGTGTGTGTGTGTGTGTGTGATCTTGTGAGACCTGGAATTATTGCAGAGAGAGACACAGGTGTACATTTGTGTCTTAATACATGTATATCCATATATGGGTTCAGGTGCCATTAGAGCCGAAGCTCCTCTTCAGCTGGGTTGGATGGCCTGTGCGTGTGTCACAGGGAGATAATCTTTGCCGTAATGAGTCTTTCACATGTGCACCTTCTTTTCATTGGCCCACTCAGGCCCTGCCAGTCCATCTAACACCATGGAAATCAATGAGAGCCAGTCGGAGTGGTGTGAAGATTGAGGGACGGTCAAAATTCTTTGCATGCTAAAAACTAAAGTGAGCGGGAGGGGCGAGGTGTACGGGAAATTGTTGTGTTGCTGGGGAGGATTTGCATCGTGATTTCATGTATGTGAATACGTTGCACCACTTTTCTGTCTCTGTGAGCGCAGATGTGTACACATTCAGATACATATTTAACTGACTTCTCTGTTCCAATTTCCTGCCTCTGTTCTGCTCTTGTTTTTTCTCTTTTCAGTTATTTGCCTCATTCTTCTCTCCTCTTTTGTTTGTGGTTGATTTCCTTTTTAACCCAACTGTCACTTTGTTTTTTCATCCCACAGAGATTTGCTGTCAAGGGGAATGAAACAGGATAATAATTAAAAACGACGAACAACAAATACAATTATTTCTAAAGTTTATTCTATTCTAAGCAGTTCTATTCTTTTCTATTCTTCCTGTTCATCTGTCTTTTCGGCACGTGCTTGATCAATAATCTGATGACTGTTGAAGGGCTGGGCTCTCGGGTGAGAGGCCACAGGGTTCAGAGGTCATGGGGTGTGTGTGAGTGCTGAGTGTCCAGGCCGTGACCTCGTCCTGCTGGATGCCGACCTGGATGCACTACCTTCATTTGAAGCCTCCGCGCAGACAGACAGACAGACAGCATAAGCGTCATTAAGTGGTGGACGGTGTGCGGGGGTCACCTAATCTGAGATTATACTGCTAAGTAGGAACAAGTCTCAGTTTCTTTTTAGGACTATTGTTACACATTTGTTCTCAGTCCAGACAAATGGGTTTTGGCAGGTGTAAAATCTCATTAGCTACTTTTTCATTTCAGTTCTTGGAGTTGTCACAGTTCCATCAATGTACTTTTTTGCCTTAGTAGAAAACTTTACTTACCCCCTGAGGAACATAAAAAGAAATGAAAAGAAAGACGTAATCCTAACGATGACAACATGTCGACAAACATGGAAACGTGATATTGCACATCCTGAGGATCCCTGTAGAGCCAGTATACACATGTATTACATATGCATGTTAAATAAACTGCATCATATTTCAGATTTTCAGTTTCAAAGATAAGTGGCACTAAGGGTAAAATATTCCTTGTTCCTGTTTGTTTTCCAAACACCTCATCCCAGATGAGAATAGGCTGAGGACAGTGAGGAGAGGCTGGTGAGGGTGTGTGTGATGAAAGGAGATTTGTGAGTGTTTATTTTCATGGGTGTTAATAACCTAACCTAATAACCTAATATGTTCATTTCAGAGGCAAACATGCAGAACACACACCCAGAAATCTATAGGTAAAGTTGCATCAAATATGAACAAATATCAGAGATTTAGGTTTTGCCTCCTTTCTTGTCACAGTGCTACGATTAGAGAGCACATCACATAGCCTTTAAATCTGGAGTGTTACATCGGAAAAAATCAGAAGGCGCTGTCGTGTAGATGTTCCCAGGTGATTTCCCCAGCTGTGTCTCTTATCCAGTAGCTGCACAGCATGTTCCTTTCTGTTTCCTGCTCTTCTTTTTATCTTTCACCCTCTCAGCATTGTAATTGAAGATTAATAGAACCGCGAGTCCTGCGTCGAGTGAATAGTAAATAGCTTATATTCAGCAGTAACTTGTAATCTCTTATCAGTCTCAGTCCACTATCCATGTCAGTGGACTGTAACCTGGGCCTGAGGTGAATGCAAAAGCCTTAAAGGATACATCTGATGATATTCTATATTTGTATTATTACTCATTTATCTTCTTCCTCTGTGCTCCATTGTTTTTCAAAAACTATTAAAAACACATCAGTGAGCCACGCTGTTGCGCTGGGTGACATGTTCCTTCATCGCCATGAACACACACACTGTAGTTTATTTTTTCCCACATACACCGTCCTGCCACCCCAAATACTCACCAGAGCCCCGAATGTGGATTAATCCCCCGCTGACAATAGTCTGCAGCTAATTCACTATTAACGTTTGCTAAAAACTACAGTGACCAGCTGTTTTAGGAAATTACTGAGGCTTATTTTAAAAATGAAATTATGTATTTGTGGCCATTTTTAAAGATTTACATCTTCAGTAGGAAACAATGGGCTAAGGGGCTGAGTGCCATAGACAGGGCAGGAAAGTGGGAAAGTACTGAGGGATGGACTAAAGGCCTGCTCACACCAATATACATCCGCATGTCTTGATGTAATATTTGGTTCAGGAAGCTTGGTGACATGCTAGTTGTGACGCTAGTCAGTCACACAATCTGTTTTCTTTGCACTGTGCCGTTTACACCCCCCTGGCATTTTGTTATCAGGATTGTACTTAATTTCATTCAATAAAGAGTTGTTGAAGTGGGGAAAGAAGCTCTCCCAGTCATTAGCTCAGTCGCATAACGGGACATTAAGTTCACAGAGTTTATTCAAAAGATGTATTTGTACAATGGACTCCTGCCTCATAACTGTCAAACCATTCCTCCTTTGGTGGAGCAGGTTATACTCCAACAGAGGAGGTTCAATAAAACTGAATGGTGCAACACACCTAATAAGTTACGATAGCTTCCTTCTTTTGGACTCTCTGTTCCCCCAAACTTCAGCGCTGTCAAGGAGTTAAAAAGTTCACCAAAGTTGAACTAGGTTTACTTTCTCCCGGCGAGAGAATCCATAAATAAGGACAAATTCATTGAAATGAAATCATTTTGCTGCAAAATTTCGCAATTTTAAATGCTGGTGTGACCGAGCCTGAACACATTATTGGTTTTGGTCTTTTCATGCGATCTGTGGACAATTGAAAAAAAACACCAGCATTATTCTTTAACTTTTCTCTCTGTCTTGAAATGTGTTACATCACTTGCACTGAGCTATTCCCTTCCTCTGTGGGTCGAAATACGAGATGAATTCCAAGAAACATCTGGCCTCATCTTCTAACCTTGAGCATTTTATTTTTCTGTTCTTCACCCACAAATAATCATTACTTTCACCTCTTACCCTCTAGCCATAAAATACACAACCAGCTGATCCAGTTTAATAATTTCACTGCAGCATTAAACGCAGAATGTGAATAAATAAAGAAAACAATGCAAACTCGTTTTGACCCACCTGCAAACACTGCATCTGGTGGCCTCGTACCCTTATTTTCACCCCCGTCTTCAGCCTAAAACCACCCACTGATTAAAGCTGGGAAGTATCCTGCAACACAGGACAGGAATCAATAAGTGAATTAGACTCCACTTTCAGCTTCCTCTCCAGACAGACGGTCCCAAACCCAGCTGCCCGGGATAATGGGCCTGGACATGGGGGAGTGTGGGCGTAAGTGGAGGAGGCTGGGGGACAAAGAGTCTTTAAGGTAGTGACACATTATCACTACACGCTATATATCCAAGAGAATGTGACTACTACTATAAAGCTCATAGATGTTTTACATTTCATTTGAAGTAGTGGAAGATACTACAGATACACGTTTACCATCAGACTCTCAGCAGATTTTTTTATCTGTTTATTTTTGTCTGTTGTAGTAGTATGTTTGCCGCAAAGCACTGCAGATCTTCCCAGAAAGCATTCTGCCGTCTGTTCTCCGTCTGTACCCATGGACGTATCACTAACTACCCCTTTTCTTCTGTTCATTCCAAACTATGTGGAAAAATAAAAATGCATCACTTAGTGTGTGTCGTGTGTGTGTGTGTGTGTGTGTGTAGAACGCTTTCCAGAAAGTGGTCCAAAAGTGTCACTTATTAATTTTAAGATTTTTTTGGGAATGGATCTGAGGACATTGCGGTTATGTGGTGAGTGTCTTAATTAGGCTACCGGTGCGCCTCAGTAAGTGACTTATCTTAATTTATCCTCTCCTCTCGCTAGATAGTTACTGCGTCGTCCTCTTTTTTTTCCGTTTTATGGCAGGTGGCAACCAGCGTTAAGGTGCAATACCGCCACCTACTACGACAAAGCAAGATTGGAAAGAAATGGAA
This sequence comes from Siniperca chuatsi, assembly GCF_020085105.1. Taxonomy (NCBI): domain Eukaryota; kingdom Metazoa; phylum Chordata; class Actinopteri; order Centrarchiformes; family Sinipercidae; genus Siniperca; species Siniperca chuatsi. Next base: position 2,283,999 of record NC_058051.1, read on the forward strand.
ATGATTTAAAAGGCGCTGGATTATTTACATGAAATATCACGATTATCGTCAATACCGGCATATCGCGACACCCCTAGTAGTAGTAGCCTACTCCCCAACACCTGGAAACACACTTTTGCTGTGTAAAATCGATGTAGTTCCCCAGCCGGTAGATCAATACGATTCCCTGCTAAGTAGCAGAATATCTAAAGTACTACCTCTTTTCGGGAGGGAAATTTTTTCAACATCTATGTAGCTTAAAGATGAAATTCTTTTGTAAAAACAGCAACGACCATTCCCATGTCAGACGACCCACTCTGACATGGTAATAAACCAAAGTGCTAAAAAATGCAAATAATACAAAACAAGTTTATATTTTGAATTTATATATTAGAGATCTAGTGGGCACCCTGCTTGTTCCTTTGTCTTTCTACTTAATCTCACACTTTGCACACATTTAAATATCAGGAAATTAAATATTAGTTGAGACAAAGACTGGTCTCGACAGAGAGATCCTGAATCCTGCCTGTTCTCAGCCCCTCTCATATCGCCAGGAACACTCATTACTCATTACTTTGTGTTTGTGTTAGTGCCATGCTTCTCCCTCTGTTTGGCAGTGGACTGGTTGTGTTTGTGCCACACTCTTAGCGGGGGTGTGATGTCATATCACAGTGCCATGTTCTGCCGCCACAACGGTGCATCTGCTGTTGATCTTGGTTTAACTAAGGAACGCCACGCCAAGTCAGGCCTGAATTAACGGGATCATCACCATCAGTAATCATGGGAATAGTACATTTGCACGTCACTGTTGTCGGATAAAAATCTCATATCTCGTCATATTTTCTGTCTTACTTTGAGCTTGACCACTGTGCATATTTAAACCTTTCATCAACCTAATGTGGTATTTTGAAGGCACAGAGGAGGATGCAATCCTTCACTACCAATAAAAGTCACCAAAGTTCAAATGAAAGAAAAAGAAAACTTGCCTTTTCTTCACACTTTATGGTTAAATTGCTGACTTTATTTGATGGTTTTTCACTGTGAGTGTATGAAAACATCAACCCATCTTCATACATTTTCTCTGTAGCTCAGGGCCGAGCAGGGCTCCGACACAGTCATTGGGTTGTGCACGCACAGAGCGCAGCAGGCAGTGGAGAATGCATAGCACACTTGCACTTCTGCCGTCTTTCATCCTGTCAGTCAGTTCATTCAGTCAATTTTTCATTCAATTCTCACTTCACAGTGATGAGATATAAAAGCTTCAGCGTGGCTGACATTTTGCAACATGCAAACTGCTGATGATATTCTTGTGATCTCTTGAGCAACAAATGCAAAACACGAAGAGGAGGCTGTGCATAAACGTCCATCAGCCTGAAGCTAGTGAACAGGTTACTCTGCAGCGTGCTGGTTGTATGTATGTAATTATATATGAAGAGAAATTCTTGAAGCGAACACTCGGTGGAAAATAATCCTACATCTCTCCCTTATCACAGCTGTCAGACTTCACTTTAACTGAAACTTCAGCTTCCTTTGGATGTATTATTATTATATTATTATCTAAGAAACAATAATACACCATCCAAACTGCTGGATTGTCTCACATCAAACAACCATACGGCAGTGAACCAGCTTGAGAGTTCAAATGTGTCTACAGTTTAAAGGACTACAATGACTTTTTTGGGAGCATATAGATCGTATATCATAGAGCTCCATTGTTGTCCAAAAACTCAAAACACACCAGTGAGTCACACTGTTGCACTGGGTGACACGTTCCTTCATTACCATGAACACACACACACTGTAGTTTATTTTGAGTCAATCCCACATACACTGTCCTGCTGCTGTATACTCACTAATGTGTATTAATCTGAGGTTTGAAAATAGTCCCCAACAAATGCAGTATTTCCTCCTCTTTGGGCAGCGTTTGTTAAAAACTACAGTGTCCAGCTGTTTTAGGACATGAAATAATATATTTGTGACCTGTTTTTAAAAGATTTACGTCTTCAGTAGGAACCAACGCGCTGGGGCAGGGTAGGGAAGTCAGAAAGCATTGAGAAACAGACTCATTGTTGGTTTTTCATTAGAATATTGCCAAATATAGAATATTGACTGTGTAGTCTTATAATGACAGCAGTCAAAAGGATCTTGAAAGTAACATGACAGGGGACGCTGTCGTACTATGACTCCACGCTGAGCTTTTCACAGAAAGATGTGCTTTACTGCCTCAGAACCAGGTTGGGATGCTGTAAAGCCAAAAAACACAGCTGTCCTTCTGCAAATCTGCAGGCCACTGAGGAGGACTTTGAGAAAACCCGGCTGATGTTTTCTGTGTTCTTTGCCTCTTCTGGACGACCCATACAGGGAGCCCACATATTGATTCACAGAGGCACCTATAATGTGTAATGTGTAAACCTAGCCCCCCCACACACACTCTGAAAGCCATATTTCTTTCTGTTCATACCTCTCTGCTGTGCCCTGCGTGGTTGTATAAATGTTGACACGCATCATATGTTTGCTCTTTACGTGTTTGCTTTGGATGCTGCACACACAAGATTGTGAAAACATGTCAATTTGGTGTGCTCTTAGTATGCAATTATCAAATTTCTCAATAATTCTCTCACATGTCTATATTTGTGCATGTTAGTACTGTATGTACATCTGTGTATGCTTTGTGTGTAAAAGCTGTTTCCCTGCTCTGAATGTAATATCGTTTACTTGTCACTCCTTGGGGTGTGGCTGTTTGTGTGTATATGGTCATGTGTGAGTATATGCTTTTTGTATGTGTGTGTGTGTGTGTGTGTATGTTTGTGTGCATATTATGTTATGACATCTGAAGTTTCCATGTGTCCATGAAATTTAGATGCACGTGTGTGCTTGATCTGTTTAGATTTTCACCCTGTGCGTGTACTTCTTCACATGTGTGTGTTTGCATGTATGTGTATAACCTGTATATGTTTGTGTGTTATATGTGTACCAGACTCTTTATGCACACGTGTGTTGTGTGTCATGTGTGCATTTGTGTGCGTGCTTAGAGCCATATCTGTGTTTTGCATTGTTGTTTATCTTGCCAGTCTTGTTGATGGTTCAGAGGAGGATCCACTGCTGCTGGCTGTTTCTCTGTCGGTCCTTCCACACGCAGCCGCCACCCCTATTAACACTTCCATTAATACTAGATCACAGATGGAAATCATCCTCTCACCCCACAGATGCTTTTAGATTTTGATGAGTGTTTTTATTCAACTCCCAGGGAGAAAGGAGCAGCAGAAGAACTAGTTTTATTGATGACAGAGAAAATCTACCGCTGCTTTCGTTCCAGTGCTCCTCTTCTCACTTTTTCCTCAGCACACATGTTCAGTTTGCAGCGAGGCTTCAGTTTAAAACCTGCTCAGGAGGAAAATAGGGTTGAAGAGAAAGAAACAGGGCAGAAGAAAGGAAAGGATGATGGTTGGGTTGACAATGAAGAAAAGGCTGAGGAGGGTTTTGAAGGAGAAAACAAGTATATTTGTGGCATTTGCATGCAGGCCTTTCAGCTCCTCAAACTTTCAGTCTCTCCAGTTGTGATCCCCATGTGCATACTTGACTGACAGGAGATGAGCTGCATGGAATACCAAGTGGCTCTGCATGTTTGTATTAGCACGCGACGTATAGCCGGGTATATGCACACACACACACACACACACACACATGCGAGTGCGCACATGCAAATCATGCACAAACACTTAAGCGCAATCACACACTTACAAGCACATACATCCTGATTCCATTACCCCACTGCTTGTCACTCAAAAACACACATATTAACATTCATGCTCACACATACCTCTCCTCACTTGAATTACTTGAATGCACAAACATACATACATTCACGCTTAAACAGATGCAAATTCCTCTTCAACCTCACAAAGGCAGATATACAGATATCACAAACGTAAACAATTCAAACATGAGGCAAAAGCATACACAGAAATGCACATATTTAAGCCCATCCTTGCAATAGGGGACACATGCGGTGCTGTCGACGCGTTACTGTACTGGATGTTCAAACACATCCACACAAACAGAGACACACATTGTGCTAAATGATTTGTTTCCTCCTCCTCCTCCTCTCTGATGCTTATGAATAATACAAGAATCCCAGGGGAACTTTTTGCTTCACATAAATAAGAATTTAGATAGAAAATTGCATTATTAATCTGTGGCTTCTGGCTTGGCTTCCCCTGTAAAGAATTCATACAGTGTTGCAAGTTTGCAGCCTCACAGGAATGGAGGCCTAAAGGGCCAACAAGTTATGAGGCAGTGCGTCGCAGTGTTTGGGATGGGAGTCAGAGGTGTGTTGCACTGACTGATTTTGGAGAAACTGGTGATCTCAGCTGCAAGAAGTGACACACGCTGAGTGGTTACTGGGTTACTGTAGACTGTGGCTGCAATGCACCCCAATCTGCCAGTCAAAGTGCACAACTGCCATTGACTCCCATTTGAAATGAGAGACCATCGATAAATTGAGCAAGTTAACTTTTTTAACTGTAAGATGTCCCACTCATTACACAGTTTTGGTTGGGTTTTTTTTGAAAGATTTTTTAGGACATTTTCTCCTATATTGAATAGTCGACAGTAGGCAGACAGGAAATGTGGGAGGAAAACGAGGGTTATGATATGCAGCAAAGGTCCATGGCCGGAATCGGTCCTCATGGTTATATGGTATGTGCCTTAGGCACAGGGTCACAATTCTTTAATAACCAAATTTAAGTCATCTTCATCCAAAATGTTTGTTAATGTAAAGTGTTTATGTAGAAAAAATGTCAATCTACTATATTGTTGTCAGACTTTAAAGCTCTGAAATATCGATACCGGTATCAGCCTTGCTCAGGCTATATTTGAAATTCAGTAAATAAGTAAATAAAATTTAAAAATCACGCTTAGACCACACCAGCAGACTAAAAACATTTAGTAATAATACGTCCACTTCCTCTCACATCTTCACTTTAATTTCATATAATTAACCAGCCGTCACAGATTTGGCATTTTTGACATACATTATTTTCTATTTGTAGTGCTCACATTTAGTTTATGTGTCATGTTGATGTCAACACTAGTTTCTGTTAAAACATGTGCCATTTAGTTAGGTCAGTTTGTTTCGATCAGTTGCTCAGTTCTGTTTGCTGTATTTTGTGTTCAGCTCCATATTATTGACCTCTTTTAAGGGCCCAGTTTAGGTAATATTCACTTTATACATTTTTTGGGCATATTAAAAACCCACATTTTTTAAATTGAAAACCTGCGTCCTCGTGTCTACCTTTCTCAGTCCGTCACAGGCAGTATTTTTGAAATTCAAGTCAAATTCAGGGAGGGTTGAATGCTTTTACCCATGGTTTGCTGTGTGTTTCAACCGCAAATGTTTGCATGCAGGGTGAGAAGTGCCAATTCAGGCTCAGTTGTGTAGACAGATTACCATGTGCAGTCCTTTCTCACTGAGTCATGTGATTACAGATACAACGTCTGCATTGTGTCAGAAAGATCTCTACAAAAATAACAAGTACACATTCTGTACAGGCTCCCAACGCATTTTTGGAAATGATGCATGCTGTACAGATTTGATCTCAGCTGTGTGGCTCTTATGAGCTGCTTGTTGGAGAATAACTTGGAAATATATACACTGCCACACATTACAGTATTTAATGAAGTTCCCAGAAGTATGTTCTCTCACTCTGCGACATGTGAATTTCATCTTCATATCACAGGAGGATTATTGTGATAAGTTGTGTGAAAAATTGCAGCTCAGGTGTGAAGAATCATAGTTTAAGTTAAGAACACATATGCCACTGTCCTACTTTGTTCTGTTGCTTTTCACTAAAATGTCTTTCTTTCTTTCTTTCTTCCCATCTTTTGTTTCACTGTTCGAACGAGATCAGATGAAGAAAGCCTTTCCTCATCTTGCTCCTCTCCAGTTACAACACATGTCTGCCTGGCCTTGGCCCTCGGGGGCCACTATAAAGAACATGTCAGAGAAGGAGACCATCTCCATTTATATGTCTCACGTGAGTGCTGCCACACTTTTACAACTGACAGTCCCATTCAACCATAAAACTATATTACCTTCATATGTGTTGAAACGCACACATACTCAAACACACTCAAACCTACATACATGCAGAAAGAGACGCATGCTGGCTACACTTATGAACATGTGACTTCCCTTAGCTGCATCTCACAAACAATGAATGTAATAAAGTTCACCACAGCATGAAGTCATTTTTCTTTTTTGCTGCATGTTTTTATGAACATCACAGTTTTCCTCCATTGTTTTGATGCGTTTTTAGAAACAAAAGCCTGATTTTGAGAATAGGCGACACAAACATCAAAACTGCTTCCATTTGCAAAACAGATAATACATGCAAAACTCGTCACATATTCATCAAAATCATATACTGGCGTCTGAAAAGAAAATACTGGAACAAAAAATGCCTCACTTTAGAGAGCAAAAAGACAACACAGTGCATCCAATCACAAGTTCAAACCTGCAGTCATTTAGTGGTGACAAACAAAACTATAGTTTTTAGTTAATCAACTAATCTTTTATCTTTAACTTAATGTAAATTTACTTTAAGTTTTAAATTAAATACATTTTTAGTTTACATTTTCAGACTTGCAAAGTTATTTTTCACTTAAAGTCTTTTGACTTGAAATGATGCTACTGCTAAGTGTGTTCACTAAACCACTACATCAAATTAAATGAAGAGACATGTATTAGCTGACTTCCCAGCATGCATTTCTTGAAGGTTAAAACTCTCTAGAGATCCTTCTTTTTTGTAGTTTGTGGAAAACATACATGATGGAAATGCTGTGTGTCTTTGATGGATAAGTTCACAATTTTTCACGTCAGTCCTAAAACAATAGTCAGGAGCCCATACGAACACTGAATCAGTTGCTGTAATCATTCCTCCTATACTGGCCATTAAAAGATCCCTTCCTAACATGCTTTCAATGTAAGTGATGGAGGACAAAATCCACGGTCCTCGTTCTGTGTCAAAATATATTCCAAAGTTTATCTGAAGTTAATTTGAGGCTAAATCTTCCAAAGTTGCAGCCTTTTTATAATACAAAAGAGGGAATTTGACACTAAAACACTGTAACATTGGAAGATAAACACTTACTAGCTGAGATGGCTGAAGTCTCATACAAACTTTGGCTGAAGTATTTTTGCACTGAAAGAGGACTTTGTCCCCCATCTTTTGCACTGAAATGGCTTTAGGAAGGGATCTCTCTGATGTATGGACATTAGGACCAATCATAGTGACAACAAGTGCTTTCACTGCATGTTAGTATTACGTAAAGATAGACTTGAAGAAATGTGAACCAATCCTTTAAACAAACAAGATACAAAATGTTAATTAGCAAAATTAAGAGATTTTTTTAAACTTTGGACGGAGCCAGGTTAGCTGCTTCCAGTCTTTATGCTAAGCTAAGCTAACCGTCTCCTGGCTTTAGCTTCATATTTAGCCTACATACATGAGAGTGGTATCATTTTTCTCATCTAACTCTCAGCAAAAAAAAAATGTAATACACTTTCCCTAAATGCTAAAAATTGCTAAATTGCTAAACTATTCCTTTAAAGCAACAGGCCAGAGTCTCCCTTACACGTACCGTAAATCAAGTAATGGTATTTTTGAGTGGCATTTTGGTCATTCTGGGATGCTGAGAAGATTACAGATTTCTGTAGCTGTTATAGTTCTGCCCCTTTCAAGTGTGTAGTCAATGAAAGTTATAAATAACATTGTTTTTAAGTGAAGGTTCTACGGGTTTGGCTCCTTTTCATGATATAGCTATTGGGAAAGGCCATATAGGCTGTTGGCCCCCTCGATGTACCTTGTAATTATTTAATATGTACTGGCTAATTTAAAAAGTACTTTCACGCTTTCAGTGTAATTGATTTCAAGTTCCCTCTTTAACGCAAATGTGTTACCCCCTTATTCCCTCTGCCTCTTTCCTTGTACCTACCAGAGTACACAGTGAGTATTTCATTGGTATCCTGTATGTACAAAATGTTAAACAATGTCAAATGCGGGCTGTAATCTAAAACTATATATATATATATATATATGTATGTGTATCTGCAGTTCCACTCAGTGTGCGTTCAGCGGGGTTGTGCGCTCACAGACAGTAGTGTGTCTTATTAAGAGACACAAAGCCCTTGGCAGGTGTTCCCTCCCTGGCTTTGTCTCTCGTGCTCTCTGCTGTTTATTTGTTCAACTCGTACAGAAGTCCCCTCTTTCTTAGCCCTCGGGGAAAACAAAGAGCAGGCGCACAAAGACGGGACTGCCCCTGCATCCTGGCAGCAACAAAGCTACACATGTCAGGGATGGCATGGCATGGAATGGCAGGTGTTCCATAGACGGGAAAACTGGAAGCCAACTTTTCTCCCCTGTTTCCCCCGTTTTTTAAGTCGAAGGACAGTGGCAGTCAGTGCAGAGGTATAACCATTAACTAGCACACATTGATAGATAAGGCAAAAAATGTGCAAGCACGTGCAGATGCATGCACACATACAACTATCACTTTTGGCACCTGCCAAGGTGCGAGGTCAAAACTTTTTTATGAAGTGTAACATGGGCTTGAATTATCAAACTGCTGAAAGTGAAATTTTGGGCTTAAGTGAACGATAAAAGGAAAAAATGCTTCACTTTTACTCCTGCTCGCAAACTTAAGAATAAAAGCTGTTTAACTAATTTCTTACGACTTAAAAATACAAGCATTTTCTGGAGATGTCTTAAGTTGGTTAAGAGTAGATGGATGGCTGCAGTACAGAGACAAAGGTGAGCACACACCTTCTGACACATGTTTTGGAGTGATTGTACAAAATATCATTGGTGATGATGAATAATAAGTTAGCTGAACCAAAATGTATACTTCAGAACAAGGTAGTTTTAGCCTATTTGCATTTCATACCATTTTTACACCACTTTTTTCTTTCTTTTATTTTCTTTCAAGAATATATCTGGTTGAGAATTGATTTTGTTTGCAGTCAATTTCTATAAATTTTCACTGTCTGCTTTCGTCAGCGTGGTACTAAATTCTCCTTATATGATTTCTCTCATGTACCGGCAGAATTTCTTTTCTGCTCCAGTTTGGTTTACTTTTAGTTTCCATTTTATCCAATTTGCTATTATTATTTAAATAAAAAAATTCTATTTTTGCTTCACTTGTCGGAGGAAGTTTGTGCCGACTGATGTACTGTAAGTGCAAAGTTTGACACTAGAAGGCTGTTTTCACCTTCATCTGCTGAAGGGGGAAAGTTTCTCTGTGTTTCACCTTAAATCTCAGTTAATACGTGGACGTACCAGCAGGGTTTTGTGACATCATGTGTGATGTGGAAACTTGAAGCCTCCAGTACACTTACACTGAGAATGGACTTTACAGTGAACACAGACATCTTGCGTTCAGCAGTTAAACTTTTGAAATGGAAAATATTAGCATATTGATAGATTGTTTATTTTTCATTGAGGGAGATGGAGCAGATGTTTTATCAGGGTAATTGAACTTCTTTGTGGAAAAAACATTGACACAAATTCTTATTCAGAGTATTTTTATATGCCTTACACATGTCTGGAGGGGTCATTAATCTCTGATTTTATACAGTATTATAGATATACTGTATTAGATTGTTGTTAAAGTCACATCTTAATTGCTAGTGGAGATATTAAGAATTAGCATGGTGTTTATTAAAGATTAAAATTGTGTATGTTTTTGCAGAAAAACACACAACAATGGGGCAGATGCAGGGTAAATCCTTGTCTCTGATTGGCTATTCCTGCTCTGAGCATACATGTGATTAATCATGTGATCACTTGAGAGTTCTTAAAGGTTACTCCTACACTTGGTGGTGTAAATAGGAGTGAGATGCTTGATAAATGTGTCTTATTTTTCACTTTGAACTTTTACAACTAACTTAACTACAGATTGCAAATGTATTCAATCTTTTAACCATAACATAAAACCGTAAAATATCAGTTTAGCTAGGTGACCGCACTTGTATGATCTTGTTTGAACTGTGGAATTTGCTTTGTTACTAATGCATCTGGGCTAATTAGGAAATTTGACCACTCGTGATTTAACACATGGACCAGAATGATATTCCTGGCATTAGCGCCTTGTCAATATGGACCAATACACCCAGGATCAATACTTTGTCAATATTTGTTTTTCTGGCTCTGCAAATGTGTGTGTGTGTGTGTGTGTGTGTGTATGTGCATTTGTTTGTGTGTGGAGAGAGGGCTGCTTGCCAGCTGTGCAATCTGTTCAGTAATCTCAGGTCTGGTCTGTACACACACTCCACAATCTGCTCCGGTAAAACTGGCCCTAACCAACCACCCACCCACCCGCACACACACACACACACACACACACACACACACACACACGCACACACTTACATATATGCACTCTTGCACATCTATCCTTATGAGGACCATTGATTGACTACATTCATTACTGAAGGGTTCCAACCTTAATCCTACGTTCAAGGTTAAGCCCCAAAATTAACTTCTTAAAAAATGAAGAGTGGACCAGTTGACCCTCACTTTCCAAAATGTCAGGCCTAGGTTTTAAAAGTACTGTCTTTTGGATTAGATTTAAAATAACACATAAACACACACGTGTTTTAGATTTAAATTCAGTGCATCTGTGCAGCCTCTCCTCGAAAAGCTGAAATCCACTGAACATTATTTCTTCCCAGTCTCTTGTTGTGAGTGCTGTCTCTCTCAAAGTATACCTCAAGAATATTAAAATCACTGCTCGCCACGCACTGCTACTTCCAGCAGCTAACCCACTCTCTTCCTGATTCACAATAACCCTTATCAGCCCAATTTCCCTTCTCTCTTCCCTTGCCCATTTTAACACGACGCCCTGTTTGTTGTTTAAATGGAAGGGAGAGAAAATTGGCCACTTTTGCCGTTCAGAAACTCCCGCAGCTGTCGGTAATCGCTGCGTGTGTGTATGTGTGTGCGCGGGCTGCAGTAATGTGCAGTTACCACAGTAGGGGTGCGTGGGGCGGGGGCTCGGAGAGAGGGGTCATGGCGTGCGGCGGAGAAAGCACTATTAGGAGAAAATGATAGGCCTGTCCCTGAAACTCCATTATACACCAAACACTTAAAAGACTGGACCGGCTTCATTACAGGGCAACATGAATCATGCAGCACTCACACGAGCAACTGGCCTCTCTCTCCCTCTCTCTCCCTCTCTCTCCCTGTATCCCACTCTCTCCCCCAGCACAGCCTTCTGTTTAAACTGGAGGATCGCCAGGAAAGAGGGATGGAGAGGGATGGAGCAAGGGAGGGAACAGAGTAAAGAGGAGCAGAAGAGGCTTCAGCGTTGCCTAGGGCCAAGCCTATTTACCTCAGGTCTGACAAACAGGAGGAGGGGAGAGGGGAGGAAAGGAGACGGAAGGAAACGAGAAGGAGAGAAAAGAGGACTAGAGGAGAGGAAAAAGGAGAGAGGAGATAGGAGTGGAGGAGATAAGAGAGGAGAGAAGAGGCGAAAAATAGGAGTTGAGGAGAGGAAACGATCGACGGGGAGAGGAGTGACTTGCTGGGGCATGCTGTAGTGTGTGTGATGGAAAAAGGATGGAAGTGTGACTTCAAGTAATCTCTGTGTGTGTGCGCCCTTACACTTGCTGGCTCTTCTGTCTTTGTCTGTCTGTGTGACTGTACACACATGTGTAAAGACAGCCTGTTAGCATTTGTGTACGCTGGTAATGAGCATTTGTGAAGAGCTAGTGTGTGTCTGTGAGTGTCGTGCATGTGGCCGTATATATGTGCGCGGGCATAGTGAGCATGTGTTCTTATTTGTGTGTGTGTGTGTGTGTGTGTGAAACAACCATTTGTTTTTTTGTTCTGTGTGTGTGTGTGTGCGCGCTCCAGAGCGTGTCGCAGCATGCTGCCAGAGGGCCGGGGCAGCGAGCCAGACCTAGGGCACAGCATGACACTGCGTCCCGATCTGTGTTGTGAGTGCCTCAATTACCCATCAGCCCGACAGAGAGAGAGACACAGAGAGAGAGGGAGTTTAGCTGTAGACAGGGACGGATGATTCCTGATTCTTGTGTCTTTTATCTCTTGCAAACCGATGTTTCCCGGCTCTCCACTCATTTTTTTGAGGGCGCACTTGTGTTCTCATCTGCCATTTCACAGGCACTTAAATCCAGAATCATTGTGTCCTCCATAAACCTTCTATCTCCAGTCTCTTCTTTTCATATGTGCTATCACACTGATACAACAGAGATTCAGTTAATTCATGAAAGCTTTTACACTCTCTGTCTCAAACTCAGAACAGACCTACCTGCTGTCAGTTCAGCCTACCCTGGGAAATTCACAGGAGGTGTTGAATGGTATGTTGCCAGCTGCAGCAAAAAAAAAAAAAAGAGCGCTAAATACAAAAAGTCAAACTTCTTCAACTGTAAATCTGAGCAGAAAGAAATGTCACAGTACTCAACACTGTTTGATTAGACAGGTTTCCTGTTTAGAAACCAATGCACAGGCTGCAAGGGATGGAAAGTTTATTGCCACAATGTCATTATAGCTTTTTTTATATGGACATTTTCAGTATTCAGAAATGCAGCAACTTGTTGAATACGAGTACAATTCCTCTTTAGAGGTGAATTTGTAGCACTCATTCTTCAAACCTATTTAACTCCATGATGGACATCTGTCGGCTCTAGCTAGCTAACATGACACATGGAATTCCAGACAGGCATGGCAGCTACTAGCAGTAACAACGCTAACACAGACTACACAAAGCTAGCTCTTGCAGGTAGTGAGATATTACCTGAGTGGCAGCACGGTTTAAGAACACAGAATCCTTGTGGATTTTCTGGCCTCTAGTAGCGCTATGGAGCCGTTTTTTTATGAGTGGGTCCCTGTTTTGTTTGTCACGTGCACGAGGACGCACACGCACGCGAAACACACTATTCCCCTGATCAGCAGGTAATGTGCCAAGAAACGCTGCAATACGCCAGCAAAGGCAGGAAAGAAGACTGCAAGCTAGTAAACATGGATGAAAACAATGCTGGATTTAAACTACTTTGAAAAAAATCGGCTTTGCAAATGAAGGAAATGCATTCACCACTTTTTCTGGGAAAACTTCACAGGGAACCTTTAAATTTCATTAAGCCTGCTGGTTACCTGCTGCACAAGTTAAGAGCTCAAAAGCTCCCTCATTCTGGATATTACTATTGTTAACATGTGAAATTAAATTCTGAAAATTAAATTCCTGCTCTTTACCATCAAAGTATAGTAGACACTAGATATATGCCAAATGTCTTACGTTAGTGCAAAAACATCTAATATTAGATGCATGCAGTGTATACAGGAGAAGCTTAACTCGTAAGAAAGTATGTCAATACAGGATTTATTATTATTTATCTGCTGCAGGGGATCAGGAAAAGAGATTCTGCACACCTGTCTGTGATTTTTTTTTTCTTTGAAATATTACAAGCGTAACAATGTAATTACTTTTCCATCTGAAGTCATCAGTCTGGACCTCTATCAGCTGTCACCTAGTCAAAAACTGAAACACATCAAACTGATCAGCAAAGCATTGATCACAGAGCCTGACAAACCTTTTCATTAAACAGCCACAAACAGTGTGAGCTTCCTCACCAGTTTCTTCATAAGAAACTACCCACCTCCTTATTAAAATCCAGGCCTCTGACCAGATCACTAGATGCTAATATCTAATTATGCACTCGTAGCTAACAGGGAGGTTGCCTTCTTGGGATATTGAACATTTTCCACGCATTACTTTTGCGATTCATTCAGTTTACGGCACAAAAACAACTCATCATGTTGATCTCTCTGTAAACTCTCAGTGATTCTGGTTTGTTTCCTATCTCAGTGCTCAGCAGCAAAAGAAGAAAAAGAGGACATTTTGATGTTTATTTTCATGAGGAATACCTATTAAAAAATATTTATTTTCTGTTTTATCCTGTGGCAGATTTTAACTTTAGGCAAAACATACAACTGCAGCCATTTTGTCCACCAAAACAACAGAGTTGTGCAGTTCTGGTGTTGGGATTAGACAATGGCAGGAAATCTATTCACAAAGAGTGATGCATTGAAATTTGACTTTTTATGAACACTTTTAGAGTGACTTGGTTGAGCATACACTGCCAGCGTTGAACGATTCTCCAGCTTCCATAACCGATCACTGTCTAATGGTTTCTGTATGAAATAACTGCATGGCAATGTAATGATGTTTGTCATGTGACTTAGAAGTCCCTAATGTCCAATTTTCCCACCAACAGAACATGGATCCACATAACAGTTATGGCAATAGTACTAATGATAGTGACAGTAATCATATAATGGCAGAAATTCCAAATTCAGATAATCAAGGAAGAGCTACTTTCAGTTTCAGCCACTTAGAATCTAAAACGGTTGTAAATGATAGCTAGGGTGATAACATACCGTTGTTTAGACTTTCAACTAATTGATGCTAATATTTAATGGTTGAAATGGATTAAAAGTTGTGTAAGGCTTGTATTCCTGTGGCCCATTTTAACTAAAGCTGCATCCAGCTGAGCGGTCGTGTTCACAGTCTCTGCAGAGACAGAGGGGAATACAATGTTAACCTACATATGGGTATATTGGCCTTTTATTGACCTCTGTGGAAGACCAGTGATATATCTGATTTCATTCTTTACCAGTCCCTGGCCCAGCCCCCACCTTCCAGTCTCTTTTCACCATAGAGACAAGCAAACCAGCAAATTAAAGCTGAGAGCCAACAGAAAGTTGAGGAAGTGAGGAGGAAAATCACCATGCAGGATACTGAAATAATGTCACAGTTTTGTCATCTGCTTTATATCTTGAAATGACGAGTTATTAGGTTTTGTAAGGGAAACGGTTTGACTCACTCACAGCACTGTTCTCTATTGTGAAGCAGCTGAAACTACCAGTGGGTGTTGGTTGGGGGTGTGAGTAGGACCCGCAACAGCAGCTCATTAAAGACCCTGGAAACATAGGTCAATCAGCTTCTTACTTTAAGTGATGGGATCCTAGACGAACACAATACTTTCTTCCAAAGTTGGAACAGTTTTGGTTAGTCCAAATATTCTCTGGTTCCTGCTTTGTTGCTTTTCTTTGTAATATTTGACAGAAAACTAAATAACTTTGGTTTATACTATTGGTCGGACAGAACAAGAGATTTGATGGTGTGGCCTTGGGCTTTGGGAAATTATAATGCGCATTTTCCACAATTTTAAGACATTTTATAGACAAAACGATCAATCGATTAATCGGGAAAATAGTCAGCAGATGAATCAATATTGAAAATAATCGTAAGTTGAGTCTTCGATTAATCAAATATTTCATATATTAGAGAATTCTCAAGAATTGAAACCCAGTTTTCAGGAGCTTTACGTTAATTTAAGTAGAAACTACCTTTCTTACTATTAAAACAGTGACAAAATGAAACTTACCTCAAATAATTTTTATCTATGTTTTGACATTTACTCATAAATCTCAGTTGGCGTGGCTCCTCACAAATCCAAGACATGAGGCTGGAAAACTGTTGTTGGCTTAATTCTGTCTCACATGTTTCATGGCAAGTCTTCAAACTCTTCTCCAAACAGTGCTGAGCTTCTCTCAGTCAAACAGGAAATGTTGTACCATAGTGTAGTGGACAGCTTTTTGTTCCAATCCTTATGGCTGATTTTTTTTCCCCATTTTGTTTCATTTTACTGCACATGTACAGTAATTCGGGCCCGAGCAGCGATGCAAAAAATAATAATTATTATTATTATTATTATTTATCCAAAAGAATCGCATTTTTGAGGACCAAATGTGCTTGAAAACTCATGAAAATTCAAAAGTGGTGAAAATGTACGTCTGATATGGGTCTTGGGCGTGGTGTGGCAAAATGGATCGCTAGTGCCCCCTACAGAGCAGCTCTTGTGGCACGTTTCACCTAAATCTATGAAATTTTGGAGGTACATGTATCATTTCCAGACGTAAAAAAAAGCTTCTTGGACCCATACCCAAAACTCAACAGGAAGTCGGCCATTTTGAATTTAGTGGTCTTTCTTTTGCGATTTACAGGCTCAGTACTTTAAAGAACTCCTCCTTGAGAATTAATAGGATCGACTTCAAATTTTCGCAGTGCAATCTAAAGACCTTCACGATTAAAAGCTGTGCTAAGTGTGAGTTTTCGTTGGCGTGACGCCGAATTTTGATGTTTTGCAGAGAAACAGGAAGTTGCTGTAACTTCAGTGTACATGGTCAAATCTGCTCCAGACTTCACATGTTTGACAGCAGTCCTGACCTGAAGACATCTACATGCCAAAAGTCTGTCATAGTCATAGGTCATAGCGCCACCCACTGGCAACATTAAGTTACAGTCCGTATACTCTTAAAAACAACTCCTGGCAGATTAACCAGAGCCACCTCAAATTTGTTCAGCAAAGTCTTAAGATCTTGATGATGCTTCATTGTGAAGATTGTGAGTTCCCATCAAACGCCGTTGTCTTGGCCACGCATCATTTGCCATGAAGCAGGACGTTTTTGTAACTTGACTGTACATTGTCCAGTCTGCCCCAAACGTCACATGTTCGATAAGAGTCCCGTCCTGACGACGTCTATATGCCAATTAGGAGTTGTAGTCATTGCGCCACCTACTGGCAACAGGAAGTAATCCTTGCGTGACAATCATCATTTGATTTACATGAAAATTTCAGGTTGTAGTATGCACTTGATATACTGGTACACCGACGTATAATTTGTGGGTGTTCTCTAGCGCCACAGAGTGGACACAGGAAGTGACATTCAACTCCTCGGGGCAGTGTCCAAAACACATGAAAATTCAGAGCCGCATCGACTGACCTCTGGCAACAACGCCGCGACTGTGACTCACTCAGGTGTGAGGGCCCGTTCATCGCCGCTTGCAGCTTTACTTTAAAATTAATTTTGAAACTGTAGAAAAAACCAAACATTATACTTTACACAAAAAATATAATTATTATCCTTACATTCGACATTGCATCCTGGTAAAACTTCCTCATAGAGAAAAGCAAGACAAAGCTCACAAGAATCTTCAAGCATGCAACCATCACCGGCACCACTCAAACCCAACTCTCAGACCTTTATAGTCACACAGTAAAAAAAAAAAAAAACGCAGATTCCATCATGAGGACCCTTCACACCACCTTCACCACTCCTTTCAGCTACTCCCACCAGGCAGCAGAGCACCTTTGGCCAAAGAGAGAACTTACAAAAACTCTTTCATTCCCACTGCAATATCCATTTTAAACAAGGCCAAATACACTGTCACTATTTTTTCACGCAGCTTTGCACACCTGCTCTTATTTATTTGCATTTTAATGCAATTTTACGTGAGTCTTTCATGGGTGTATTTTTTTATGTTTTTAAGACAATTTTCTATCATTATGTGACAATACAGTTTTGTGAATCTTGAATCTTGAAGAGAAAAGCTTTGGAAGCTAACACAGTTTTATGGTTTGTCACAGGTATACTGTATGTGCACACTGAAAAAGAACATTCTGTGTTGTTTGGTATGTCCATAGTATGTCTGTAGAGTCACGAGAGCTTCTGAGCCTTTGTGCTTTTTTCCCTCTCTCCATCACTCTTCATTTAATTTTGCCTCTTTCCCTCCCGTCACCATGAACATAAGAGGCTTGACACTGAAGTGCTACATACCACATGCTCACTGAGAAAAAACTGAGGAGACGGCCACACATGCAGTCATACATGGGATGAACTACATTTTTCAGATACTTGAGAGGCAATAGATGCAGCGCACTGTGCAACACCTGAGGTTATTAACATTTTTTTTGTCTCACCATGGAAGTGAAGTATCTCAATGAAGGATATGATGTTTTATTAATATGTCTAAAACATAGTCTTGTGTGTTCTGCACTGTATCATCAATGTCAAGAGATGAACTATGTGAGCGAGTAAAACAAGTGCAATGCATGAGGCTGAAGAAAAAGATAAATGATGACGGCGTCAGTGAGCCATCTTGAGTTGGATTAGTTGGTTACTATGGATACCATACATATATGCACCAGCTCTTGACACACACACTCCTTTAGAGCCCGACCTTCTTCAGTCCCTCCTTCACTATCATAACATCACTCACACCCGGCCCACTCTGAGCCCACTCCCCACCAACACAATGACATTTGCATACAGATGTCTCACTTGTGCTGATAATGCATGCAACGTGTGTGTGTGTGTGTGTTTGTGTGTGAGTATGAGAGAGTGTATAGGCTGCGACTGTAATCAGCTGACATCTGAGCATAGGTTAGGGCTTCAAGGTAAAGCAGCATGTGCAACCTTGTGAAAAAAAAATCCTCATTACGATCACTATCACCATCATTATTACAAGTACGACAACTTCTTTGGCCTGGAAAAATAACACACACACACACACGCGCAGTAATGTGAGCACTCTGAAAAGTGAGAGGTTGGGGCAGGGAGAAAGGATGGAGTGATGGATGAATTGAGAAAAAAAGACTCCTTCTAGTTTGCTGGAACAACTATGCCTGGCAGACAGAAATAAAAGGGGGATTGAGTTGAACTCGTCAGGGCCCCGTTCCAAATCTGTGGCCCTGCCCCCACCCTCCCTTTCACTTCTTCTTCTCCTTGTAGCGTTTTCTTCTCTTGCCTCATGAAACAAGCCACCTACACTTTAGGACATCTGCTAAGCTGATTTTCTGGAGCTTAGCAGCACCACAGTGGTATCAAAGAGATTAGGTGAAACAACATCCAACTCTGGCTTTGTGCTGTGTTTCAATAATGCAGCGTTGTGCGACTGTGTGCATGTGTTTGTGCCTGTTCGCCTCCAGTGCGCGCTTGCCTGCGCACAAGCTTGCTGCGTATGTGCGTGGGTGTGTGTATTATGCTCGGTGTTACAGTGCCATAAGTCACAGAGCTGGTGTAATACAGTTGGATCTGGAGTGTGAGCGCTTCTTTGCGTACAAGGATTCAGAAAGCGTAACCAAAGAGCTGCTTCAGAGGATCTCTCAGTCTTTGTTTTTGAGCCAAGCCCATTATCACTGGAGAAAAATCATTTCCAGAAAATAAACTGTCGTTTGGCGCTGCTGGAAATCCACTAAATGTTGGAGTTATTTTTGCCGCGTGAGGCCTAACAATCAAATATGTGCACTCAATATGTATTTATTATATTTATTTTTCTCACTTACTCTATATGCATTTGTCTCCACAAGGCATGTGTTAATTTGTTTTTCTTCTGCCATACATTTGGTAAGGAAAGGTGCTTTATGAAGCAAAGTGACTATATCTTACTGCATTATGCATGCATGATGGCTAATGCTTAGTAACTATCCACACACGTAATTAAGTAGTGAAATGTAATAATGTCATTTATCCCTCTGGGTTTAGGGTTTGAATAATTGCTGCAGAGTCAGCCTACTGTGCATTATATTTGTGTGTGTGTGTGTGTGTGTGTGTGTGACCATGGCTGCATGCTTGCTTTTTTCTGTGTGTGTGTGTGTGAGAGAGAGAGAGAGATCAAGAGAGGGAGTTCTCATTTAGTTTTTTCTTTCTTTCCAACAGCTTTCACTTTTTGTGCTCGCTAACTAGAGAAAAAAGAGTGGCGAGAGAAGAAGAGAGAAGAGGGAGGGATGGGGGAGTTTGATAGAAGAAAAGAGAGCAAGCCAAAGAGCGTCGGGTGCTGTGTCAGTCTGATATTTTCCATAGTGACAGCTGGGCCCAGAAGCTCAGAACCTTTTCTTCTGGCACACAAAGCCCATTAAGTATGCCACTCGCTCAATGGCCCCCACAGCCTCCAAATTGCTCCAAGCTCCTCCCTAAAGTGTGGCAGCCTTTGTTATTGTAATCAGGCCTTGTATGTGAAGTGCTGCCTGTATTTACCGCTGCTCAGGGTGCATATTTGCCCAGCCTGCTGCTGATGGGTGAGCGCAGGAGGGAGAGAGGGGAGAGAGACCTATAGAAAGAGGGGAGAGGGCTAAAAGATGGGAAAA
Organism: Siniperca chuatsi; assembly: GCF_020085105.1. Classification (NCBI taxonomy): domain Eukaryota; kingdom Metazoa; phylum Chordata; class Actinopteri; order Centrarchiformes; family Sinipercidae; genus Siniperca; species Siniperca chuatsi. Next base: position 2,303,983 of record NC_058051.1, read on the forward strand.
AATGGAGTTGAAAAAAGCTGAAAAAAGAGGAGGGGAGATGGGAATAGTAGCGGGCATGCACAGAGAGAGGATGAAAGGATGGGAGGGTAAAGTGAGAAGGTACAGCGACTCCGGACGGAGAATGGGAAGTGAAGAAATCAGCAGAGGGGAGGCCTCAAAGAATTTGACTCCGTGACTTTGGGGGTTGACAGGGGGTCAGGCAGTCGACCTCAGCGGGGTGACAGAGTGTGGGACACAGGGGAGGAGTGTGTGAGCACTATGGTGCTAGTCTGGACCGCAGGGTAGAAAAGGAGGGGTTGGCGGGAGGGCTTATTTACAACTCTCTCAGATGCTGCGTGGCTCGAGGCCTTGCCGTGCACATTAAGAAATCCATGCTTGACGATAAGTTAGAGAAAGAAAAAAAAAAAAAACTCCCACAGTAAGTCTAGATTAGTCTCACTGACAGGCAAAGTGACAGAGAAGTACAGCGGACAGACAGAGGAGCAGATGACGCAGAGGAGTGGAGCGATGTGATGCCTTTTGGCAGAGCTGACCCCATTCCACGTGTCAGCCCCCCTCCGCCCCCGTGGGGAGGCCCAAGCTGTGGATCGGGTTGGGTAAGCAGGGGAGGTTAGAGAGGGGGGTCTCTAGAGATGATGGTCATCCAAAGTGGCACCCAGACCAAACTTTGTCTGTCTCTTGGCCTTTTCCTTTCACTTTGAGTGTGTGTGTGTGTGTGTGTGCGCATGGCTGTTAAAAATTCTACACAAAAGAGAGAGGAAGGACAAGTGTAATAAGAGAGTAATGAAGAGCCAGAGGCAGCTTGTGTCTTCATCATGTTAAAAAAAAAAACTGCGGTATAATTTGATATACACTACCAAAGTTAATTATGTTAAAAGGATAGGTTCACAATTTATCAAGTCTGTCTTAAGACAATAGGTGCCCACACAGTATGTTGTTTGCTTGCTGTAGTCCTCCTCCTCCTCCTGTTCATTCTGGCCATTAAGATATTCCTTCCTGATGCACTTCCAGTGTAAGTGATGGGGGACAAAATCCTAGTTCAGAGCAAAAATACATTCCAAAGTTTAGCCAAAGTTAATATGAGGCATCAACAGTCTGAGTTTGCAAGAGTAAGTAGACATCTTCCAAATTTACAATCTTTTCCCTCTTTGTGTTACTATCCCTCCACTGCAGCTCAGCAGGGAAAATAATAAGAAACATAAAGAGGGAATTTTGTACTTAAAAAGTCTGTAACTTTGGAAGCTGAGCTGAAATGATTCATGGATTAAACGATTTGTCAGTCAACAGAAATATAATCGAAAAGTATTTTGATTATCGATTTGCTGCTTTTCTTTGTCATATATCATCGTAAAGTTATATCTTTGTCACCTTGGATGTTTTTATGGGCATCGTTCACAATTTTTGACAATGCATCGACTAATACACTAGACTACAAAAAAAAATTGATAATAAAATTAAACATTATTTGCAGCTATTTGGAAGATACATGCTTGATCTGATTAACTCAGACTAAGACAGATGAAGCCTCATATTAACTTCAGATAAACTTAACCTAGAAAATATTTTTGCACACAGCGAGGAGTGTGGATTTTGTCCCCCATCGCTTCCACTGGAACCATGTTAGGAAGGGATCTCTTAATGGCCAGGATGGGCAGGTGGAATGATTACAGCAAGCTAAAACGGTTTACTCATGTACATATGAGCATGTGAGTATTGTTTTAAGACAGAACAAAGAAAAAATGCGAACCTGTCCTTCAACAAACATGGTATGTTGGATGGGTGTTTAAATTAACTACGTAGTACAAGATAGATTTCTTAAAAAATCCCTTCCCTATATACTTGTGGGTGAAGGGCTTAGCTGTGTCTAATGGGAGTTGACAGATATGGGTATGATCATGCTGCATGGATATTAGAGAGAAAGAGAGAGCGAGGTTAATTGTGTGTGTGTGTGTGTGTGTGTCTGTGTGGGTGGGTGGGGGAGGGTGGGGGGCAATAAAATAATAATAAAAAAGCCATGTTAAATTAATAAATTAATAAAGCCTTGTTATGAACCTGATTGTTATCATGAGACCAGGAGCTGATGTCAAATGTCCATCTGTGCACGAGCCCAGGATGTGTGAGTGTGGAAGTGACTGTGTGTCCAAAACCAAGCTAAGTTGCCAAAAAGAAAAAAAAAGTTCCTATTTTTTCCTCTGCACACATCCTCAGATCAAAAGGGTCTCTCCAAATTATACACAACCTCCACTTTCTTTTTTACTTCAAACACAAATCTGCACATTTGTTAAAGGGAAAAACTTTCCCTTCCAGCGGAGCTGTGACCCTTTTGTGTCTCTACCAGCTCAGTTGAAAGTTGTTACTATTCGAGATGCTGAATAATGATAATGAAAGCGTAGGAGTGAACATTTAAGAGGACTTTTAAATAATGATGATGATGAAGACGGAGTGAAATTTCCATTAATTAGCTCATGCGGGTCATTTTCTCAACAAGGTCCTGTTTCCTGCTCTGCGGTGTGTGTGTGTGTGTGTGTGTGTGTGTGTGTATTTGTTTAAACTTTATTGTCACCACCGTCTCCAGGACAGCTGGAGGCTATGTCAGAGTTCAGCTGCTTGTTATACAGAGCAGAGAATGAGAGGAGAGGGGGGTTGTGTGTGCGTATTTGTGTGTGTGTGTGTGCATTCATTTCTGTGCGTTTGCATATGCCTGTGAATGTGTAGTACGCATATGTGTGTGTTTGGTCCTATCTGGGTAGTGGAACAGAAGGGTGGGGGTGAATATTGAAGTTAATAGGCTAATGAGAGCACCGTGCTCAGGAAGAATACAAGAGGCTGTCTGGCATCCTCAGATAAAAACTTGCCATGGCTTTAGTGGAGACCCAGCAGTCCTCCTTAACACCAACACCTTCTTTGTCCACGCACACCAAAAGCCAATTTAATAAGCAGTGAATTCATTATATGTGTGTGTTTCTCTCACTTCACTTTTTTGTGCCCCGGAAGCAGGGACGGGAATGGGAGTTAAGGGACGTGGAAAGGAGATTTGTAAATGGACTGTACTTATATAGCGCCTTTCTAGTCTTTCTGACTGCTCAAAGCGCTACTCTCATTTGTATACTTGAGAAACACATTCAAATTTTTAAGAGCACTGTTTCAACAGCCTAATGTTTAGATAAGTTCAGCATTGTTGTTCTCTAGATAATAAGAATAAATGTGTTAAACAGTCAGGTGTAAATGGTTGGTAAACTATGATTCAAATTAAGATGTGTCAGCTGGATTTAGTCTAACTGTGTTTAGTAGCACATGTTAATGCAGAGTCAGTCTAGTTTAGTTACATGCTGGTTTAGTTTAGTTTAGTAGCACGCATTTATTCAGTTATTCAATTATTGTTCCAGGAAGTTGTATTTAGTTTAGTTTAGTAGCAACAATTTGGGCTACATCCACACTACTTCGATCTCCGTCAAGCGTTTCAGCCCCTTTTCCGAAATAATCTCTGTACTAATACGCCTCAAAACGCACATCACATTACTAATCACGTACACTGGGCTTGCGCGTGTAAACAGGAAGCGGGACAAAAATAACGAGGCAGAAAAACGTGACTGCTCTTCACAAAATCCTCCTGGATAATGTTTTTATTAAAACATTGTCAATAGCACAAACGAATCCATTACTGACGATAACGTCCGTGAAACCGTACTTGCAGTCACACAGCGCTTGTACATTCAAAGAATGTTTCTGTGGATGTAGTCTGTGGTGCAAACGTAGCAAAACGTATGCGTTTTAAAACGAAAACGTAGTGGTGTGGATGCAGCCTTGAACTTATAATAGTGGGTCAACTGAGTTTTTTTTTTGCTTGGTTTATTTCAGCTCAGTTTAGTTTAGTTTTATTTAATTTAGTTGTGACAATTCAGGCTTAAATAAGTGGGTTCACTGGATTTTGTTTTGTTTCTTTCCATTTAGTTTAGTTCATTTTAGTTGCACACAATCATTCTGCCATTAATTCATACAAAAGGGTCAAGGAAGTTGAGTTTAGTTGTTTAGTTTAGTTTAGTAGCAACAATTTGGGCTCATAATACAGAGTTTAGTTTAATTTAGTTGAGTTTAGTTGTGACAATTCAGGCTTGAATAAGCAGGTAAAGTGAATTTTGTTTTGTTTAATTTTGTTTTATTTTATTTAGGTGTGTTTATTTTGCTTTAGTTTAGTGGCACACATTTATTAATCTATTCATTCATACAAATGGTCAAGGAAGTTGAGTTTAGTTGTGTTTAGTGGCAACAATTTGTGCTCATAATACAGTTTAGTTTAATTCAGTTGAGTTTAGTTGGGACAGTTCAGGCTTGAATAAGTGGGTTATGTGAAATTAGTTTAGTTTTGTTTCTTTTGCTTTAGTTTAGTTTTAGTTTAGAGTAGTTTACTTCAGTAGCACACTAGTATCGCTACTCAAGCTTATAATAAAGGACATGGATGTTGTCTTTAGTTTAGTTTAATTCAGTTTACTTTGATTCGGTTTAGTTTAATAACTCACAATTATTCAAGCTTATAAGGAGGTTTAGTTTAGTAGCACATATTCTTTCAGCTTAGGCTTATAATAAAGGATCAGTGAAGGGGATTTTAGTTTAGTTTAGTTAAGTTAATAGCAAGTTTGGGATTATAATAGGTCAATGGGTCAGCTGAGTATAGTTTGGTTTAGTTTTGTGTAAAAGTGAATTTAGTTTTGTTTCTTTCAGTTTAGTTTAGTTGCAAACATTTTTTCAAGCTTATAATGAGGGTTAAGTGATTTTAGTTTAGATTAGTTTAGTTTGGGTTCAGTTTGAGTTTATGGTAATGTAGTTTAGTGTAGATTAACAGCACGCAATCATGCAGTTATTTAAACTAAATGGTCTGAACTGATTTAAGTTGAGTTGGTTTTAGTTTAACACCACACATTTATAAAAAAACATATTATAAATTAAAAATGTGCCTGAGATAAAATGCAATGAAGAAGAAAAGCAGTAGAATGTGTTGAGGTTGCTTTACCCCCCATTACATCTTGGAGAGGTGGGGATGGGGGTAATGGGAGCAAGCAATGGGAGAGCTCATTATCTGGCAGGCCATCTGCTATTGGGAGGGAGGAACTGTCTGTCTGTCCCAGACAGAGACACTCTGAATGGGCCTGGAGTTCCAGTGAAAATGTTCCTCTAACTTACCTAAATTAGCTGTACAGCTGGTATATTTGGTCACATGTTAACAAGGAGAGTGCTTGAAACCTACAGTGTAGACACCAATCACCTGAGAAAATTATAACACACCTAATAACAAAACAAGTATTAAAGATGTACTACTGCTCAGTCATTCTGATGTCCCCATGTTTTCTAACATCTGTGAGTTTATGGTGGATTTTGAAAGTATTACTGTGGGGTTTTCTTGGAAACTCTGGGTTTTTTGTGATATTTATATTGTATCACATTATAGGATATTCTTGCTGTGGTTCTTTTGGAGTTTATATAGTATATCAGCAGGTTTGAGGTTAATTAGTCCAGATGAAAAGAATTGCGCACGTATAAAATAGTTGTATGAGCGGGTAGACAGCGTTGGGTGTTTATATAGTTTAAATCAGATTGCTGGGGGCTTAGTGTGAGAAGTTGCCGGGCGCAGCAGATGCTCTTTGTTGCTGTTAAGGCCATTGTTGTTGAAAGCTGAGACTGGGAGACTGGGATTGGGTCCAGCACCCGGCAGCAGGAGGACATACCCCCTTCCTATTGGCTCCCCCGGAGTGTCGGTCAGCTGCTCGTCCCGCCCAGCAGCCCTCCCCTCCCCGGCCGGGGAAGTTGAACTAAAGTTTGAGCAACTTTGTTCGGCAGAAGTAAACTTGCCGGCAGCTCGTGGCGGTCGCTGCGGAACTGAAGAGAGACGGAGGACCGCAGACATGAAGCTGTGTCGCACTTTTCTAGGTTCGTATCACTGACTTGTTCTGACTTTACAGCAGCAAATAATGAACTTTCTCTTTCGGCCTCCGCGGCTCTGTTTAGACTGACAGTGCTAATGCAGAAGGTCCAAGCGCGTATTTGTCTTATCCTGCCTCTGCTTTTGCGCTGCCGTCTCTCAGTATAATTAGACATGCTATAGATGAATATTACACAGGAATACGTTTTAAAAAGTTCTGGTCTGCAGCTCTGTTATCTATAAATAATAAATAAACCCCCTTTTCAAAGACATAGCAGCCGTCGCTGTGCAGGATTAAAGCAGGCTTATAGCTCTGTCTGATCACACCAGCTGGAACTTTACAACTTGTGGACTTCAAGCCACAAGCTGCAGGCGGACTTCATCAGATGCAAGCATCTCCAAATAAGCGTGTGAACTTCTCCCCAGCCTAAAACTGCAACTAAACTTACCCGTGGTAAAAACTGGCCAGACAAAGGACAGTTGGTCCCCTAGGGGACCGTGTGGCCCCGGTACCGTGGGGACAATGCCAAGCTGCGGGCTTATTAAAAACTTTTTTGTTGTGTTAGTCTGTCGGCTTGTTCCATCTGTCGAGGGACTATAGGGGCCTCCCCCGGTCCCAACCTCAGCGCTCAGTCAGCTGCTGCCCCATGTAATATTTATACTGGCTGCCTGCACGGCCTGGCTCCGCACAATATAGCCACCATACAAGTGCTATAGTCTGGAGTAACGTGACCATTAAAGTGCTGCAGGCCTCTGTGCCATCTGCATCTGCAGACACACTTTGTGACAACAGAGGAAAAAGTTTCCCAGCTGATGGACCGGCTGCTGGCCAACCACTGAGCTTCAGACTCATCTTAAAAAATAACATGTAAAAAACAAAAGCAATCAGAAAGTTTAGTTTATTTCAGTTTAGTTTGATTTAGTTTGTAGTGACACCTCAGGCTTATAAAGGCAATGTTGTTTCGTTTCTTTCAGTTTAGTTTAGTAACAAACATTTATTCAAGCTTATACTGAGATTTAGTTCTGATAGTTTTAGTTTGGTTTCAGTTAGTTTAGTTTAGTTAGTGGTAGCTGTGTTTAGTTTCCTGGTTACTCAGTTACTTAAACACAGAGTTGATTAGATCTGAGTTGAGCTGGTTTTAGTTTAATACACACATACACAATACACACTTTGTAACAACACAGGGAAAAAAACTTTGTACCAGCTGTTGGGTAACTACAGTTTGAGCCTCATCCTTAAAAATAAAAGGTTAAAAAGCAAAATGACTTAAAACAATAATTTAATTTTATTTAATTTTTTTCAGTTTAGTTATATTTAGTTTAGTTGTGACCATTCAGCCTTATGAAGGTGAATTTTATTTTTTAAATTTCAGTTTAATTTAGTAACAAGCAAGATTTCTAAGCTTATAATGAGGATAAAGTGAGTTTATTATAAGTCTTATCAATTAAAATAAAATGTAAAAAAAAAAAAAGAAGTGAAAAGTCTTAAAATAAAGAAATAAAGTATTAAAATAAGTGGGGAATATGAATGAATACGTGAAATAAAAACACTTTCAAAAATAGTTTTGTGTAAAGCCATTAAACCTCGTGAGGCGGTGGGAACAGCGTGCAGACAAAAGCCTTTGTTACCGCAACACCGCCAGTATGTGATACACTGTGCAGGCCTGAGAGCCTCTGCGGGCCGGAGCTGTCCAGAGTTCTGAACACACACACACACACACACACACACACACACACACACACACACACACACACACACACACACACACACACACACACACACACACACACACGCTCAACACGTCGGAGCTGTCCGGAGTCCTGAACTCTCACCGCAGGACAAATCACAGCAATGTGAGTGAATATTCCGGTTTTGTGTCTTTCTATCTTCTCTGTAATCTTCAGAAGAAGTTTCTCTGCGGCCCCCGCGCCCAGCTGCGGGCCCCTCAGCTCACACCCGCACCTGACATGTAGGCCCAACTTTCCACATGGTCCCCTCTGCTGGATCAGGGCCCGGGCTTTTTCATATGTTCTCTCCTTTGTTTATTCGACTGTCGATGCTGTTGTTGTGTGCATCCCCTCTCTCCGCACCCACAGTCTGAAATCATACTGATGCGGCGTGCACGGCCGGTGATTGATTTCAGCTCCAATGCATAACAATGGGATTGCACAAAAAGAGCCTGCTGCAAAGAGATAAGAATTTAATAGAATTTCTGAAAGCTGAAGGTTGGGCTTTTTGAATATTCCCTGCGTACGCGGCGTGGAGACAGCAGATAAAGGATGGCATTTGTGGGGACTATTCTCAAATGGCTTGTAATGAATGGTTGTCATTTCCACTAATGGTTTCAAAACAGCAAAGCAAAACCACGGTGTGAGCAACATTTGGGAGTGACTCCAAGTTGCACTATTAAGACTGGCTGTTTGTTGTTTAGAGCTGCACTGACAGTTGGCATTATTCTCCGAGCCTAAAAACTATCAGCGCATCTGTGACTGACAGTGATCACTCTTCTTAGAGCTCCTGCAGGCGTCAAGACAAACCTCACACGATTTCGACCTGATATTTTTCAAAACACTTTCTCTGTAGCACATCGCGTTTCAGCGATAATTCAAATTGATATCGCACTTCCATATCCCCTCCCCTCCCCAGAGCATACATTATATTTAGTAAAGCTCCCCTGGAGACTTGCCTCTCTGCCTATATGTCGTTAAAACCCCTCTTTCCGTATTATCAGATGCTGTCAGTGCAGTGCGCATGCACGAACTCTGCATACAACTACTACATCAATTCCCAGTCCTAGAGAGAAAAAAGTCCCCTGAATGAATTATTGGACGGAACCACTTTTCAGGATGTGTGTGTGTGTGTGTGTGTGTGTGTGTGTGGGGATTACAGTAGCTATAAACCCCGTAATGCATTTTCGGAACATCAAGAACTTGTCAGCAAGTGAAATGTATAAAACATGAGCTCATTCTGGTGTGTAATATTGTGTTGGCTGCGGCCTGCAGAGCCCAGAGGCGCAGAGATGCTTTCTTACTGGCTGCTTATGATGTTAGAACTGCTTGGGGAGTGAAGCTGCATGGGGAACTTATTTTCATATTTGGAGAATCGTGTGCACTGCAGGCAGAGACGATGCTAAAATCCAGGTTTTATAGTTTGAAGTTGTCAGTTTTATTGGTTCAGATGGTGCATGTGTTTGAGACAGAGAGAGACGAAGGGAGAAAGGGAGAGAGAGGGAGTGTGTGCGTATACATATGCCCATTGAGTTAGCGTGTAGTAAGGGGGGACCTCAAGCCCTGCCCATCTGATGCTGGAGGTTTTACTACAGCTTCCGTGATGTCATGGCAAAGGGCGGAGGGAGGAGATGGGGGTGTGGAGAGGATGGATGGAGAGGGGGGGGGGTACAATGGCTCATGAGGGAAAGGTAAGTCAATATTACGTTTTTTCTCGCTGACAAAGGCAAATGAAGCCATGTTTTTGCTTACAAACAAGTAACATCTTAACGCCTCGATCCGGAGCCGTGCGCCGGTGCGCTGTGTCGGAGAGGCCGCCCAGAAAACCTTCGCTCGTGTTATTTATCACATCTGGACATTTGTAACAGGATAGAAGATCGTTTTTTAAAGCTTTACTCGGGATATCTTTTAGCAAACTACCTGACAGCGACCTGCAACTCTCAAAACACAGCAAGGACGCGGCGCCAAACCCCAAAGGAAATATCGCTGAATACAGGTAATCAGAAATGATCGGTGTTTATGTTTTGATGATAACCTACACATAGATTAATAATTATAAATCTCTAAATCTAAGGCCTTTTTTTTTTTTGCATAACTTTGACATTTCTGCGCACCCTGGTAGTATTTGAAAGCATCACCGACAGCTGATTTTGTGTTGTTTTCACATTTTCGTATTTTGTGATTCCTCGAATATGCATTAAAACTTCCTCACAGATCGATCTCTCAACAGTTTGACCCGCTTGTTTCCTTCAAAGTGTAGATTTGTTTACTCGATGTCTTTACATTTTCAAACCGCAGCACTGCTGATAGTTCCGGAAGGTGTTAGAAATAGAAAAGATGCTGTTTCTGCCCTCAGATATTGTTCATGTGTCAACTGATGCCTCATAATAATAAGTGGGAATAAGCCAACTATGGCGCTTTCTCAGAACCTCAGTGCTGCGTGTTTACTGCTCTGTCACTGTCGGACAGTTCATCAGTGTGCGGGGCGGAGAAAAACACACTCGGTCTCCAAATTGACTGGATTATATTCCTCTGAAGGCGCTCTTTGCGAACTGAGTCACACCTGAAGTGTATTCTCCACTCTGTCCTCTAATGTCACCTTCTGTAGCTCCAGGAATAAATCAGCCCGTTTACTGTACTCGTCACACCGCTGCCTACACCGCACAGCACCGCACCGAGCCGTTTCTCGGTTGTTACAGTAAATTGCGATATCTATCTAGAGTTCAGCACCAAATTGTGTTAATACGAGGTTACAGTGGGCGTTGAGCAGGACTCCGTGTGTGTGTGTGTGTGTGTGTGTGTGGATGCTCGGACAGATGGATGGATGGAGTGAGTGTGTGTTTGAGAGAGAGAGAGGGAGAGGGAGGGGTTGGCCATTTGATCCTCTGCAGCAAAAAAAAAAAAAAAAAAAAAAAACAGAGATGCTCTCTTCAAATGTCAGCCGCCTTTAGTGGTGCGCAGATAAAACAAGTCCTCTGAAGGGAGCTGGGAATAAAGCCCGGGCGTCGGGGAGGCGGGCTGGAGCTGCACGTTTCCCCGGATTTCGAAGCCCCAGACTGTGAGCCTGAGCGCTGGGTTTTTCTTCACCGTCCCCCCTCCTTCTCGCTTTGCTTAGATGGCCACGTAATGTGCTGTGTGTGCGCCTCACGGTCTGTCAAAGCACCTGCGTCCTAAGATGGAGGAAAGAGATGAGGGATGATGATACACAGAGTGTTATGTCACCCGCTCTTTAAGTTGCTCTCCGTCCCCGCTGTAGTGGCCTGTAAGACCGCTCAGCAGCGCATGCACACCAGCGGCAGCGCTGCTCTTTTGCGAAACTTTAGCTGTTAGTTGTTCGATGTGAGATAACCTTTCAGGGTTGGAAGCAGATGGGGGGTTAAGTTAAAACCATCTAAACTTACTTGGCTTCCCTGTGTCTCTATTTGAACAGCATCCACCTTTAGAAACAGTATCAAATAATGCAAGTTTGGCTTTTTAGTGAAAAAAGTCTTTTAATTGGTGAATAAATGCTTTTCTGACTGTACCTGCTTTTAGAATCTAAAGAAGAGGCCTCTGTTTGGCAGTGCAGCTTCAAAATAGAGTTTTTTTAGTCTGCAGCTGTAGTTGTGTTCAAAGCTTATAGGCTATTTAGTTAAGGAAGCCCATGAAAATGCACAGAAGGAGCGTTTACTCAGAGGAAAGCTGCCAGTCTATTGTTAGGCTTAATGTAGAATGAACACTGAGCTCGAGATTGAATGCATCATAGGCAGAAATGATAAAACACCTATTGTTTTTCTTCTGTTTACTTTTCCTGTGAAATGCAGCCTAGTTTCAGGGGATTACAGAATTAGGTTATTGGTGCCTTATGCTGTCAGTGGAGGCTATAACAGCAGAGTATGGAGCTGCATGTAGCACAGGCCCTGAAATGAAGTTGCTTCTGTTTTTTTTTTAGTTACAGTGATAGGAGGAAACCTCTCTATTTATGAAGGGTTGAATAGCCCATGGTGAGGACAGCAGGTGCCGGAGGAGGGAGCGCAATAAACATGTTGGAGGAGCAGCTGGGGCCAAATTGCACCCTCGCCATTCAAAGCCTATCAGAAATCTAAGCAATACAAGCAAAGGTCAGGGTCGGCCAGGCTTTCAATGGAGAGGAGGCATTTAAAATGAAAGCCTGGAAATAATGACTTTCATGCCCTGTGTTAAAAGAGAAATAAATAAAAAATATGAAAATTAATTAAAAAGTAAGCCAAATATGCATACATTCTCCGATGAGCGGAGAGAAAAGCATGACATGCAAAAGTGTTTAGAACATCACAAACTGCTGCCTTAGGCGGAGGACTTTCAGGTGCACAGATCACTGCAGTTAGCATTATGTTTTATAAGCAGCAGTGACACATTTGTGTTGTTTCTCAGATGCTGAGGTCAGGGTGGCCCTCAGGGGAGCTCCTCCAAAAGCTGGTTACCATGGCGCCGCCTTCTCTTCCACACCCCCGCCCCTAAACTCCCATCCCATAACTGATAAGACTGCTCAACCACCTCACAGACGCTCTGTCTCGTTTCTGACAAAATACTGCCCTTTCCTAGTAAACTGTGCTCTGTTTTATTTGACCTTCAGGCTGAGACATGAAAACTCAAATGAGGGTTTTGACAGAATGACTTATCTGAGTTGTATTCTTCTGGTTATCTATACATCACAAATCCATTTTTCACATCTGCCAGATAATCTGGTTACTCAGGTTTTTTTTTAGTCCTGTAACAAAAAGAAACCAGCGAGTAATATGAGACCGTCCCGCTCCACAACTTTTGATTTCTCTGTCTCTTCTGCCTGGCTCACTGTAATCACACTAAGTTGTCTCTAAATCCTGCTTAACAGGACCAGGGGTGTACAGCTGGCCCCGGCCCTGTATGTACACTAATACTGTTACAGACAGTTCACCCTGGTATTTAATCTAACTATGGATTTAGCCCTCTTTGCTCCATTGTCCCAGTACAGTAAGCCGCCTGCCTACAATGGTATTACTCAAGCCTAAACTTTGTTTTCTGGTGAAATGTTTTGGTTTTTTTTGTAACAATTTATAGACTAAATGTGTTGATTTTAGAATTTATTATGTTTTTGTTTTTGTGTGTGCAGAAGAAAACAGGAAAGATTTTCTAAACTTTGCCCTTCAGAAATGCAAGCTTTGATAAAAAAACACAGAATCCTGGCAGTAAAATCCGATGTTTTAATCCATTCATTTTGTATTCATCTTTCTCCCCCCGGCCCCCCTCACTTCTGATTAACCAAACCTCCCTGGTGAACGGCTAATTGTCTCGTACTCCTCCAATTTTCACTGCAAAATAACGAGCTGCGAGTCTTTTAGGTGGGAATGAGCAGCATCTGATCAAAGAATTAGAGGATACATATCCTGAGCAGACAAGGCTCAAATTAGTTTTATGTTTTTTCATCTGCAAAGAAACAGATCAAAGTATAGACAGGTCAATTTAGCCACCTTTTCTGTGATTAATTCCGTGATTTTATAAACCTCAGTCATCAGATATCTCACGCAGGTTCAAAATGTCCAGATGTATTTTCTCTGTCTGTAGCAGGAACAGTGGCTCAGGACTGAACAAAGTGAGCAGGGACGCTGACACATGGCCTGAGGCAGTGTGTCCTAATAGAGCGCTGTGATATATTTGGCATTTACGAAGGGCTCTCAGCTCCTTGGCCCCCAAACTAACAATACAGGACGGATGCTCACTTCACTTAACTTTAAAAGACGGGGAGTAGAAAAAGAGAGAGAAAAAAAGAAATAAGTGAGTTTGCGCTTGTGTGTGTGGAGACAGATAGCTGAGACAGAGAGACAGAGATAGAGATGCAGACGAACAGTACTGCTGTTGTAATCACTTTTTCACTGAGGGGGGAGTGAAAGTTGATAAACAAGCATTTTGCAAAGAGTGCTGGCTGGGCTTTGGCGAGGTTTGCATGTAATGGGAAAAGTAGGGACGGGCGTGGGGTGGGGGTGGGGGGGTGATGGAGGAGGAGGAGGAAGAGGAGGGGGGACGGAGGGTAGGGCTGGTCTGCTTTGGGACCCCTCGGAAACGGACACACAGCCTTTTGTTGTCTCAGCGACTGTTTGCTTTCAGATTGGCATTGCTTTTAGTGTGCACTCTGCATGCACTGTGGGTTCACGCACAGGACAGTATGTGCAGAGAAAGTAACTCTCACTGTATCTTTGAAAGCAACAAGAAGAGAGATGAAAAGGTAGGATAGATAGGAGGAAATTAGATGGACAGATGCATCTTGAGGTCTACAAAGGACAGGGATTTATATTCAAGTTCAAGTGTAAAGAGGTTTATGTTTTATTGCCTCTTAAGCCCACGGCAGGTTTTTTGAAAGAGCTATATCACAGCAATCAGAGATCCATACAGGTTTTTATCAAAATATTTTTCCTTGAACTTCTACTGTATAAATCGTGATTTGTGAATGATTACTCTTCCACAATAATTCTGCTTCAATCTACATTTTTAATAGAGTGGATTCAGCGTGCACTGACCCAAACCTTGGTTTGTGTTATTGACTACTGTCAGTGTTATTTTCTCTAAGATGTTCTTGGAGACAGAAAGATAGCCCATATGGAAGAGGAGACACTAGAAACTCAAGGGCACTTCCTCTTTCAAAACGTTCTGGTGCCTGCTGCAAAGATGCACAATCCACATAAAGGTGAAAGCTAAAGGGTATAGATGTGTATATATATCTGAAAAAGAATCAGATTTCACCATACCAGCTCAGCGGTGCATAAAAAGAGAGAGTGGAGAGGGAGAGAGGGAGCGACAGCCGTTAGTTTTGGAGCCTTACAGCTGAAGTGTTTTAAAGCTACACTAGTTCAGAAAAGTTCAGCCTTGGGCATTCATAGAAAATTCTCCGCACTCTTCCTGAACTTGAAACTGAGGCGAAAAAATGTGACCACCTCGACTGTTAGGACAACTCTTTGTTCTGTATTTAACACCTTCACCATCACCAGCTTCTCTGAAAGTAGGAAGAATGGAAAAGGGATATGTAATAGATTTAGTATGTTTCTCCTGGCCTATCAGGAAGATGAAGTGAAGAGCTATTACCTTGATGAAAAAAAGGGGAAAGAGGAGGAGAAAAACAGAGGCTTGATTTATGTATGATTCATTATTTACTGACCATTCTTCACCCCCTCTCCCCTTGCATGGCCCATCCCCCTATTCGCATATAAGGGCACAGGGGGAAAGCTCGATAAAAATGCGCACATTTGATTGATTCTAATAGCAGACTGACAGGGACCCCAGCTGGGGCACTTAACCATGCCTGTGTGTGTATGTGTGTGTGTGTGTGTGTAAGGCATACACACTGTTCCTTTAGGTAATAAAGGAGTGTCTGCAGTATGCTCGAGTGCCCCAACCTTCCCTCAAAGTAGCACCCCCACCCTTCTTTTATCCAAACCGCTGCCCCATCCATTGGTGCTGATGCTGTTGATTTCATATGACAACTCTCTTTTTTTTTTTCCTTCTCTTTCTTTCTCCCAAAATCTTACACCCCCCTCCTCTTCCCTCTTCCCCCTTCCCTCCCCCTCGTCCGACCTCCTTGTTTCTTCTCTTTTTGGTTTTAGAAAATGAGTTTCGGGGCGAGCTGGTGAACCAGCGGTGGACACGAGGCGAGAGGACCAGCAGCCGCTGTCAGGGCTCCCAGAGACTGCAGAGCCGTCGACCAATCATGGTGAGTGACAAGGCCCTGCAGCCCCTCCCCCTCACCATCCCTCCTCACCACTCACCACACCCCCACACCCCTTCTAACCTGATTCTGCTTCCTGGGCATTTCCCCAATCCCTAACTCAGCGGGGAAAGTAAAAAAGGGTGGAGGCAGAGGGAGGGGGGGATGGAGAAAAGAGGCAGGCTGTGTGTGTGTTGGTGGGAAGGCGAGGGGGGGTTGGTTTGATGGCCACTCTGGACAGAAAAACATGAATCAAACAGCACATCAAATCTCCCACTTGGCCCTGCCCATCCTTTGCCTCAGCCCCGCTCAGCTTAGTTCAGTTTAGTTAAGCTCAGCATGGCACAGCTCAGCATTTTCCCGCTGCTGAGTTCACTTCACTTCACAGGATTTTTTTTTTTTTTACTGAAACACAATTTTAAAAAAGAAACTCAAAAGGATGTCCTTGAGCTGCTCATACTTTTTTTTGTCCATGATATTCCTCCTTATCAGCAGAGTAGAAAAATAGTCTCCCTTCTACCACCTCTTTTCTTCTCTTCTGACCCTCTCTGCAGTCCTACACCTGTCTCTCCGCTTTCTTGTACTTCAGTCTAAAACTTCGGACCCAAATTGTCACCATTTCAAGGTTATTTCTCCATTCTGAAAACAGCTGGGCCTTTTTTTCCCTGTTCGTCACAACTGTGACACTCAACAAAGGGACAGAGGGATTGAGGGGAGATTGAAAGAGAGAGGAGTGGGGGTGGTGAGGTGGGGGGATTGTTTTCCCCTGGGCCCAGTAAAAGTAGTTTTGCTTCCCCCCGATGGCTCGGGTTCATCTGAAGAGATGACTTTTATTGATTTGGTTTGATTTCTGCTGCTGAGGGAGCTGAGGAGAGAGAGGCGTTGGTTTCAAACACTACATCATGTGAAGCGGCCCCCCCCGTCCGTTTGGCCTGGCACTTATGATACCTGTCACACGACCTTCTTGTTATCTTTTTAGACTTGTAGTGAACTGAGATGAACGAAACGGGCCGAGGATCAGAGCCAAAAGGATGTTTAGTTATGAACGCTGAAATCACATCGGGATGACTGTAAATGGCAAACCTCTGAAAGCACACATCCTCACATCTGACCCATTATGCGGTCACGCATGCTCACTCTTTTCGCATATGAAGTGGGGAACACGCTGTCTCCCCTCCTCCCTCCTCGCTACTCCGCCCTGCCTTGTGTGAATTATTAAAGTGAAACTGTGGAAGGGCTCACCTTGCGGTGATCCAACATGGAGGCTCGACAGTGTTGTCCGCCTGTCGAGGGAACTGTGCACCGCGCCTCTAATTGGCAGCTGCTGTCCGCAGGTAATTTTTGGAGATGTCAGTCTTCACCGACAGTTGTGAACGCTCGTCTCTCTCAGCCCCCGCCCCACCTTAACCCCCTTCTTTTCCTCATCTACTCTTGTAAACCTGAAAATGAATAAAAGAGTCATTTATGTGCACCAGGGGACGAAGGGTGACCTTCTCTCTGAAGTCATTGCCCCCAGCCAGCCATTTACATAGAGCTGTCAGAATGCAGAGCAGAGCCGGGGCCCTCCTGCACCGGCCGTTGCACACAAAGAAGGACATAATTGATAATGTACAACACAGCCTGTAGGGATGAGCCGGGTCTTCCTCCTCCTTCTTTTTCTTCTTCCTCTGCTGCTGCTCCACACCACATTTCACACTAGTTAAACCTCAAGACACACACACATATGCGCATGCTGCTGTGGGCACACATGCAGTAGCGGTTCATAGGCACACACGCCCGGACACACTACCTCATTCTCTCATTTTCTTGTCTCTCTCGTTTTATTTCTCTCCCTTTTTCTTCCTGCGTAAGCGGTTGCTGGTGCCGTGTAGGCCCACCTACATCCACCGTTCAAGGAGTCTAATTAAAAGACAACAAGGGCAAGTTTGGAACATACATTAAAAAGGGCCCTTTGAAAGAGATCAGGTGAATGCCTGCCTGGCTGCATCTGGATTCACTCGCTGTGACTTTGTGTTCATACAAATTTAATGAGCTGAAATTGAGAAAAAGGACAGGAAAAAGAGGAGAACTCAGATGCGCTTACCTATTTAAATGTGCGTAACTATGGTTACGCAAACATGAAAGCAATAGAGGCCCTTTTCAGTCCAGGTTTTGATTCATCCAGTGACTATCAATGTAAGGAGGAGGCAAAGGAAGGAGGATGAGAAAGTAGAGGAGTAACAGAATAGTACAGTATATAATCTTTTCATGAGGAGGAATGTGCGCTTTAGTCTCATTCACATGCACACGCATACACACTTCTCTCTCACACACATATATTCATAAACATACCTTCTCCTTCGCTCTCCTTCCCTCCCTTGTTACATTGAGTCATCCAAAGTAATCAGATCTTTTACTAAAGGAAAAGTAGCAATTAGCGTTGAAATAATCAATCGGTTAATCAAGTAGTTGATTGAAAATTAATCGGCAGCTGTTTTGTTAATAGATTCATCACGTCAATCAATTTTCAAGCAAAAATGCCAAATGGGAGTATTTAAAGCTTTTCTTTGTCATATATGATCGTTAACTGGGGTTTGAACTGTTGGTCGGATAAAACTTGAATGTGTCAACTTGGGCTTTGGGAAACTGAGATGGTCATTTAATGACATTTCACAGACAAAACAATGAATCCAGAAAACAATCGGCAGATTAGTCAGTAATGAAAAGAATTGTTAGTTGCAGCCCTAGTAGCAATACCTGAATGTAGAAATACTCCATTAGTAGTAAAAATGTGTTTATGTATTAAAAATGTATTTAGATGAGCTCAAGTAACCCTTCATCATTTATATTATTATTCCAACCACAACTGTTTCATCTTCACTGCTTACTTGCTGACTAGTTTTCACGCATTCTCAACACATGGTGTTACAGCTGACTCTGTGGATTTTTTTATTCGAATTGTAATTTCTGCTTTAGTTTTTTCAAATAAGACGAGCTACTCCACAATCCGTCCACATAAACACAAGCTACTGCAGTAGTACCCCCTGGGGTACTCGAATACTTGTTAGGCAGAAAAACTGTCCTTTATCATTTATCATATTATTTGATTATTATTACACTTACCATAGCAGCATTTTAATGGAGGTGAAGCAAATGTTTACTGCTTCATATGTTGGGCAGTTTAATCTTTACAAACGCATAATATTTTATAAAGTGATCATGAGTTGTGTGCGCAAAATTATAATCTGTAATGTAACTAGAAAGTGTAGTTAAATGTAGTGGAGTGAAAAATACAATTTATCCCTCTGAAATGTAGTGGAGTAGAAGTATGAAGTAGCATAAAATGGAAACAGTCAAGTAAAGTACAAGCACCTCAAAATTTTACAGGACTTATATTCCACCACTGCTCCTTTCACACATGCATACAAACCGGAGCAGTCGAGTGTAAAGAAATGGACTTTGAACAACTGAAGGCATACAAAGGAGAGCACACATACACATTGACAGAAAAGTCTTTACTGCACACTCGCCCGCCCCTCTTCCCTCACAGCGCTGGAGCACAGGAGTCAACTGCTCCCTTCAGGCAGGGCACAACGCTGCTGCTTGTTGCACGACTTCTACATTAGCAGTGCTTGATCAAAAGAGTTGGGGCAAGAGTGGCGAGAGAGAGAGAGAGAGAGAGAGAGAGAGAGAGAGAGAGAGAGAGAGAGGGGGGAGCAGGCCAAGGCGGTGGAGACTCAAACAGGAAGGGATGGGCTTGTGCCTGCACCTGTACCTCCAGCCAAACACTAGACGCTAATGAATGAAGCGCACCCTCCTCGGTGAAAAAAAGGCCTTAACAACAACAACAACAGCGTGCTTCATCTTCCTCTCATCCCTTTTACCCTCCTTCTTTTCATAAGTAGTCTATTAGCAGGAAAGGGGCAATGCCAAATAGAGGGAGGGAGAGGGAAAAAAGAAGAGAAACAGGGCCCCCGTGTTTGAATCTCACTGTGGCGGTGCCAACTTGACTATAGAGAAGCAACAAAGCAGCTAAGTGCCTGGGCAAGGAGAGGGGGGTGTAGGCAACTGGGGGGATAAAGGGGGAGTTTGGAAGGGAGGTGGGGAGTGTACAGGAGGGAGGAAGTGTGAGACAGAAAGAGAGAAAGAGGGGAGACCTGTGATACATAAAAAACAGAGTCCAGTAATCAAAGCTAATGGCTCCATTGTGTCTAAAAAGCATCTGATAGCTTTAGAGTGCACTGAGAGCAGCGCTGAGTGTGGAGAGGTGGTGCTGAGGAGGTGTGGCCGAGGGTCAATATGCATGCGTGTGTGTGTGCGTGTGTGTGTGTGTGTGTGTGTGTGTGTGTGTGTGTGTTCAAGGCAACAGGGTTAACACCTGCTCCTCTGTGGCTTAAAAGCCGAGCCCAGAGTAAGCAGCGGGCACGACACACACACACACACACACTAGTCCTCTTTTTAAAAGGGTTATTATAGTGGCTTTTTAGCGGCCTGTGTTTTTCCTTTATTATTATATTCGGCATAGTTATCATTGTCAGGGCCGTGGCCCCTGTAGGCAGAGGGACTGCCTGTTACCTCTGCACAGCGTACAATCGTGTACCATTCAGGTGCAGGAAATTACAGGGAGAGTGATGGGAGGTGTGTGTTGGGGGTTTGTTTTCCTTCCATACTGAGTAGCCGTTTTTTCTGTCTCTCTTTTGATGAAGTGAGCAGGATGGTAGGATGGTGCTAAGAGAAAACGATGGGTGAGGAGGGATGAGGGAGCGCTGTTTTGAGAGAATTAAAGATACGATCGTCTCTTTGTGTCAGTGTTACCTTTGGTGTGTTACAGTGGGAACATCCTGAGTGAGGGTTATTATAGCAGTTCTTTTGAAGCAGAGAAAGGACAATTAACTGTGGATGTGTGGTGGAATATAGTGAGAGCTTTGAGAAATTACCACTGATGGTCTCTTTTCTCCTCTACACTGTCTTTTCTCTTTCCTCCTTTACTCACTTCACTTTCTCTTCCTCTCTCGCTTTCTCTTTTTCCCAGATGAGTGTAGAGGGTGATGACAAGCGAACTCGCACTCGGTCCAAGGGAATCAGAGGTGAGTGTGTGTCATTTCTCTCCGTCATGTCAGGCCCTGTCTGTTAAAGGTGCTTCCTTGCAACACACACACACACACACACACACATGCACAAACATAAAGTTTAATACACATTCACTCACACTCTGTCACGTGCAAACATCAGTTCTGCTGGTCAGCAGGAGTGTGTGTGTTCATGTATGTGTATATGAGCAATTATGCGTGTTTGTGTGTCTGTGTGCATGCTGGTGTTTATGTATATATAGATGTGTGTGCATATACTGTAAATTAAGTCTCTGTCAGCGTGTTTATATATATGTGCACATGTGAATGTGAATATACTGGGGATGTCAACCAATACATTATTCGAATGTGAACAGCTAACTGAGCAGGTACAGTTTTTCTCTGTCACACACTTTTTGCCACAAACGTCACACCACTTCTTCTCAGATTCACACTCCTTATAACTCCAGATCTTAGCTTGTGATCAGATTCAGACTTTTTCTTCAGAATCAAAGTAATCCAGGTGATTGTGTGAACAGAAACAGCTAGCAGCCAAAGCAGTATGACTTTCCAGGATTCAGATTTACCAAAGTATTAACAAAGAGGCTCCAAGCTAAACACATGGAGGTGTAGATAGTTTTAAGTTCAATATTCAGACATTCTGCAAAGTTCATCCTGAATAATGTTTCATCACTTTTCATCAGATTTGATGGGCAGTGCAGGATGTCGCTTCACTAATGCTGCATGTGTTATTTTTACCTCATGCTCTTTTATTGAAGGCAAGTTAGGGACCGTCTTAAAAGTGGAGGCAAAATTCTCTTTTTTTCTCATAAAAACTTCAAACCAAAATTTTAAAAAATCATGCAATATGGCACAATGAGCTGCTCTGACTTTTATTAAAACCTCCCGTTCTATTTCTACCTGAACATTAACAGTTTTACAGCTTTTATTTAGACTCAGTTTAGACCGGTGGGGTTCCAGTACAAATTATGCTGTATTGTTTGATTAATTTAGGCACCTATTTTATATTTTGTGAGCAGCTAAACTTATAGATATACACATAAGGAGAAAAACAATTTAACACAGTCCCCACCCACTTCTGGTATAATCCAAGTACAGATATTTTTGTGAAATAAAATATGGACATGCATGTGCATATACAGTAAAGAAAGTGCCAGTGTCAGTGTGTGTTTTATGTGTATGCTCATGTCTGAATGTAAATATATACTGAGTGAATTTTGTGTGTGCAGTGTTTGTGTATATATACATATTGATGCGTGTTTGTATGTGTACAAGTGTGTTTGATGTTTGGAAGAGAGACAGCAGAGCAACAGTTCACAGGGCGTTCAGAGCGCAGAAAGGCATCCAGTCATTCCAACTGCATGATGAAAGACGGAGAAACTGAGATGACAGTGTCAACAGTGTGTGTGTTAGAGTGTGTTAGTGTGTGTGTTTTCTCTGCTCTTAGTGTTTCTCGATACCCGGGGTCTTTCTGACATGTGATTAATGCATGTGATATCGGAGCCCAAACTGAATTCTCCAGGATCATATTGTTTTCTCGTTTGCTCCAAATGAAAATAGGATATTTCTCCAAACTCATTCTATCGCTCAACTCCCAATCGATGCCTATAGCCAGCTGAGAGCGATGTGTGTGTGTGTGTGTGTGTTGTTTGTGAGCAGAGCTTGATTTATGTTTTGAAGGCAATTACTATAAGTTGTCCCTGAAAGAAGTGCTGTTTTCTACTGATGAAGGCAGTTTTCCTTTTAATTTCATTTTCCCAATTATGATAACTAAAGTGCAACAATTAATCATGTTTTATTGCTGAAGTCTGCATATAATTGTCACTTTTTCGGAACAGCACGACACAGTTTGGCTGATTTAGGCTTTCTCCTCTGTGTGTATGTTTTGTGTGTGTGTTATTCATACAGTATGTTTGTGCAGGCCAGCACTTGCGCTCCTGTTTGTTTTGTGCCCGCCTTTGTGAAAATGTGTTTGTATGTGTGCATGTTTGTATGTAGATGTGTGTGTGTGTGTGTGTGTTTGTATGTGAGCTCAGGAGTGTGTAGGTGTTTTTTTGCTCCTGATCATGCAGTCAGCAGTGTGTAATCCTCTATGAGGGAGCCTCATGGGATTCATATGCATTTGTGATTTATTGATCTGAGTTTCTTTTAGCAGCGCAGCTTTCTGAGCAGTCGCTCACCTTTGTTCTCCCTCCCTGTGTCTTTCTTCTCCTCCCCCCTCTTTCTCTCCCCCTTTCTCTCAGTTCCTATTGAGCTCGTAGGACAAGAGCTGAGGTAAGGAAACACCTTCATCTTTGTGCAAATCCCTTTCATAAAGTTCTTTTATGTGCACCGCAGAGCACCCCGCACCATAGACTCACTATCAGTGCTTCTTTAGATGACTTTAGTTGTATATATATATATATATATATATATATATATATATATATTAATTTCTTATCATCAGCCCTTCTCAGCTCGTGGTCAGTGCCTCCAATTGGCTGCTATTGATTTTTCACAGCCTTTTGCTATTTCCTGCTATGAACACATACAGTAGATGCAATGAAAGGGGAGTATGATCTTTTTGCAATCCAATCAATACAGTATGAGGAGAGAGGATGGTGAAGGGCCATGATTTCGTTTTTGTCTTGGGTTGTCTTCCTAGTTCTCCTCTTCCCACCTGCGCGGCAGCTTTCAGGGCCTCTCCGGTCATGAAGCCCATTGTCCTCCTTTCTCTCCCTCCTTCTGAATTACTTTTTCATCCTCTCTCATTTTGTCACACATCACCTCCGAGCATTGATCTGTGCTCAGCACTAAAAAAAAAACCCTTTCGGTTTCTGGATTAAGAAGAAAATACGGTAGGGAGGCCAGAGAGCGCCTCATTTAAAATGCAAATGCAGCATTTTTTAATAAGTGAAATTAATAATAAGGATAATTGGAGTAATAAAGGGCAATTGCTGGGGGAAGTTAATGAGAATTGAAATGAGCCGTCCTGAGGGGTCATAGCAACCTGAATCAGAGGAGGGAGACAGAGGGAGACAGAGGGAGACAGAGGGAGAGAGCGAGACCTGATGATGATGATGACTGGTGAGGAGAGCAGGGGAAATTACAGCAGGTCTCGGCTGATCCTTATCGCTCATACTAACAGGATATAGGCCAGGGTTGATGTACGACATACAATATTATGTTCTCCCCGGCTTGATGCCACCTGCATTCATGCATTATGTGTATCTGCCGGACGGATGAGGGGGATACATATCTTTGTGCATGTGCATTTGTGTGACATGTGTGCTCAGTTTGCATGTCTTTGCTTTGTTTTGTTTATCTTAATTTGCTTTGTTTATTGCCTGTGGTTATCATTGCTTCTGCATAGGGACTAAAATGCACCGTGCCTTAATCATATCTCTAACCTCCATCCATCCCATCCAGCTGCCCCACCCCTGGATGCAATGGCTCTGGCCATATCAGTGGGAGATATTCACGACACAGAAGGTAGGGCAGATTAAAAACCCACCGTCTGTCTGTCCTTCTTCTCTGTCTGTCTGTCCTCCTCGTCTTCTCTGCCCCACAGCATCTGCTTTGTGGGGAACTTTTTTTTAAAGGAATAGTTTGACATTATGGGAAATACACTTATTTGCTTCCATGAGTTAGATGAGAAGATCAATACCACTCTCATGTCTGTAGCTAATTATGAAGTTACAGCCAGCAGCCAGTTAGCTTAGCTTAGCATACAAACTGGAATCAGTCTCTGGCTCTGTCCAAAGGTAACAAAATCCACCTACCAGCACCTGCTGTTATATCGCCTCATATGTTATATTTATTTAATCCACACAAAAACCAAAGTGTAAAAAAGTTGTTTTTGCAGGGAGTTTTGTGCTGTACTATTTCTTGGCTGGCCACAGTCCCGGGCATCCCTCACCACGTCACTCACAGTGACAACTAGACTCCAAGAAGTCACTGCTTCCGGCCTAGAAATTGTCCCACACATAACCCCTGGTAAAGATCCTATCGTTCCCTTTTCACACTTTATACAGATTAAACAAATGGGATCTAACATGTTAATTAGAGAGCTTCAGAGGTGCTGGGAGGCTTATTTTGTTACCTTTGGACAGAGCCAGGCTAGCTGTTTCCAGTCTTTATGCTAAAAGGGGCTGCTCAATGTAGCTTCATATTTAACGTGCAAGCATGAGAGTGGTACTGCTCATATATATTCCTTAGTGCAGTGCAGTCCAGATTTAGCTTGATTAAATATGAAAATATCACGGCTGTCATGTAAACAACCTTTTAATATCAAAATGCTGTGATATTAATTATGGATGAGAGCTAATTAATTTAATTCAAGTCAAGACTGAGACCAAAGTAAAGCAGAGTCCTAGTCATAAAAACACTTTAAATATCCTTTAAATGGCAAAATAGATGAATGGCGGTCCACCACCCCCTCACTATACATTCAGATAATCAATACATAGAAGTCAGAGCAGTGGTTCCCAACCCTTTTGGCTTGTGAACCCTTAAAACAAAACAAACTCTACTTGTGACTTGAGTCGCCATTTGTGATCAGTTCAACAAAAGAGTAATTTTTTCCTTTGTTTTACTAGAATAGTTATTAAATTCCCAAATAAGAAAAAAAAACAGTGATTTACAAGAAAAAAGGTTTAAAAAAAAAGCTACATTAAATCTAAAAAAATAAGCATAACTTTGTGTAGCAGAAATATTTTATATTATACATTTTATATATTTTAATATAGTTTTTTCTGCTTTATTCTTCTGTTAATCATCTTGCGACCCCTAATGTTTATCTTGTGCCCCGACCTCCAGGTTGGGGATTACTGAGTTAGACGAGCATTACAGTCCCTTAATTGAAATTCTTTAGTTTCTTGAGCAAAAAATAATAATATTTTCAAGGATACTGAATGACCCTAAAGGCCAAAATCAGATGGAAAGAAAGAGCACATTAATTATAGAATTTTGAATAATCACATGCCGGTCAGAATAGCTGTTTTTGAGATTACACAAAACTCCCAGAGCCTCTAAATCTAAACCCAAGTAATAAAGTTTTCAGTGGACACCAGTGACATGTGATTCCTGCAGGTTTTATTCCAGCTTCATTCTCCCTTCCTCCACTTCTGTGTCGCTCGCCCTCAGAGACCTTGCGAGACTCGGGGCAGCTCACTGGCTTGTGACTCCTCTTTATTGAGGGGCAGATATTAGCTATCTGTTTACATGTGTATTCGTTCAGCAGGCAATTTCAGATGCACTTTGTTTATAGATCGTCCCTCAATCTCCCTCGGCATCTCCCAGGTGAGAGTAAGAGGGAGTTTATTGGATTTCACCCTCTGCTGCCTCGCCCGCCCGCCTCTCCAGACAAGTTGTTCATTAAACGTTCCAGTCAATTGGCTGAGATTGGTTGTGATGTCTGAGTGAGCCAGCATGCCCCCCCTCCCTCCGGCCACATGCGTTGACTCATACTCTGCTGAAATAAACGCTCCATCCTTCTTCATGTCAAAACACACACACACCCTCCATCATGCTGCTTCAAGTCACTCATGGACACGATGAGGTGCATGAGGTTTTATTGGACGTGTTAGAGTGTGTTTGTGATTTCCAGTTACAACCCCCCCATCCATGATCCCTTTCTCTCTGTTCTCTCTTCCCTTTCCCCTTCTCTGTCTTTCTTTCCCTCCGTTAGTGTTCTGGGTTGCCCCATAGCCAGAAAGCGCCGTCTAGAGGAAGCAGAGGCCGAGCAGGAGCAGGAGCAGGAAACAGAGCGGCCTGCCTCCAAGAGGAAGTCCCACCCCCTGAAACTGGCCCTGGACGAGGGCTTCAGCGCAGAAAGCGACGCCAGCAGCGAGGCTGAGGGCGAGGGAGAGAAGGATGGAGAGAAAGCAGGAGAGACCAAGGAGGTGGAGGAGGAGGAAGAGGAGAGGGAGGCAGCTGTAGAGGAGGAGAGAGAGGAGATGACAGACCTGACGCAGGACGGACAGACAAATGGACAGGAGGAGACACAGAAAGGAGGAGGAGGAGGAGGAGAGGATAGAAAAACAGACATATCAGAAGGAGGAGAACACATTTGCAGCTGATGAAGGTAGGCTTTTTCTACGTGAGACAAACAGACAAGCTAATATGAACCACAGTCATCTCGCTCTTCTTCATTGTTGAGGAAAAGTCTACTACATCTAAACTGCAGCTTTTCAGGCAATATTTTATGTCTGTATCATTTTAAAAGAGGGTAATTTAGTAATTTAATTAATTAGTCAATTGACATCAATTTTGATTGAAGTTTATTCAACGAGCAAAAATGCCAAACATACACTGTTTCCAGCTTCTCACATATGAATATTTGCAGCTTTTCTCCATTCTATACCACTGTAAATTGAACTTCTGTGGGTTTCGGGCTGTCAATCAGACAAAACAAGACATTCAAAGTCATCACCTTGGGCTCCTGGTAACAATAAGTGATATTTTCTGACATTTTATTGATTAAATGATGAATTAATTGATCAAAAAAATAATTGAGATTTTAAAGGGGTACTCCAGTGATTTAGTATTGTACTTCCATAAAGTTGAGGAACTCACACGATAAAAAAAGGTCAAAATATCGAAACAGCAGGGAGTGAGATATCCTGACTTTAAATATTTTGTATGGTTCAAGCTCCAAAAATGCTGGATCCTACATTTCCCATAATGCAACTCAATAGCGTCTCTCGTTAGATCCTCTCTGCTTCCTAAATGCCCTCTTCTTTCAGAATCAGAATCAGAAATACTTTATTGATCCTCGATCAAACCTCACTCCTCCAGTTAGTAATGCAGGCTTTCTGTTAAAATTTCAAGTCTTAAGCCCAAGCCAAGATAGCCCCGATGACATCACAACGACATCATCATTTATTCAGACATGCAACAATTTTTAGAGAGTGGTACTCGTGTAAAATCAGTGGAGTGCCCCTTTAATCAGTGACAAACATACACAGTATTTGTAGTTCTTTGATTAATGTTTCTTTCGATTAACAATTAGGATTAAGTTTAATCTGAACCTTTATTGTGTATG
This sequence comes from Siniperca chuatsi, assembly GCF_020085105.1. Taxonomy (NCBI): domain Eukaryota; kingdom Metazoa; phylum Chordata; class Actinopteri; order Centrarchiformes; family Sinipercidae; genus Siniperca; species Siniperca chuatsi. Next base: position 2,331,411 of record NC_058051.1, read on the forward strand.
ACTTTACGTAATCTTTCTCATTTGTAAAACTTTTTGTTGGTGGTATAAAACTTAGAAATGGACGTTGCCTGAGAGTCCTAATCCAGGGCAAGAAAGTCCCAGAGCCACATCAGGGACTTAGGGAGTGTGCAGTAACACAGCCAAGTGGTAGATGTGAAGGCAAAGAAAATAAATGAAGTGAAATGAACTTCTTAGTGAAGTGAAGTGGTTTATGTTAATCCACCTGACAGATAGACAACAAAACAAAAAAGATACAAGAAGTCCCTGTGTGGATCACTAATATTACAGGAGGTGAGTTGCCATGCCTCCTAGCGACCACTAGGGGCACTAGGACTTAGTGAGTGAGTTTCTCTGCCTCGACAAGCTGCTTTACATCTACAGACTCTGTCACAGCAGGTGTTTTTATTTCATTGCGAGTTCACAGGGAATGACTTAGCAGGCAGGAACATGATGCCAGTGATGATAAAGATATTGCTGACAATAGCTTTAGCTCACTGCATGACTCACTTTTCCCACTCTGTCAAAGCTCTGACCTCTCCATCGCTGTTTCCACAGAGGAGGAGTGTGTGATCATCGAGCCTGAGCTCGGACCAGCGCCACTTGCAGCCGAGGAGTGTCAGTCTCCCTCTCAGAGCGCAGAGGAGGTGGCCAACTCTCTCCTCCACCTCGGCCGACTTTCCAACAACAGTGCTCCAACTGTGGCCATTCAGCATCCCGTTACTATGGAGACTGAGGAGGATGTCACCGTGGCAGCCGAACGGCGTGAAGTAGTAAAGGACGAGCAGGAGGGGGACATGAATGAGGGGGAAGAGGAAGAGGAGGAGGTGGCACATAGAGTTCAAGTATTGGAAGAGTCATCTATTGTGCAGAAGGAGGCAGCTGAAGTGGAGGAAGAGGAGTTGGAGGAGGAGGATGAGCAAGAAGAGTGCCCAGACAGGAGCAACCACGTGAGCCAGGAGAACCACCAATATCTGACTGAAGATATCCACCGTGAACAGATGAAAGGTGGGGAGGAGGAGGAGGAGGAGGAGGAGGAGGAGGAGGAGGAAGAGATGGCAGCGCCAGCACAGCAGAGGCAGTGCACTCCAGCAGAAGAAGATGAAGATGAGGAGAAAGATGAAGAGGACCACAGGGAGGTGAACCACATCCTGCCTATTTCTGATGTGCCAACTGCCATCCGTACCATCACCAGCACCGCAGCAGCTCAGGGAACACACATCAAGGCTGAAGACCACAGAGCCAGTCCTCTGGAGGACTACAACTCACACAGGGCGAGTCCCCTCGAAAACTACAACACCAATAGAGCCAGTACACTTGACAAATATGACTCTCGTAATCCTAGTCCGCTTCAAAACTACAAGGCCAGTCCTCCTTTAAGCTACAGCTCCCACAGGGCCAGTCCACTTGAGGATTACTTTCCTAACATCAGAGGTGAGAACTATAAAATCCACAAAGCCTCGTCCTCAGCCTCTCCCGACATTATAGAGGTGACATCAGATAAGTCAGACGAGAAAGACTTTGATGACGTGGATGGGGACGACGAGCGCGACGACGAAGACAGCCTGTCGCAGCGTTCCACGGTGACGGACGAGTCAGAGATGTTTGACATAACCCGAGGGAACCTGGGCCTGCTGGAGCAAGCCATCGCCCTGAAGGCAGAGCAGGTGAAACCAGCCGGGCCCAGAGAGCTGCTTTGCGCCCCAGATATCCACCACCAGCGATACTTCACCATGGACGACAGGCCCAAGCACCTGGACATCATCCGCAAGAGCTACTTCAGCAAAGGTAGGGCTGAGCGAAGAAACTAAGAGGGGAGGGCAGAGCTACAACATGTACTGAGACGTCAAAGTTGCTTGAGTTTTAGGAACATTTAGTCCACTTTTTTTTTTTTTTTTAAAAGCTACGTTAGCATCACATGGTAGTGGTGCTACAAGCAGGGTCGTCACCTTGGAGACTTGATATTTCCCTGCTGATGATAGAGTTTTTTTTCACAAGCTACAAGCACTGACAAAAATGAAGGTGAGAAAGTGTTCGCTGTGATGGATTACCGATCTTAAGAAAGTTTAAAATGTTTGAACGTTTATCTTTGTACCATAATGACATGAATGGAAAGCGGTGGCTCCATCAAAAGTAAGAAATCTGTCCAAAAGTGTATTGTAAGCTTGGAAAATCGTGAATAGTAATCACTCAGCGTAAACATGCAAAACCATCTGTTTGTTTCTTTACACAGAAATGATTCACACATAGTTGAGCGTACAGAAAATGATGTTATAAACCAGCACAAGGTGTCATGTGCTGAACTTAATGTTGGGAGCAGAGCGTACAAATAAACACAGTGTACCAAATAAACAGTGATGAGTCACAGAGCTCTGTTCAGATCCTCCCTTCTCCGTTGTGATGAAGTGGTGCCAGCTGAATAGACTTCCACGAAGAGTGGAGAGGAAGTGCTTGACGAGAGAGTGACGAGGGACAACAGCGAACACAAGAGAGATGGCAACACGTTAGAGAGAAAGAAAGACAAGAGAGAAAAAGGAAGAGTGCAGGTTGTTCCACCGTCAGTGGTGGAGTGTTTGTTTACATGCTGCATGTGTTCGGGCCTTGTATTTCACAGTTGGCATGCTGCCCACTTGTCATGCTCCTCGCAGTATAGCAGTAGTGTGATTACATGCCTGGTAGTGTTGCCCTCTCCTTGGCCTCAACTCCCTCCTGTGGTGGCGTTCCTGTTCTGCTCAACGCTAATTAGGAGATGCATGTCCTCATTAACATTCAATTTAAAGGCCAGTTGAGCATCATGCCGTCCTCTTGCTCCTTTTCCCTCTCTCAAGTGCCACCGATACTGGTTGGCCTACCTCCAATAGCAGTAGGGAGGAGTAGGCGTCTTTAATTATGTGTAAATTATAGTAGCGTGATTTCCACTTGATGTATTTTCAGGTGTTTTGTCCGAGATCCAAACAAGATCCTTGAAAATGTCAGATGAGTGTAACGAGGGGGTGGGAAACCATCAAAGCGTGCGGGATGAGTAGGTCGACATTGTTTGGGTTAACTTTAAAAAGCTGTAATATTTCATACATTTGATAATATTTCATCCTTGAAAGCATTTACAGAAACACACAAATCACATTTAGACTAATGCATGAAACACCTTCTGCATTTACAGAGATAAATAAGACATGAAGAGCAGATACAGATGGTGTTGCTTTTGTACAGTTGTCTGAAATATGTCTAGATTTCATGCTCCGCCAAGCAGACTGTCTGATGGCATTAACCACTTGCTTTTGTCCTCCTTATTCATCCCACCTTCCCCTCTCCTCTTATCTCTCCATCCTTCTCTCTGTCCCCCTCATCACTGTGTTTCTCCTCTCCTCTCCTCATCCTCTTCTCCTACTTTCTCCTTCTTCCCTCCCGTCCTCCTCTATCCAGAGAGCAGTAGGCCAGAGAAGAGGGAGATCAAGTGTCCCACCCCGGGGTGTGATGGGACGGGTCACGTGACCGGTCTTTACCCCCACCACCGCAGCCTGTCAGGCTGTCCGCACAAGGACAGGATCCCCCCGGAGAGTGAGTTTTCTTCAGCTGCTTAGAAAATAAGCACGGAGAGAAGAAAAGTGACAATAAAAGGCAGTCTGACATTGATAGAAACCCACTACCTCTCCTTACTGTGGAGTTCGACATCACAGTCTATTCACAGCAGTACTATAATACCAGTTTAATCATGATTTCATGAGGTTTTCCAGAGCCAAGCTCTTCACTCTTCACCTTTTAACATACTGCTGATAGAGGATACAGTCAAATATGTAAAAGTTGACAGGTAAAAAAGGTTAACAGGCTACCAGAATTCTAAATAGATGTTTGGATTTGGTTCACTGAGTTGGTTCTCTAAAAATATTGAGATAAGAATCTGCAGTGGTAGTGTGTTTTTCCTGCTTAGCCCCATCTCTCCATGTGATTGGAAAGATACTTCCTGCATACATATAAGAGGCCATCTTAATGTAGCCATGACTACGGGTCCATTAAATGTAGGTTATAACATCATCGGATCTAATTCAGCTTTATTTTTATCATTTGGAATCCGGGGATGGGATGAAATTATTGCGGTGCTCAACTTCATCGGCAGCCACAGAGCTGCTCCCTGTGTCCGGTTCACTCTTCCAATGACACTAATTGGAGGGGAGGGTCTAGGGAAAATATTTATAATGCTGGGTGGGTGCGCCCTCCCCACCCCAATAATGTTCCTACAGTCCCTTACATGAAAAGAGTGTTTTAAATAGTTTCATTTAGATCGTGGATTTTCTCTGACTGTGCGATTGTGTGTCTATATACTTTGTCTTCTCCTTAGTTCTGGCCATGCATGAGAATGTGCTGAAGTGTCCAACTCCTGGCTGCACCGGTCAGGGCCATGTTAACAGCAACCGTAACACACACCGCAGGTATTCATACATACATTACAGTACAGTATCTGTGTAGATCTGTATTTGTGTATTTGTGCAGATGAGAGTGTCATGCACAGGGCGTGTATTTCCCATTGTGTATTTGAAAGCTCATATATTCATGTATGCAGGACAGTGAATGTGTCAGTCCAGCATCAGTGTGATGCAGATTTACATGGTCAGCAACATGCTTTCCTTTTGATATTCATCCTCTTTCTCCTCCTCCATCCCTCCAGTCTTTCTGGATGCCCCATTGCTGCTGCAGAGAAGCTGTCCAAGGGCCACGATAAGCAGCTACTCTCTCAGACAGGCAGCGAGCACCTCAAAGGAAGTCCCAACGACAGAGTGTTAAGGTGGGTGTTAAAAAAAGTATCCAGTCATATACATTTTTCTTTTTACATTTCTGCCTTGTTGCATTAGATAAGAATGCCCAATGCCGACAAAAGGCAGTAAAAGGTTATCAGACGAGTCAAAAATATAACAAAAAATATATATAAAAAATAGAATACATTAATGAATTATACTGTTGATTTGATAATTAAAATGGAGTGTAAAAAGAAATATAAAGCTTTATACTTGCCCTTTAACCTCACTTCCATTTAGTAGATAAAAAAGAAAAAAGAGAAAGGCTTTTTAAAACCTCCTTCCATGCTAATAAGCCATTTGCAAACACCATACATCATAAGATTATCTTCCATTACCTGCAGTGTTTCAGTCAGCCAACAATCACCTAACTTTATCAATTTCAGTGCTGCGTTAACAGTTTTGATGAAATTTTGATTGGTACCCTTGGTACAACAGAAAGTAATTCTCTTCTCTTCAGCAAGAACCACAATGGAAATAAGTCTTGGACTTTACTGTGTTATTCTTTTATTTTTTACATGTGTGTGACTGATCTTCTTTTTGTAGTTTTTAGTTTTTTATGTCAAATAAACAAACAAAAACGTCTAATTAGTGTTAGCCAGCGAACATTGTTAGCGTTATTTTTTCGGCTGAAAAGCTTCAGCAGTATATGGATGATTAACATAACCCATACTGGTGTAGTTATATTTTAAAGTTAGCTTCAGCTAGGTAGTATTTTCAGCTAGCTAACCACGCAGTCCTCTGGTAGTCTGTTGTACTGTCTCCCATCCTGCCCTGGACATACACTGAGACACCCATCCCAATATAATATAAGCATGAGGAAAATGGGAAATGTTTGGTGGGGAAAGTAGGGAATAAATAAATGATTAATTAAACATGTGCTAATACCAAAAAAGGAAGAAAAAAATGTATTGAACATATAAAAAACGTTTCTCTTTTTTACCAACTGATTGGAGGTCATAGGAAAAGTATAAAGCTTTTACATTTATTTTTACACTCCACTGCAATTATTTAACAACTGATGTATTATACTGTCATATTTTTGGCTCACGTGAAAACCCTTTAATACCTTTTGTCGGTTTCGAGGCTCCATAGATGAGATGATGAATGACAAGGCAGACTGGGAATAGTGAACCTTTCACCTACATAAAAGCATAAAAGTTTCCTCCAATCCAAGCCCCACACAGTTGAGTCCTTCTCAAGGTTAGCTAGTTTACTACTGACCCACATGGAAACCACAGAGACAATCCTGACCTTGGTTATTGTGCCCCTCACGAGAGGTCAGGCCGGCCTGTGAATGGCTCAATTTAACGAGAACGTCTTGAAGCATTCAGTCTGGCGGTCCAATCATTACTGTCACCTCAAACACTGAGATCTCTTTATCTCCATTCATCTCCCCAGCTGGTCAGGCACCGTGATCATGGCCAGAAGAATGATAATTAACACATACCAGACACTGGTATTATGCTGAGTCCACGCTCTTCTTTATTGGTATTTTAATTAATAATGCAGCCGATAAGCTAATTATGCAAGTTACAGGGGCATTGAGGGGGGATAGGAAAAATAATTGCTTTCCTTGAGGAAAACCTCATCAGTGGTCGGACAAAGCATAGCGGATTAAAACATAATAAGGCTCGCTTTGTTTTTCCTTCTCAGATTGTTATTAAAATGAGCTCGGTTGTCTGTTACGTATGGGGCTGAAGAATTCCTCACGCAATCCATGTTCTAATGGAATCCATGTTGAATAAATAAAAAGGAAAAAATCCCCTGTGATCAGCGGTAGAAAGTTTTTTACTCTCATGAAAATCCTCCTGTGGACTTGCCTCGGTTGTGAGCATGTATTTTTGGTGTGCCACTGTGTGAAGGCCACCCCGGCAGCAGTGTGACTACAGGCCAGGTCATGTAGCTTGTTAATGAGCGTATGGTTGGGGACCAGAGACTGTGATGTGGGCTTCAGTGAAAAAAATGAGGAAGGTGACTCCATTCCTCCTGCCTCTATCTCTTTGCCGGCCTCTTTCACCACTCCCCCTTCTTTCTTTCCCTTCTTCTGTTCCTCTCTTCTTTCTCTCTTCCCCCGCCCTTCTGCCTCTCCCTGGTCTATCAGTGGATTTACGCCAACAGGTCTGACAAAAGCCCAGGCTCTCCAGGAAAACGAGAGGGCTTAAAGCTCATAAATTCCATGCTGTACAACATTCAAATGTGCCCTCTGCTGATAAGAGAGCTTTTAATCCTGCTGCACTCCTGCTAAGTACACCGTTGCCCCTATCTCTACTCTCTCTGTGTCACTGTACCTTCCTCTCTCATTCTCTCGTTCTCTTATTCTCTTTTTTCTCCTCTCTCTATTTGTTTCTTGTGTTGATTGTGTGACTCTTTCTCGCATCAATCCTGTTATATCCCATCTCTCCTCGTCTATTCTATTCTACTTTCTGCTTTATTTCGTCTTAACCCCCCCCCCCAAAACCACCCTGACGTCCTCTTCCTCTCCTCCTCACAGGCCCATGTGCTTTGTGAAGCAGCTGGAGGTGCCCCAGTATGGCAGCTACAGGCCCAACATGGCACCCGCCACGCCTCGTGCAAACCTGGCCAAGGAGCTGGAGAAGTACTCCAAGGTGTCCTTTGATTATGCAAGCTTCGATGCTCAAGTGTTCGGGAGGCGCATGCTTGCTCCAAAGATGCCCACCAGCGAAACCTCACCCAAAGCCTTCAAAAGTAAGGGGTCCTCGATTACCTCCTACCCTGGTTTCTTTTGTGTGGTTCTGGTTGGGATGTGATGTGCCGGCTAAGGATGGCCTTTCAGTTTCATATCGTGCACATTTTTTCATATTTAAACATTTTTCTTAAAGTATATTCTACTGTTGGTATTGTGTTAAAGGAATAGTTAACATTTTAGGAAATATGCTTACTCACTTTCTTGCTGAAAGTTAGATGAGAAGATTGATACCTCTCTCATATCTGTCCATTAAATATGTAGCTACAGCCAGGAGACAGTTAGCATGTATGGATTCTACACTGCGTATAAAGACGTATGAATGAATTATAGTTGAAATTAAATATATCTTGTTTGGTTAATCAATGCAAAAACCAAGGTGTAAAAACTTACACCTGCTTCTGGCCAAGAAATAGCCCCGCACATAACTCCCTGTAAAACTGCAACTTGTCATTTTTACACTTTGGTTTTTGTACAAATGAAACAAATGGATATGAAGTGTTAGTTAGTGAGCTTTAGAGGTGCTGGTAGGTGGATTTAATTACCTTTGGACAGAGGCAGACTAGCTGCTGCCACCTGTTTCTAGTCTTTATGCTAAGCCAAGCTAATCAGCTGTTGGCTCTAGCTTCATATTTAGCGTACAGATACGAGAGTGGTATTGATCTTCTCATCTTAACTCTCAGCAGGAAACATAATAAGCGTATTTCCTAAAATGCTATTTCATTAAAGTTCAGCTATGATTTTTGTAATACACAATACTCTCTCCCAACAAACATTACTTCTCTCTTTTTTTTTCTGATTCTCTCCCCATTTTCTTTCATTATTTTCACTCTTTTCTCTTACTTTTCCACACTAATCATTTATGGTTGTGCTCCCAGCAAGAAAATATATGCACAGTATACCTTTGTTGTGTATATACTATTCTCCCCTCTGTTGTATCCTACTTTTATGATCACCTGATGTAAAGTTTTGTCCTCCCACAGCTAAGCCCTCATTCCCCAAGTCATCGTCGCCCAGCCTCACTCACCACGGTTACGGAAAGACCTCCTCCTTGGCCTACGACTATTCCCATGATGCAGAGGCTGCTCACATGGCTGCCACGGCCATCTTGAATCTGTCTACACGCTGCTGGGAGAAACCTGAGAACCTCAGCACCAAACCCCAAAACAAGGTAAACAGACCACAATTATCAATATATGTGTTTTTTTATGTTAATTAGCGCTTATTAGGGATTGTAATTAAAGACAGGCAAAACAAAATCAACTTAGTTGATCAAAAAATAACAAATACGAAATGAATCAGTTGTTTATGGGTGATGCCATTATTGTTACCCTGTTCTTCTCTCCTTAGATTAAAGAGATTATTAGCAGATTGTAGCGCAGATTGAAACATTGCAGGCCACAGCTGGTGAGATGAGAGGGGTTAGCAGTGGGTGTGCCTCTCCTCTCTTTTGCTCATTTTTTTCTCTCCCCATCAACTCTGCATGAATATATCATCAGGAGACATTGGCTTACAGCAACAGGATGGTGTTGAGATGCAGTTGCATCACTTCTCCCGTCCTCTTTCATCCTTTCATCCCTCCATCCCACACACTTTTCATGTTGTTATTGAATTTGGCTGACTGCCAGTTCCCTGGATTACTTTTCCACCAGGTAGCCTTTTTTCATTATCTGCCGGACGGATCTCCCACTCTCTTTCTCCACCCCCGCCACTCTTTCTTTCATTTTCTTTTCACATCTCTTTTTACTCTCTTTTATCTCCCTCTCTTCCTCCCTATGCAAGTCTCACTGTTTCTCTCCCTCTCTCTCTCTGTGTCTACACCTCTATCTCTCACTCACTCCATCTCTCCCCTCTCTGTGCACAGGAGGTGTAATTGGAGCACCACTTTCCCCCATATTGTGATTTTTAAAAGCCCTTTTGCCTCACAGATGAAAGAAAGTGACTGCTTCATCATTTTTCGATTTCCTGACATGGTTTTAGGAAGATAAAAAGTCAAGATTAATGACTCTGGCAGCACAGCAGAGCAAGGTGTTGTTCAACAAGGCACCGATCCAGGAGCAGGCCTTAGCTGCGCGGTATTACAGCACAGATCAACCGGGGACTGATCTGGAATCAGAGCCGGAGCCAGTTGAAATCCAATATTGAAACATTGGAACACTGAGCTCATCAACCAGGGACAGTTCTGGGAACTGTTCCCGTTTTCTCTCTTCTCCTAACCCTTTGATTTTTCTGGCCCTTGACCAGCCCATATGAGCGCCATTTTAGATGAATGCTGAAAACATGGCTCATCTCACCCCTCTGTTTCTGTTCACCTGCCAGCACTATAATAGAGCACGGAGAGATGAACCGTGGTGTTGGTGCTGTTGGCAAAGTATTACCGGAGTACATTAGATATCATTACTAACCTGCTTAAGCGATGAAGGTGGCGTTCTGAACTCGAACATTTAGCACTCTGAAAGCGTGCATCAAACTGCTGTATGACTGCAAATGTTTGTTTGGTATAAGCTTGAGGGCAATTTTGCAGTTGAAGGTGGATGGGTGGAAAAAAGAAGAAATCAATCATTTCACCAGATGTAAGTTTAGTTTGATCTGAATCTAAATCCCTCCGTGAGTGCGACTGTGAGTTAAATGAAGTTATGATTCAGGAAAATGTAGGTGTGTGTAGCGCCACAACTGAATCTGCTCAAGGGGGTAATTAAATTAATCACAATCATCATCATACAGGACTGCCTCTCATATACACTGAAGTGGACCAGAGGAGACTGTATTAGTAGCCTAATTTATATTTAATATAGAATACTTAATTAGATGTATTAGTTAGCTATATTTCTCTATTAATGTTCTCCCAGTTACCAACTATGTATGGAGCCCCAAAGTTTTTTTAGTATTACATAAATATTACTAATAAATTGAGTGAAATATATAAATGTTCTAATAAATTATGAAATAACTCAGTAAATGAAATGTTATTTTATTATTTTTATTTTCATAAGAATGATTAGTTTTATTTGATGTTTTGTCACCAGTCTCGTCCCCTCACCTTTCAGCCAACCATCACATGCCTCCTGCCTCTCTTAGAAGGCTCAACAGCTGCTAACACGTTTAGCCAAATTGCTACTGTGAGCTAAGGCAACAACACAACAATGGCAAAGTGGAGCTCTTGGTGGCCTGGTGGTTGGGACTTGTGCTGCGTGGCTATCAGATGACAAGTAAATGAACAGTACAATGAACAGACGCAATAACTAACCTCAGCTTTTTTTTTTTTTTTTTTTTTAGCTTAACAAGGCTACACGTGCTAACTACCTAGCCAGCTAACTAGCTAGGTTGACTTGTTAGCTTGCAGTAGTCTTCTGCATTAAAGTGAAGCGACAGTGTTATTTATATATATATATAAATATAAAGTATATATATATATAAAGTCTTATTTTATTATATTATTTATTTAATATTGAACACTTTGGGACTCCATAACTATGGAGTTCATAAAAGCATTCAGAAGTAACTTTTTAGTGCATTGGTTGTATGAAAAGCTAATGATGTTGTGATATGGCCTCAGTCCTGAGTATCTTATGTGTTCTCTCCAGGAAATGGACATTGAGGTGGATGAGAATGGCACTCTGGACCTGAGTATGAAGAAGCCCATTAAACGAGAGGGCAGTCTGTCTGGCACCAGCCCCGGGGTTCGGTCCCCAGACCCTTCTTCCTCCTCGTCTTCCTCGCTCCATCACGGTGGAAGCAGTGGGATGACATCACCAAACTTACACGCCTACAAGCAGGAGGAGTGGGAGGGACCTCTGGATTACACCAAACCCAACCGCCAAAGGGAGGAGGAAATGGACGAGGTCAGTACAATTAGACTGAGCAAAAGTACAAGCTCCAAACACGCAGTATTTCCTGTGGTATTAGTCACCGAGGAAGTATTGCAACATAAATAACAACGGACAAAATTCCCCCTAAGCTTTTTGAATAAGAAACTCTTACTTGTTTACATCATTTTGTCTTTCTCTAAGCCCCTTGCCTTATTTCCTGTCCCCTTTTCCTCTTTCTATTATTCATTTATTTCAATGAAATGCGAGAGTTACTGTACTGTTAAAACATTGCACTGTGTAACAGAGGTGGTGTGTCAGGTGCATTGCACCATCCTGACTTTGGCATATGCTAATTTTTAGTCCTTTGAACTTTTTCAAGAGAAATATAAAGAGCTTTGAGTGTAAATTTTTTATGAGGACACTCTGCATCACTTGTCTACAAAAGAATAAAAAAGGGTTTAGAGTAGAGTCTTGTGTGCACATGGTGTTTTTGAAAGTTTCTTTGCTTGTTTACAAAAACTATGGCGAGAAAGCCATCACTCAAAAAATCTAAAAAAGTCAATACGCATTATTACAATTTGAATAGTAAAAGGATCACAGAGGAATTACCAGCGCATTTGTGCTAATTTTCTTTTTTATTCATTTTTCAGATGGAGCACACAGGCCAGTCGTTCGTCTCGTCCGACCCTGAGGACTGTGACATGATGCAGGACTGTCTGGAGGAGAGGAAGTACCCAGGAGAGGTTACAACCCCAAGCTTCAAGGTCAAGTTCCAGCCCAAGGATAGCAAGAAAGAGCTGCTCTCGTAAGTAACAAGGCAAAGAGTCTACAGCCAAAGCACAGCTCAAAGCACAGCCTCACAGAGCCACTAGCTCTGTGAGGCTGTGCTTTGAGCTAAATGCTAATGCCAGCATGCTAACATGCTCACAGTGACGGTGCTAACATGCTGATGTTTAGCAGGTATAATGTTGGTGTAAGGTGTAATGTTCACCATCTTAGGTTAGCGTGTTAGCATGCTAACATTTTCTAATTAGCACTAAACACAAAGTACAGCTGAGGATGATGGGGATGTCATTAGTTTTGCAGGTATTTGGTCATAAACCAAAGTAATGGACAACTTAAAATTTTGACATCATGATGGTGCTAGATGAAAAGTTAAGGGATCAATAACGTTATTACAATTGATCCTGAGGGGGAAATGAATGTCTGTATAAAATTTCATGGCAATCCATCCAGTAGTTGTCGAGATATTTCCCTCAAAAACACAAATGTCATTCTCATGTTGGTGCTACAGAAAAAAGGCAGAGGATCAACAAAGTCAGCAGAATTCATCATCTGGGAACCCTGAATGTCTGTAGAAAATGTGCCAATTCATCCAGTAAATCTTGAGATATTTCACATGATAAGTCATAACTTTGACCTGCTGGTGAAAAGTCAGGGGACCACCAAAGTAATTAGAATTCATCCTCTGGGGACCCTGAATGTCTCTACACATTTCCATGGCAATCCATCTAACAGTTGAGGTATTTCTGTCTGGACCGATCGACATTGCCATCCATATAGCCACACCGCTAGCTGGCTAAAAACAACAAAAAAGGAGAATGGAAAATAATCTTCTCATATTTAGTCAGAAATGTTCTGATTCAGTCGCTCTGTCCTTTCTAACTCTGAATCTCTGTCTCTCTCTTCTCTTCCATGTATCTCTCCAGGTGCCCCACACCTGGTTGTGATGGCAGTGGTCACATCACTGGAAACTATGCATCCCATCGCAGGTATGCACCACTGCAGACTTATTTGGGTGATACAGTATGCTAGTGCTCTATATTCAATTCAGTTAAATTTTATTTATATAGCACCAATTCATAACAGAAGTTATCTCATTGCACTTTTCCTATAGAGCAGGTCTAGGCCGTACTCTTTATAATATTATTTACAGAGACCCAACAAAACCCACCATGAGCAAGCACTTGGCGATAGTGGCAAGAAAAAAGCTTCCTTTCAAGAGGCAGAAACCTCTGGCAGAAAAAGACTCAATGGTGGGCGGCCATCCGCCGCTGCCATATATATAAACTCTTATATGAAATGTTAGCTCTACTGAGACTCTTCTGCTGCCCGCTCTGCACCTGAGTCCAAAGCGGCTGCACCACAACTAATTCAAATATTTTATTTGATCCTGACATGCCAGAGGCAATAATGTAGCGTGAGCCCGGGAAGCAAAGACGGTCATTGACTTTGATATGCATCAGTAATTTACTTCTTGCCGTCTGTCCTCTTCTTCCTAAATGACCTTGGTATGCCTTGCATTCTTGATTTCCCTTCACTCACGTCTCTCTCCTCTCTCCTTTCAATCCCCTTACACTCGCTTTCCTCGCCCCCTTTTTTCGTCCTTCTCTTCTTCTGCCTGTCCTTCGCTCTTTCTCCTTTCTCTCAGTCTGTCTGGGTGTCCTCTCGCTGATAAGAGCCTTCGGTCCCTCATGGCGGCCCACACCCCTGAACTCAAGTATGTCTGCTCTACACCTTCACTGCCTTTAACACTGCCACTTCAATGCACTGCTACTGACAATGCTTTATTCTGCTGACGGTAACTTATCTTTTGTTGCTGGCTGCTGCCTCTGCTGCTGCTGCATCTGTCATGGTGTTTTTTTTCTGCATCTGGCTTGGGCTATGCTTTCACTTCAATCAGTTCATGTAAATGTGAAATGAAACTGTATTTCTGCAGTATACGTAGCTCTTTACTAGAAAATAGGCTTTTCACGGCCCACTATAGACTGATACAAGGAGTATTTAAATGGCAAAGAGCCTGAAAAGAATTAATTTAAAACAAACATTGCTGACAAGAATGAAAATGAGCAAAATTAATAGGCCGACCATTTCTCTCATCTGCATAATGCCATTTTCCTGAAGACATTCCGCTTTGAAACATCAACAGTGTTATTTTTTCTGCTGTCCTTGTATTAAATATTAATCATTGCTCTGTCCATTCCCAGATGCCCCACTCCAGGATGTGACGGCTCAGGTCACATCACAGGAAACTACGCCTCCCACAGAAGGTAACACACAAAAACACAAATGCACACACACTCACACACACACATGGACACACATACACACAGTCAGTCAGAGAGGCCTAGTGACAGTTCATGGTAGAATTAGACAGCGATCACATATTCATACATTTCCACACCTTTCCATTATCCTACTTTCGGTCATATTAGGCGTTTTGAGTTGATTTGGTTTGTAATTTGGTTGAACAACCTCTGTAAAATTTTTCTTCCTTATAATGTTCTCTCCCTTTATCAAGCAATCTCTTCACCAGACCTTTTTTCAACCCTATTTTATCAACTCCATACTTTCTGTTTTCAGTATCTCTGGGTGCCCGCGTGCCAAGAAAAGTGGAATTAAAACTCCTACCAAGGACAACCAGGAGGACTCCGAGCTTTTAAAGTTCGTACCGCTCAGAAAGCCATAATGTCTGCTTTTAGCGAGACTGACGGTAAAAGTAAAATGTAATAAAAAAGAAAGAGAGAGAGAGAGAGAGAGGAAAGTCGCTGTGAATCATATGCAGAGGTAGCGACCTGCCCCCGTAATTGAATCAAACAATCAGGCCCTTACTGATGGGAAAGTACACTAACTGCAGATACTGATTCTGAATGTAGTTCATGGTAGAGTATTGTAGAGTAGATTGTCAATACATAAGAAATACATGGGCTTCATATTGCATTTGCACACAAAACAGTTAATTTAACAGCATGTTGATAACAGCATGTGCTAAACCTTAATAGCTCTTGCATCAGTAATATTATTCATGCATAAATAATATGTCAAACACAAATGAATTTGGCCCAGTAGAGAAAGTATATAACTTAAATCTTTATTACAATATTCTCAACTTTCTCTACAGTTTATATCTTTGGATTCTCCTTGTCTAACCGTTGTGCCTTCTCACTCTCTTTATTTCTTTCCCTGCTGCCTGGCTTCAACACTTCTTCTTCTTCTCCCTCTCCTGCTACACAACTCTCCTCTTGTCTTTTTCTTGTTTCCCTCCTTTCCTCTGCTTCCTGCAGATGCCCGGTGCCAGGCTGCGACAGCCTGGGTCACATCAGTGGGAAGTACGCCACGCACCGTAGCGCCTACGGGTGTCCGCTGGCGGCCCGCAGACAGAAGGAGGGTCTCCTGAATGGCACACCCTTCAACTGGAAGGCCTTCAAGACAGAGGGGCCGACTTGTCCCACCCCAGGTTGTGACGGCTCTGGACACGCTAACGGAAGCTTCCTCACACACCGCAGGTCAGCTGCATGCAGACATCCTCCGTCTCATTATAAATAAGCTACAATTAACTCGGCAGTTCATGCACTATTACTTTATACCATATTATTATCATCAACCGGTAAACCCACTTTGTACTTCACACTTATTTTATTTTATACTAATACCCACTTGGTACTTAATTTATTTTCTGACCTGTATTATAGTGTTTTTTTTTTTGGTTTTTTTTGCTTAGTACTTCTATTCCTGTGTGCACTGACGTGATACTGAGCTGCTGTTGCAAAAGAGTTTCCCCTCGGGGATCAATAAAGTATTTCTGATTCTGATTCTGACAGTTATTTATTTTCTTTTAACTAACTATATAAGAGTGTTTTTGGGTCTGCAGATGAAAAGACAGTAGAGTGAATTTAGACTTGATTTGAGAGGAGAACAACTTTATGCAAATAAAGCCCTGTGTTGGAAAGTTTGAGGAACTTCCATGTCTATGTTTTTGTATTAAAATGTACGTCATAAAATGTCATGGCCACGCCCCTTTTTGGGGGATAGAAAACCGAAGATCCTACAGATGTCGATGTAATTCGACTTGTGTTTGGATTACAGTTTTGACAACTTTGTATATATTAATTTTGTGTTAAACAAGCCTTTGTTTTTTAGGCATGTCTAATAGTTATTTTGCTACCTTGCCTGAACCTGAGCGTTCGCAATACCTTAATAAATTAAGGTTGATCGGTCAGCCGTCATGCCCCTTCAGTCTTCCCCCGTCCAAGTGGATCAATGACCCAACACAGTGGCCAGATATTGCTTATTCAGACATCTATACATATTTGATTGAATCGCCAGGTATCGTTTGGCTACTGTTTGAGCTAAGCTAGGCTGAGATTTAGTTGGAGATGACAGTTTGATGCTGCTATACTGTATGACTTAATCCAACAGCCTCCCACTCAAGATAGCTATCATCAGTAGTAACTGTCACTAGCACCATTTAACTATTTACCAAACTCACTCAGTGTGAAAGCTTTGGTTATTAATACAGTTGTTTTTAGTTTCTTATTCGGCATAATTTAAATGACAGAAGCTAATTCATATTTTTTGTCATCAAAAAGGAAATTACACTGCTGCCAAAATGAAGAAATGACCGTTCTCTGGACACTCATACATTCGTCAGCAGTGGATGGGTACAAGTTATTCTACATATAAAACCTGAGAGTTCAGACCGCAAGGATGGGGAAGACAGAGCCAGGCTAGCTGTTTTCAGTCATTTTGCTAGGCTAACCTAACAGCCTGCTGGCTCTAGCTTCATAGTTAATGCACAAACATCAGAGTGTTATCGATCTTCTCATCTAACACTCGGCGAGAAATAGAATAGGCGGATTTCCCAAAATGTTGAACTATTTCTTTAAAGCACAAGAAAACATCATTCTTATGGCTTCTTGTTTCCATAATTTGACATATTTCTGTTTGAAATTGGATGTTGGGTTTGAACGTATATCTCTCTTACTTCAAACAAATCCAGATTCTTTAACAAACATGTTTCCTTTCATTATGACATTATCAGCTAGTTAACACACACATTAACATATCGTCCGCTGCAAGTTCCAGTGTCCTGTATATTTATTCCTTTGCGCTATTTGTATTTGTTTACAATATACAGAAACACTTGATTTGTTGGTCATTGCTGGTTTTTATATATATTTATATATAAACCTATTTTTTTCATTTACTTGTATGTACATTATAGTTGTCCTTGTTTTTAACTGTATGTCTATTTTCCTGTAAATTGTTCTGTGTGTAAGTACATTTAGAGCAACTGAAAATCAAATTCCTTGTACGTGTACACATACTGATGTTGATATGTTTAGATATAATTTGATAGCTCAGGCCACAGTGTAATAGACGTGACTGTATGTGAGATATTAAGAATAGTGCAGTAACCCCCCCCCCCGTGTGTCTCCAGCCTCTCAGGATGCCCCAGAGCCTTGTACGCCAAGAAGAAGGCCAAGTTCCCCACAGAGGACTACCTGAACACCAAGTTCAGAGCCAGTGATGGTAAGATGTGGTGAAAAAAAAAGTATAAATCAATTTGTATGTGGGCCTGTGTCTATACATGTGTGTGAGTGTGTATATTTGTGTGTGCAAAAACCATACCCATTGTTTTCTAGAACGCTTAACCAAAGGGTGAGTGCATTTTAAAGTATTTAGACAAAAAATTTAGACAATAGACAAAAACAAAAAATGTGAATTTACACGTGACCAGTCAGTACAGGAACAAATCCTTTTGTTATAGCAGAGAATGTTGAGTCGGGTATGGAACCAAGTCCAGGTACATTTAGGGTTAGGATTCAGATTAAGCCTGCAACTCAATACATCATTTTAACAAAACTAATATACTCTGTATCCCAAAATAGCAAAGATAAATATAAAATGGAAAATGCATAGGGCAGCTGAAACATATATTCTTTTCTATTCTAATGCATCTGAATTCTCCTTTAGTTTTGGACAACGATGAGGACATCAAGCAGCTCAACAAAGAGATTAACGACCTCAACGAATCCAACAATGAAATGGAGGCTGACATGGTCAACCTGCAGACTCAGGTGTGTGTCTCTATTTTTGTTTTATTTTAACATAGAAATCGCTGAACATGTGATGGGTTCTTTCAGGACAGAGTTGCTGATGTGTTTTACCACATTTAGAGTCGTATGTGGGACTTGAAGTACTCAATTCAGTCACTTGAGCCTGTTAAGGAACATTTGATGCAGCATACTGTTGACATATTACACAGACAAAGCTGTAAAACTTTAGCTTTTGTTTTGTTCCTGAAAAATCACAGATGGAAAAGTCATTCAGCCCAGTTGTGAAGCCTTTGAAAGAAGAAATAACACGACCTTTCTCTTACTAATGAAAAATTTAATTAAAAAAACAATAGAACACACTCTCGCTCAATGTTGTGAACTCAAGGTTTTTGCAGCTACAGCCTTACTTTAAAGGATAAGGCAGCTGATATTCTATATTTTGTTATTGTCAAGAAATCTCAAGAGCTGAACCAACATTGCATTCTCAATGCTTTCATATGTTCATACCCCAGACTGTCTGTGGCTCTCAGCCCCAAGCCATGAAGACGTAAATCTTTAAGAACGGCTCACAAATATATTGTTTCATGTTAAAAAAGGCAAAATTATTTCCTAAAACAACTGTCTGCTGTAGTTTTTAGCAAAAACTCAAAGAGGAAGAAATCATTTGTGCATTTGTCGGGGACTATTTTTAGCTAGTGAGTATTTCTGGCAGGACGGTGTGTGTGGGACTGAGTCAAAATAAACTACAGTGTTTGTTCATGGTGATGAAGGAACATGTCACCCAGTGCAGCAGTGTGGCTCATTGATGTGTTTTTAATAGTTTCTTAAAATCCTAATTAGTATGATCAATTACTTGTTGGTTTGGGTCTTTTCATGGAAGTTGTTGACAATAGGGAAAATACAGAATATCACCAGACTTACTACAAATATTGATTTCTAATTGAAAAGAATAGTTACAACCTGATGCCTAAGGTGGTGCTTGTAGATAATTGTAGCAATCCTGTGTTGCAGATCTCCTCCATGGAGAAGAACCTGAAGAGCATTGAGCACGAGAACAAGGTGATCGAGGAGCAGAACGAGGCCCTGTTCATGGAGCTGTCTGGTCTCAGCCGCGCCCTGATCCGCAGCCTTGCTAATATACGCCTGCCACACATGGTGAGTTGTTGTTCACGTACACACAGAGGGCTGGACCCACTCACACACACCTTTTTGTTTGATTTAATGTATTTGTTTCGAGGTGAATCTCGTGTGTTGACCAGCACATAGCCGTTCATTTCCCTGCTCTTCTCAGTTGAGATTGGTTGTTGTTTGTACCACAGCAGGAGCCAATCACCGAGCAGAACTTCGACAGCTACGTGAGCACCCTGACCGACATGTACACCAACAAGGACTGCTTCCAGAGCCCTGAGAACAAGGCTCTGCTGGAGAGCATCAACAAAGCTGTGAAGGGCATCAAAGTCTGAGGCTCGACACACACACACACACACACACACACACACACTCCTGAAGCGCAGGAGCGTGACAGAGGTGGAGATAGAGGGACGGGGAGATGGAGAGATGTTGAAATACTCTACAATATATTGAAATATGATTCAAAAACAAAAAGGGAATTCAGGTTATTTAAATAAACGGCAACTTAAAAAAGTCAACCCAGGGAGCACTCTGTTAGAAGAAAAGTGACGCGGACCAAAATCCACACCATGCTGCTGCTGGGATTGGGAGGAGGAAACAGATCCTTCAGTCAGAATGGATGGAAAAGAAGAATAATGTTACTAGACACTGTATCTGGGGGTTTTAATATGCTGTATGTTTACCTGTTGTCTCTTTTGTGTCCTTAACTGTTGTTGGAGAGGGTTTCACTGTTGCGCGGTTGATCCGTTTTCGCGCTTCAACTGAAAGGTGGAGGAACGTGTACACAGGATTGCTTACAGGAGCTTGGCGACGTGAAGAGGAGGACACAGACGAGTCGAACGTGAAGACTCTCAGTGCTGTCCTGTAGCATACGCTGTGGCGAGTGTGTGTGTGTTCACTGGCTCCACAAGCTCTCTGATTCATGACCACACACACCCCGGCAATATGAAGCATGCACTACACTGAATTTGTGTTTGCTTTGTGGTGTTACCGTGGCAAAGATGTCAACAGCGCAATGTTGACTCAGTTGAAAAATTCTTCAAGCAAGGTCATGAGACAGATCCAGGAACAGTGTAGGTTGTTTATTTTTCATGGGGCAGCAGATAAATCCTTTTTTTCCTTTTTTTAAAAAAACTGAAATGATAATAGTAATAGTGTGCACACATTTCAAATTCAGTTAGTCATATCAATAGTATTTATCAACATAGGAATTGCACTTCATTTCAATTGATAGTTTTGTGGTACAATAATTATTGTTATATATGAATTATTTAAAGTTGTGAACTTTTAAATTGTAACTTATTGTCATTTATGTTATTGAGGTTTATTTATTTGAAGCAATCTATTTATTAACTTTGTTTTGTAACACAAAAAAATGCATCAACTGATTATCATGGTCAAAGCGATTTGCAGATGTCTTACGTCAATATTTTAAAAATCTATATAGATATTTTGTTTTGAGTACTTTTTAAAAACCTTTTTAAGTGAAGATGTTTTATAACTGACAAAAATCTTTTGATAATTTTACAAAAAAAGTTATTTTTTTGGGTTCTTGTTTTTGTCCTCTTTGTTTATGTTCTTTCTGTTACTGCTACATTCAGAAACCCACTGCTGAGGAAAAAAAAGAAAGTATGTATTTATTATTTATTTAATATGAAAGAAATTGACTGATATGGCTGTATATTTATTTTGTTATTTATGTGCGTGATGTGACGGTTGAGTCTGAGTAGTCTTAAAAATCCACTGCTAATATTTAAATAAAGAAAATCGACACAAATACTGTTTGATTACTTAGGCTTATACCGACGTAGACATACCAGCAGCTGATTGTAAAGTAAAAAAAAAACCCAACAAAAGCAGTCACTGTTCTGTTGCTATCTGGTCTCTGTGTGTTTGCTTTTGTCAGGTAAAAGAAAAGCAAGAAAAGTTTCAAAAAAACAAAACGTAGAGTTCAGAAATGTTACCTCTCCCATGCGCTTTGTAGCGGCCAGCACTGGCTCACCCAAAACCTCTGTAATGTACCATAGATGCTTAAGTAATGCTTTTGATTCTTTTTATCTTATTTATTCTTTTCATCAGTACAATGGTACATATATAGAGCTCTATTCCAGCAGTGGTTTAGGCTGGATGTATGGGTCTAAAACACACACACACACAGTGACATATCCAACCCTCGAGGATCCTGTAGGAAGGCCTCCTTTGACAAACTTCTATCAGATAAACATACACACCCTTGTAGCCTTACTCTAGATTTTAATTTTTTGATGCACAAAGTGCCACTAAAAAAAAAAAGGAAAAAAAAGAACTCACTTTCTTTCCTGATTTTTCGCATTTCTGCAATGTAACAATGTCTGGTCCCGGGAAGACCACGGCATCAAGAGAGTGGTGATTGTTTCAGATGCCTTTATTTCTCTGCCAAGATGGCCGTTAGTACACTATATATACACTCTGTATAAATAGATTTTAAAGATGCTATATATATGAATATAAACATACATATATTTTTCCAGTGTAATTGTTGACTTGCTCTTCTTCTTCTCTTGTATTACCTTATCAAAGGATCACTAGCTGTCTAGAAGAGATGTGAGGGGCGTTATCAATAGGATGCAGTTACACCTTATGTAATATCACTAAGACCTGCTCAACTGTGGCTTTAAACATACCATTCAGTCAAGCTGAAGGCAAAGTAGGCGTTGTTGATGATACAGTACAAAACTTTGGAAGTGTTTTCATAGGTTTCCTTTTGTTTTCTTTCCTATATTGGTCTGTCCTTGATCCAGAAATGTCAAAAACATCTACTGTATGTTGTGCTACTGAATCTAAGAAATGACTGTCAATTTGAAACTAGATGGTTGGCTCTTTGTTCCTAAGTGTCATGTGAGTTCATGTATAGTAAAAAAAAAAAAAAAAAGATGATGCCTCTGAATAATGTTCTGCACATAGTGTTTGGCGACATTGTGCAGTTATTGTATTGTTACTGGTCAGGCCTGCTCGCTATGAGCCCATTCTCTCTAATGTTGAAACAAGCAAGTAGGAGACTTTAGTGTAACCTGCCTTTGAGTGATCTGTTGCAGCTACTGTGGTGTACAGTATGATATCCTTATGTAACTCTGATGTCAAAGGCATGTTGTAAATGTGCTTTTAGCCAATGTAGAATGAAACTCCTTTGTGCACTTTCTGAATAATTGTTGAAAATGCCAGCATTTGAGTCTCGACTTGTAAGAACCCCAACAGATCACGAGCAATAGCAAGTATTCACCCCCCACTGGAGGGCGCATTACAAAGCATTGTCACACCTGTTTGTTGCTGTTCACATACAAAAACAACCTGTACGTTATATCAGATAGAGACATCTCTTTGATTCAGGGGGTTCAGCCCGTGCTGTCAAAGCTCGAAAATGTATAAAAAGGAAGAAGTACTTTCTTTTCCAAACAAAAACCAAAAGAGATTGACAGGAAGCAGAGTTTGGTTCTCAGGTGACCGTGGAGAGCTGCTAAAGCAGAACAGAGCAATGACATAGGTCAGCCAGTCAGCTGAGGCTAGAGGCGATAGCAGCGGCTGGATCAAGGCCTCGTGTGAAATGAGATGAGTGCGTGGGAGTGGGAAATTGATTTGCCAGGCTACACAATCTCCCCTTGTTTAAGGAGGAGGCGTTTGTTGCATAAATATGTGTCCATCACTCAAGAGAATGTCAAAGCTTTTTATGACTTTTAACCCCCCCCCCAAACTCCCTTCTTCATGTCTTGTGTAACCTTTCCTCAGGAAAGATATTTTTAATGCATTTAGTTAACAAAGTAGCATATTCTTCCTCTCTTGAAATGCACGAGAATACTACCCGAGAGTGTTAAGACTGTGAATATTCTCCTAACTTATTTGATATGGCATGACCCCTTTTAAACTGCTTGATGAAACTGTCTACTGAGGTATGTAAATGAATAACACTGAGGCCATGAAAGCATAGCATTTTCAAAAAATGTCAGCTGAGAAAGCAAATGCAGCCTACGGTTGGTTCTGCGCCCACACACTGTATGTTTTCTTATTTACATAAAAGTATTGAGTCATGGAGTGAGGAGTTTTATTCTTCTAAATAGCAAAGGAAATTAAAAAACAAACTGGTCCGGGCCCAGTTTCTCTAAAGCACCTGGAATGAAAATGAATTTAACATGATGACACTTTCAAGGAAACCAGCCCAGAACAAAATCCAGCTGTGTGTTTAAGAGGGGGGCGGCACACCTTTGCATCCCGGTTTCACGTTAGGTACAGCAGACGCGTGCTTGTCAAGAGAAGAATGGTCACACCGCGTAGAAACTGATTCATAAGAAAGAAGTGTCTAGTTGAGTGGCACTTTTCATCAAGCTGAGCAAAACCAAAAGCCCCCGATGTAGTTACAAGCTGTGTGGTCTTATCATGTGTGCCTTTCTCACTCCACTCATTTCAAGATATGGTGTGTTTACACTTGGCAAACCTGGTTCAAATACTGTTGAAAACATTCAGTCTGGATCTAGATCTTTAACCAATACTGGGGGGGGGTTACTATGTATAGGGACATAAAACAAATGTGTCTTTTACATGCGGGTGGTGGCCATTTTGTGACAGAGATTCAAAACAACAAACTTTTGTTAGGCTAAAGAAACTGTGATCTCGTTCTGTCGATTCAGGTACCAAACTGCATGGACAGTTTCTGTGAAGGAATCTGAAGAACATCATCATCATCATCCCTAGATAATGCATCAGTGTGCAGGGCATTATTTTAAAACAAGTGGAAGTCTCTGTACATATTTGTATTAAGAAGAAACAGTGTTATTGTTGTTGTATTGAAGACAAGTTGAAAATGGTAAAAAAAAAAAAAAAAAAGTTTGTGACATAGAAAAAAAAATCCACAGCCAAGGGTTGTCCTGCTAGCACATTTTTACAGAGATGAGCTATTTTTACTGGTGATTTTCTAGGCATTGATATTGATATCCTTTTAAAAAAGTACAAAACTTCCAAAATTACAAGCACTTCCACAACGATAGATTGTATGGTAATTTTTGTTACTTTTGTAGATGTGATCGTTCCTTTGCTACTGCAACATTTTGTAAAGTGGGACAGGCCTTGGCTGTGTGTCCTCGGGGTCTCATGTTTTTGTTTTTTTTATTTTTTGGTTTGGGAAGTAAAACACTGTAGATGGGCCGAATTTGTGACTGTGTGTTTGTGTACTTGTGTACATGTTCCCCTGTTCCTGTGTCAGTGTTATAAACCAGAGAAGTGATGTCAGTTATTGTGGGGGTACGAACCATTTTAAATGTTCTCTATGAAAAACAAAAATAAAGAATCATAGACAAATATGACTCTGTCGAATCAGTGTGTGTGTGTGTGTGTGCGTTTGCTCTTGTACGTCTATCTTTGTGAGGACCAATTTGAGTTTTAGACCTTGGGATTGAGCACATTTTGTCCTCACTTTGGGATGGACTGTTTCAGGGTTAAGACTTAGTTTAAGGTTAAGGTTGGAATTGAGTTTAGGTTAGGGTTAGGTTAACAGTTGGGCTTAGGCATTTAGTTGTGATGGTTATAGTTAGGGTAAGGGGCTAGGGAATGCATTATGTCAATGAATCTCACGTATAGAAAGACAAACGTGTGTGTTTGTGTATGAGAGAGAGAAATGATGGATCTTGCAGTGCAGTAACACCAGTGCTTGTGAGTAAGTAAACTGAAGTATACTGTAGGCCTATGTCATGTGCACTGACACACAGCATTCATGGCCAAGCAGTCACATGACACACACTACCTTCCTGACTGGTGAACAAAATGGGGGACCTCAGTGTGCTGTTAACATGCAGTTACATGTAGATTTCATGTTGAACAGCACTGACATCTGGTGGACCATTTAGTGAAACAGCATGTCGCGTAGACTCAAGAACAATGAGCGTTTATTATAGAACTCTATGTCTCTCTGCAGCTGTTAATAGCTTTTCTCAAATCCAAAATCAAATTCTCAAATCCGTAGTTCATTTTCTCACAGCGGTGAATGCATTTGTTGTTGCTTTCACGCAGAATCCAAATGCATTCATTTAGTCTTGGTGGTCAAAATGAACTACACAATCTAATTTTCATTTATTGTGTAAATCCTCACATGCAAAATATTAAAGTCAATAAAGAATAAGTCATAAACAGAAATGTTTCACAGGTGTTATTTAATTAGTAACACGTTCTTCCTCAAATGTGAGTGCAACTGATTGCATGTTGTCTAATTTAATTTACAGTTGCAACTCCTCTACTACC
Organism: Siniperca chuatsi; assembly: GCF_020085105.1. Classification (NCBI taxonomy): domain Eukaryota; kingdom Metazoa; phylum Chordata; class Actinopteri; order Centrarchiformes; family Sinipercidae; genus Siniperca; species Siniperca chuatsi. The sequence goes on from NC_058051.1 coordinate 2,356,945, forward strand.
ATCACTCAGACACACACAGGGGTGTGTCAAAATCTAATTTTAAGTTTTACATAGCAACAGTTCCTGAGTATGGACAAGGTAGACACCGGAGAGGGCTAACAGCTCACACACATACATAAAATGTAAAAGATGAGAACGTGTACTACATGCGATGTGTTTGGTCCAAGGGAGAGGTGGATACAGAGACAGAGGGAGCATCACAGCAGATACATGGGGAGGGTTGCACCATGCCAAAATATTTTTTACGTAAGAGCAAATATCAGATTAAATGCAGTGTCCAGACAGACAGAAGTGTTTGGATAGCCAGTTAGGTGATGGGATTTCATTTCTAAATAGCTCCTAATTTACACAAATGTATGTAACATTTGTTTTTACTGTACTTTCATTTTATTTTGTTGGTGTTACAATGCAGTTACTTTTCATATAAGGTTGTTACTTTGTATAAAGGGCATACTGTACCTGAAAGATGAACAGTGACACTGCGAACCTGTGAACAGACTGTAAAAAGTGGTGTTTGTATTACTTTAGTGTATTTTGTTTGCTGTAGAGGATATTTAACTGTATTATTGGGTTACTGTATGTAAGTTTCAGTGAGAAATGACATAAATAAACACAGTCATGTCTGTCATATTCACACAGTTCCTTAGACATTTGATAAATCTTGATAAATGGAAATGTCCTTTTGGTGGCAGTGACGCACTGCTGCTGAATTTTGCAGGATAAATTCATTGAAAAGAATAAATCACAAACGATCCTCTTTAAATGTAACTAAGACCTAACAGTTTGTTTGTTTTTTTACAATTGATAAGTCACATTTCTCTATAGTTCACTCTTTCAGAACTCTTCACACGGTTCTCTTTCCCAGCATGCAGCTCAGCACAACATTTAATCTCACATCCAAAACACCTGATACACATCTCAGGATCAACTCTGGTACCCGAACACTGACACCTGTCTGCCAACAGCAGCACTATGTCAATTATTATATTATAGTATTATATAAAACACTAACAACTGGTATCATTACAATTACTGTCACTATTGTCTTTGAAGCATCTTTTATTTATTTATCATAAACAAAGATTACAGCATTTTACAACAAAAATAAGGTCACTTCTTTATGGCATGGATCATGCTACCTTACAGTACATGTCACAGACATGAATCAGAAATGCTGCAATATGCTTCAGTAGGCTTTTTTTTCATAGAGTGATTCCAAGTGCGCAAGATGAAACTAAAGTAATTCCGGTAATGCAAAACAAACTATACATATTCTCATCCACATCACACCGCATGTCCTCTCCTGCAGTCCACCTGGGAAAGAATCCTTTTGCATGCCTGATCCATCCCTGGCGATCTTCTGCAGATGTGTCCAGACCTCCAGCATCCATTGTGTCCAGGAGGGACTGGTGGCCATAAACGTTCCCCCTCCCCCAGGAAAAGGATTACTCTGTGGGGTTGAGGGATGGAGAGGAAGGTGGAAGGAAAAGTGACACCATCCTGGGATGGGCTGTAAACCAGATGGTGAAACGCCACACCGCCCCGTCCACTTACTCACCTGCCCCCTTTCCTCACCTGGCTCAAGTCTTTCATAGAGGTCCTCAAGGGATGAAAATAGGCATTTAGTGTCCCAATTAGGAGTTTATGCATTTTTATTTTCTCAGATTTCTTTTTATTATGTTTTTGAACGTAAAACTAATAGTTTTGACAATAGGTAGTAAACGTGCAAAGTGGAGTGTAAATACACAGAGGTTTGGTGGTGGTTGAGTCTGAGTGAGTTCATGAAATTTGAAAGATGTGGTCACTGAATGCATTTTGTGTGAAAGCAATGAAAAGTGATCCACAGTTTAGTCCCACTGACTGCTGCTGTGCTGACTGTGTGAAGAGTTTTGAAAAACGTGACTTAGCAATTGTAAAAAACTGTAATGTGTGAAATTACTTATGTTCCCAAACACGTTTTGGATGATGTTTTGGTTTGAGAACATTGATCACTGTTGATGCCAAACATCATTCCAGAGGATCTACTTTAACAGGATAGGATATTTTTTAAAGATATCCTGGCCAGCGGTGAGTACATTTGTACAGTGGACACCGGATTGTTGCAGAAGGTTGACAATATCTCAGAAAAATAAAAATAATCTGATTTCTCCAGTGCTTTTAATGAGAAGTGGTATCCCTGTAAATCCCCAAAAGAGATGCCCTGTTTCAAAATGTTATTTGAAGACCTCCATTATTTTGTGCTTACATTGTTGCATATTTGTAAAATAATGTGTTTGATTGACGTGGGGTCCGGTAAGCATAAGGCCTACAGTAAAAAAAACAGTACCAACTTTAGAGACAGTGCGAGCAACTGGGGTTTAATAGGGGTCCAAGATTTCAGGTAAATGTGGCCCTGGCTTTGGTACCGAGTAGTGGAGATTATTATTTATTATCACAAACATTGTGACTATTATCACAATGTTTTATAAAAACATACCGTTTCTGTGCATTAATCTAAAGACAGGAATGCTTGTGATAGATTTACGAGTGACCAGAAACCACGTACATTGTTATATATACAGCATGTGCTCCTCATTTCCACAGCATACGGAGGAGATTATAAGAAACACCTTACACTATGCAATCCAATACAGCAACACCACAAACCACATATAGCTGAATCAACACCTCATTTATTTCTGGTGTATCAAAGGGCCTTTTGACTTGTCACAGGTGTTACTAATAACATTAACACTGGCTCTGTTCTATTCAAGCATGACAGTGAGCCAGAGACACCAGGAGCATGAAACTGAAGCAGCTAAATGGAATTCAGCCATTGTTAATAGAATTATTTATACCTGTGCTTTTCCTACTGTTACATGTCAAACTGTCTTCAGTGAAGAGAGCCTATAGTAGGTAGTGTGGGTCACTGGCTTACTGACCTAATGAAGGCCCAGCAGAACAGCACACTAACTACCGAGGCTTATTCAATTAAAACTAAGACAGATAAAGGGCTCAGTTCTGATTGGCTGAGTCACGTGGTAAAAGATACCTCCATAAAGGCACACAAACCTGAAGCACAGCAAATATATTCTTGGTAATACCGTCACCCAGTCGTTAACAGAGCTCAAATATTCGTTCACATGTGGGGCTCTGTTCGTTTTTATGTAGGCCATCCTCCTCGGGCCCTTATTTTGCGTGTATTACGTCTGACGTCAGCGCGTCAGCTGGCCGAATGTTTACATCCAGCAGCGGTGTGTTTGTGACCGGATCCCTCCAACAACAAAAGGCTGGACACAAGGAAACCCGCTAAGGCAGAGAATATCAGTCGGTATTCCCTCGAGGTATAACATTAGCTTGATCAGGGTTCAATATGGAGGCGCAGTGAGAGTCGGCGGTGTGTCTCCACAGCAGCACTTAGCCCGGACCATTCTTGTCTCGATCTTGTCTTCCAGCGAAGCCGAGAACGGGGTTATTTCTGTCTGTGTTGACCTTGCTGCTGCGTGACAGTCTGTTACAGATGTAATATTTAGTTTTAGCTGTTTATGCCAGGTGATTGTCAGACCAAGAGAGCTTGAATTTTCGTGTTTATTCGAATTTGGATCACCCGAGTGGCGCAAATAGCACCCGCAACAACGCGCAGGCTGTGGATGTCTGCGGTGAAGTGAAACCCGCGGGAGCTACGGCTCGTGGCGTGACGTTTGACTCTCCCTAAAAACCACGTACATGAAAGAGTGTACGAGATAGTTAATTCAGTGAATCGGAAAATGAATTGCGAAGCTCGAACGGCAGTGTTTAGCAGGAAGTGTGTACCCTACACTAGCCTACTGAACCGCTCACTCTGACAGAATGGGTTACAGTGCCCTCCTGCGGTCATTTGCGCTAACATCCTAAAGAAGCAGTTTCTGGTTATATTCACAGGGTCAGCATCTCGTTCTGGATCCTCTTCCCTGAAAATGGCTATTCATTTTGAGTTCATTTTGAACTGCTGTTTGCTCCTTTAATAATTCAGCACCTGACAACATCCTCAACTCAACTCAACTCAAGTGGCATCAAAGGCAGGAGGTCCAGTAACATTTAAATGCACATGGTCCTTTGTTCTTTTATAGCCTCATGACTAGGGCCAGCATTTGGCAGCCATTTGCACCCTGTGATCTCTTGTCCTTTGGCTTTGCCCTCTGGTGTTGTTTTTAACACCACCCTGAGCCACTGCTGCAGCAGCACAATTCACACCTACACTTGTATTCTGCTGCCAAAAGCTTCATTTAGGCCGCAAAGAGCTTAGCGTCGGATGCATTTTGAATCAATAACCACTAGTTTGTGCTGTCAGATCAGACATGTATTGACAGGTTGTGATTGTCTGCGAGATCATCCAAGTTGTGCACATTTTTAAGTTATCACAAACAGACAGACTTAAAAAAAAAAACACTTTTGAATATGATGGTTGAAGGAGAAATTTTAGGGCTGCAAATACCGATATTTTTAATGTTGAATAGTCTGCCTTCTCAATTAATCGATTTATCATCTAGTCTTTGAAATGCCCGAAAGAAATTGTAAAAAAAAATGCAGATTCCAGTTTCTGAGAGCCGAGGTGATGTCTTCATGTTGCAAAACTTAATTTATGTTACTTAATTTATTAAGAAAAACAGCACATCCTCACATTTCAGAAGCTTTGACAATGTTTGGCATGTTATACTTTGACTAATCGATCATTATGAACGATTCAGCTTTGCTCATGAAAGAACATACACAGTATGATTTAAAGACTTTATTTTAAGCGCCGTAGATTTCCCCTCACTAATCCTGATGATAATTAACGTTTTGTGTGCAGCAATGCTTACTGTAGACGCGTTCTTGTGTAGATCCCATCATTGTTGTCTTTATTAGTAAACCACCTGTTTCTCTTTGCCTTCAGTCACGATGGGTGGAGCTGTGAGTGCCGGTGAGGACAATGACGACTTGATTGACAACCTGAAGGAGGCTTACTACATCCGCTCAGACCTGGTGGAGCGGGCTTTTCGAGCTATCGACCGGGCTGACTATTACCTGGATGAATACCGGGATAACGCTTACAAGGTGAGCAAAATAAAAGTCTGTGAAATCCCCCAAACGGGGTCCTAAGGAATTCACAGCATGCATGATGATGAAAATATTTTTTTGTTATTAGTCACTGGATATTTATCGTGCTTTTAAGGGCACAGTTGTCGAGTTTGATAGGCTGAAAGATTTGTGGGTTTAAGAAAAGCTGGTTAAAGTGTACTATTGTTGTTGTTAGGACTTGGCATGGCGGCATGGAAACATCCACCTGTCTGCTCCGTGTATCTACTCTGAGGTGATGGAGGCTTTGGATCTCCACCCTGGCCTCTCCTTCCTCAACCTTGGCAGTGGGACCGGCTATCTCAGCACCATGGTCGGCCTCATATTGGGTATGTGCTTAACTGCAGCAATTCAGCATGTAGCGTCTTTATTATTGTTCTGGTATCTCAGTAAACATGTGGCAGCAGGAAGGTTACAGGTACACTGGTGAACTGAAAGATATTGGTTCAGATTCTTTGAAGTGGCCATCTGCAATGAACCGGTACTGTACTGCTCAGCTGTACTGCTCAGCTGTACTGATCAGCTGTACTGCTCAGCTGTACTGCTCAGCTGTACTGCTCAGCTGTACTGCTCAGCTGTACTGCTCAGCTGTACTGCTCAGCTGTACTGCTCAGCTGTACTGATGGCCAACGTAGACCATTGCTGTGAAAAACTACATGCTTTGTCAACTTGCCTGGATACACGTTATACTTTGGTATGATCGGACACAATAATTAAGTGAAGGAGGAGCATGTTTTTATTAGATGCTTTATATATATTTTTAATTTTGCCAAGATAGAATTGCAGTATTTCACAGTTTGTCAGCAGCAATCATCTTAGTCCAGTTCATTTCCCAGTAGTTACATGACTATTGCCAATAATGAAGCAGAGCCTGCAAACTCTAGTTTGCCACTGCTTTTCACATAGCATTTCATAAGCCTCCACCTCCACCTCGGCATCCGCCTGTAGGCTCTGAGTCTACCTTCCCCTCGGGGGGAGTTAGCATTGTCACTCCCCACTCCCTGCTGTGCTGAGATTGGTGTTTTCTTGTGGGGAGTGACGAGGTCGAGTGACGAACCTAGACACCAAATATCAACGCTGTACATATTCTGCGTTCACATGATAATCTATTCCACGTGAGTTTGCTGACTGAAGTCTGATTAAATCGATAATATGCATCAGTCGTTTCCATGGTTACAATGACATTAGATAAGATTAGATTAGTAAGAAACACAAGAACATCATAGCAGAATTTACAAAACAGAAATAACATTTTAAAAAAAGCAAAACGTCAGTTTTCAAAAGTCAAACTTTTGATTGAACTGGATGATCTAATAGTGAGAGGTAAACTATTCCAAAGTTTAGGGGCATAGACACTGAAAGCTCCGGGAACATCCAGTAGACGCTCGTTAGCGGACCTGAAAGACTTTTGCTATATGGACACACACAGTTCATTCTGAGAGTAGAATGAATAACAATATTCTAGTCATGAAGACACAAACGCATGGGTTCATTTCTCAGCACTTCCAAAAAATAGAAATATTTCTTAACTGGGAAAACTATGATTACACAAGTTTCTTAATATGAATAGAAAAATCCAGAGTGTACGGCGTGCCTCCAACTATGCAGGTCACATTTATTGATTTTCTGAGTGGCCTATATTAATGCAGGTTAAGTCACAGTACTTCACATTTTTAACAAGACTTAAGAGCATAATCACACACAGCACCGACTTAGTTGTTGAGCCTAACATCCTGATGGCATTACAAACACGTCTTTGTGTTCATGTAAATGTGGTTCATTTCAAACTGTGAACTGAGGTGTGCTAACTGTTCCAGGACCATTCGGAGTGAATCATGGAATAGAGTTACATGCAGATGTGATTGAGTATGCCTACCAGAAGCTCGACTGCTTCATCAAAACCAGCGACAGCTTTGACAAGTAGGTATCCAAATGTGTCTGACATTTGACTGTTTTTCACATTTTTCTCACTCTTGTGTACATTGTTTTCCGTTGCTCCCGTGCGTCTCTTCAGATTTGAGTTCTGTGAGCCGTCCTTTGTTGTGGGTAACTGCCTGGAGATTCCTCCAGAGAGCCGTCAGTATGACAGGGTGTACTGCGGGGCCGGGGTGCAGAAGGAGCACGAGGATTACATGAAGAACCTGCTCAAAGTGGGGGGCATCCTGGTGATGCCTCTGGAGGAAAAGGTTGGTGCGTGATAGTTAAAATCTGGATATTCTGCAACACTGTACGTTCCCCCATTTAGCATTTACAAGCAGTATATACACATTTAATAAATGGTTCTGTAATGTAGTTGTAAGCAGACAAGTGACTTCTCCTGTGGACACCGTAAGTGGAGGCTGGTTTATAAACAGATAATGACAATATAGTAAAACCCAGTTGTAATAATACAAAATATGTCTTCATAGGAGAAGAAGTTATAACTGTTGACAAATACTGTGCATTAATAAACACTTAAAATGTCCTTATCAACTTACAGCTACAATATATTTAGTTTTCTTCAATGTGTATATACTGCTAAGGGGGTTGGGGGGTTAAAGTAAAGTGTTACTGCATATTCTTTTATATTACTGTCATCTTCTTGTTTTATTGAGTGTCTGCAAAGGTTATTATCTTATTGGCTTTGATTAGTATCATATAGTATGCATAGAACCTTGTAACTGTGTGGAAAAGTCAACTACTTTGTTGGAAACAGAAATGATCCCCAACATGTCCAATATTTCTGAAACATGAATGTAGTTTTCTTGGTGATGATGTCAAAACAGCTTTTCCAATGTTGAATATCGTCTTTTGAAACATTTCTTGTGGGATGAAGATGTATATTATATACACACTCTTTGGACAATTTGGACTATAAATAGAAAGCAGCTTGTTGAAGTTACTGAATTAAATCAGCTGAGAGAACAATGTTTCGCACGCAAAAAGTACAAGGAGAAAGGACTTGAGATTTCATCCTGCTGTATTTCCTGCAGTTGACCAAGATCACCCGTACAGGGCCGAACAGCTGGGAGACCAAAAAGATCATCTCCGTGTCCTTCGCTCCTCTGGTGCTGCCTAAACACAGCACAAATGGCAAACCCAAGACTGTCCCACTACGTGAGTCTCATATTGTCTCATATACCTTTTTATTTAAATTCAAAAACACAACTGAATATAAGTATCGACACATATAGCATGTGTCTAATTCTTCACTTTTGTTGTCTCTCTCTCCCGTTTCTTCTTACTTTTCCTTTCCTTCTTTGGTTCTCAATTTTGCAGCCAAGTACGAGGTACGGACGTTACAGGAGCTGGCTCGTATCTGCATCCGCCACACCCTCAGAGTGACCACAGATGGAGGAGACAGCCAATCGCGTGGCCGAGGTTCCTCGTTCAGCGTGGGCAGGGGTCTGGCAGTGGCCGGGCTCCATAAGTACGGCCCTCGCTTCAAACGCCGACGCGTCCACCGGCGCCACTGCAACGCCCTGGTCCTGGCCACCCGTCAGGTGGTGGCCAGCAGTGGTATCGGCCCCGCTCCTCTGGACAGCAATAACAACCAGGGAGGAAGAGCGGAGGATGAGGAGGAGGCAGGAGAGCGGGAGGCGAGGCGGCAGATGAGAGGGAGCAGGAGGGCGGGGAGAGGAGCAGGAGGGGTGGTGGAAGAGGAGGAGACGGTGGAGGAAGAGGACGAAGAGGAGGAGCAGGAGGAGGAGGAGGAGGAGAAGGAGACCGGGGAGCTGCTCCGACCCCAGCCGGCCGTGAACGTCCTCAGAGAGCGGATACTGGGCCTGCCGCTGCCCGAGCCTCTGAAGATGTACCTGCTGTACTACAGAGAGAAATGAGCCCGCCGAAGCCACAGCCAGGTCCTGAGTCAGAGCCCAGAGCTGAAAGCAACAACCGCAGCAGAGGCTGAAGCCTCTGTTACAACCCCACCACCACCTGTACAAGGCAGGACAACATGCCACCTACCTTACTGACCCCCAGCTCCACCATCAGTCTCTTTCTCTCTCTCACCTGTTCTCATCCTCTCCATCATCCATTCTCTTTCCCACTCCCTCCTTTTGCCCTGCCTCCCACTGTTGTTTACTCGATTCATTTCCTGACACTGTAAAGAGTCAGTTCAAATTGTCCAGTGGAGGAGGGAGGGCGGGGGGCTATGCTACTTTGGGAATACAAACAATTCACGCTAATGTTTCGGACAACCAGACAGTCACAGATGTAAACTTTGTGTCACCTTTTTGAGGTGCAAAGAAATACAAATTTTGGTACATAACACATACACAGTTTATCAATTTGCACTACAGCTCTGTGTAACTAACGCCAGTCGAGCATTGCATAACAACAGCTTAACAGTCCACAGCTGCCTGAGTATCCACGGCTTGTAAAAGGCAACGTAGTGGTGCTGAGAAACAGAACCATCGTTAAGTCTACAGTGGCAGACTAGACAGAGTTCAACAGAGTTCAGACACTGTAGCAACAAGCAGAGAGCCGGAAGACACAGGGCTTCCCAGCTCTTTTCTACTCGCTAATTGCATTGATTGTATACGTCGTGTGAAAGCTGGTTTGTCCACATAAGGTGGTGTGTATTATCATCTAATGGGGATGGTGGAGTTTTACAAAGGAAGACATAGAGTTGGCCCAAAGCTCAACTTTGTGAGTGAAGAAAATGTGCATTCAAAGATTCAATGATGTGAGAGTTCTATTTTCTCTTTCACTATATATTATTATACATATTTAATGATACTGTAGCTACAGCTAGTGCCCAAGAAGGTGTGGCGGTTGTAATTATTTCCACTGATTTCCAAATAAAAGGGGAGCTTTGTCTTGAGCCCTCAGTCCATTAGATAATTTTACTTAAATTATCTGCTTTTCCAAGGCCAAGGGTTGATCATCGTTTCAAGCATTTATAGTAGATTAGTTGATTTAATGGAAGGCTGAATTTTCGCTTTTTCTATGCATATGTTTCATTGTATCTATCTTTGTCTCCTGACGTTGTCATATGGAGATGAAACTGACCTAAATCCTTACATGTGTATCCAAAGGGCAGTCTCACTGTTTTTCTCTACATCCCATTATTCTCTTAACCACAAGAGAATGACCATAAAAGATCACATACTTACTAATATTCCAATTTATATAAATAAACCAGCATGATAAAAACACATAACTAATGTTTTTGATGATTGACAGTGTGCAGGTTTTCTCTCACCTTGCTCTCATCTGGGGTTTTTTTTTTCTTCTTTTTTTTGGTTCTTGTAATATTTAAATTTTTGAATTTTATGAGACTTGAAGTGGTGTTTGCATATGGAATCGTATGTTTTGTTTTGTGAATCATAAAAAACATAAAGATACTTTGATAAGTAGAAGAAGTATCTTTGTCACATTTTTCTGATGTAGTTACTAGTTAGATGGGGCATTATTCCTTTGTACTTTTTGCTTTTGTACCAAACTTTCTGCTCCCTTCTGTGCCAAACTTAAGTTGCATGGACTCAATTCTCAAGAGGAAACAGCAGATCAACAGCAAGTCACTCATCTGAAGACAAAAGCTGACAATTTATTGATGTTTTTTCATTTCAGAAACTGCTCCACTACCACTGAAATGACCCTTGTGGTCGTTTATGTATTAGTTTTTATCATGTTAAGTTTTAGATTTCTCCCAGTTTGTATCTGAATGTCTGTGATGAGTAGCAAAGTGAGCTTTGCACATATGTAGAAGAACCCTGCATCACTAAATACATTTAATTATACATCAATTATGGATGTGATCACAGTAATAGGAGGGATTTGAATGTGTGCAGCTTATACAGGTAATGGGAGGATCGTGTCCAAAAAGCAGGTCCTTATCAGGCCAGGAGACTCGCATCCCTTCTGATTCCTGCTGAGTGTAACGTCATGCTTCATGCCATTCGTCCATTTCTACTGCTGCTGGATCTGCCTTTGAGTACTGTATGTACACCATTCCTTTATTCAACATGAGTACATTTGTATTTGGTTGTTGTGCCGTTGTGATTTTCTGCTGAATGTATATGATCATGATGAGGTTGTTTTCTGCACTTAACATTAAGTTTTGGTGAGAATGACTTGCTTGTTGTTTTTTGAGCTGTATTATTGACTGCTGTTAATAAAGTCCATTATACAAAAGAAAGGCCAGTTGCAAATGAAATCATTTGATTAGAGTGCTAGTGCCTTACAGGTTCCTTAAATGGTCTCACCCAGTCACTTTTTAAATTTTGTTTAAATGTGAGCCTTTTCCAAACTGGAGACATTCACATAAAAGGGAACAAAGGTAATTAAGGGCAAACCTTTTCATTTGCTCTGGTCCGAATCAGTGGATCAGTTGGTAAAATACAAGAGAACCAAAATGCATCACTAAAAGCCATGTGACAACATCCACTCCGCTCATTGGTTAGACGTGTCTGACTGAAAAAGTAAACCAAGGACGAAGATCCTATCTGCCTGAATATCAAGAAGCTAGTGCAATCAGTCTCTGTGTGGTTGTTGTGGTCTGCCCAAACGAATCGTACCGAGGTGGAAAACATTTCGAGTCTGGTTTGAAAACACCCAAATATGGAATACCATTTTAGTCAATATTAAATAAATACATAAATATGCCTATGAAATGAATAAATATGGCTGTGAAATAAATAAATGAGTCAATATAGTTCAATAAATAAATAGGTTTTTATTTAAAAAGGATGATTTTCAAAGGACTACTTTTATTTATTTCATAATGCATTATGAAATAAAGATGCCCATGAAATAAATAAATGTGGCATTCTTAAATAAAAGTCCCCTGAAATAAATTAAAGGTGCTGTTGATAACACTGATAACATCCAGCCACTAGGTGACGCACTCCCCCTTCCATTCTATTCCAGCGGTTGCCAGTTCGTTGCACAACCTGCATATTTCATGGTCGAGTGGCGTGAGACTCAGACTCAGTCATATCAAGTGATGAGTCTTTTGTGATAGAGCAATGAATTCATTTTGCAACATATAGCTATACATTAGATTTAGGTTACTTTATGTGGTGGTGTTTCATGTAACGTTAGCTATGGTAATGTTAGGATATGGCTAGCTAGCTTTAGGTAACTCATTTTCCCCATCATTTAATAATTATAGGGGCCCTATATTTACTATATTGTAAAGTGATATTTCAATCATACTTACACTATACGACATTAGGTAAATATTTACAGTTTAATCCAATTAAAGAGTACAGTACATTGTAGGAATCCTATTAAAACCTACAGTGCTCGACATTAGACAGACAGCTACAGTAAAAGTTGATGTTAGCTAGCGCTGGTGTTAGCGTGGTGTTGACCTAACATTAGTCTTAGTGTTTTCTTGCTGAAAACAAATCTCATAGTGGATTATAAAAAACAGCTGAGCGCCACACAGCAACAATGGCTACAGGGAGAAAGGACGACTGTATGATCATGTCAGTACTTTCAGATTTTTATATTAACGTGAGTACCGTAGCTGTTGAGCTCAGCGCAGCTAGCTGCATGGCTAGCTAATCACAAGTACCTCAGTGAAGTGTCTCATAACAGGGCTAACGTTAGCCTGCTACATGAGATGACACCCTCAATAACAGTCACATTTTGGGTCTAAACACTATAATGAGCAGATTCAGTTCTGAACTTTAAATTACCTTCAACATAACACATTGGTAATATGTTGGGATCCCACGCCCACTCCGTTCTTACAGAAGAGCGGCCATCTTTTCATCAGCGGACAAGTCCGCCACCGGCCCAGACGGACCAGTGACTGGTCAATCAAGTTGCCCTGCATAAACTTGTACTGGCCCCGGGCCATCGGTTATGTCGGACCCTGGCCCACTTCTAAATCCCCTCTGATACGCATCTTCGTTATAACGTTACAATGTTTGAGGGAACTATAAGGTTAGGTAACTGGACGCAGCCGTCGCTGATGATAACGTAGCTCCTCAGGGATTGAAGCTGTTATTTTAATTTTCACAATCTAACTGGTGACAACACATTAGTTAAGGTTTTAAGGACTATGACTGTCGGTAGTTGTTTATTTTGTTAAAATATGCAGAACTGTAATTTTATTGGTTATTGTTATCGGACGATTAAGCTAAGATAGCTAATATGTGCTAACGTCAGTGTCCGTTTTTCCACACTAATTGGCAACTGTACCATGTGATACCAACGTCATTACACTATTGGCTCACGAGCCTTGTTAGAAGCAGGAATCAAACATCAGATATCTCACACAGAGATAAAACATTCATTTTGGACCCGTCAAATTTTTAAAAATGATTAATTCACAATCATATATTTATTAAAGGAACAGTGATACTTTTATTCTGCACCTTTCTAAAAGCTCTGTGGATGTATTTAAAAAAAAAAAAATGTGTCTACATAAAAATAAATACAAGTAGTCCTTTGAAAAACATCTATATTTCATAGCCATATTTATTAATTTCACAAGCATATTTATGTATTTATTTAATATTGTCTAAAATGACATTCCATACTTAAACACAAACACACTGAAACGTAATAATACACTTTATTTATTTAGCACCTTTAAAAACACGGTTACAAAGTGCTTTACATGTGAAAAACTAAACTAAAAAACAAATCAACACCACATTTAACTAAAATCAAGCAAATAAAAGCAGAGAATAAAATACCAAAAATACAATAAAACAAGATAAAAACAGTGAAATAAACAAATAAAACATGGTGGAACTGGAAAATAAAACGCTGGCCTAACAATTAATAAAAGGCTTTATTTAAAAAAAAAAAAGATTAGTTTTGAGAAATGATTTGAAAGATGTAACTGATTCTGCGGCCAAAAATAGCTTTTAAGGGAGCAGCGATTCAGCAATATTACTAGGAGCCAGCCATGACCATACATGCACTTGTTTAGCTATAACACAAACACATTGAGGTGTATGACCACGTATTTGAGTGTAGAGGTGTGTGAATATACATGCACTTGTTTAGGAAACAGGAACCTATGTGTTTCCTGCATTGAACTGTATAATCATATACTGTATAGATGTACAACCATAGGCTCAGTTCCTTCACAGAGACCCCCCTCCCCCCCGTCTTGGACACTGTAACACCCAAATTTACAGGGGATACAAGAGTAACCAATGACACAGATGACAGAAAAGGCAGATAATGTCTGAGGCTTCTTTTTTTTTTTTTTTTTTTTTTAAATAGAATTCTCCTTTTGGTGTGAAAGCCAACTTTGATGAAGAGAGCATCTTCTGGGTGCGTTAAATAGCCCTCACCAGGGCCCTGTCTATTTTAGTTGGTCATAGAGATGTGTGATATCTATAAAAGTTTTAGAATGGTATAGAGGCAGGATTTTGTAAAATTGCATGAGCTTCTAACTGATGTTAAAAAAGATCAGAGAGCGTAATTGTTAGTTAAAGTTAGTCAGAACTATTAGGCTTTCTCCTCTCAGGGTTGAAAACAGAGAGGATATCTTCCCCTGGACATGGCAGGTTGAAGCTCTCTTGTGTCTTGGGTTGGGCCTCTGACCTGAGTAGGGATCGAGCTTCACCCAGGCTACAGGGCGACGTAGCTTTGAGTAGAGGGCCTCAGGCATCGGCAAGCCGTCCTCGGAGATGATTTGGTGGAATGCGTTTTCATCCTGCTTAGTAAGCCCTCTGAAACTGAACTACATCAAAAAAATAAATAAAATATGATCACCTATGAAAACTCCACCATACACCGGCCACATGTCATGGGCGAGTTTCCGGCCACTAACTTCCTGGAAGGAAACCACCTGAAAAGGTCTGGTGCACCCTGGGAATTGTTCCGGGCCAGACATTTTCCAACAGAGAGCTAGAGATGGCTCAGTCCGTTTCAGCTAAGTTCAACTAACTAATCTTTCAACTAAATATCACAACTCAAAATATGCTCTACCAAAGAGAAGAGAAATAAAGGGTGAAACATTACTACACATCATTCTTAAATACCCCCAAACAGACAGGACATACTGCCATCTTGTTATCATTGAATTGTCTTTAATAATCAAAAGAAACTAAACAGGAAAAAGACAGCCAGCCACAGACAGAAGTGCACCAGCATAATCGTCATTTGGCTATAAAAACAATACCAGCACATACAAATTGGTCATAAAAGTCTTAGATATGGAATTTGGATCCAGTGATGTAGCTATGGGATACAGATGCAAAGGTATTGAATTAAATTAAGACATTCACATTTTGTTCACCAAATTCCTATGAATGATAAATACTCACACAACCAAATGTATTACTCCAGCTTGCTAATATCATGCGGCAGGTATATAGCATTGCAATGTTAGTTACAACAATCAGGCCTTAATCTAACGATTCTGTTTGTGTTTATGAGGTTAAATGTACAGTGAACGTGTAAATACTCAACTGTGACGTGAATCAATATCCCATTTCAGTCTCCACACTTCCCCAAAGATATGCAACAGTTGACCCCCTTTCATCTTCCGTGTGGAGAACATTTCGACTAAAGCATGTTTAAGTGTATACACACACACAAAAAAAGCCTGTACCTTGCTGAATACAAAAGAAGACACATAGAGCATGTATGATGCAAAAAATTAAATTTCAACATTAAATTACAAAGCTCAAAAAATAAAACAATAATCTATTTTAAAGAAAAAACTGAATAAAAAATTATATCTACATCTGTATATAAAAATGAAAGATTATAATAAGTTAGATTTTTTCAATTGTAGTTTTCTTTTTTATATATCTGCAAAAGTGACTGAGGATCGCCTATCAAGAAGTCTATAATCATTGTTACATATCTAAATACATAAGGTATGCAGGCATAGGTCAAACAGCAAGAGAGATCCTTTTACCTTTTAACAGCTGAGATGGCTTGATGGCTCTTAAACAGATACAATCAACTGCACACATGACAAGTACACATGAAGTACTTGAGAGGGTTTCATTTGCCATTTGACCCAGGCCTGCTGAAATGTCACAGTGGGTTGTAAAACCCTACACAGTAGCAGCGAGCGCACAGCACAGCACACCCCTCACAGTTAGGAGTATGGGGAACAGAGAGCAGCAGAGAGGCGGGCTGAACCATGGAGGTTTAAACTGCATATTATTCATCTGTATGCATACAAATGGAATGGTTTGTGGATTCAGATCCATTCAAGTCCATAGTGTTTCGACTGAGTTTTGTGGCACCGCCACAGTACTGTGAAGAGCTCAGCACTCCCCTGGGGTTTTAGTGTTCTGTTAGACCAATCAGTTCCTTCCAAGGACCACTCAGACCCATACAAAGGTAGATGAGGTAAAAAAAAACAGAAGGGGAATACATCACCCTCTGCGTGCCTTGCCTTCCTGTGGCCCTTACCCAGAAACCTGGGGGTGGTTGAATGCTGTGTCCAAATGCTCTGCCTCTCCATATAACGAGTGCACCCCATTCTGACAGGACCATGCTAACAACAACTCCCTGTTGCTGGAATGAATGAGTAGACGAAGCGATGAAAAATCGCTGGCCAAGAAGAATGTGTGTGCACACTTCAAATGAAGGAGCAGAGATTAAGGACACCGGTTAAGGCACCGTGGAACCCTGATGAATCTGAGGCACATTCCAGGACAGTAACTTTGAAATGACCCAGGGTTTGGTTAGCATTAGGATGTCTGGTGGCCAACTGCAATGTCATGCAACCTAGAAGGTGTCCATAGTGGGTGTTTGTGTAAATGTGTTGAGCTTTCTCTCATCGTTCCCCACCTCCATCTCATATTCCCCAGGAAGAACAGCATCTACTGATTACAGCAACTTGTGACAGAGGCCAAGTCTGTAGTGTGCTTTACTTTCTGGCCTGTGCATTTACAATCATACAGAGTTACAGGAATAGTTCCACATTTTAGGAGATACACGTATTTGTTACTCTAATGTCTGTAAGCTAAACGTGAAGCCAGAGCCGGCAGGTGATTTGCTTAGCTTAGCATAAAGACTGGAAGCAGGGGCTAGCAGTTAGCCCGGCTCTGTCCATCCACCTATCAATTCATAATTAACAAATTGTATCTCTTTTGTTTAATCAGAACACAAATAGAAAAGTAGAAATGGGGAGTTGCATGCTGGAACAATTTCTTGGCTGGCCGCATTGACTTCCTGTAGTCTTGTCGTCAACATGAGGTTGCCAGGCAACCAGAGGAGACTGTTAAAATAAGCCAATTGCCTCTAGCCTCATATTTAGCAAATAAGTAGTTGTGATTTTCTCATCTAACTCTCTGCAACAAAGCAAATAAGCTTATTTCCCAAAATGTTGAAGTATTTCTTTAAGACATAAAACAACACACACACACAAAAGACTTACGACACCCCCCCAAAACAAATAAAAACCCAGCGCGGTTTGACATAAACCGGAAAGTTCAATATTCTGACAGCGACGTAAAGACACACACACACACACAGATATGCGGCCAGACGTACAACAACACACTGACAAACACTTACACACACACGCACAGCCTGTTAGTGACATGTGCCGCAGAGCTGCCAAGTCCATGTGTCTTTACGTCAATGTCCACACTTACAGTAAGAGAGGGGACTACAACACACAACACAGATCTGGCAAGATAGGAAGAAGAAATGCATGGGGGTGTGTGTGTGTTCTAAACCCACCTTCATTTTTTTCTGTACATTAAGATCATTGTGACATACATATATATATATATATATATATAAGACATCAGTGGCATTTAGCCAAATGTAGTGAAAGGTTAACAGCAGTGTAGAGTGATGTGAGGCTTCATGCGTGGTTGCTGTCCTGGTGTTGCACTGACTCACTCTCAGGATGAGGGCTTTCAAATCTCCAAGATGACAAGCTCATGACAACAGTTCATAGTGGTGTGGTTACAGTTAAAACCTACAAAGCAGCATTAGTCCTAAAGTTTTCTCTGTCGTTTGCAGAATGAAGATTCCGTCATCTTGACAAAAAACGACTCAGACAAAACAAAACCCATTCTCTCAAAGTTGAGTCCCAAAGTGGCAAGGTGCACAAGAGAGGTTGGTGGTGATATTTGTAGTAGAAGCTGTCACTTGGGCACCAGGCCGCGGGATTGTGGGTAAAGCGGGGATCCTGGACTGGAGGGGCCGAATGGAGAGGTCGGGGTGCTCGACTTCTTGCCTGTTCTTGGTCGACTGAGTGACAGAAAGCAATGACAGAGGGTGAAACAGTGTGGGAATCTCAGCAAAAAGGTTATGAACCAACACATTTTGAGCTTTAATTTACATTTTCTATGATTTCTTTGCTTCCTGACCAACGCAGTGATGTTGAAAGGTTTTCAATGTAGTGAGTCCCCGGGACCCACAGGTAGACATTTGAGTGGGTCCCCAATAAAATGTGTGTTTTTTGACAAATTGCAGTGTTAAACTCGTGTTTAGGCATGGGTATCATTAGGATTTTATCAATACTACTACTCTTATCTACACTCTTATCGGTTCTTTTTCATTACTAAATAACTGCTTTTCAAAAATATATTATTAAAAAAAAAGAATAAATTCAGAAAAGGATTAGAATTTAATATTTTAAATATAACTAAATGTTTCTAGAGCAGCAATAGTGTTTACAACAGCAAAGTCACTATATAAACTCAACAATATTTCACAGGAAACAAATCTAAAATGTCAATAAAATAAATCATATTACTGACATCAAATTACTGAGTGATATTTAGAAAGAATGAAGAACTCAGACATCAGTCAGTATCAGTCCTTCCTCCTGTCTTCTGTCCTCCTCCCTCTGCTGCTGATGCGATTCACTGCCTGCAGTTCAATTCAATTCAGTTTTATTTATATAGCGCCAATTCATAATATACAGGTAAGTTGCCGCTGGTAGAGGGAGGAGGGGCTGGTGTGTCTCATCCAGCTATAAGTTTACAAGAATTTTCCAAATTTTAAGATATGTGATAAACTGAGATAAACAGTTACACTACATACATACAGCTTTCATTTGATCTTGTAACAATTCGCTATTAGCCAAGCTAGCGCACTGTGGTTGTGTAAAACATAGCGCCGGTGGATCAGACTGCGGACAGAGCAGATTCAATTTAAATCGCTTTCCACATGTTCACATGTTTATGCTTGTTGAACAGGTGTATTAATAAAGTATTACAGCTTTTTACTCACGACAGTTTTATTGCACTTACTTACAGTAACGAGTGTAGTTGTTGTCAACTCGAGTAATCTCCACCGCCTCTCTGCTGTTCTGACTGTGCTTCGTGTGTGTGCGTGTTTGTGTGTGTGTGTGTGTGTGTGTGTGTTTGTGTGCGTGCTCAGCACCGAAACAGAGAGCAGGTGAGCGGCTGCAGCCTGATAATAAATTACACCAAGTTTTTTGACAGCGAGGTTTCTTTAGTTTGCATGATTTCCACACGTATTTGTTGCTCACAATGTAGCATTATTAGAGAAAAAATAGGGTGCGTCGATAGTGAGTTTACGGCATCCTTTCAGACTTTAATGCGCTGTGGTCTTGACAGCTGAAGGAGCACTACAGGTGACAGCAGTGATTTAGAGGTTGCCTTACCTAGACTTTGGTTTCTTGAGGCTGCCAGTGGCGCTGGCGGGCGGGGTTGGTCCCAAGCTGCTGTGAAAGCCTGAGGCATCTACCTGGATCTCATCCTCATCCCTAAGAGCGTCCTCCAGAGCTGCCGCCACCTTTGGGGCAATAACCGGCTCCTGATACTCTTTAGTGGTCCGAGCCGGCAGGTCCATGTCCAGCATCATGATGTTTTCAGCCTGGGTTGAACACAAGAGAAGCACAGTATTTGAAAATATTGCATGTTGATATTGGAACTAACCCTATTGGGAAAATGTTTGACATAATATCTACATTCTGGATTCCTGTGCAGCTTATAATACTTGTTAATACCCATTAACTGAAATTTTATACTGTTAATGCTACATTGCATTGTTTGGTTTTGTATTAAGTGTCATCAGTAAATCTAAGCTCAATCCATTTGGCGTAATCAGTGAAAGAGGATAAGGAATGCAGAACCACTGTGTCCGTTGTGTTTTATGTGCAGTCACTTGGAGGTTTATGTGTGAATACACTGATCATTGAAAAAGATGAGGAGGACGTGCAGCTTACTTTGTATCTCATGTCAGGCCTCATCATCATGGCCATCCGAGCATGGTGACTGAGAGGCCTCCTGTAGCCGACCGCAGACAAAGGCCTGGTCATCATCTGATGGTCACTGAAGCGGACAGAGAGAGTGAGACAGTGTATACAGCATCATGGGAAAATTTGCTGTTTGACACCTGTCCTAACGTGTCATACAATAAAGCAATGAACTGTTCTGTTCTAATAGGGGAAATAACACTTAACACTATACTGAGTATTTTATAAATGCTACTAAAACCTTTAAATGCCGCTTTAGGGCTTAATGCTCGAGTCAGACGCCTTCGTGTGGTTTGTTACAAAACCCACAGAGCCCACCGAGACAAAATGACAAAGATTTCAAGGTAGTGTGACCTGTGTGGGCAATGATCCCCTCAGACTGTGAATAATTTGATTTGGAATTGAATATATCAAGAACCGTATACAGGCATGTTTACAGCTCAAAAATTAGGGATGCACCAACCTGACTTTTTGTTTCCCTGATACCGATCCAAAAGCTGCAAACCTTTCTGTGTGGTACTGATTTAGATCATTCTTCTATGTATAAGGTAACGTGTGGCTGTAACTATATGCCAATTTATAACTATAGGTGGGGAGTATACACAAACCAAAACTGCCATGCTAAACAACGTAGGTCGCCCATCGTGTTTTTTTGTAAAATCCAGTTGCTATAAATAAAACGTAATGTCAGTCTCAGCTGTTTCTCCTTTAACCAGCTTTGTTAAACATGTAATTAAAACTATTGTATCCAATTCAAACGGATCTCCCGAGAAAAAGTGAATCTTCCTAAATCTGGTTTTAGAAAAACTACATGGAGTAACTCTTTGGTAACGTTATCTAATTGTGAATCTCTATGTCAACACATGTGGTTTCATATAAATAGCATTTACTGTGAAGCACATGCAGGAA
This sequence comes from Siniperca chuatsi, assembly GCF_020085105.1. NCBI lineage: Eukaryota > Metazoa > Chordata > Actinopteri > Centrarchiformes > Sinipercidae > Siniperca > Siniperca chuatsi. The sequence goes on from NC_058051.1 coordinate 2,378,033, forward strand.
GTGGCGTCGTGTTAACAGTAGCTTAATGAATCAAAATATGCTCACCACAGCAAATGAATGGAGCAGAGCTGAAAACTGACCGCTGAGCCACGTAATATGGTCAATATCTGCGTCAATACCAATCCAACAGATCAGATCAGGGCATTTCTACAAAAAATTGAACGTAATGTGCAATGTCCCCCATCTCCACACCTCTACACACAATTTTGCCCTCCACCTAGCCTGCTGGCATGGAATAGCCTTGCAGAAATTAAGGGAGTATATATTTTAACAGTGAAGCATAGGACAAACAGTGCAAGATTGATTCCCCTGCTGGCTATTAAACATAACATCACAAACATACATACATTAAACAATACTGCTACAAATCATACTACACTTCACCTATAAGCATTTGATTTAAAACCATAAATAATGAGTTGATTATACAAGCTGTTATTCCTCATTTTAAAAGTTTTTACACAACACGTATGCTCAAGTTGGAGCACTTCTAACCAGATGAAGAATGTACAAAAAAACATGTTATTATTCTGTAACTTACTCCTCTATACGTGTGATGGGCTTCGTTTTCCAGTATTCATCTTCCTCATCAAAGTAAGCCCTGTTGACTATTTTGTTCTTCTCCTCTAAGGGAATGAAGTTCTCGATGATTAGATGCCTGAAAGACAAACAGACAAGCAATTAGACAGAGGCGCTAAAAGACAGGCAAGCAGAGAAATGACAGCAACACAGAAATGGTCAGATGAGACCGAATAAATATAAACACAAACACAACCAGTTCAGTCTTGTGACTCTTGCTCTGCTGTGTGTTATTTATTACACTAAAGCAGCAAGTCTACTGGTTCGAGGCCGTGGTTTAGAAATAATATACCAAATTCATGTCACATTAAATAATGTATATGTAAAAGGAATCTGGCTGAACAGAACTAAGGTCCAAGTAGATCCTAAGAATGCAACAGTACAACTTGAAAGTTTTCTCCATCTTATGCATTATTTAAGCATTATGTTAGCAGGTAAAATCAAGTCTGAGAGTGTAATGCACATAGATACGCTTCATTGCCAATCCCTTTCCATAAAAGTAGGCAAAAACCTTAATTATTCCATTGTGTCAGGGTTAAAAGGTGGGCTATGCGATTCTGAAGAAATCCAATACCATGACATAGAGCGAACGACACAGCAAGTAATGTAACTAATGATAGCTAGGTTGTGTAACAAACTGTCCCTACAGTTGCTGCTGCGAAGCTAACAGCCAGTAAGTAAGTAAGTAAGTCAGCTGAATGTCCGTGGGCAAGTCATTTAATGTTACCTGACACACAAATCATGGCTGGAATGGCTGGAATAGTGTTGTGTAGCTCAGTCTGAGCCACTTTGTTTTTTTCCCATTTACAGAGCCAGGGCTGTGTACAAACACGGGAGTTTTTTTCAGCGCAAACACTGAACGGACAGCTAGCGGGCCGTGGGGAGATATTTGCTGATTGTGACAAAAAGACGTGTATTGGATTAGAATTGCATATACCACCTTTAAGTTTGACAGCATGAAATCAGATGCAGTTTGGACATCGTTACAGTATATGTTCCCTCCTCTGCCAGGGCAGATGGTGTTCATAATAGATATAATATTGATCCTTGCCAACAGTATGATATGCAGGTTCCATACTTGAGTTTGAGGTCCCTGGTGAGCTCATTCTGGGTCTGTTCCAGCTCCTGGCGCTCCTCGATGTGTGCCTCCTGGATGTCATGAATTTCTGCCTTCACTGCCTGCAGCTTGGCAAACAGCTAGAGGACAGAAAAGAAGAGAGGAAAGCAGGGTTACTTTGATGAAAAGGATTTTTAGAATATTCAGCCTTAGACACATTTGGCTTAGACATCTGACATGACCTGTCATGAGGAATAATGGAATATCCAAGTAGACAAAGCCAATAGTGTATTCTTACCTGATTTGAAATAGTACCCGACCTACTTACTTGCAAGGCATTTTATTACCAGATACATAAAGCCTCACAAGTACTGAACATCAGACATCCAAAATTAAATAGTCATGTGGTACCTATGCTTTCACAAATGATCAAATGCCTATTTATGCTAGCAGTGTATTTTTATGTGTAAATAATATATTCATTGGTTACAGCGGCCAGGACTGGAAACGCATGCAGAAAACAGTGTCTTGTGCCAGCGTGGATGGAGGACAGGAGAGACAGTCATTACTTAGACCACCCAAGGTTGTAGCCGCTACCTTTTTCAGCTTCTTGGTTTTGATGTCAACTTCCTGCTGGAGAGAGCTGTAGGTCTCCTTCAGCTCCAGAGTCTCCTCGTCACGACTCTCCACCTGCTGCTGCATCTCTCGCTCTCGTCGTTTCTGGAATAAAACGCACACAAACATGAACTTTCATAAATTTAAACCACAACGCTCTGTGTGTAATGAGGCTAAACAGAAGTCACTGATTGAAAGTGAAGTTGTCATGTGCTACACGTTTTTTTTTTAAACAGTCAAGCAACGGATAGTGTAAAGCAAAATGGTCATCATCAAGAAAACACTTTTTTGACGTTTTAGAGGCATTTTTTTCATTTCCAGGGTAGAGGCACTTCTACCTTCTTCTTTTGTTGCTCTTTAACATAACACTCACTGTCTAACCACATTCAATCATAATAACTAATTATACTATTAAAACTATTGAAGTGTGGAAACAGTGGAAACTTTGTGGAGCACAACGTAGAACAAAATAACAGCAGTAACAATGCAGGATCATACATAAATACATTTCATGTCTGCTGGGAGAGTTCCCAACACACCTACCTCATGTAGCTGCAATCATATGATCAGCGCTCACCCATATGAATGCTGATCATTGTTTCAACTCTGTACTCATTTTGCCTTTATTTCAAAATAAAAGTGCACTGTTATTCAAGATAACTTCGTCCAGGGTAAACAAAACAAAACCGCATTCAAAGAATGAGAGTGAGCACCACACAAATAAAGAGCTGAAAACTAGAAAGCTGATTCTTAGAAAGAATCAGAGATATTTTATGGAATGTCTTCAGTCTGACTGTAAAAGAAAACAGACGGTGGAGAGTTGTGGTTTGTTTTGTAATAAACCTGAATTTGAACTTGACAATTAATTGAATATTACATTCAATTAAATGTAATATCACTACAGGCTGCAACTACGCTCTTAATATTTTGTTACTGCATTTTCCTCGGCATTTCACCGAAACATCCGCTGTAACACCTTCGCCATCTCCACCTCCATCTCCACCTCCACCTCCAGCACTCTGAACTGCTGGACCTCCCTCTCTGCAAAAGTTGCAGTGGCTGTATATTTTGTCTTTCATGCGTCTTATTATGTCCCTCCATCTCCTTTTCATTTCCCATGAAGCTCATTTAATGACTCTTGCATTAATATTATAATTAGTGGCTATTTTAAAGTGGCCCTGGTTTTGTACTATGATAAAATCAAACATGTTTAAATATGTCATAGTATCTGGGACAGCTCACGATGGGATGAAAACATTGTCTCTGAACCGCTCGAACTAGGAGACCCGCCGTGACGGGGACAAGCATAAGAAATGTGTATGGGACAGGCAAATCGTGACAAAAGTCTTGTAGCCTGCACCTGACACTCGCAAAGTGTCGAAAATTATGTCTTTTCACTCCATCTCATCCTCCCTAAATTCAAAACACCTATCCCGTAATCTGTGATCACATTTTTGTTGACTTGTGACCTTCAAACAATAACTCTAATTAAGAATAGGGTTCATGTTTCAGATGTTTGGTATACCTGTTCAGCGATTTCCTGCCTCTTCAGCTCCAGCATTTTCTGTTGCTCATTGGTGTGATCCACAATGTTCTTCCCCCCTACTAGGAGCTTACTCTCCATTGCCTGGATGGAGAAGGAAAAAAAAACCCAATATGGATGAAACCACTTCAAGGCACATGTGGGAGAAGAGCAGTTGCAACTGACTCCAATACATTTCACCAGCTTCGGTGCATGAAAATTAAAAGAATTTGACCAGAACAACATGGTCTATTGACCTATGAGAAGATCCACTGGCTTGTGTGTGCATTCTACTCCTTCTCTTCAAATGAATCAGATACACACTGAATGTACAGAAACACACCCCGTCTGTCAAAATCTGTTTACCTTCACTTTGGCTGAGAGCATCTCTCCGGCCTCCCTCTCCCTCTTCAAATCTTCCATTTTCTTCTCTTTCTCTTTGAGCAGCCGAACTTTCTCCTCAGCCACCAGACTGTGATCCTCCATGATAGCCTTTCTCTCTCTCTCTAGCTTCTCCTGCTGCTCCCGCCAGTAATCCCCTTTGTCTTCCACATCTTCATCGTCGTCCTCTGTCTCTCCTTCTTCCAGATCCTCACCATCGCTCCCTTCCCCGGCCCTCCTCCTCTGCCTCTTCTTTTTCTTCTTTCCTGAGCGCTTTTGCAGCTGTGCCTTCAGCCTTGCAATCTCCTCCTGAAACTCCCTGAGCAGGGCATCCTTGGGGTCCTCATTGATACGCGGTTTATTCTTGATGTTCTTAGCCCTGTTGGAGTAGCGCAGCGTCGTCAAGGTCTCCTCCAAATTGTAGGATGCCGGGCCGATGTTGGCAACCATGACAGTGCGGGCATTGCCCCCCAGGGAGTCCTGCAGCAGACGGGTGAGTTTTGAATCTCGGTAGGGGATGTGGCTGCTCCTGCCATCCACCAGAGCTGATATGACATTCCCCAGGGCAGAAAGTGACAGATTGATCTTTGTGGCTTCTTTAAGCCTCTCCCCCTGAGCGCCAGTCTTGGTCTGCCTTTCACTACCCGCTAAATCTACCAGGTTCAGTTTGCCAACTCTGATATGGTTCTCCCCGTCCACACCCAACTCACTGCACTCAACGGTGATGACAAAGATGGCATGAGAACGGGAGCTGTGTTCATTCATGTTAGTGGCACCCACTGAACGATTCTGGTTGCCCACATTCATGACATGTTCGATCTCCCGCACACTCTTGGTGACGAATGACGAAAGGTCTTTAACATACACACCTGTGTCGGGCCTCTCTCTAAGTTCGAGACGACGTGACTGGTCCTTGGAGAGCAAGTCTCTGATCTCCTCTTGGTAAATCTCTAGATATGATGCTCTCACCAGGTACTGCTGATTCTGGGACCGTGAAATGTGAGTGAAGATGTGCTCAAAGGAGTTAGGGATAACCCCTCTCCTTTCTGGATCATTTCTCACCCCCTCCATAGTGTATGTTTTCCCTGTACCCGTCTGCCCATAGGCAAAAATGGTCCCATTGAACCCGAGAAGAACTGAATCAACCAGAGGCCTGAAGGTTTCATCATACAGATCTATTTGTTTGGAGTTTGAGTCGTAGACCGAATCAAAAGTGAAGACTTTGGGGAGTTCATTGGCTGAAGCCTCCCTGGGGTTCCTGACAATAATTTGGCCCAATTTGACATCGACAGAGACCACTCTTTCAAACTTGGCTGCCCGCTCCTTTTCATTCATAGGGCGACAACGGACCACCACCTTGACCGACTCGGAGCTCTTGCTCTTGGACATGTTGCAGAGCGGCTGCCAACCAACACGGCTTGGCACTTTGTATGCTCTGTCTTCCAAGTGCAGCTTCAGGAGCAGTTCACCAATACAAATGCCCACATCAGAACCTGCTGGAGAAGAAACAGTCAATGATTAGTACCACTTTAGACAATAGTAATTGTCATGGTGACTCACAATCTTGATGGTAAGACTAATTTACAATCAATGTAACACAAAGCTACTGACAGACTTTAGCAATGATATAGCTATCCTTCCACCGACACTAGGAAACACTAGTTAAGTTAAGCGTAATAAGATTTTTCCAGATGTCACAAAACAACAACAACAGCACGCCTGAGAACTGATAAGGTAAATTTTAGTAGGGCAAAATGAATGACCTCTTCGTAACGTTACTTGACAACGGCGAGGAGCAGAATATAACTGCTTTAGCTATTAGGTAATTTAATACACAGGTGCTAACTAAATTTGGGTTGCACCATCTTTATATATTACCGGAAACTATAAACTAACGTTAACGACAGTCAACGTTGGAGCTCCAGGTTGAGAAGTGACAGCCGTTGGGAGCACTCTGCCAGCAGTAGCACGTTGATAAACCGTGGGTTTTACGGTAGTTGCTCAATTAATGTTAGCAACGATTCGTCAAAGTAGCGGGTCAGCTAACCAACGTTAGCTTATGCAAAATGCAGCCCATAACGAGATCACAACACCGGCCTAGCAACGGCAAACACACTGGGAACCTCCGCTACAAGTCTGGTAGCATTACCTGGCTAACGCTATAGCGAGGGCATAGATTAATGCAACATATCACCATACCAAAAAAATAAATAAATAATAATAGTCACTTTAGACACTTTAAACCCATACAGTACAAAGACAGCTTTCCACCACCACACACAGAAACGTCGTTACATATTTACCAGTGGCGGACGTTGCTAATCCCGAACTCCCAGTCAGCCATTAGCCGCTGCTCATCCCCGCAACGGTCCGGGTTAGAGTTGCCAGATACGAGCACTACATCCCCCCAAAGAAGTATGCGTGAAAACATATTAACCCATTTAAATATTGTCATTCTGAGTGAGCATATGTATTACACGTAAGCACAGAGTCGCAAAAACTATATATTTATTTAAATGTGAATAACGAGGTTGCAAACCCACAAGCATGCATTTGACGAATACAAATTCAAAATATCCTGGCATATCTGGCAACCAAGTCTCAACAAGCTTGTCCAACATAGCTTAGTATATCAGCTGATTCAACTGTACTCACAGCTAAGCTTCCAGTAAGGGGGGGTTAAACAGACTGAGGCTGTTGGTTCTTTAAAAATTAGTGTGCATCACTTTATTGGTGAAAAACATAATAGAAAACATTTCACTATAAAACCATTGCATTCACTGCTTTCACACAAAGGGACACATTAGCTTTCCACACATCCCCACTTGCATTTAATCAATTCACCCAGTGCAAATCAACTCTTTTCTCTCCCCAAAACATCCCTGAAACATCTGTTCACATTCACTGAATGATAATACTGTCCCCATAACATTCAGTAAAGGGTTCTATACATTTCATCAGCTTTTGGTCCTAGTAAATTGAGAGGTGGAAAGACTGTCTCCTTTTTCCTCACTATAATTAGTATGTACAGGAGGATCAGTTACTGTGCTCTCCTTGGAATGGAGGGCAGAGAGAAAAGGAAAGAGCAAGCTGGAAAGACGTGGAGGGATGGAAAGGTAGGGAGAGAAAGAGAAGAGGAAGGGGGCAAGAGAGAGAGAGGGAGAACATGATCGCTGACACTGCAGTCAGTCTCCAGGGTTCACTGAGGTCACCAGAGGTCCCTCTAACATTTCGGGTTTGCAAAACAATATGGCAGTAGCTAAAGGAAATGCTAGGGGCTGTGTTTCCTTGATGGAAAGGAAAACTGGCTTAAGTATAGTGAACAAAGGCAATCTTGAGAGGACATACAAATACTGAATTTTCAAGCAAGGAACAGACAAAAATACAGTGTTTCTTGGTAGCAGGGATGTCCGTGTCATAATATTTCAGGCATTACACTACTGACCTGCTACATCCTATCTTATAAGCCCTTATAAGCCCTCCTTTCTCACAGATTAAAACCCATTCTAAAATTGGACCGGCCTTCACACACTGTGAACCATCACGTCACATATAAATATTCTCTGCCTTCCACATGCTCTCTCGCCTCCACATGACAGTCATCCAGCATTAGCGCCCAGAGGACGACCGTGTGAACCTTGTGCTCAGAGTTCTTCTTTGTGATTTGATTTCCCAGGCTTGTCCATGCCAAAATAGGAGGATGGAAGGCCATGGACGTCCCGTTCTCTCTTCACAAAGGCAGAAAAGGAGGAGACGCAGTTGCCGATGAAGTGGTCAGCTCGGCCTAAGATGTATAGGTCCATTTGGGCCGAGTCTGGCTGAAGACTCACCACGTTCACCTGAAAAACAGAATGAAATGCACAAATAAACAATCCGGTGGGGAAAATACAATATTGTAACAGTAATCAAGTGAGAGTATTTCTCAATTCCTGACAATTCTAAAAATGCCCAGTGTGAAAAACACTTGTTCCTGGCCAGCAAAACTTCCATATGAGACAAACTCCATGTACAGTATACATGAAGGGCTGGATTCTGACTGTGGGTTAAGACATGTTTACCATTAAAGTGCGTCTGTAAACTCTGTAAAGAATTTGCTAACTGTGACAAAAACCTGTTTTCCAAATTGGGCTACAGTCAAAATGTAGCTAGTCAGTTCAGATTACATTTAAGGTCACACATGACAGAAACAAAAGGGGCCACATTTAAAGCAGAAGCTACTCATGACATGCCTGTGAGTGCATTACAGAAGCTTTACAAACCCACCTTGCCTTTGAAGAGCTTTTCAATATCCCTACTGTGGGATTCTGAGTCAGTGGCGATGTAGACAGAGCGGGCCGAGGTCTTCTTCACCCACAGCTTGACAGCCCTGCGGATCTCTGCCAGGTCAGGAAGGCACATGTTCATGGTGAGAGGCAAGGCTGTCTGGTGGTTGTAGCCAACACACTGAGGAGAGGCCATGAAGTGAGGCCCTGCATCGCCACTCTTCAGCATTTTGCAGGCATTTTGCTGTAAGCGTGGATAAAAAAAATTTAAAAAAAGATTTTGATGTGACTAGACGAGGAAGGGGATGAGAAGCAACCTAGTACTACACTGTACATTCCCACAAACTGTGAAAGTGCAAATGTCCCCGAAAATCTACCATGGATCTGAACTGTGACTTAAAGGATAAATCTGGTGATATTCTATATTAACCTATATCTTCTTCCTCTGAGCCACAGAGCTCACTGCTCCACAAAATCTATTAAAACACATCAGTGAGCCGCACTGTTGCCCTGGATGACATGTTCCTTCATCGCCATGAACACACACACTGTAGTTTATTCTGACTCAGTCCCACACACACCGTCCTGCTGCCCCAAACACTCACTACAGCACCACACGTGGATTAATCCGCTGCTGAAAATAGTCCCTGACAAATGCACTATTTCCTCCTTTTTGAGTAACGTTTGATTAAAAACTAGTGGCCATCTGTTTTAGCAAATTACTGAGTCATTGAAAAATAATGAAACTATATATTTGTGAGGTGTTTTTAAAGATCTGAGTGTTCAGTAGGAACCAATGGGCTTGGAGCTGAGAGATGGACTAACATATTGTTGTTGTTTTTTATGGTATTTGTTGACAATAAGAAAAAATACAGTGTACCACCCGCCTTATCCTCTAAAATATCTACTTTTATTTAGGCACTGAATGTATGTGCAATAGTATAATAGCATACACATCCAAACCACAAATGACATTTTCATAAACTTTGAGAGGACTGGTGTTATTTTCACAATAACATAATGCATGCTTCACATTGGAAGCTGTAAAATTAGAAGCATTAGAAGTAGATATCGCTAAACAACTGGTAGGATTTGTAGAAAACCATGTTGTTTGATAAAACGCAGGTATGCAGGCGTGAACTGAGTGCCTGAGCTGATTTCGTTTCCTGGTGGAAACAGAAATGTGATGTCTATGATATCTATGTGTGAACAGATATGTGATTGTCTGTATGTGAGCATATGAGTGAATGAGAAAATTAAAAACAGAAAGAGAGACAACCCATAGGTGTCCAAACCGTAGCTCAAACGTTGTGAAGCATCTCACCCAGTCAATACCAATCCTCAGGTGAATGCTAACGTACGGCCTGGTCAGCAAGGTAGCGATGTGTTCTTCCCCCTCCTTTACCATCTTGTCTGACCACACCATGTAGCGCTGCAGGCCCACATGCTCCTCTGTCACTGGGAACTGGGCAGGAGCCCCAGGCAGTGCCAGGACTGGGTGCTCAGAGGGAGGGAACCTATTCCAAACATGGGAAGCATGAGGAGAATCTGCCTGTTAACAGCTTCAGAGGAGGCACTACCCAATCAATGGAAAATGGAAACCTTAGCAGTCAGTCAATCATTATGTTTAAGGCTAGCAATGTTCCTCATGAACACAAGGTATTTTTTATGTTTTATGTCATCTTTCTTAATCCTAAGTGTGTCTTCGGCACAGTGAGGCTGCACAAACATGTACTCACTTCTTCATCCACTGAGGTTGGTGGTAGGCACTAAAAGAAATTCCACCAAACAAGACAGACTTGTCAAATTCCACACCGACGTATTCCCAGAACGGACCAAATGGGTTTCCATCCTGAAAGTGAATCAGAACCAGCCGTCCACGTCAGAACAATGAAACAGTAGCGTCATAATTATGAGTTTGTGGTTCATAATTGGTGGTCTATGGGCCACCAGAGGGCAGCATTTCACCATCACCCTCTCTTTTTTTCCCTCAAAAATCTTTATTGATTTTTAACAAATTTAAAATGTACAATGCAAAACAGTTAAGTACATAAATATGAACGTAGATACAGTCAAAATATACAAAGTGCTAAGTAAAAAAGTGCTTGTATAATTATTTAAAGTGCTTTAGATATTGGTGTCGTGTATGTCCTTATCAAATGTCTACTATGTGCCAGGGGAGACTCTGACATTTGTCTAAACTTGTCCTCCTCCAGAGGTCAGCCAGTACGTATTTAGCCACCATGTCGCTGTCTGATTTACTGTCATGGCACATCTGGATTTCCATATTTTTGTGCAAACTACGCTGATTATTAGTTGGTAAAGTTCTTTCCACTCGCAATCACCATCATTTATTGACAAGGAGGCTGAATAATGCAGGAGTACTTAAGTCTCTACTGCTTTCAAATAAAGCTCATTTTATGCTTCTTTACTTTCAGCTTTACTTACTATTTCAAATCTTTCAGGAAAGAGAAATGATACATTAGTCGACTACCTGAAAGCACCAACCAATGTCATCAGATAAACATAATTTGTTGTAGCTCGTTGACACTCATCGGTCGAATAATCTACTCCACTGGACACTCACCTTCATAGGGCAGGACTTCTTGTCTGCACTCCGCTGTGCAGCAGTCTCAAAGCAGTAGGCTTTCCTCTGTCCTAAGGGCCAGTATTTGGGAGCCAGCTTCTCCATGAAGTCCTCCAAACTGACCACACGATGGTAGGCAGACAAGGCCTCCAGCTGGAAGAACTCACTGTAGGGAACATGGGCCTGAATAGAAAAGAAAATACTTTAATAAAACAGCACTTTCCAATTCAGGATTAAAGGATAAGAATGGTGATAATTCTACATTTTTGTTATTGTCAACAAATCTCATGAAAAGACCAGACCCAACAATGTGATAGTCCGCCTCATAATACTTCCCGACCTCCCTACGCTGTCTGTGTCTCTGAGCCGCAAGCCCATTGGTTCCTACTGAAGATAGGTTATTATACAAAAGGTTATTCAAGGCGGGAGAAGTTTAAGGGTATGGAGGAGTGGCAGACAACTTCAGAAGCCTTGACCCAGTCCTATATACAGCACCCATACAGGCTTTTTTCACAGCAGACATTTTGACAGGTCATAGCAGGAAAGCTGCAGGTGGAATTAATAACATTAGCAATGGCTGCATTCAATTTAGGTTTATCAGTTCCAGGGCCATAGTACTGTGCATGCAGGCTCACTGGCATGGCTCATTGATGTTATTTTTTTACACCTGTGTTTTTCCTGTTATGACAGGTCAACGGGACTATTGATAAGGCAAATATTGATAACTTAAATGATTCCAGTATCAGAACAAGTCATTACATGGAACAGGAAGTTATTCCTGCCAGCTGCCATCACTTTCTATAAAGAGCCCACTGTCCCCAAATAGAGGGTCACCTGGACTTATATATTTATTTCATTCATTCATGACATCTATTATATTACAATTTTTCCAATACTGTCTGTTTTTCTTTTGCACTTTTCAGACCCCCAATGTAGACAGCATAAACTATTCGCACATTATACATGCATTAAATATACAGTTAATTCTGTTTAATGCCCAAGAACAATCCCGCACCTTACTGTACAGCTTTTAGCAATGTCTACTTGACATGCACTCATATACATTTCATTGTCTCAGTACTTGTACTCTGTGCAGTGACAATAAAGTTGAATCTAACCTAATCCAGTATAAATTCAATACATATTATAATACGGTCCTACCTATAGTCTCTATTTTCAGTTTTTTATTTTATTCTATTTCATTTATATTTTTATTGTATTTGTTTCTTACCTACCTCATGTTGTTTTTGTGATTTGTGTGACGTGGCTGCTGTAACACTGTAGTTTCCCTTTGGGATTAAGAAAGTACTGGATCTATCTACATTACAAATAATCCCATGTGTGTGATTGCAGTCAGTGACAGGTTGTCGGTGACAGTTGCTCATACCTCACTGACTGTACTCACATTGGTGTAAGGGGGTGTGTGGTGGCGGTACACTATCCAGGGAGGGACTGCCAGGGTTCGGTTCAACATCTTTGCAAAGCCCAGAGATCCCAGGAAGTGGTCTGCCTGGTTTCCAAAGCGACCTGAACAATAACATTGGGCACTTTACACTCCCATTTTTAACAGTAAACTTTATACTCCTTCTCATGACAGGAACATGGAAACTTGAGTGACTGGAGGGAAATGCGGGGTACTTCCATATATCATGCACTATATTTAATGAGTGATTTGCTAACACAGTGGAACAACAGCTGGAGCGAGTTATTATTGCACTTCAGTTTGTCCTAAACTTCACTCAGTTAGCTGCTAGCTAGCTCCTGTCGCATCCTCTCTGGTGGTCGAGCTGCAGAATGGCTCCCAGCAGAGTTTCACATAGGTCTGGGTCCATATCAAGGCGATATGTACCTCTGTCGATATAAAACGCCACTCTCAACTTATGAATGGGTGGTGAAGTTTTGGATTCGCTAGCTCTGTTCTTTCCAAACAACACAATGCAAAAGTATCAGCTACAAAGAATGAATTACCCATGCACGGGCAGTACAAAACGTAGCCATTCTCATCCCACTTCAATTCTTCGGCAAAAGTCCGACAAGTTTGGAGTAGAATTGATGAAAGTAAGCATGTCACTGTAAAAGCATGATATGTTCGCTGTTTAACTGCCATTGTGCTTCATTTCATATCCCAGAATGCACCTGCTTTTCGACTGCTTCTTCTTCTTCTTCTTCTTCTTCTTCTTCTTCTTCTTCTTCTTCTTTTGGTTTCAATGGCGCACCAAAAACTCTACTTCCACCTACTGTAGCGGAGGTGGTACAAGTCACGTGAGTGTGGCATGTGTAAGATATGCTTCATTGCATCCCTGGTTAAAACATTAAATATCGTATCAATTAACCCAGAGCGCTAAAAAGGACTTTGGTCTACTTATTATTACGGATTCACCTTGTTTGTTCAGCTTTCTGCTCCTACTCCCTCTTACTGTAATGCATCCAAGTGTCTCCCTCCTCATGTCACAGTGTTTGTTATTCAGTACATAGAAACAGTAGGGGAGACCTGGGGCAATTGTAACATCTCAAACTGCACCAATCAGAAATGAGACAGAGCGTGAAACTCATTACTCACATGGTCTATGATGATCCCTCTCTGCCTGCCCTGATGTCTCATACTTGTCAAAGTCTTTCTGCCAAGACTCATTTTTGAGGTATGAAAGTCATTTCTTTTCATCTACGGTATTTTCCTCATACTGTCTTAACCTTTAATGTCTATGAATTCAAATCTGTTGATATCTTTGTTAAACGTTAGCTTTGTTGTTTCTAGCCAGCAGGGTAGCTTGTGTCATGGGCGGTATGGTCGGGGACAATTGTCCCGACACCATCAGAATGGTGTCCAGCTTAGTAACGACATCAAAACAGATTATTTTTTTCCTAATAATTTTAAAAAGTGCTTTGTGTTCAGTTTAAACATCTATGTATACTCTAGTTATTATATATTTTGTGACATATTCTAGTGGTCTTTAGTAAGGGTCTTTCCCTCTCAGTCTGAGGACCGTGGCTGAATTCCTGCCAATTTCTCATGCTTTCAGACTCTTCAAAGACTATGAGTCACTGCCATATTGGCTGAAATCAACATATTTTTCAACTATTATTTTTGGTTCGTAATAATAGCCTAGTATTGAAACTCAGTAGTATTGAAACTGAGATTCAAAACCTGGTTGGAGCCATTTCATTTTTACACATTTTAAACAAGGGGCGTTTTGTAACAGCTCAGATTGCACCAACCATGAAGCTCTGCACGTGCTCTGTGGCGATCCCTCTCTGCCTGCCAATGGACAAACTTCTTGTCAAAGCTTTTCGTTAGAAATTGTTTTGAATTTGTATAATTATATGATTAAGTATATTGTTTTAATTAAACTGGAATTCATTGTTAAACTGATATTAAATTGTTTTAATTACATCTATATTCTTGGGAGTTTATTGTGGTCCTTGGTATTTATATGAATGTATTATGTGAGTTGTTACATTTGACTTCTAGTGTTTCAATCAATATTGTGACATTGCTTGTAAAAACATTTGATGGCTGTTAACAAGTAGAACACAGATACAAGTTACCCACATAAAAACTGTATACAAATAGTTCAAGAGATTTTTGAGAAATTACATCAAAACCAAAAATTGTTACAATCGCCCCCCCGGTCTCCCCTACAACTGCAGAAGAATTACTGGACTCACTTCCTGAAGGCATGACCGTGCTTGTCAGGCTCTTTTTATCTAAGTATAGGCTCTAATAGAAACAGAACGGTCTTTAAAGCCCCTGAAAACTTGGTTTCAAGTTTCAAGTTTTTCTCTGAATATTAGTCACCAAATAAGCAACAATGAAAGTTAAAGTTTGGACTCCTTGGATTATTTAACACTTATTTAATTAACATTCAAAAACTCGACTGTGTGGGTGTGGTTTGGTCAGATTTGATTGACAGCAGTCTGGCAACATGAGCATAGCCTGATATTCACTTTGTTCGTGTTCGTGTTATTAACTTGTAGTCGATCTCATCCGTGCTTGTTACCATTTTTCATTGGTGTGGCTACGCTGCTAGCTAGCTATCCTGCCTACTGAGCTCTGATTGGTCAATTGTTTCTCAAACCAGAGGGAAACAGCCGTCAGTGGGCCCAACGCCTGATCTATCTGAATTACTGAGCAAATCTAAGATGTGGGCTGCGATTCAGAGGTCTGGAACAATGCAGATATAAGCAACAGTCATCAAATTCTTTATTAAAATATTGCTATATTCTGTTTGTTGTACAGAAATGTGTGACATCACCTTTTTCTTACTGAGCCTCGTCCACTTTAAACTAGCGAGAGCACAGAGAAAAACACAAACAGCCTACACAATAAAATTGAAATAACCAAAACTGCTCTAACTTTGCCTGAAAAATGTGTGTTCATGTGGGACTCCGTTGCTCTGAGTAAGAAGCTAATTCAGAAACTAGATTTACACCAGTACATACATACCAGTCTCGAAGCTTTCCCTTGCTCTGCTGTAGATAACCATAAACAAAATAACTGTAATAATCATACAATACAGGGATACCATGCAGCAACATTGCAGCAAAGTTCTGAACATGCAAGAGTGATACTATGTAGGAAATTAAAAATACAAAACAATAAGGTCATTAGAAAGCCACTAGTAAATACAATCTTATAAAACCCTAAGAGCATCATGTGAGTAATTTTGTCTGTGTGAAGTGTGTGAAGTTTCAATCCAAACTGAGACATGAACCGTTGAAAACTTGACACAGCTCTTGCAAAATGAGGATGTGAGAACACGCGTCAGTTTTTTTTTCCCGACATAAGGTGTCAATTTAACTTCAGCAACTGGACAGAAGAAAAACTGTACTTTTCCAGTTGTTAGCGTTCCTGACAATTGAGACATCTGAAAGCATTTAATTAAAGCATTGAAAGCACTGTATATACATTAATACTCATTCAGTGGACTTGACAGCTCAAAGCCTAAAAAAATGTGCCGCCCAAACATCGGCTGAAACTAATAGATGAATCTGATGTTACAGGAACAGCATTCACTTGAAATGTTAAACTAACTTGCACTCTTTAAAAATGAATAATGATGAGTGTCAGCACATGTTGCCAACATATTTAAAGTTTGGAAGCAAATCACAGCTTTACAGCAAGTAAAACACAATCACTGATTCAGCTAAATATCTTATTGTCTGCTTATTCTCTTCTGATCATTCCTGCACACCGACGAACAAAGCGGCCATACAAAGTTCACACTGCAAAGGGGGGAAAAAATGGCATTAGACCTTCCTGCTTTGCCCTGGATTCCCTGGTGGAAATCAGATGGAGCCAATCAGTGCTATGTCCAATGATAAAGACTCAGATGAAATGAGGAGCAGCGTTCCCAGAGCTCTGTCATTAGAGGTTCTTCATTAGATGTTCACATGTGTGCTCAACATGCCCAAACCCAGCGTGCCGCATGGCAACATGTGGCCTGGGTGCGGCCTCGAACCTTTGTTACTGTCATTTAAATCTGTGGACTCTCTGCCAGCCTGCCTTGTTTGACTGAATTGACTGATAATTGCTTAAATATGTCACATTAAAGAGATCATTACCTGCTGTTGAGAGGCTGAGAGATACAGCTGATATGATCTGCATACAATTTGTTGTTCATTATTGCTCCAAGGACAACTGAATGTATGCAATTCAATGGGCAATGATAGATTATCATCATCTAACAAATAACACATGCAGCCAAAACACCAAAAAAAGTAAATAGGGTGCTTAATAAAGCCTGTGGAAATTTATATTTTTCTGTTTTTAAACCAAAACCCATGGCTTTTTTTTTTTTTTTTTTTGCCAGTTCTTCACAATGAGCAGTCTGAGATGTTTTCTGCTCGGGCCTTTGCTTTGAAGGATACTTAATCCCTCCACATCCTCCAGTTCAGCCGACCCAGTCTAACATATTCTCTCTTTGTATTCAATCACTCTCTTTTTTTCCTTTTCTCTGATGCTCGACAGCTGGCTGTTCTCTCCCTCTTTTCCTGTGTCGCTCTCTGTGTCTGCTCCTCCCCCATCCCTTGAACACAAACTGTTTTTCATTGTTAGAGATGACAGCAATGATAACAATGCAAAGAACCACAACTCACAGCCTGAATATGAGAGAAAGACAGATAAAGAGAGTTCCTTCAGGTGAACAAATGTCATGTATCACGACAACCAAATGGAACATAAAATGTACACCTTACTTTACTAAATACTTCCCATTTTTATTGGATATGTATATCCAATATATATGTGTATTGCATATAAGGAGCCTGAGCTTGTAATGGTAGTAAAGTATCACGTTAATCAACAAATAGTACATTTGTTAATGTATAGGAAGAGGTTGTACATTTTGTTTTATATTTATACCTCTGACTCACTGTCCTGTGCTCTAACAATCTCATTTCCCTTTTTGAATCTATAAGTTCCTCAGACACATAACACTTTACTCTGAGAAGCTGCAGAGGAAGAAGGTGACGTTTTCATAACATATACAAATGAATATATGTCACTCAAGTTTCCCCCCTTCCTCCCTCTCTGTCTTAACCTCTGCCTCTTTCTTACTCGCTGCTGATGCAGAATAACAGGCCTAACAGTTTGCCTGTGGCCTTTCAGAAGAGGGAAATAAGGTAGTCAACCTCAAACAACCCGCCTCCTGTTGACCTTTCTGTGTTGTTACTGACAACCTGGCTTTCAGTTCAGCTGAAGGCTGTGACTAGCATGCGTGGTGTAATTTCCCAGATTTGGCATGCAGAGACCTAATATATTTATAACTAGGTTAATGTTAAATCCACCCAAACTACAGTTTTCCCACCAAATAGGTCTTTAAAACAAAATAAAGGGCAGTGAAGTCAATCTAACATGAAACTGATAAAAGAGTAACTTGTTTTGGAGCTAAAGATTTCAGCTCTAAAAATGTATTTGAGATGTTGAGAAAACTACTCTGTTGACAAAATGCCTATTTTAAGTTTTAGTTTTCCTCTCAGCAAGGAATCTAACATAAACAGACACAGAAAAGTCAAAAAACTAATTTCAGCTGGAAGGTTTTATTAAGATTTAGAGGTGTTAGAAAAGCTAGCCAAAAGTAACAAAACTCTGTTGACAAAATGCCTGTTTTTAGTTTTTCTCTCAGCTAGGATCCTCCTGTGGCAGCATTATTAGTGACGTGGACACAAACTGAATCTAACATAAAACTAACAAATAGGTTAAAAAAAAAAAGTAATTTTGGCTGTGAAGATTAATTTTGATTACTCTGTTGACAAAATGCCTGTTTTTATGTTCAGTTTTCATGTCACCTCCCCCTGTGACGTGCCTTAGTGATGTGGACAACAACTGAATCTAACATAAAATTAACAAAAAAGTAACTAATTCATTTTGATTCTAAAGATTTTGACTCCTAAGATTTATTTAGCTTTAGAGGCGTTAAGAAAACTAGCCAATACTAACAAAACTCTGTTGACAAAATGCCTGTTTTCCTCTCAGCCAGGATCCTCCTCTGGCAGCGGCGTGCCTTCGTCACGTGGCTGTGTAGCTGGACAGGAC
The DNA here is from genome assembly GCF_020085105.1 of Siniperca chuatsi. Classification (NCBI taxonomy): domain Eukaryota; kingdom Metazoa; phylum Chordata; class Actinopteri; order Centrarchiformes; family Sinipercidae; genus Siniperca; species Siniperca chuatsi. Next base: position 2,396,570 of record NC_058051.1, read on the forward strand.
ACTCTGTGTTCCACCCATCTACCTTATCAACCTGCTGCAGACCATTGGTGCCGGCTGTCTGCGACCTGATACCCCACCTCATCACCGAAAAGTCAGTCCCAGCTGAGATAGACTTCCAGACCTTTTACTCTGTGCTACCCAGAACTGATCTCGCAGCAGATGCTCAAAGGTTACATCACATGCACAGGATGTAATCACAAGCTATCTTTCAGTGCAACACCACTGGGCTCGACATCATCTTAGCAGGTATTTGCATGTTGTGTAACATTTGTGTATTCAGCAATAATCACATTGATTCTTATGGCGTGAGAGGTGTATTTTAATCAATCCTCTCAAAACTTGGATGTTGGCAGTGCTGTGTCGCTGGACATTTGTGGTTAAATTATGCCCAATATTAGCAAAAAACAAAATAAAAATAAAATAATTACACCCCACAGTCCTGTCTAAATCCACGATTGTTGAACCTTTTCAGCCCATGAACCAAACAGGATAAATTTGTTCTCAGCCTGAGACCCAGGCTCATTAAAACATACTAGAATAACATAACCTATTTTTACACAACTGTAATTAAAGAAATGCTGGCCAAAACGAAACCGAGCGAGAAAATCATGTATGTCCACAACAGGCGTCAGGGCCATGTCTGTGCAGCTGGAAGGGATGGCGGTGTCTCTCTCTTTGTGTCCCGGTGGTTTCCCTCATCCTTTCTAAGCTGTTTATCGCCCATCTTCGCTAATGTAAACCGCCCATCTGTTTTAAACAAAACACGTAAAAAACACATAGTCATTTCCCACCACGCCAGGACCCTGAAAGAAGAGATTGCTGGGCACTCTGGTGGCAAGGAAATACACTCCAGATGTGAACAAATTGTCCCCCTCACTAATTGCTATTGTGTTCACTGATGCTGATTTTGGCTCTCTTAGGTTTGTGTAGATGGGGCTGAGAGCAGAGATGCATGTGTGTGTATTTGTTTGGAAGCTTGAGCGCGTGTGATTATAAAGCGGATTGTGTTAGAACAAGAGCTGTGAAGTAAAGGGTGTTAAGGTAAATTGGGATGACACTAGAGGAACAGTTGGAGATCTGACTACTGTAAAACGGACGCTTTAAACAGACCCAGATGTTTCTGCTCAGTGCCTGATGAAGGCTTTATTTAAGGGAGCCCATCGCTTTCGTCTGTCGTGTCATCAAAACTTCTGAAAGGCTGGCTTCCTCGTCCCTTGCAGTGCATCCAATCAGGACTGATTAGGTGTGTGGTAGCCAGAGACATGCAGGGGAGAGGCTGCTCATGTGAGAGGTTTCCTAGACAGTCTGGACAGATGAGAGAGACAGACAGAGAGGAATCAGAGGAAGTCAGTGCCACGGCATGATGTGGCATTTCATAAGATAGTTAAAAATCACTCCACAACTCTAAATAGCAGACCACCACGCAACTGCAATCAACCTGACTGCGGTCGCACCAACCACACTGTAATCCAAATAAACAAACAACAGCATAATGAAAGAAGTCTCCCTCTTTATGCTGGGAAATCGCTTCTCCTCATCCATCTTCAGCCTTCTATCATCTATTCTTGTCCAGTTTCTGTTTGTTTTACAGCATCCTCACATGAAAAGCTGCAGGAGAAAAACACACAAAACGACTGCATCGGACTACAGCCGATCTAAAGAGAGCGGATCTCCCAGTGAAACTTAATTTTTACATTCTTAACATAGCATTAAAGCCGTCCTGATAACCACGGATCATTTGTATTACATTCGTATAACTCTATCGGTGACACTGTGATAATGCAGTACCGGGCTGTTACTGTCTGGATTGAACAGACCAGATGCTGTTTTATACAATAAACAATACAAATGTTTTATAAAAAAAAAATGTCATGTTCAACATCTATGCGATGTTACCTCCTGAACCACACGGCCATTTACTGTGGAAGAAAACGGACAACTGCCTTCATCTGCTTCTTTTGACATTCTCTAAACTTCTTAATTTACCACACGCAAAAATAACCAGTTGTCTTGGGTTTTGTAAGATTTAGACACTTTAAAATTGTTCATTTGCTTGGCTTTACAGCTAGTTTATAATGTCAGAACCGTAAGTGTTTAAATATATTTAGTTTTCAGAGATTATTGGATAAAAAAAGAGAGAGAATTTACCAATAATTATGTGCAATATGTATACAAAAGATGAACCCTAAATTCTATAACAAAATACAATGAAATTATTGCATTGCAAATTATTGCATTTGATCAAATATTTGAGAGTCTTTCCTGTTTTACAGCCTGTTCATGTAATGTATAAAGTCTCATATTTGGATGTCATTTATTTGAATAGTGTAATGATGGATTCTTTTTTGAAAATAGCATCATACTGAAATGATTTTAACATTTTAACCTAAGCCCATTATTTAATCTGAACTTTCTTAATTTAAATATTTCATTCTTAACAATTCTTTAATTGTTTAATAATGAATGAATAAAGAATTATACATAACCTAAAGAATTTGCTTTTAGGGTTTACTATGCATGTACAAATCTGATTTAGCGATCTCTTTTTATTTATGACATTTTTATAAAACAAATATTTATAAGCAAACAATTCAGGAAAACCTGGCTAAGGGGGAAACCTGCCTAATTTGCCTATTTTTTTCTCTCTCATTTAAATGTTCAATTATTATAATCTTTCACTCTGGCTGCTTTCAAAAATAAATGTTTGCTTGAAGACAAAAACTTACTCGACTTTTTAAAGCCAAATCGAAAGCTAAACAACATCCTGGTCTTAACATGGACCTGTTCTGATTTAATGTAGCTGAAATACCTTAACATCTCCAGCACCCGACTAAATACAGTTTCAAAGTGCTTTTGGATCCTCTTTTTCCTCCCAGTTATTTTGCATTTAAACGGGACTGTGACTTCACACTACGCCTCAAGTCGGACCACTGGACGATCCAAATAATACCTGGACATGTTGACTGTCTTCACACCTTCATCTGTACTTTCGCCACTGTCTCTTCTGAAAATAAAACCTGCCTGTCATTTCCACAAACGTTTTTCCCCCCACACTGCAGCAACAGGTAAGTCTATTGTGGTTTTGGAAGCATTTCCCCGTGAACAACTGGCGTTTTCCACCCCGCTCCTCTGTATTGAACACGCCAAAAGGCGTTTGATGCTTTCATGTTTGGTCGGAAATGTCGCGATTATGAGGGAACGATTGAGTACCAAACAAAATATGAATAAATACAACTGGAGTTCTCTATGATGCTGTAGTTTCATTTTAATGTAGTGGTCAGACAGCAGCTAAAGTAGTCTTTTTTAACCATGTTTACTTCATAATTTAATTCAAAAATGAGCACCGGCACTCCAACATAAAGTAGGTCACAGACTACATCATGTTTCAAGTCTTTGTAAAATAAACCAACAGGCATAAAAAAATGCATCTTTTGTTAGCATTCATTAAACTGTTATCTGCAACAGTTTGCTACTTAGATACAGACAAAAGGATTTTTTTCTATAAACACAAAATATGAGCAGACGGGCAGCACTTGAAGGCAGCATTATTGAAGACTCTTGCTCCCCCACCCCCCACACTCACTCTCCCTGCACAAACACATTCACCCTGCGGGCTCGGTGGGGCTGTTGGAAGCCTGTGGAGGGGCTGGGAAGAGGTGGTGGGGGGGGTTAGGGTGATGAGGAAACGAGTTGATGTGCCCTGGAAGTAATTCTTTCACCCCCCCACCGCCCCAAAAAAACACACAAGGTGGGAGAAACGGGACCACCACCAGCACCACCGGTGGCCTTTAACACGTGGGGACCCGGGGCGACCACATTCCTGCTGATGGGCTGAAAATCTGCGTGTTTTCTTCCTCCATGTTGTCACTTGTTGACTCTTTGGCAGAAAAAAAAAAAAATATAGAAATATGAAATTGCAGAATGCATGATTCCAGTACGCGGTCTATGTTGTGTGATTAAGACGTGTCTTTTAAAATTATAACGAATGACATTTTGTTTATTTTTATCTTCAGAACTTTTTTTTTTTGTTGTTTAATGAACACAAGAACAAGTTTAACGTAACCCAAATAAATGTAAGAAACCCTCACTATTCAATTATAGTGATGAAAGATATATATATATATATATATATATATATATATATATATATATATATATATATATATATAGTTGCTATGAGTGTTTTCCGTTCTTAAAAAGTCTGTAAAGTTGATTCATTCATTAGAAACCACTCACTCCTGATGTGAATACACTTTTCTTTTTATACAGTTTCATTCAAAATGGGCTGTTAGAAGCTATAAAAAATAAACAAATAAACTACATTTAATAACAGGAAAATTCATTGTTCACGTAGAAGCTAATGTGGGATCACGTGATGACTCATTCCTGTTCGGTTTCAGATGACAACGCAAAGCCCAATAAAACAAACAAAACAGATAAAGATAGTCCCATTCGATTTAAAAAACATATTTTTTAATATGTAACAACTGCAATAAGCCACAAAAGTAATTATATTAAAATGTTTTCAAATAGTAGATGATGCTGTTAAACTTTGACTATAGGCAACAATATGAAATGCATTCAAATATTAGATGTTAATACGTCATGTGTCAAACCTTGGCTCCGTTACAGGCAATACAATTATGATTTCAAGTTTTATTTTTATTCAAATATATAAATGTTTTTTCAGTAGTTGAATCCAGAGCCTGCAGGAGTATTCCCTGAATCAACTGCTTGGGACTGGGAGGACTGGCTGCAGGCTGCTGAAAAACCAGTAAGCTGTCCCTGGTTGAAAAAAAAAAAAAAAAAAAAAAAAAAAAAAAAAAAAAAAAAAAGTTTGTGAAAGTGGCCTGACGTCACACTCCCACAATGCTTACCGCCCCATAACTCCGCTGCAGCCTGAGGGGAGCCAGACACTCTCAGGCCCCGAATATAGAAAAATTATTGAAAAAAAAATCGGGAAAAGTAATAAAACATCAGCTCGAGGGGAGGAAAGAGCGGTGGCGTGGGCTCTCCCACGGTGCTTTTGTGGTCCGGTCCGGGATGGAAGGTTACCGGGGCTCCATGTGAAATTGACTAATGCGGTGCTGGAAACTTTTTGGTGGGTAAACTCCTCGTTTTTTTTTTTCAGTAAGACTTCAAAATGTGGCTGCGCGTCCTGATGTGTGCCTTTTAAACAACTTTACGGGCTTTATATCAGCTCCCGACTCACGCTGACTGACACATCGACGTGCGCGACACTTGAATTGTTGTGGATGTGTCGTTACTATCGCGCAATCGGACTTTGCGTAATTTTGCTTACTTTTGTGGCAGCGTGGAAAGATCGGGCTATTTAATTTTTAATTACGCGATCGCCTTCTCTGCCTCTCGGGGCTCTTTTGGTCGATAAATATGCTGCAAATGCGAATCCGTGTGGCTGTTAAACACGGCGCACTTTGTCCAGCAGCCCGTCGTTGTTGACGTTTGGTGTTCTTTGCCAGTTTTGGGCGATCTGGTGAGTTTTAAGCAATTTCCGAACACTTATCAAGTGTGGCATGCCACTGCAGAGCAGAGGGAGATAGAGGGAACGTCCCGTGGTGTGTGTTAGGAGAGGAAAAGTTGCTGTAATGTGGAAGCTGTTTTCTGTGTGTGCATCATGGGCTACATTCTTTAAATGGGGAGTTTTGTGTCAGATATTCAGGCGTTCACTATACACTGTATATCTGGCCCCTCCACTTGGTTATCTACATGGGTTATGTCATGTTTGTCGCTGGTCGGATGTTTTGTGTCTCTTGCCTGCGTGTGTGTGTGTGTGTGTGTGTGTGTGAGAGAGAGAGAGAGAGAGTGTGTGTGCTTTTTCTTGGAATCGGGTAAATAACCAAGAACCTACCAAAACGGGGGGGTTGGGGGTCAAAATGTGGGGGTTCAGTTTATGCACTTGTTAATGATAGCTGACTTAGCCGCAGGCTTCTACTTTTTAAACCTTTTATTGTCAGTCAGCATGTTGAAATACACAAAACCTATTGTTGAAGTTACAAAAAGTAGGCCCAACTAATATTCTGCAGCAGACAATAAGAATAAAAACAGCTGCTCCAATAAGGACTGATTCTGAGTTTACAGTGAGCCTGTTGCACTGTGCTGTTTGTGCATGCTTTCACTGTGATATTTATGATGGGTTTGTTATTGTCACTGCAGTAACATTATATAATTTATTACAAGATTTCTGTTGTTTTTATTTTCCAGTTGAACGCGGAGCTTGCACTCAGAATGCACTTTGTGATATTAATAAGCTATAAGCTATAAGCCGACATCCTGTGGTTGTACAGGAGTTCCACGTGTGTGTAGATCACAGCCAAACAAGGGAGATTCCAGCTAATGAGGATTTCCATTAGAGATTAATCTGCCAGTTCTTTTGTTGATTTCTCAGTTAGTCTGTAAAATGTCAAAGCTGTTTCAATTTCCTGAAGGCCAAGATGAGGTCTTCCAACAGCTTTGTTTTGTCCAAAAACCCCAACATTATCGATTTACTATCACATATGACAAAGAAAAACAGCAAGTCCTCAAAACTGACAAGCTAGAACTATTGTTTGGTATTTTTGCTTGAAAAATGACTTTAATGAATCGATTTTCAAAATAGCTGCCGATGGATTTCCTGTCGCTTGACTAATCGATTAATCGGCTGTTTGTTTCAGCTCTAGATTCCGCCCGCACTGGCCTGATAGGTTTCTCACGGCACAAATACCGTCCCGCAATAGGACATCCAACATCAACATTACTCGTCTTTCCTTTAATAGTAATTTTAGGAGATAATTGTGTGAGATATTAAGTACAGAATATAAATAAAATCAAGTTCTCTGCCGAGTTTAAATGACATACATGCTCTATAAAGACACAATGATTTACTGTAATTATCTTGACGATTTGGGAAGAAAAAGAGGCAATCAGTGATTTAGTGGTAAATAAAAAGGAGGTAAATTACCCTCAAGGCAGCTTTTATGATTATGGCTGCAACACTAATGAAATGCATGAATATATACATTGCTAAAAGCCTTACAAGTTTGTCACTGCCTCAAAAAGATTCATGTCAAAGTTGCAGATCAATAAAGTCTGGTGAAGTGAGTTTAGGTGGGTTTTTCCCTCCACATCACCCCTGCAGCAGGTCTGAGACAAGCACGTCCCATCAAGGCCTCCAGCTACATAATAAGGAAATGGAAGTGAGTTTGTCACGAGACAATGCCTTTGTTGCTGCCAGTCGCCCTGCAAGTTGAGACCCATGTGTTGATGTTTGCCACTCTAACAGCCCTGTTAGCGATGGATCTGCTTTAGGGCTTTAGCAGACTTCATTTCCTCCAGAGAAACATTTGCTACACTAAGCGAGGGCGTTGGTGTTCGGGTGCACCTGTTTTTAGATGCAGTGACAGCTTGTGTAATTTACATGATAATAATTCTATCAAACTTTAAAAGATCAGAGGTGACTTTGTGAACGGTCAGATCATTAATTCATATCCGCGGGTTTCCGTGGTGAAAAATACCATTAAAGAACTTAAACAATAAATATATGAGTTATTCAGCAACACTTGACCAAAAAAGTTGTAAGCAAGCGCTAACCAGTCCAGGAATAAGCTTGCAAACTTAAAATGTTAGAATGTTTTTCTTTATCTGTCAGGGGTCGCTCCTAGCTCTAAATCTTTTTTTCTTGTCATAAACTCCTGATGATTCGTGTTATTCTGGTGCCGGAGCATTCTTAGCTGCTCTGCTCTCCAAAGTATTTTGTGCCGGGTCCACTGAGCCAGCTTCTTCTCATTACGTCCGTGCATTGCCTTACATTACTTCCATGCCCCTGTGGTTGGAGGCAGCACGTTTCATGTTTGCCTTTGTGATTGAGTGAATGTGTTTGCCTGTGAGAGCTCGCACACATGCCTGTTTGTGGGTTGGTAGATGTACGCGTGCACGTGTGTGTGTGTGTGTGTGTGTGTGTGTGTGTGTGTGTGTGTGCCTGAACTCATGGCGTGAGCTTGTGTGTTTGCGAGAGAGAGAGAGAGAGAGAGAGAGAGAGAGAGAGGGAGCTGCTTTGAGCTGGAGGGAGGTCTTCTCCTCCGAAAATCCCCCACAATTCCTTGCACCTCTGCGGGCAGCGGCAGTGGAGGTAGTGGCAGCAGAGACGGCGGCGGCGGCAGCAACAACAGCAGGCTGATTTCCATGAGAAAAGAGCATCAGTTGGGTTAATGGGAGGGACAGCCCTCTGAGGGGACAAATGGTAGTTAATAACCAGGGAAGAATCGGAAAAGCTCTGATCCCTTTCTTTGTACTTCTTCACCTTCTAGAGGCACGGATGGGATGGGGTGGGTGGGGGTGCAAAGGAGATGGGTGAGGGAACAAGGGACACTGGGTTCATGCTAGAATGGATGTTTTTTGCTGAAGGGATGCAATAAGATTGTACTATTTGTTATTTTCTCAGGACAGCGGGAGAAAAAAACGGGCAAGCTGAGAGCCTGAGAACTGGAACACAATATAGGGCATCGCAGAAGAAGTGTGTGTGTGTGTGTGTGTGTGTGTGTGCATACGGTGCAGTTTGTGTATTTGCACTTTTTGTGTAGTCGCATGTACACGTGTTTACATGCATGTGTGTTCAGTGTCAGTGGACGAGCAGGGAAAGATTTTGTGATATGTGAGGTTTCACACAGTAGCTGCCGGTCACTTTGAGAGAGGGACGGCTGGAGAGGAGGAGAGAGGTGCTGCATGAACTGTATGCCGGGAATGGAAAGAGCGGAAGAGTGTGAGAGAAGTAAGTCGGAAAAGCAGAGATAGACAAGGAAGAAAGAGAGAATAAGAAATAGAGAGAGATAAAAATCCCGGCTCAGGTTGCATCCAGCTCAACTGAGTGGCGAGGATGTTTCCGAATCTCACGGGCGTTACCCGAGTGCAAAAAGCTGCATTACTCAAGAAGTGATATGTCTTTCCCATATATACAGTAGGGCTATAGGTAATCGAACCGCAACACTATTTCCGTGAGGGAAAGTTCATTGATTACTACAGCTACTACTACAGTACTAGCCTTTTGACCCGCACCTCATGGTATTCATCAGGGGCTGGATTTGGATGGATTTTGCTTAGTTGTCAGTTGCGGTTAAAGGCTCAGTAGAAACCTAGTATGAGGGCGGTGAGTTAAGATTTTTTTCTTCTCTACTTGTGCTACTGAAACATTTTGAAATTAACCGTCAGCCCGTAATTACCGCTTATGGCCACAGTGTCAAAAGTTTCTTAAAGATGGGACATTAAAGGCTACACAGTTTTTGTTTCCATCTTTTACATGCAAGTTGATCCCTGTTCTGATTCATAAAGTCCACTTATTTTCATATCACTCTTTCATATAATATGAACAGGGTTTATGTTTGGGATAAAGTCTGCTGGGTGCAAAAACATGCACAAAACATCACTCTTTACCTTCTTTATAGTAAATACAGCACTCTATACATTTACTACATTTAGTTGGCAGCCGTGACAGAGAGAAGAATGATGCTTTGCTGTGTAGTGGAATGATTGAAAACAGACACGAATGTGCAGTGCAGCATACACACAAACACACTCGCACACACACACACACACACACACACACACACACACACACACACACACACACACAGATATTTACAAGGCTAATTAAAGTAAAAAAAAAAAGAACCTTCACTTTTTCATTTTTATTATGCATAGGCACAAAGTTAATAATACAGGCACACATGCTGTCTTTTACTCACACTCTCGCAGAGGCTTTTTGGACCAGCGCACATTCTGACGGGTCCTGCAGTATGCCGGTCAGAAATAGTAAGAGGATGCTAGATGCTTGAACCACATACTGCCACTTTTCCTTGTGGATCTTTTTCTAGGAAGAGCGGGGCAGCTGTGGCTTTTCAGAACCTAGATCCATCCATCAACCAGCACCCATGGTTTACACCACACAACACACACACACACACACACTCTCTTTCCTCTCCCCCTTTACCCTCCCTCCCCTACTCCCTCCTTTCTCCATTTCCATGTATCTTAATTTCTTTCTGTCTTCTCTTTTCTTCTCTCTTTCTTCATCCCCCTTTTCCCTCACGCACTGTGTCCATCCATCCCTCTCTGTTTTACCCTTCATCCATCCTTCGCTCCCATACTAAGATTACAGCCCCCAGGCCACTTCCGCCAGGCTGTCTGCAACAGATTTATTAATAGGCTTTTCTCTCTCTGCAGTAAACACAGCGTTGGTTTAGGGGGTCGTCTCTCAGACATTGATAGACTTGTACTTAACCTTAGGCTCTGACTGACTTGGGAATAGAGGAAAGCCAGTTTGTTTCAAAGATGATCCATTGCAGATTAAGTCATGCAGGGACTGCTGGAAATAAACACATGTAGGAAACAGAAATGACTTTCAGTAAAAGTGCCAAAAAGATTTGCAAATTTGGTGATATTTTATTGCGCTGAGTGTGGTGAGGTGAGAAGACAGGGTGGCAGAGGGGATGTCTTGTCACAAAGGTCATTTGGTGGATTTAATTACATGTGTTGCAAACGTGCAGTGTACACCTCAGCCTGCTGATCCTCGGTAATATACCTCAGCAATTGACAAAACAGTCTCACCGCAAGATCCATTCAGTAGCTCTTTTGGAGCTTTTTATTATTTCACATGATCCTCATCATCAAGAGTTTGCCCAGCTGTCATTTAATTGTAGATGTTGAATATTTTTTCTGAGACTTGACCCTGGATACAGAAGTTGACAGAACAATCTCAGGTGAGCATTCACGAAGCCCCGTCCCCCTTTAGATGCTGATGCTACGACTGTCAAGCGGTCCAGTCTCGCACGGCACATATGCAGTCCACTATTTTTGTTTTAGACTGTGGTAGACAAAAGCAGACTTCTCGTTTCTAGTCGGTCACCATTGATTTGCCGGCTGAAATGGCAACTATCAATGGAAGATGTGTAGCTAGATAGCTAATTAAGCTAACATTGCTCCGTGAGTCGGTTGAGTCGGTTGGTTTAAAACGACACAACGAAATATCCACCTGACGGCAACATAATTAGTAATGTGCTAAAAGACTGAGGCTAAAGCTGCACGTCCCAGGCCAAAAGTCTGCGTCTTCGGCAGTTCACGATCCATGCAGAAGACAGCATTGTTGTTGTATAGCTGCGTAGAGCAAGTGTGATAAAGAATTTAGGTGCTCACCTTACATATTTGGACGAGCAGACAGGAGTTAGATTTTCACTGTTAACGTGAACATGAGAGAAAAAGCTCTTAGGATGAGGATAACTAATGTGTTTGACAAAAGTAACTCTATCTCGGGTAATGAGTTTAGCTGGGGTTCCTGCAGTGCAAACTTTCCGAAATCTAATAAAGAACAGGACAGAACCAGTAACTTTAAACTCTGACATCCTAGGCCGGCTTTGACACAGTGGGGAAATACTAACTGTTCATACGTAACCTGTAACCCCACAAAATAATTTTGTATGAAATACTCTTTGGCTTGGGAAGCAAAGCTGGGTTTGCTATTTTAGGTAGTAAGATAGTTAGCCAAAGATGCTAACATATGCAGCTTACGTTAGAGCAGAGACACACACTGATCCATTCCTCACATTTTTGCCCTTGTGTTTTCGGTTTTGGAAAGACTAAAAAATGCCACCACCCTCCAAACTTTTTATAAACAGAGCGTCTCTCTTTCAGCCACACGCACACACTTCAACATGTGGACAAATCCAACGCTTGACAGGCCTGCCAGGCATAGTTACGGTTGCTAAGCAATGACTGGACAATCACTATTTGGGGGAGCAGTTTAGCGAACAGTCAATTCCATGACAAGGGGGCAAACTCCGTCTTTTGACGAAGATTGTGTGATTAGATCGAAAGCTCCAGAACCGCTACTAAATGGACTGTCGATTATGGTGCCAAGGTCAAGAATGGACGTTTAAGCTCAGCCTCGGAAACAGGTTTAAATTAAAGAATGCAGGTAAAGGAGGAATAATTTGCAGACTTGCTGCAGTGGTATGGAAAGAATTTGATAAAGTCCAAAATAAAACAAAATATCATTACTCAGGCATTGTATGACTACATATGTAGCTATGAACCCTCTGTCATTTACTATATTGGGATATGTGTGTGTTACTGTCATATTGATCTCCCCCTGTCCACATAAATCATTCTGAACAATGGAAATCCTTCAAATTCGTTCAGGTCCAAGTTGGGGAAAATGAAGACATTTTGAAAAAGAACATCTGCACGAACTGCAGTTTGGCATGTTGAATTTGCCTGAGCCATTTAAGAAGTAGTAGATCAGTACTGGACCAACTGGTCAGGTATCCGCAGACCCACCAAATGAAACATGTCCTACTGCTTTGCTGGCATGTCGTCATGCTGGATTGAATGCTCAGGAAAAGACATACCTTGAACGATATACTGACATCCTCATGGTTATTAAGCGTGTGAAGGGTATTCTTATCGCTGCATGTGTTGCTTGCATGATGAATCTGTCCAGGGAAGTGGCATAGACATTTTGTTGTCTTATGGTTGGAGAGACTGATGTTGCAGTCTGTTGAATTAAAGTTTTTTCGTTACAGTGTCATTTGGTTTGTAATAACTGTGTAACAGACGATACTTCTAAGATAGGAAGCCGTTCAACCGGTCTTAAAAATGAATTCACCTTCGTGTTTTTACTGCTGTTTTGTGTAAAAAATTGAATATTTTTAAAGTAATTTTGTATGCTTTTGTAAGCTACAGCTTCATTGCTTTGTGTGTGTTTTAGGGCTGCAACGTTATTATTATAATAATCATTTAGTATATAAAATGTCAGAAAATGTGGAAAAACACTGACCACAAGCTTCCAGAGCCCACAGTGACGTTCAGATATTCAATTTATAAAAAGCTGAAAAGCAGCAAATCCTCACTTTGCTAAAGCTGGAACCAGCAAAATGTTTGGCACTTTTGCTTGAAAAATGACTTAAATCATTTATTAATGATCCAAATGTTGATGATTTATTTTCTGTCAGTTGAGTATTTGATTGACAAATTGTTTGAGCTCTGGTGTGTGTTTTTTAGGTATTTATATTATTTATCGAGTGTTTATTACAAGTTTTTAAGCTTATAGTCTTTGTTTGTTCTAGCTTTGTGATTGTGCTGTTTTCTCTTCTTTTTATTGTGTGTGTAGTTATTGATCTGGGTTTTGAGCTGCTGCATACATTGCCCTTGCAGTGATAAATAAAGTTGAAATGAAATTAATATTTTAGTGTAAAAATGTATTTACTCCCTGATGTAACGATTGTAATTCATCATAAACTGCAACAGAATTCCTATTATAAGAGAGCATTTTGAAGCGTGCCTTTCTTTCTATTTAAAAATTCAGGCAGATATTTTGATGCTTTTTGTTAGAGCCAGTTTAACAGGCAGCCTGTGAGGGGCCTGTCATACAGAGACTGACTTTGACTGATGGTCAGTGCAACTCTATGGTGGCTAAGGCTGCAACTAATGACTGTTTTCGTTATGGATAAATCTGCTGATTATTTTCTTGATTCATTGATTAATCATTTTTGTCTCTAAAATGTCAAAAAATTGTAAAAAAAAAAAGACCATTCTCAAGTTTCCCAGAGCCTAAGTTGAAATATTCTAATTGCTTGTTTTGTTCGAACAACAGTCCAAAACACAAAGATATTCAGTTAACTATTTAAAAAAAATGAAGAAAACCACGTAAGAAGCTGCAACCGATGAAGTTTTGGCATTTTTCCGTAGATAATAACTACAGAATTGCTGCTGATTAATTTTCTGACAGTCAACAAAAGGATTCATGATTTCAGCTCTAATGGTGGCCAGCAAGGGCAAACTTTGACAACACCAAAGACAGTTTGTAACTGAGATATTTAATTATTTGTAGGGCTAAAAAAAAGAAACAGAAAACCAGTTAACTGATTGGTCAATCCCTAGAAAATTAATTGCTGAAACCTTTGATCCATTAATTGTTGAATTCAGTTATCAAAATACCAAATGTGGTGGTTACAGCTTCTCAAATAGAATGATTTGCTTTTCCATCATTTCAGACTTTGCTAATTGAATACTAAAAAAAAAATCACTGTTGAAAAAAAAGCAATTTATGCAGAACTTTAGACTATTAATTTGGAAACAGAATGTGTCATTATTTCTGACATTTTATATACTAAAAAAATTATTTAAAAAGAAATGCAGCAGTAGATGAATCTGTAATGAAAATAGTCATTAATCATCAATTATTTTCATCAAAAACGGTTGCCTGACAGGGTGGTAGATGAGCTTTTCTGATTCTTTCTGCTGTAAATGAATCTTATTGGCATTTGGAGCTTAGCAGGTGACAGTTTTGGACTTTTCTTTTAATGATGGAGAGTCATTGTCAAGAACTGGCTTTCCCAAAAGCATCTGTACTCCAAAGTCGCTCATTCCTAGGAGTGGACAGAGATGTATTTATGAAATAGGGCATAACCTCAACCATCGAGTTTACCTTTTGCTTTAATCCGAGTCTGTTCATTCCCTTCCGTAACTACAAAATTGTATCCAGATTTTAGTCAATTTTAGGATTTTTTTGCCGTCAAGCAGGAGTGTTGTGACGCAGACACAGTCTAAAAAACTAAATTTCTATTATTATCTGTTCACATGGTAAGCTGCGCTTGGAGCCAAAGTGGAAGTACTGTGGTGCACTGGTATCATGCGCTGTAGCTGAGAAATGCACCAGTACTAGACGGTCTAGTATGCACATGTAGAGAAAGGACTGATGCGTGCCAAAGTGTTGTTGAGATTCAACACGTGACTCAGCACAGAGTTATGTGTGTGTGTGTGTGTTAGCGGCACAGTAATATCTGGAATATGGACCCGGTCTGTCCAGCCCAGTCTAGAGATGCCGATTAGTGAGTCAGCGAATGGGACAAAACCTGATCCATGCAGAGAGAGAGAGAGAGAGAGAGAGAGAGAGGGAGGGAGAGAGAGAGGGAGGGAGAGAGGGAGAGAGTAACTCCTGACTCACACACTCACTCTCACACACACATACAGCTACAGTAGTAGTGACAGATGATTGCGCCGCTCCTGATTCATACTCGGGAGCGAGTAAGAAGGGAGCAGGGAAAAAGCGAGAGAAAGCAGAATGTAGCCACAGTGTCTGATGACACATTCCCTCTTCCTTCCTCTGAAGTGATTTTTAATAACGCCTCCACCACCCCGCCCTGCTCAACAATCCCCTACTCACTAAATAATGCCAAGCAAAACCTCCAACTCCCTTGGTAGACAAAAGAAATTTCTCCACAGCTCATGCGAGTGTTCACTGACAGAGATGCAGCTAAGAAGACGGGGAGTGAAAACAGAGTTACTCTTAATATATGAGCATGAATTGAGATAACTGAGTTGCTTGATGTATCGATTGATTGGCTGGCTGCCACCTGAGATTTATCTTTGAGAAAAAATGTCCAAAGTAATGTGAGAATAGAGAGAAAGAGGAGGGCAAGTAGCATTATCGGTTACCTGAAAGGTCTGTGTGTCTTCCAGTTTAAATGTAGAGAACAGCATAATTCACACTGATGACTTGTAGGATGCAAATACGTGCACATGTAGTGATATTGTTAAACATTCACGTCTGCCATTACTCTATGCATGGTTGGTTTCTTGTTACAGTCCAGCTATAAACCAATGGACTCTCTTCAGTGGATGCGGTGGTCGAAGAAGATTTCAGATGCTTTAATTAATTAAAAGGAGAAATACCACAGTATAAAATCCTAAAGAGGATCCAACAGTGATGACATAACATTTTGATTTTGTTCGTCCTTAGTAATTATTGTTTGGTAAAGTGGGGAGTATGAGACTCTGAAGAGACTAACTTTGACATGAGATACAAAAACTGTGGGTGTCCTTGCTAAATTAAGGCTGTGTGTAGACATCCAGTTATGAGCCATTTCATATATTAGTAAAGGTATCTAAAATTGAGTTATTACAAGTGAAATGTCCTTTGAAGGTTTTATTTACAAAAAAGTCATAAATATGCCAAAAGGAACTTTCTCCACACAGATTTTGATTGGGAGATGTTCTCATTTGCCTTTATGACTACAGTCCTAGTGTTGAGTCCTTTATTTCACATTATAATAAATGTATAATTCATTATACAAACATTATTGCAAGTCATGCCAGACAGCTTAGATTAGAATAATCCGAATTTTAAATGATAAAAACAGAATTAAAAATACAGTTACTGCAGTTATTATCTGTATGTGTGAAGAGTCGATTGACAGGACTTGTGATATTACTATAGATGTCTTAAAAGGTTTTGTGACTGTTTAGCATGCGTGCTGTCATTATGACCAATAGAAAGTCATAGATATCTAAATTGTAATTATGGATAGTAAACATAAAAAACTATTTTACCTCGAAACAGTTTGCCACACAGGGACAATCCTCAAATATGTATTGTACATTTTTGTTGTCAAAAAACATCTCTGTTTGCTTCAACCCTCGGTATTTAGCATTTATAAACAGTATATAAGCAATTAATAAATGGTTTATGACACGCCATAATGTGGTTGTAAGCAGATATAAGGACATTTGAGGCCTTTATTAATGTATTTGTCAACAACTAAAACTCCTCTTGTGAAGCATCATAACTGGTGTATATGTTGAATGAATAACAGCACAGTATAAAGACATGTTGAACTCTGAAAACTTAGTTTGACATAACATTTTGAACTCAAGGTCCCCTTACTAGGTTTTATTTTTCAGCGCTTTCATCTGGAAGGCCACGAGGTGCAGTTTGATCAGTTGTCATTACAGTAAAGAAGTATTTATAAATGAATAAATATTAACTAATAATTCTAATTCTTATAATTAGAAAAAATGATATAACAATGAAAAAGAAATATATATACAAATATTAACATAATAGATATGTTATATTTCATATTCATATACCATTTAAAGACATGTTTTATATGATTACAACTGTGTTATATAATATTGTTAATCAGTTACAGGTGCTTCACAGGAGGAGTTATAGTTGTTGACAAATACATAAAAAACACTTAAAAATGTCCTTATATCTGCGTATACCCACATTATATTATATTATTAACCACTTATTAAATGTTTATATACTGATTATAAATGCTAAATAGGAGGGTTCGATTTTGGTGTCAGCAATTTTTGACCCAGTGGCTTATTTTCTTCTCTGTTTCCAGGAAGGGCTTGCATGCATTACTTCAGTTCTCACCAACCTAATTACCAGCGGGATGCTCACACTCTTCCTCTATCCTTCATCACCTGTTAGCTTCTCTGGTTTTCTTCCCTCCCTAACCTGCTTACTCTATTCCTCTCCCCTCATGGCTCTCACTCTTAATGTTGTGTTTTGATCAGTTGCGGAGCTCCCTCTCTTCTCCGCCTCACAGTGCATTTCCCTCTTTTCTCAAGCATACTTCTCCTTCTCATTATTTCCTCAAGTATACTCCTCTGTGCCATTCTCTTCTCAGAGCTTTGAATTTTCCCCCTGCTCTCTTTTTCTTTCCTCCACGACCACTTACCAAATTAAACCCCTCACCCACTCAAATGCATTCCATCAGCTTCATAAACACACACGTGGTACCAAACATGTAATGGTACTCAGAGGGACTTCCTCCTCTCTCCTCCTCCTTCCTCACATCTCTCCATCTATTCTCTTCATCTCGCTCTCCATCTTTACGCTCAAAATCTCGGTGAACAACACCGAAAATGAAAGTTGGAAAAATGAACGTGGGGTGACAACTGCGAGTCCCCTTTCTGCATCCCCTCCAGGGCCAGTGTGAAGTTTTCAGTTTGATTGAAGGCCTCTTTTCTGTGGTGTGCGGTGTGAAAGCTGTCCTAATTGAATGATAAAGTGCCCCGAGATGGAGTCCAGTGAATAGCCAACAATGGCCAGCCTGTGTGTGGTAGAGGGATTTTGGTTCACATCCAGCCTCTGCCTCTCTACTCCGAGAGGGGGCCTATTATAACACTCTCTGCTGGACTCGGTCACGTGATGCTGCTTCGCTCCCTGCTACTCACCCTCACCCTCCCCCCCTGCCTCCCCTCCCTATTCGTCCTCCCGTCTCCCCCTCCCCAGTGTGGCCTGGCCAATCCGATCACATCACTGGCCTCTCTTCACTCTGCTGGTTTGGTTGGATGGGCTCATTTGGCCAGCGAGTGACTTTCAGTAGCGGCTATCTGTGTGCCTGTGTGTGTCTGTACATATCTATCAAGTCAAAGTGCCCTCAGCACTGTGAGTCCATCCACTGCTCCCAGGACACCAGGGCGACATGGGGAGACATAGCAAAATTGTAAGACAATGAAGTTTTCTGAAGTTTCAAAATTGACAAAATCACCAGATTCCAAATCAAATTTCACATTTCTGGTTACCTTTTTGGCTTGTGACCCATTAAAACCAAGCAATATCTACGTACAACCCCTAGTTTCGGCTTATGGCCCTTGTGTGAACATAAGCGGTTCACCCGAAGAGTGTTTTTTCTTTCACAGATTGTTTGAACTATTTTTGGGGTCTGAATAAGTTAAAATATCCGATATTTCACAAGAAAAAAAAAGAAAATTCGGAATAAAAAACATAAGGGGATATTTACTAAGGTCTTGCGCTCCTTTTATAGGCGTTAAAAAAGTCAAATTGTGTTTGTCCTTATTTAATTAAGGTCAGCACAGAAGAAATTCAGCTAAACATCTGCTGCACCTGATTTATCACCGCAGACTGACCTCTGTGGCAGAGAAAACTGATGAAATCTGGGAATAGCAGGTGTAAAATGTGCAGCACTGTTTTATCAGACACACACTGAGGGAGAGAGAATACAGCAGAGAGACAGTGAGTGAGACAGACAGACAGAGACACAGAGAGAGAGAAACGTAAATTAAAAGTTGCATTATAAAGTTACTTTACAGTAGCTCTCAGTTCAACACCACAAGACAAAAGAGCAGCAACGCTACAACCTGTTATTTTTCACAAGCTCCAGTCCAGTGTGATATGATTGAAGCAGCCAGTAATAATTAATATAAGTAGGCCATTCTTTTTTTTTTTTTAAGTTTGTTAACAGAAATCTCCCAAAAAGATTTTTTTCCTAACTCTTTCAATCACTGATCTTTTTGTTGAGCTGACAACATCAGGCTATTTAACTAATAGATAGATAGATTTTATTGTCCCCAAAGGGGGAATTTGTTTCCACAGAGTGATATGTTTACTGTTTCCTCACAAACAGCCTTCCTCTTGCAGATTCATGCTTGCAGTTCCAAAAGTGTCTTCTTTTCAACCAATACTCCCAAGTTCAGCAGCAAAAAAACGTATCTTTACTATACTATAATACTTTTTTCAAATTAGCCCATCATTAGATCTTATTTAGCAGTAACTTTATGTGAATCAGATAAACTGTGGCTCATCTGTAGTCTTAGTGAATACTCCACCAAAATAAAAAAATGCGGTGTAATGGCAAGAACAAACAGACTCTCTGATATAATAATATACAGATATTATTATAATTGTTTGGCGTCAATACTTCATTTGTGTATGATTGTTTGGACTGCGAGATGAGAACAGTACACTGATAATGATGACATGGAACTACAAATTACCCTACTGACTGTTATGTCCAGACTTCAGGGACACTCTTCTCCCCGGGTTGAGGAGTCTGACCCTGAAGACTGGATAAATAACTGATGCTCTTTTTCCTCTGTACTCATTCAGAGCAGATTATACTGATGTATGTTTTTGCTGCTGTGAGTCCGTCTGCAGACGCTTGAAGTAAACCTACAGAAAGACGAGTGATTGCCTTGAGTGTTTCTTTATTCCGAAAGAATTGCCACTACAGCGGTGATGCGAAATTTTCCCCCTGACGGTCATTTGTGACAGAGTTCGACAAATATCCCCGGTAATAACTTGTGACCCCTTAGACTTATCTTGGGACCCTTTGAGAGGGCCCGACCCCTAGGTTGAGAACCATCAGCGTCCTGATGCTGCATATTTAGACATTAATCTGCAAAGTTGAATGAAATTTTTTTTACCAGTTTCTCAAAACACAGATTAGCAAGGCGAGTACAGTCAGACTTATCTTTTTATCTTCCAGGAAGTCAGGCCTGGTTTGAAGTCGTTCGCCTGCTGTTTGGTTGTTGTGGTGAGGATGTGAAGATGGCCGGTTGATCTCCCTTCATTCTCAGCTAGATGGCAGCATGGCCACCAAGAACCCAATCAATACTTTTACTGATTTATCAGTGGTTAATCTGCTATTTAGCGCTACTGTGGTTTGCAGGGGAATACTCACTGCATGTGGAGTAGTTGAGTTGGTAGATTTTGTCCTGACAGGGAGCGGTAGGCACGCAGGGGCCGAGGATGGGTGTGCAGTAAGGAGCGGTGGTACGGATGCTGGGCAATCTGTTAACTATTTTACCCTCCAACTGAAACCTAAACCTTTCTCAGAGAAAGACAGAGCGTCTAACAGAGCTCCTTACATTCCCCCCACCCGTACACACTCATATATACACACATACACACTCTCACTACACACACACATTTAAAGTGTTGGAGAGGTAGTGAGGTGGAAGACCACCCTCTGGCATCCCAGTCATTCAAATGAGTGTGTGTTTTTATCTCTGGGGACTGGAAGAATGGAGAAGGAAAGTGCTGTGTTAAAATGTGTTAATGAATAACTCCTGAGCTCAACACTCTTTCTGCACGGACTCCCTGTCAATTCTTCCTTCCTCCCCCCTCAACAAAACCCTTTCTTTCATTCTTTCTTTCTTCAGTAGATGTGTTACACCTGTCGGGGTTTGTCTTAGCTTGCGCTGGACGTTTATGTTGAAGAATAGTGTACGTCAGATTGATAATATTGGAGAACACAAAGTGTTTGGTGCTATCAGTTTCAAAAAGCTGTTTTACCAACTTATAGCTGCATATAAATATGAATTTTACACTCCACTTTGAAAGTGGTGTGATGGGTCTACCAAATGATTAATTAAGTTACCCCAAGTTTACTTCCATGACTAGCGAGTACTTTCAGGTTTCTATGACTTATTATTTCTATGACTATTTATGTATTCACTGATCTACTGTGCATAATGTTTTTTGAGTAGCATACCGGGAACTTCAAAACAAAATCTCATTATACAACCCTGTGTTGTAAAATGATCAATGAATCTATCTTGTATCTTAAGTTGTGAATGCAATTTTTTGTGTAATTTATAAAAAACGTGCTGACTGGAAATATCAAGAAAAATCATGACATGATATTATGTAATTTGGAATGTTTCGTTTGTAGTAAAACAAGACTAAGCCATGCTAGCAGCTCTATGAGGTTGCATTTAGGCACAGTGGTGCTTTGAGCTAAATGCTAACATCGACGTGCTAACATGCTCACAGTGACAATGCTAACACACTGATGTTTAGCAGGTATAATGTTTTCTAACATGCTAACATTTGCTAATAAGCACTAAACACAAAGTACAGCTGAGGCTGATGGGAATGTCATTAGGTTTGTAGGTAGTTGGTCATTAAGTGAAATGTCAACCTGCTGGTGGCGCTAGAGGAAAAGTCAGGGGATAACTAAAGTCATTAGGATTCATCCTCTGAGGACCATAAATGTCCTGGCAATCACGCAGTATTTGCTGAGATATTTCAATCTGGAACAAAGTGGTGGACGGTGAAACATTTTTTATTGCGTTTTTATTATGTTGGGCTCTGTAATACTGTTAGATTTGCAATATTCCAATACCTACTACTGGGTTAAAGCCATTTTAGCCACTAGTTCACTTTTTGGTAGTCAAAATTGAATTTCTTAGTCACAGTGTAATTACATACAAGTTATGACACAAGATCAAATATATACAAAACTTTTT
Source organism: Siniperca chuatsi (assembly GCF_020085105.1). Classification (NCBI taxonomy): domain Eukaryota; kingdom Metazoa; phylum Chordata; class Actinopteri; order Centrarchiformes; family Sinipercidae; genus Siniperca; species Siniperca chuatsi. Next base: position 2,418,407 of record NC_058051.1, read on the forward strand.
CTTGTCTCAAACTTTGATGTTTTTCCCCCCCATTCAGATTTTATTATAGATTTTCCATGACAGTCAAATACAGAAGAAAGGGACCGTGTTTATTATTTATTTTATATATTTATTATTTTATGCATATGTTTCTATTTTCTATTTTTTTATAACACATAGTGTGTCCATAGGGACACATGCATGCACATGATCTTACATCAACACATACTTTGCTCCAACATATAAATATACTTTTTATTAGTTTTTTTAAACAAACATTATTACCAAACTTTGACAAATCAAGAGAACATAATTTTACAATGCCATTGACATAGAAAGTGGATTTCATGTGGATTGGTCACGTCATTGCCAATACCTAATCCGCCTAATAAGGTCAGTATCGATCAGGTGCATCCCTAGCTGAAACAATCAGTCGATTAATCTGTTAGTTGATTGAAAGAAAATTAACAATTTTGACAATCAATCAATCATTTCAGTCTTTTTCAAGCAAAAATGCCAAACATTAGCTGGTTCCAGCATCGCAAATGTGTGGATTTGCTACTTTTCTTTATCATATACTGCATGATAGTAAACTGAATATCTTTGGTCGGACAAAACGTGCAATTTGAATTTGTAACCTCGGGCTCTGGGAAATTACAGTACAACGGGCTTTTTCACAAATTTCTGACATTTTATAGAAAAAACAATTAATCAAGACAATAACTGACAGATGATGAAAATAATCATTAGGTTCAGCCCTAATAGATACCTTTTGTATTGTACACCTACTGTAGGCGATAGTTTTGTAGCTTCCCCGTCCTTTGTGTCCCAGACTGAGCGGCCCACCTCTGATCTGTCATCCAATACGTACTGCTCTGCTTCAATACAAAGACTCATCTGTGAGCTCTGACACTGGAGAGAGGAGACTCGCTGCGTGTCACTGCAGAGCTAGAATGGGTTAAAGTGATACGGGTGAAGCTGTGCTTGTATTAATATGATTCAGTCAGCCCCGTGAATCCGGGGCCTCGGCGTGTAAAGCCATTTATTTGCGGTATACTGTAAGTTTCTTATTCAAAAGTAACAAAAAGGGCTGAACGAGTTGATCTTTCTCTCTAATGCACATTTGTCACACGGAACTGAAAACCCCCTGCATGTTCATCAGCGGCTGCTGTTGTGAACATCTGTGTTATCTGCCCTTCTCGGCCTTTTTCTCTTTCACTCGGTTCCTGTCAGCTGGTTGCTTTCTCTTCTTTTTTCATCTCATTCTTGTTATGTTGTTATGCTCCCTCTCTCTCTCGCGCTTTCTCTCTCCTTCGCTCCTGTTTGCTTGTCGTATGGCTGTCATCTGCCCGACGGTGCCTGCAGCCTCCGATTCTCAGAACGTGATCAAGTTTCAAAAAAATTCAAGGAATGCAAGCTGCCCACTGCCCATTTTTCAAGGCCCTGTTTATGCAAGAATGTTATTTTTACAAGTCTCTACCTTTAACCCCCCCTTCCCCGCAACACACACACACCTTTCCCCTTCCATTACCCTGAACATCCTTTAAAAATACACATGGAGAATGGATAAAGAGCGAGTGGGGTTGGGTGTGGGGGCATTCAGCAAACAAGAAACAAAACAGAGGAAAATTAGCAGTAGAATGAGAGGGGTAAGGAAAGAAAAAAAGCAGAAAAGGCTGTGGGATCTATTGAAACCTGTAGATTTCTGTAAACAAAAGCCTGTTTAACAATGCCTGTTGTTTTAAGCTGAGCTGACGTTGCCAAACTTAGAGATTGTTTGTTGCTGACCCCATCTGAATCAGCGAGAGCCAGTGGCAGCCCAGGGAAACAAAAGTGTCAGAGTCCCAGTGGCTGGATGGACTGGCTCAGACCACAGGCTGCATGTGCTTCAATCAGAGCAACTAAATAATCACTGTGTGCCAGTCTCGGTGTCTGTTGTGCATCGGTCTTTCATAGATACATTGTTTTTATAGCTGTAAAGCGCTCACTGAATAGCACATACTGGACGTGAGTCTTCAGGTGATTTTGTTAGCGTCTAATGGCTTTCAGACAGTCACCTCGTTATGTAAATGTGATGGCAATTTCATGTCTGTAAATCTCAGGTCTGAATACGCACAGTGGTCACTTTTATGTAAAAGTCACAACGATAATCTTACTACGTTCTGTATCACTTCCAACTCGTCTGATCTGAACACTGTGAGATTAACATAAAGGCCACAGAAGCACAAGGCAAACCACGCACAGACAGAAATGAAGTGCACCTCTTGTTCCGCCTGCTATGATCACATTATCTCTTATACACAATGAAAATAAAATCTGTTTAATAAACCACAATTCTTCTCATCTGAGATCAGTCTATAAAAATAGAAGACCCACTGCTTTACATACAACGTGAACGAGAGCCCCAACTTAACTTCTTGCCATTCTGTGCATGTGCACTGTCGGACATTATGAAATACACAGCATTACTCTCATAAATTATTCAACAATTGAGAAAGTATCAGGGGATTCACGATTCAAAGGAAGGGGCAAGAGTCCCTCACGCTCATGAATGTCTTTACTGTCATTACTTTAACTGATAGATGAAGTCAAAAATCTTATGTGTTCCAGGCTTTCTGAAAAGGCCTTCAGCCAACCTCTGTTTAGGTATAATTTAGCACAAATGTGAACAGCTGACTTATGGCATTAAATAGAGCCTAGACAGCAACAGAATGCGGACTGACTCAATCATATCTTATTAATCATAAGTCCGTGTACTGGCCCGATAATCAGACTGAATTGCCATTTCGTTTCACTTCATTATCTTCATCATATTACCTTGATCTATTTTACAGTAATGGCTGAAAAAATCAAGAGATGTGGGTAGAAGTCTGGAAACAGGCTACAGATGCACGTACAGTTCAATAGCACCAAAATAGTGCAGCTAGTACAATCCTAGAACAATCACGATAAAGTGTGATTCAATCCTGCATTAACCTGGACTGAACCCTAATGATGGCACCACAAAAGAGTAGGCTTCTTTAAGGAATACCCTGAAATGACTGATTACTAGTCAACATGTCTTCAAACTAGATGAAAATCTGCCAGTGGAGTGAATTAATTTCACTTGACAACACTGCAGTTTGACCTGCGGAGAATTTTCCATAATGATTATTTTGGAAAATGGGAGATATCTCCACTATAGTATCAAGATAATGGGACTTTGTGGCTTGGGGGTCTGTTGAATCTGAAGGAACCCATTTGCACATTCTTGAATAATAAAGTTGCTCTAATATTACTATATGGATTAAATAACTATGTGAAAGGGGGATGTAGCTCATTTTTGATAAACCCACTGTACACTACCTGCTCAGCACAAAACAGACACAGTTAGCGCCTAGCTGGTGAACATAGTGGAGCATTTAGCAGCTAAAGAGCCAGATATTTCCCTCAGGAGTTGGTGGGGACCAAAACAGAGCTAAAAGAGAGTGAATGATGGACATAATATAATTATATCACATTGTTAAGTTTATATGGCTATGTAAATACTATTATATAGTAGTATTTAGATGTCACATCTAATTTTGCTGCTATCATCAGTTGTCTGTTGAATAGATGTTCTTAAGAATGCGTATTCTGACTATGGACTCAGTATTGCATATTTAATACCGTAAATATCGTATGCTTATGTAAGTGAGGAGGCCAGTGGTTGTAAAAGTTTGCATGTTTGTTGTGTCCGCAAAGGCTCTGCTCTTTACACATGTTGGAGAGAGGAAGAGAGAGGAAGAGTGAGAGAGAGGGGGAGGGCGATTGGCGTGACGCCCACTGGCACTGTGCCACATCTCGGCTGCTGTGGAGCTCCGTGTCACGGCCAGGACTCCCTGCCAGAAGGGCTTTCCCCAGAATCACCTCTGCGCACACACACACACACACACACACTCTGACTCCTTCACACACACAAAAAAAAACATGCACAGTGCACACACATGCCTTACACTCAGTCATGCTGCCCATGTGTTTAGTGTCAACATTTTGATAAAGCTCTATCCTGTGCTACTAGTCTGACGTGGCACTTTTTTTACTGTTTACCAATAACGAGAAGTGTGCTTTAACTGGTGTTAATGTAAACATCATAAATATCATCTGTTATTATTGTGTACGTGACTAAAGGCCTATAGGTTTTCTAAAGTACATTTACTTAAGTACTGTACAAGTACAATTTTGAGATACTTGTACTTTAGAATCTCAGTACTACCCATTAACGTTCATCCTTAAAAAGATCATTGTACGATAACCTTGAACCCTGAAGAATGTTTTAAAAATGTTTTTAAAAAAACAAACACATTTTCAGCTTTTTTTGAAAGCATTATTTCACCACATAAGAATGTCATTGAATGGCATTTCGGTAAATCACATGTGAAATATAATTCATATGTGACCAAAGACAACATGAGTCCAGGTTTACATATGACTTAGTAAGAACTAATGTGCCCCTGGTGTGAATATTTGACTTATTACTGCACAGAAAGTGATGTGTAAAATACAAGACCACATGTTAAATAATCATCAGCTTCATATAAAGAGCACTTTCTTCATATGTGAGGAATGCGTCCAGGTTCACCAAACATGTAGATTTTTCACATGTGCAACTGTTTCACTGTGAAAACTGTGTCCAATACCGCTAAGCCTTTATTGAATAAGATTTGTGTAGAAGAATCAGTGCAACAAAACAAAATCAAGAGAATGCATTTATTAATTTTGGCCTGAAAAAGTAGCATATGAGATGAGAGCGGGAACTCCTATTGAGTGTATATCTGTTAGGACTACTTTGACACACACCTGCACGCACATGACATCTTCCTATCATTTTTCAGAGAATGTCCAAGCCAACATGCTGATGGTGATAGGCGGTTGGTGAGAGAGATTCTACCCCCAACTGTTTTCTTCACAAATTAGCGTAGAGAGAGAGAGAGAGAGAGACGCCCTGTTGGTGTTTGTTTGTGGAGCCGCTTAATTTTCTAATTAGTCTGCACCAAACCCCAACCATCGTTAAAGGAAGGATGTGTGTTACCCAGATGTCTCTCTCAATCTGATGGTACCAGCCCGGGCTTGGAGAGAGACCAACAGAAAGAACGAGAACATAGAGAGGAGAGAAGTGAGGATGATACTGATGACAATATAGAAAGTCGTGGCTGTAATGAAAATGATGATGATCCTATTTTGCGTCTCATGACATGACATTATACTTTGATGTAGTTTATGTTTGTGGGAGATGTCTTACAGTGTGTGCCAGCTTCTACACGCACATATACACACTGGAAGACTTGAAACTAGACTGCTTGTTTTGATAGGTGCCTCCTAAACGCGTCTGTGGTGACCGAGGCAGGAGACGAAGGAAGGAGAAAAGAGGAGAAGATGAGGCTCCTAACGAGCGCAGGCTGATTTCTGGGTGTTTGAATTGGCATGCGGGACAGAAAGAAGAGAAGGAGTGAGGGATGGAGGGTTGAAGAGATGAAGGGCAGAGCAGAAGCACTGGCAGGGAGGAGGAGGATGATGGGAGGAAGAAGCGGAAAAGGAGGAGGACAAAACAAATGCTAGATTAAAGGGGGACAATGAGTCGGTAAAGCAAAAGGAAGTTGGTGCATGTACTTTCGGGTAGTTGTCCCTCCTTTTTACTTACTTGATGTATTTTGGGCTAACTGTCACCAGCCGGAATTAAAGGGGCTTGGGGCAATTTGTCAATGTTTCCTCTTTAAAGAGTTTATCCTCTCTTAAAGTCAAACTGAAATCTGAATTCTCCTCACTTTTTGTGTAAAACTACAATGATGCTGCAGTTACTGTGCATATTTTTCAAAAGAGCATAAAACCAGATGTATTTGTGGAAACAGCGTCTCAGCTTAAAGCGTCTGGGAGGGCGTTTCCCTTACGAGGAGTTCACTGACGTTTGAGAGTTGAATGTGATTCCCACTAAACGTTACTTTTCATTTCATTTATTTAAATACCTGCTGAGTCATCGCCAGCTTCTGCATGCTTGCAGTGTTCGTTACACACTGTAGAAAGCAGAGGGTCTAGCTAGCATTAGCTGGCTCTTGTTGTGGTGACGGAAAGCGACTACACGGGTAGTCCTGTAACCTCAGGTTCCAGTCACGACACGGAAAAATGCACAGATTCCGTGCCGTAATGCAGGTAGTGCTCAGATGATAACAACAGGTCACAGCGTTAGCCCCCAGCTGGTTGACTGCCTGTGTGGCCATTGGAATTGAAGTGATATTATGAAATATTTTTAGTGCCCACTCAGACAGATATTGCATGTTGCTGCTTTTAATTTCGGTTGTTTTAAGTTTCCCTGTGTGTGTGTGTGTGTGTATTTTAGTGTGTGCATGCTATTTTTAAATGTTTGATTGGATTTGAGTTTAGATTTACGGGCCTGTGCATTCATGTGGGAAGTATAGGCAAGAACTTGATCATGCATCCGTGTGTGTATGCGTGCGTGTCAGAGTGTGTGGCCTGCGGTCTCACTGACAGACACATTCCCAGTGTCAAATAGGCAGCGTGGACTCGGTGTCACCCCCGACAACCTGGCTGACCCCTGCATCCTCCTCACCAGCTCAACACAGCACAGACATAGCACACACACACACACACACACACACACACACACTGGACGGATAGATTAGTAGAAGTTTAAAAAGTAATGCTAGTTAATGTGTCTCTGATATACCCGCAGTGCTACTTATTCTGCTACTGTCATACTATGTATTTGTATCATCCTCTGTTTATGTGTTTGGGTCTTACATTACAAACATTTATGTGTTGATGCTCAGGGTTCCCACGCCTTCTTACCCATCAATTTCAAGGACTTTTCCAGGACTTTCCAGGCCAAATTCCCTCAAATTCAAGGACCCAAACACGGCATAGTTTGAGACGCGGGTCAAGGTTAATTACTCGTACAACACTGATATTTTTTATAATGAGAAATAACAAGCTTTACAGAAGCTCACATACAACTATTAAAGAGAGAGAGGCTTGAATGTGTGAACACTTCTCAGTTGTGCTGTGTTTCAGTGTTGGCAGACGATGTGGTCTCGTATTTTGGACACTAAAAAATAAATCAGTAATACAAAATAAAGATTTGACCTCACTAATCTATTGATGTCCTTGCAAAATATCCCAGTTCTTCAGATCTTTCTAGTGAGCCACTGTTCAGGCAAGTCTGTTCCAAAGTCGTATCCTTTCACGGTTATGTCTGATGTTTGGACGTTCCTATCCTAGATCACCACTGACGGCCTGACTGGTGTAACTTTATAAACTCCCAGAATAGCTCTGTAATGAACTGTGTTACAATTTACATGTTCCCAGAACCCCCAAGGCCAGAAGCATATCTTATTCTTTTATTTATTTATTCCAAACAACACCTCTGCTTCTGGAAAAGTCATAAATCCACCACTTCTTGTGGGTGTTTCGATCAGTAAATCTTTTGTTAGCTGCTTGTAGGTTGAATCACTATTGTGTTTTAAGAAGCAGGAAAATGTACATTCAAATGGACATGAAAGCGTCAGATAATTACTTAAATGTGGCCTTTAAATGACAGCAAAAACTGACAGTTAAGGGAAATTTATATCTTTTTTTCAGTGGGTGAAGTCAGGAGAAGTAGGCAGTGCAGTAGTGAAGGTGTTCCTTGGTGACAGTTAGATGAGCCCTGCCTTCTTCCCCCCCAGCCAGACCACAGCCTGGGCTATCTTTAGGCAGGACACCAGGGCAGCGGTGCTGGTTTTATGGCCACATCCCGGCCCGATGTTGCCGGGACTAACTGTCGGGATGGGTGAGGGTTTGGCATGGCAGAGCTAAGTTCTGGTTGGGGGGGGGGGGGGGGGTAGGCTCTTCCTCTCGCCCTCCACCCCTCTATCCCCCCTCCATGCGTAGAGCTTCACCCCGGGTCATAAAACACAAGCAGGAGAGGAACTGAAACCTGGGGGAGGAGGTGGGGGAGGAGGGAGGAAGGATGGAGAGAGAGAGGGAACACTGTTGAAATAGATGAGGGGTTTGAGCTGTGTTGTTACTGCAGGACAGAGCAGAGCTGCTACAGACCTCTTACTCTGCCTTCGTGTCTGCTGCCTTTCCAGGTTTAATGAAAATTCCCTGTCAAGTCATTTTAAATCATGAAATCACATAATAATAACAGAGCATTCATATATCCACTCTATCATTCCTGTTTACATAGGTTGCAAAAAGCTGCAGCTGCACACTTTATGTTGCTCATTGCTCGTGATTTTTCATCTGTCTCTGGGGACAAATTAGTTTTATTGCACGACATTTTTGATCTCCAAAACATGTTTGCTTTAAATATACAAATCTGTAAATTAAAACAAAGTTCCTATGCTTTAAACCTGTTTTTGAAAGCTTAATATAAATAAATTGGATTTTAGGGTTGAAACGATTAGTTGATTAACGTTTGGTTGTCTGACAGAAAATGAATCATCAACCATTTTGATTATTGATTAATCTTTTAAGTAATTTATCAAAAATGCTAAACATTCACTGTTTCCTGCTTCTAAATATGTGAGCATTTGCTTCTTTTCTCTGTTTTATATCATAGTAAATTAATAATCTTTGGGTTTTGTACTGTTGGTTGTACAAAATAATAACAAGCGACCAATTAAAATGCTTTGATCCTTTCATAGAAAAGCCTTTTATTTTAATTTGAAGGTTGCTCTTTGCTGCAGTCACAGCTGTGTTTGGGCTTCAGACAGTTTCCCTTTGATTCATTCATTGGAGGTTTGACGTTTGGTTGATAATTGATCTAAACGATAAATCACTTATCAAAATTGTTACTGTTATTAACTGTTGTAATAATAATAATAATAATAATAATAATAATAAAACTTTATTTATAGAGCACTTATCAAAACAAAGTACAAAGTGCTTCACAAAGAGAGAAATAAAATACCGCAGTGAATGATAAAATATAAAATACATAAAAACAATAAAATAAACAGACAGCTCAGGTAAGATCAGGATATGCTTTCCGATAAAAATGCATTTTGAGAAGAGACTTAAAATGAATAATTATCTGTCTAATTGATTAATCAACTAGTCGTTTGAGCTCTTCTCTAAATGCTTTGCACCCAGTGAACTTTAATTGTGTTTAACTGGAAGCCGAATTGTGATCACGATTAATATATAATTAATTGTGCAGCCCTGCAAAAACATGCAGGTTATTTAAATTCAAACTGTTTTAGTACCTTAATCTAAAAATGTTATAGTGTGAAACAGTAACAGAACATGTTGGTATGCCCAGACACATTTTCATGTCCTTGTTCTCCTGTTGTATACCTGATGTTGATGTTTCTCAAATGTGAGAATTTGCTTGCTCTTACATTAGTAGGTTGAATATTTTTGGGTTTTGGACTTTTGGTCAAACAAAACAAGATCATTATTGTTTTCTGATGTTTTATAGACCAAAAGACTAATCGATTAATTGAGAAACTAGTCGGCAGATGAACTGATTATGAAAATAATCGTTAGTTGCAGCCCTACACACTTATTCATTTAATTTACAAATTGACATGGAATTTCTTTGCTTCATTATTTACAGTGTTTGGCTGAGTAGTTGTGTTATCCTCATCATTATCTTCTCTCTGTTGCCATAATGACCTAACTTTCCCACCAAAAACTATTAATGTCCTAATTTGACTGAGGACACCAAAAAAGAAATTTTCTGGAAGTGTTTTCTGGCACCAAAGAAGTGAGCTGATGTCGGCCATGTCGGCTTCATCCTCCCTGGCTTCCAGTCCTGTTCAATGTGGTTAGTAAAGCATGACATGCCTCCCCCCCACCACCTGCCATCATCTCTCTCTGGAGTCACTTGACTGGTGCAAAGACCCCTGACTCCACCGCTGCAAATGACTCCCGGTTTCCCTCCCTTTTTCGTCATCCTTTATCCCTGCCCCTGCTTCACTCTCCGTCTCTCTCAGCGTAACTCTGCTGCTTCCTGAGGTGGAAGAAGTATTCAGATCCTTTACTTCAGTAAAAGTACTAATTCCACACTGTAAAAATACTCCACTACAAGTAAAAGTCCTCCATTTAAAACCTTACTTAAGTAAAAGTATGCAAGTATTATCACCAAAATGTACTTAAAGTAAAGTAAAAGTATTCACTGTGCAGTAAACTGCTCCCTGTCAGTGTTTTATTATATCTGATGTTTCTGGATTCATATTCCTGCTGCATTCATGTGTGTGTTGCATTTTACTGCTGCAGATGTTTAAGGTTGAGCTCATTTTAACTGCTTTATATACTGTTGGGTGGTTTAATCTACAGCAATGCATCATGGTCTGTAGGATCATCATGTGTTTGTAGCGTCGCTGTCCTGTGAGAACCACGTATCTCTAAAAAGTCTTCCTGAGCTCAGAAAAACAGCCTGTTTTCAGCTCTGTGACGATGCGTTTTCCAGCTGATCCGAGGGGGGGTTAAAGAGTTTATTCAGCTTCAGGAGGAGGAGAGATTTCTCAGCACATAAAGGAAACACTTCATCCTTCAGCTCGTCACAAACATTCAAAATCATCACATTTGGAGATACGTGGTTTTCAGTGGACAAGAAGGGTATGAAACATTGTAATCTGCAAAGTAACTAAAGCTGTCAGACAAATGCAGTGGAGTAAAAACTGCAATATTTGCCTCTGAGATGTAGCGGACTAGAAGTATAAAGCTGCATAAAATGGAAATGATCAAGTAAAGTACAAGTACCTTGAATTTGTACTTAAGAACAATACTTGAGTAAATGTACTTAGTTGTATTCCCCCACTGGCTGGTTCTTTATCTTTGACTTGGTTTACTGAAGCTTTCTCCCACATGCTCTCAATCCTTATCTAGCTGCTTCTATCACTCCTTATTTCCTTTGGAAAACTCCCTCTCCAGGTCTCCAGATATTCAACATGCTTGTAATGTGGGTCTTATAATGTTGTTTTTAGTAAAAATCATGATGTTGCTTTCTTTCACATTGTGCCATTTATTTTAAAAGGTCGAAAAATTAGATAATTCTCTCATGTTTCATACCGACAATTTATTATTATTATTATTATTATTCATTTTTTATTTAACAGTTATTTAACCAGGATTAAAAATCTCTTTTTCAAGAGTGTTCTGGCCAAGATAAGCAGTAATAACACTGAGTTACAGAAAAACAACACAGGACAGAATACACAAAATATGCCACAAAATCAGAAATGTGACTATAAATGACAAATATTTCTAATTAAAGAGTTCATCCTAAAAACAACCCAAGAGCTGTCTAAAACCATAAAAATAACAATACGCCACCTCTGAAAAAGAAGTTTTAAGTACGCTTGATATAACTGTTTTAAAACGAAGAAATAATCACCACGCTTGGAAGCACCAGTCATTTTGCTTTATGACTAACATTTGTAGTTACATGTGTACTTTTCAAATTTAGCAACAAATTGGTGAGTCTACTTTTTGTAATTAGAATTTAGCATTTACTTAGACATTAATGATCGCCTTGTACAACTTGCCTGTTTTTCATACAGTACATGACATTTCTTGTGTCATCAATAATCATTTTCTGTGTTTTAGTTCAAATGTTTGTGCGACATGTTCACCTCCCCAGAGCGCTTCACCCCCCCCCCCAACCCCTCCTCCTCTCCCCGTGAGTGCGGCTGTTGTCACCTAAGCTCCGGACGGTGAACTCACTTTCTATATTTAGTTTGTTCGTGTAGTTTAGTCAGGCAGCTTCTGTAGCTGCTGCGTCCTGCTATGTGGGTCATGGTTCTGCGGAGGCTACCAGCCCGCTCTGGTCTGGCCCGGTTTGGCCCTGCATCGTGCCATCAGCACCACAAAGAATCTGACAAACCCTGAAACCTTTTCTCACATGTTACTTAGTATGGCTGCGGCAGGCAGTGAAGGGGTTAATACCAGTCACTCAGCATGCGGGAGCCGTGGCGGGCGGGCAGGCAATGCAGAGGCTGACCTCTGACCCCTCAGGAAAGGAATGTGGAAGCTCTTTCATCCAGGACAGAAACTAAAGACACCCGGGCGGTTGGAAAGTGGTGGTTCAATTCTGCTTTCAACGTTTTTGATTAGGGGAAGTAAGCAGAGGTTCCATGCGAATATGCTGTGGAGGGTTTGTCGTAGCAGCATCTGCCATTTTGGAATGAAGTTCCATCCCGCAGCAGTGTGTTTGTTACTTTGTGATCACTGCAGTGATCGTGAAGTGTGTTTAGTGTTGGAAATGGCTGCAGTTCTGCTGTTTGTGCTGGCGGAAAACCCTGGTTATGAAGCACGGTGTGCACTGACCTATAACCCATAACCTGTGTAGTGTGTTTGTAGTTATGTAACAAAGAAGATGGTCATTACCTATTACTAACACTTAGGGCTGCAACTAATGATAATTTTTTCTAAGATTTGCTTGTTTTGACTGACGAACTGTCCAAAACCCAAAGATAGTCAATTTACTATCATATAAGACAAAAATCAATTCTTTTATTTTCATTTTATAACCCACTATAGACCTGTAGATTTAGAGCAGAATAAAGTCACATTACTAGTACCCGTTATTGGCCCAATCTGAATCCATCTCCTTGTTATAGTTATTTTCAGTCTTTAATGTAATCTAGAAGTGAAGCAGAGTCGGTGTAGGTGTTGTTTAGTGTCTGGGGATGGCCAATAAAAAGGCAGAGGCTGGTAATCTGATAGGATATGCTGCTACTTTGCTGATGTTGAATATTGAAACAACTTTCATGCATAGATAGTAGTTTACACAGCTGCCTTATTTTCAGTTCACAGAAAAGGAATTCTGTCGCATCCCTGTATCGTATTGGGATTTCCATAAGTGCTACAGGACCACTGCTGGGAAACAGGGAGTTAGCCAGATTTATATATGATCCATTACAATTGTGCAAAACATCACTGAAACAAATAGGAAGTATTTGTCACGTATCACCTGATACCAAGTGTGTGTTGTCTCTGTTGTCAGTCTCTCTTCTTCCTCTCTTCAAAGTGGTGAGGAGAAGAACGTGCCTACTTCTACTTGTTATGCAGACAGCTAGGAAGCACTTGATAGAGAAAGAGAGTCCATTTTCACTTTCCAACTCCTTAAACATGAGTGCTAGTGAGTGCCCCAGATACTTATAAACCCTGCATGAAAGTTGAGAAAATGTTTGAATCATACAGAGGTCCAAAGATTAACTTCCATTCTTATACTATACGTACTTTCTTAATAAAGGGCAACAATGGCTATCAAATTCCAAATTTAAGATTTTCAAGGTTATGTGGAATTTACAACTGATTTAAAAGAAAAATAACAACGCTGGCAACAGTGTTCGAGATAAAACTAATGAACGCTGTGAAACTACAAATGGCCTTTGAAACAAAAATGGACAACTGTACAAATCATTTTAGTAAAGCAGAAATAACATTTTTTAATGTGTTAATATATTATGTTTCTAACCCTGTTCTACACTATATTAATCTTTATTAAGGGTGAAAAATGCCAAATCAATATATATATATATACACACACATATATTGATATATATAAATTACTGTATTATTTCTAAATATTAAAGTGTGTGTATAGACACCAGTGTTGTGAGACCAGTGTATCTGGAGCTCGTACTGTATAATCACAGTTGATCGTAGCTGAAGAGTGATGGCGATGGATTTACTGTACAAACACAAGAGTAGGGGAGAACAGTGAGTGAACTGAGGGGTTTTATACATGTACGGTGGGAACATATGAGAAAACATATGAGGTTGTCATTGGTTGATTGATTCATATTGAGGAACATGCAGTAGCATGTGAAGTGCTGCAGAAAGACATGCGAGAAAGATCCTAATGCACACGCTGGTTGCTCCTTTGGCATAAAGAGCTTGTTGAGTTGTAGAAAGATGAGAAAAATTGTTGATTAATTGGCTGATAGAAAATCAATACCCCCCCGAAATCAATATAGAAATGTATCAACAATTTAGCACATTGTAATATATGATTTAAAAGGAATTTAACTACACCGAACTGTGAATTCCAGTGGAGTAAAAAGCTAAGAGGGTTGTTAACTGCTACTCTGCTGAACTAAGCTAACATTAATTTTAGCTGGACTAGTTTAGCTGTATTTTTCTTTTTCATGATTGGATTTAGCTCGTGCCTCATTTAGTTAAGTTATATAACAAACATATTTTCCAATTGCAGCGAGAGCTAGGGAGAAAGAAAGTAAGACAATTTTGGTTTTGGTTTGGCTAAGGCTAGCCATGGCTATCTCACTAGCTAGCTTTCATTTGATATAGCTTTCTGACTTTAGCGGCCTATTTGGCTGTTTCTTTGTGGCAGAGAGTGCAGCATCTGGAAAAAATGTATACTTACTGCATTTTGGCCAGTTATTGCAGTACTGCAGCTTCACGATTTTGGGAGAGGAAATAGCAGTTTATAGCAGGTATGGGTGATGTATAGGAAACATTAATATTGCAGTGATCATAAGAAATGATTTTGATATCTATGTAGAGTACGTAAAATTGTGTTTGTATTCAGGTTAAATAAATAAACAAAAAAAGTCAAATTGATGCCTATTGCACTGAAGTGTATAGCTCTTTTTCACAGAAGTCATTTTGACATGTCACACTAGAAAGAGTACAGGTGTAAATAATAAAATGAATGATGGCTGAATTCCATTTAGTTTTTGGGTCCTGGTATTGTGCATGTTGGCTCACTGTCACACTGTCATGACTTACTGGGACACTTGGACAGAGCAGAGCCATCGTTAATGTTATTAGTAACACGTGTACTGTTACTACTGTGACAAGTCAAAATATCTGCTGTGAAAAAGGTCACATTGTAATATAAAACCTTTTTAGTAAACATGGACATTTCCTCTTTATTTAACAAATCATGTTTACTAAATTGGTTAGACATTAGTTCATGATTGTTTTTTCTCACCATATTAACTCAAATTCTATCATGAAATATCAGTATTTATATGTAGCCTATGTATAATATATGTTACTGTCCCAGTACAAAAGTTGCTTTGGACTTGCGTGGAGTGTTTCAGTAATCAACATTACACTCAAACATACAACAAAAGACATAAAAAACTCACTAAAAAGAGTTTGTTTATCAAGCAGAGTATCGCTGCTTGATGTGGTATTGGTGGTCAAATTGAATGATTAATAACACTGATTAAGGCTAATATTATATGTATTTTGAAACTGAAGAAATGTACTACACTTAATCTACATAGGGTGGGATTTAAGAGTATGCTAACAGTCAGATATGTAGGGTAACTAAGACATTTTAATTGAAGAGAGTTTTAATGTAATGGATACATAATGCAAGCATGATAATAAGTATTGCATAGGTCAGCATGAGTCATTTGGGCTTGTTCAGGCCTGAGGCCATCCATATGTGAAGTTACTGCTCCACATGGTCTATCATGGTGTGTCCTTTGTGTTCAAGCTCTATTTGGTTTATTTCTATAACTTGATGGTGTGGATTCTCTTCATTGTACTGTATCTGCCTGTCTGTGTGCGGACCTTTGTGAGTTTGTTTGAGCATGCCAGCTTGTGGGGGGGAGGGTGTGTACATGATGTTGCATTCGGCGTGACCAGAACTCTGTGTGTTGTATGTGCTGTTGTGTGCGGAGGAGAGAGGCAGGGCGACACGGCATGGTTCAGGTCAGGAATGTGCGACGTGGGTAGGCTGTACAATAGAGCCGGGCTCCCTGAGGGTGGTCAATGGGACGGGTGTCACCCCCCTGCACCCTCCCTGCTGGGTGATGACCACCACACAACGCTACAGCTGTCAGGTCCTCTTAACCACCACTGTAAACACACATGCATTATGAGAACAAACACACATGTATGCACATGCACACACTGAGACATACTTGAGCACACAGTCACGCATGCGCAAGTGTATCTTGCGTAGAAGAAATGACATGAACACACACAAAACTCTCATATGTACATGTTTTAGCCACATGTACCAACCTGTGGATACAAGTTTATGCATTTCTATGTAATCATGTAAATATAAGTATCTGCAGAAACACTCAAAGCAGATTCCAGCATGTTTGCTTTCTTTCTTAACTCATTGACCTCTCACACAGAAAGGATGCCATTACATTTGGAGTTGTGTATGTATGTGCAGACCTGCGTGTGTGTGTGTGTGTGTGTGTGCATTCTATCACATATGCCCACATGTGTTTACGGTACTTATATGCACTCTCGGTTCATGTGACTGACACTCTAACATTACGATCAGTGTTGTGTCCGCTCAACCTTGGACTTAGCTGTTAGCTAGCAGGGGTCACAGAGGTCACTGAGGGTAAATAAGGGAATGCAGAGATGACAGGGAGAGAGTTCAGCGGTCTCTCGGTAACACAAGTTAACTGCAGTTTAGTAGCTGCTTCGGTGCAGTTATGCTGTCTCTTTTTTTCACTTCAAAGTTTGCAACTCTTGCAACTCGCTGTTGACAAGAAGTTGTTAATTTCAGGTTGACTGGTAGTGCTAGGAAGCCCGAGTCGTAAACACCCACCAAAACCCTCTCTCTAACCTGGGGGTTGTGTGTGTTTCACAGGATTACAGGAGCCTTATCCAGTTTCATAACAAGTACATACATGTATATACATTAACACACACGAAACTGGCTTTTGTGCACTATGGTGTCATCTGAAGACACACATGATGAGGGATTAGGCTGTGTAATTACATTCAGTCTTCACGTATGGTTATAAAAACAAAGGTATTGTGCTGTGACTGTGATTGAGAATCATCATTCACAAAACTATTTTTTTGCTAATCCTTTGCAGTTCCTGTCATGTCAGTCAGACTTGTTGTTCAGCTCCCCCTAGTGAGCTCAGAGGAAACTTGCTGTGGAAGTGGAATTTGCAAATGACATATTATGATTCAACTCCAGCTTGTTGAATTATGGTCTATAGAGGTTTTATTTTTCAACTCGCTTGGATTCTGAGGGATTGAGTTGTTGTCTACATTAATGTATTTTGTTACAATTTTGTCAAAGCTGGAGTCACTTTGTGTCAACTTAATGTTTGTCATGCTTGCTCTCTCCTTGCAGGACAGCAAGAATGCAGAGCAGTGTTTCCCACTCACCGCCAACCATAGCTGTTGGGACTGGGTGAGGAGGAGAGAGCAAGAGAGTGAAGAAGAGGAGCTACTGAAGGAGAAAGTGAGAGAAGGAAACAAAAGGACAAGTAGAATTTTACAGGTAAAAAGTAGGGTTTATAAGAAAAATATGTTCACTGTTGCCACAAACCTTGGAACAGTTAGCTTCAAAGCATGTACCGTCTATCTCACCACAGATTTTGGCTTACCTCGATGTTTCTGCTGGATCATTGGCCCTTCCTGTGAGCTGTCGGTCACCTTCTTTTTTGACAAACCCCCGCAACTTCCCACGTTGAGCCTGCAAGGCAGGGGAGCCACAAGTAAATTTTCATGGCAGCGGCACTCTAGGGCTGCCATGGCAGCTGCTGCCGCCGATGCCTCACACCATATTACCGCACTGACGCTGGAGGAAGAGGGACGACGAACTGCCGCCAAGCTGTTTGGGAGCGCCGCCCCGCTGCCACGGACAGAGAGAGAAAGAGAGAGAGGGGGGGGGAAAGAGAGAGAGAGGGAGGAAGAAGGAGAAGAGGTAGGGAGAGCGTGTGGAAACGAGTGTTTGGTGTGCGGGGCCCTGTTCGCCTCACAGGAGAAGCTCCGGCTCCACGCCTTGAGTCACACAGGAGAGAAACCCTTCCACTGCTCGCAGCCACACTGTCCCAAGGCCTTCAGCTCCAAATACAAACTCTTCAGGTACTGAGCATTAATCCCATCGCTCAATTCACATCCAAGACAGTATGATGCATGGCTTCCTTAGCTTTATCAGAATCCCCACTTGAGAAAGGATATAAAAAGAAGAGTTTTAGCGTCTTTTCAGCTCATTGTTTTGGTTTCACGGTCTGCAACTTTACTGTTTTGGTTCACTTTCACTGCTCTCATTGGCATAATTGACACAGCAGGCAGTTGTTTACAGTGAAAAACCTCTGATAAAACCACTGTACACTACTTGCCCTGGTGGAGTCCAAAAACAGAGCTAAAAGGAGAGTGAATATTGGACTTATTTTCATCAGGTGGCTAAGAAGCTGACTCCAAATGAATGCTAATGTTGCTCTGTAACTGCTGGATGTGTCAATAAGCAACTGTTTGGTAACACGTTCGCCTTATCAACTTTATTCTGTAAATTGATAAAATGTCAATGTTGTGTTTACAGCTTTTTTTGCCCCAAGAGGCCAAAAAAAATCAATAATTTAGGTTTAAATGACTCAAACTCATCAACATACTAGGATGTTTGGAATCCGGTGAATCACAGGAAGTGGTAACAAAACCCATTTTGGATCCTGACTGCAAACCACTGTGACTCACTTATTTATATATGGACACAAGGGGTTTGACTGAAAGGAATTCATGCCTCACTTTAGCATGCACATTACTGACAGACTGCATTACAAACATGACAATAAGACAAGAAACGTGTAACTTCTCCGGAAACCCCCCTACCATTTATTTTCTTGTGTTACTTTGCAGGCATATGGCCACACACTCTCCGCAGAAGACCCATCAGTGCTCGTTCTGTGAGAAAATGTTCCACCGCAAAGACCACCTAAAGAACCACCTGCAGACCCATGACCCCAACAAGGAGGCCTTCAAGTGTGAGGAGTGTGGGAAGCACTACAACACCAAGCTGGGATATAAGCGCCATGTGGCCATGCACTCTGCCACGGCAGGGGATCTCACCTGTAAAGTGTGCATGCAGACCTACGAGAGCACACCCGTACTCTTGGAGCACCTCAAGAGCCACTCCGGGAAGTCCTCTGGTGGCGCCAAGGAGAAAAAACACCCGTGCGACCACTGTGATCGTCGTTTCTACACACGGAAGGATGTGAGACGGCACATGGTGGTCCACACAGGCCGAAAGGACTTCCTGTGCCAGTACTGTGCCCAGCGGTTCGGCAGGAAGGACCATCTGACACGCCACGTGAAGAAGAGCCACTCGCAGGAGCTGCTGAAGATCAAGACAGAGCCTCCTGATATGTTAGGTCTTTTAGCTTCAGGGTCACCACCTTGCTCTGTGAAGGAGGAGCTCAGCCCCATGATGTGCGGAATGGGTCCCAACAAAGACCCAATGATGGGCAAACCATTTCCCAGTGGGGCCCCTTTTCCGATGGGCATGTACAACCCCCACCATCTCCAGGCCATGTCTAATTCTGGGGTGGGTCACCCACACCCGTCCCTAATGCCCAGTTCCTTGTCTGCAGCTATGGGCATGGGCTGTCACATGGAATCCCCTGGACCTCTTCACCCACACTCCCATCACCACCACCATCACCACCACCATCACCACCACCATCATTCCCCTCCGCTTCCCCCACACCACCAGCCTCCGGCTCCCCAGCAGCAGCACCAGCCCCAGCCAGCCCCCAAATACCAGCTGGGATCTACCTCATACTTGCTGGACAAGCCCTTGAAAGTGGAGATGGAGAGCTTCCTCATGGATCTGCAGAGTGGCTCGCCAGGCCCGGTTCCTTCTGTGGAGCCCCACGCTGCTGCCTCGCCCCCCAAGGACGGACTGGAGCCCACCTCGGGCCTGGCGGATGAGCTTTGCGGGGATCCTCTCCTGTCCAAGAGCCCTGTGGTGATCGCTGATTCTCTGTGTGCTGCTAACATGGACTTCTCCCACCTGCTAGGGTTCCTGCCCCTCAACCTGCCTCCTTACAGCGCCCCCATGAGCACGGGAGGGCTGGTGATGGGCTACACCTCATCTGCGACCTCTTCCTCTTCTTCCATCTCCTCTTCCTCATCTCTGCATGCTGCCGAGCCCCATGCTGCAGCAGTTGCCGCGGCAGCAGCTGCCGTCGCCACGGCACCTCTTACCTCTTTGCAACCACAACCTCAGGAGCAGCAGAGCTCCAGTGGGGGTCTGGGCCTCGGACCCCTGCACCCCCTCCCATCAGTGTTCAGCTCCAGCCTTAGTACCACCACACTGCCTCGCTTCCACCAGGCCTTCCAGTGAGAAAGCCAGCCCTCGGCCCAGCCCTCGGCCCAGCCCTCGGCCCAGCCCTCGGCCCAGCCCTCGGCCCAGCCCTCGGCCCAGCCCTGCCTAGCCAAGATGGCCTCCACGCCAGCCTCAGCTCATATCATGGATATTTCGGGCTGTGGTTCTTTACAGGGCCTGATCGAAAATGTTGGAGAATTAGAATAAATAAATACACAAATGAACACTTAGAAGCCTTAAATGAAAGCGCACAAAAGCCTTTGATTGAGCCTTAAAAGGAAGTTAAACCCCTTTGAGCAAAAAGGTAAAGGTGAGAAAAGAAGTTGAAGCAGCTTTTAGTTGGGCTTTTTTTTCCTATCCTATAGTTATAACGATGTATTAACCCATCTTTTTTTATTTCCATTTACTTCCCCTTTTATCCCCCTTCCATCCCCTATTTAGTAGTATAGAGGGCAGGATCAGTAGGCCAAAAGGCGTGGTGCTGCATACTTTCTAAAGTAATAATATAAAAAAAAAATCAAGATAATTTTAGTGAAGATTATCTGTCTTGTCGTGACCCAGAAAAAAAAATAGTTTGAAGTGGATATTTTGTTTTACTTTATTTTTCTTTTCCAAATGTAAGAACATGGTAGAATGTGTATCATCTTGAGTTTTGAACCACCCACTCTAATAATTTAAACTGTCATGATCAATACGGAGAGGAGAGAGATCAGTGAAGGAATGAAAAAATATAGACATTGAGTCAACAATTGAACCTTAACTCTAAAATCCTCCTCTAGATGGCTAT
Organism: Siniperca chuatsi; assembly: GCF_020085105.1. Lineage (NCBI taxonomy): Eukaryota > Metazoa > Chordata > Actinopteri > Centrarchiformes > Sinipercidae > Siniperca > Siniperca chuatsi. The sequence goes on from NC_058051.1 coordinate 2,439,205, forward strand.
TCTAGAGCCACAAAAGCGACCCCTGCCTCTAAAAAAAGTGCTCTTCAAACAAGAAAAAAAACAAAGATGGATGACCCTTATTTTCTTTTAACTGTAACTGAAGTGCTCCTAGAGTCAGGTCAGTTTCATTGAATATAGCGCACTAAATGAAAAACAGACTCTTATCATATAATTGATAAGATACTTGTTTGCTGCCAAACAAAAAGACCAGTCACACACATGGCCACACATTTTTAAAGAAAACAAAAAAAGAAATAAATGTGAAAGTGTGTGAGTTGGTTGAAAATGATGTAATATCATGCTTGCTTTTTTACTGTTCCTCGAGAGAAGCACTTTTTTTTAGCAGAAGGCACTTCACCTTTAGGAATCTCCCTGGGAAACCTTTTGTCTCCTTCCTCATGACTTCTAGAGGTTTTCACTGCCTGAGACAGAGACTTTCTCCTCACTCTCCAACCTTCACCTGTCTCCCTTCTAACAGTTATCTTTAAAAGTTCCCATGATAATGATAATTGCAGCTGTTTCTTGGCTGCCCAACATGCCTAAAATATATATTTTTGGAATAAAATACAAACACATCTTTAGGCAGTCTTTAAAAAAGATGCATCATCATGGTAATGATGAACCCTGACATATGTGAATGGCAAAAAACAAAAGAATTACAGTGACAGATGAGGAAAAATGTGTTAAAGAATGTTATTGCAGTGTACGAAATATCTCAAAAATGAATATTATAATTGCTTTTATCTCAGTAAGGTGTATTTTAGGTAGACGTATTAAAACTAAGTGATGATGTTTTTGATGTCTGGCAGGTTTACATTTGTGTGTATCTTGCATTTTTGATCAAACAAATGGATGAAGTATTAGCTTTTTCCCTTAAGCTTTCTCTGTCATATCCAATCTTTACCTTTACATGTACTTGAGTTAGTATAGTGGAATCAGAACTGTGGATGGGAAATATTTATAGAAGGCTGTTAGTGGCTTAATAATCAATTAGGATTTGAACTAGATAGATTGTGTCATAGGGATGCTGACATGGATGGCCTATGAATCCATGACTAGGTCTTGATCCAGTGGAATATGTAACCCCTGTGCTGTGATGAAATCCCAGCTGAAGAACCACCTGAGCTCCCAGGACCTTAGTGGTTTTGGATGTCTTGGAGTTTAGATCCTTTCTAACCATTCACCACCAGCCTATAAAAACCTGAGCCCAAAGTTAACCTAAGCCTCAAAGTGAAATAGGTGCTCTTTTTCTAATGTTCTCTGTGGCATATCCAACACAACTGTCATATCCTTAACTTCACACAGGGCCGAGCTCCTGCATCATCTGTGATAGTAAATGTCGTTCCAGTCATTGAAGAAGACCCGTTCACTTTGCCTATAGCAGTCGTCATGCCATAGACGAGCCCCAACCACCATTAAATGTCCAGTAAAAACAAATAAAAAAAGAAAAAACAGCACATAAAAATGAAAAATAAAATACATATTGCTGCTTTTAGCTACGGTTGCTGATAGATGACAACTGTAGACCACTAGAACATTCAGATTTTTTGCAAGACGGACAGCAAGCTGAAAACATGCACAAACCGAACCGACAAAGTGTTCATCATCCCCGGGTCCCATCCCTTCTGTACTCCTCCTCCTCCTCTCTCAGCTGCTTTGTAGAGTTAAAGGAAAAGGGTCTGAAAATACTGCGATATCCGGAAGAACGCAGTCACCGAATTCCCGGGCTTTGACATTCAAAGCACAGGGAGACACATGACTGACTGCACTACTTGGGGTATTGCTCATAGTCGTTTATTTGTTTTGTTTGTTGTCATATGATATATTATTTTCTGTTTGTATAAAACAGGACCTCGAGAAACAACACAACACATCACCTCATTTTTATTTGTTTTATTTTTCTTACCAAAACCTGGGGAGAAGAAACTACATTTTTGCACAATTGCTTGTTACAAAATGCTACAAGTGTTATCCGATTTTTGATACTGTAGGAGATAAAACCCTGACGATGAGCAGCTGATGGCCCCTGTGTGTTAGACAGGTGAATATTGCCCTTGGAAGGTAGCAGCAGCTGAAATTTCAGAATCAGCAAACACGGATGTAGAAAAAGCTTCCCCACAGTCTGACTGTTTAATCACAACTTCATTGCTGAAATTGTTCTGAACTATTTTACACTTGTTAGTCTCCCCCCGGAAAGTCTTTATTTTGATGATGACTCCTATAAAATGATCAAACTTTTTATTGATCCTAAAAAAAAATTGCTGCCAGCACCTTTCTGAGAATTTACACTATATATTAAAAAAGGCAAGATTCAAATTTGATCTTTATTATGACCTTAAAAAAAGGTCATTTTTAAGAAAAACCCTGTTGGCTTAAGCCAAATTTGTAGCAATCAAATTGAGCATTTATATTTTTCTAACAAATATTCATTTAGTCCTAAAAAAGGTTAAGGAAAAGCTTTTGGCATGTATTAAGTTTGTCCTCCCTGGGTTTCTGTGAGCTAATCTGAATTCTAGCACTTTCAACCTTTAAAAAAAGAGTATTTTTTCTTTTAAAATTTCAGCTTATATGTTCATATGTTTTTAATTTTGTATTGATCCTGTATATGTATGTGCCATTAGTTTGATGTGTAGACTTTATCAACCTTTGTGTATTTCTCTTCTCCAAAAGAATAACAGTATTTTTGATAGACTTTTCACTAATACCCTTCTACATAAGAGCCCCCTGCCCCTCCTCGTTTGAAACCTTTTTGTTTTTGGGTAACCAGCTTTGCCTTCTCTCTCATAAATGTATCTAATCAACCTCTGTAGCCAAGTGCTTGAAGAGAACAGCAACAACATATCTGTTATTCTGAGGCGGTGAGAAACAGGACCGTTGTCAGTAGTGTCAAAGCCACAACCTGACCACAACCTGCCATTGAAACGCTGTTGCAACAGAGACCCATCTGCAGGCCATTTTTAGACCATGAAACTGAACAGAAAGTGAGGAGTGACCCCAAAATATAGCACTTACAGCTTACAGCCATGGTCACCGAACCGGTTGTCCCTGCCAGAAGGAACAACTTCATGCTGATAATGACTCATATGTACGAATAGTACCATAGTGTTGCAAGAATTATAGTTTCTGTTTTCCATTTGTGAAGTGGGTAATTGACTATCAAATGTGGCTTTTAATTAATGTTACTAAACATAAACTCATCAAGTAGTTGAAAAAGAGTATAACTTTGTTTTTTTAAGACAAAAGTGAAAAAGTCTTAGTTGTTGAACATGGAAGTGTGGTTAGGCCGTGCTTGTAGCTGTGAAACACTGACAACAACAAATCTCACACCTGTTGTACCACCTGAGCTCATAATGGTCAAGTTTTTCAGAGATGTTTTCAGAGTGATTCACCCAGGACTGGGTCAGTCATGCAAGTTAATCAAAAATTTGACTTAATTATCAGATACTTTGTGAAAATTATTACTTACTAAACCAACATTATCACTTAGTATATGATAATTTTTCCTTACTACAGTATCTCACAACTTTAACTTACCATTTGTATTTTAGCATTAGTTTCCAGCAATTTTTTCTTTTTCTGGCAGAAATGGGCTTCCGTAGTCTGAGCTGACACAAAAATCTGATACCAAATCAGCACAACTCTGAAATACTTGATACTGCCCTCTGACAGTAATGTTGTTCTGTTCCTTGGCTTGGCTGTAGCTCCATTACCTCGACCTGCACCTACTAGGGATGCACTTATCCTCACCCTTTCCTCTTTACTACTAGGTGCAGAACACAAACATTTTAAGGGAATTTGTTCATCAGTTTAAGAAAAAAAAACTGATTTGATTTTAATAATGCTCTCTCGTTCTCTCCCTCTCTTTTTTGCTTTTAGTAAGAAACTGGGTACTGTCTGATGCAGGCAACATCCACATGTAGTTTTATATATTTCTAGCTTAATGTAAGTCTTGCATTCCAACCTCTTTGTGTATCTCGTTTAGTGACATAGCCCATTTTATTTTTATCACTTGCTATTACAGCCACCTCTGGAATAAAAAGGTGAAAAGTGAACGAAAATACAATATTTGCATTCACTTACACTATTTTATATAGCATGGAGTTTATCAACTACAGGGAGAATTATATAAATGATGTGCTTCGGAGAAAGAAAATGAGAAGTCTTGCTTTTTTTGTTACATATCTCACTCACATGCAATCAGTTGCTGCAATGTAAAAGTGACAGATTTGTATATTGGTTGATCCAAAGAGATGATGAACACAACACCAGAACTATTGACTTATTGTACAGTACAGTGTATCCTTGAGTTTTCATGTGTTATGTTGAAATGATTAAAAGAAAAAAACAGCGGTTTCATACCCTCTTTGCTTTCTTTGTTTATTTTGAAGAGTTTCTTCACCATTTTCTTTTGCAAAAAGTAAAAATCTACTACAAAAGAATAGTATAAAGCATAAAAGTGTTTTATTCAAACTGTTAAATGGTCTAAACCCTTATGCATGGCCATAACTATCATGCAGGACACTGTGGTCATGTCCACTGTATTTTGTTCTGGGAATTTGGAGGCTTTAGAAATGTGGGGGAAATTTTCTATAATTTAAAAACTTACATTTTTCAGGCTGATTCTAGGATTCTAGTGGCACATTGGAATTTTATTCTTGGCAGCATGGAGAGGGGTTTTGAAATAACATTCAGACCTTCGATCTCTATTGACCTTAGTTAGGAAATAAAATGGTAGCACTTTATTTTACTGGTCTCCAATTTCCAAGGAAGTTTCCATTAGAGAACAATGTAATATGGTAGGTATCATAGCGAAAATAGAGACAAAGTTCTGAAACTGTTACTTTAGTAGGAGCTTAGTTAGTTGGGTTGAGTTTATCAGTAGTTGTTGATTTTCAGATGAATTCCTCCTTGAATTGCCTAATTTAAAGTACCCCTCCACGCAAAAATGTGTTTTCCTTATGTTTATGTCCCCTAAAATGTCAGACCTTGACTTTACTGACTTGTATCTTTGCAAAGTTTGTCACTTGAGAGAGTTTTTTTGAGTCTGGTGTGGAACGTTAAAAAACTAGCAAAGAATCTAATTGTGGTTTATTTCTACCAAACACTTGCAACAATGTAGAAAAAGTACAATGTTTCTAGTTAACAAGACTAAAAGACTTCAGCAATGCTAGCTGCCCTTTGAGCTAAATGCTAACGTCAACATGCTAACATGCTCACAGTGACAACATGCTGTGTTGAGCACGCATAATGTTTACAGTCTTCACCATCTAAATTTAGCTTTTTTGCATGCTATCATTTACTAGCACTAAACACAAAGTAGAGCTGAGGCTGATTCGAATGTCATTAGTTTTGCAGGTATTTGGTCATAAACCAAAATATTGGACAAATTAAAATTTTGACCTGGTGATGGCACGAGATGAAAAGTCAGTATCACCAAAGTTATTACAATTCATCCTGAGGGGAACATGAATGTCTGTACAAACTTTCAAGGTAATCCATCCAATAATTGCCGATGTCACTGAAAAACAAAAATTACTTTGACTCATGATCTCATTATAATCCTGGCTATGGCCCTGCTTACAAATTAGTAATATTAGTCATTTGTGTTTTTAAAACACTGAACAACCTTTTTTTTTTTTAATCCAAAACTGGTATACATAGACTGTTTGGGGAGTGATATCTGAGTTGGCAGGAACATCCTGTGTCATTCTCTTCCTTCCTCAAGTCCATCCGTCCATCACATTCAATTTAGGAAATGTCTTTTTTCTGGGGACTTTGTTCGACTGCTTAAAACAGCAGCAGAGCCAGAATAGTTTGACAAAACTCCACAGCTGAAGCATTATCATTGTATGTATACCATCGTATCTTAAAGAGCTCATAATACCTTATTACCTGACTAGAACAATGCGCTCCCAGGATGCAGGGTTACTTGTGGGTCCTAGAGTCTCCAAAAGTAGACTGGGAGCCAGAGCCTTCAGCTATCAAGCTCCTCTCCTGTGGAATCAGGTCCCAGTTTGGGTTCAGGAGGCAGACACCATCTCCACATTTAAGAGTAGGCTTAAGACTTTCGTCTTTGTTAAAGCTTGTAGTTAGGGTTGGCTCAGGTGAGCCCTGAACCATCCCTTAGTTATGCTGCTATAGGCCTAGACTGCTGGGAGACTTCCCATGATGCACTGAGCTCCTCTCTCCTCCTCCCTCTCCATCTGTATGCGTTTTTATCCCATTACTGCATGTTACTAACTCAACATCTTCTCTCTCCCGTAGTTCTGTGCCTTCTCGTCTCTCTCCTCTCTCCTTCTGTCACTTTCAGCAGGTATTTCTGCCTCCGGAGCTGCAGAGACTGGATCTGTGGTTGTGGGCCACCTGCTGCCCCTCTGTTCCTGCTTGACAACTGCTACTACAGTTGTTGTTATTGGCTCTGTTACTAATACTGTCATTATTATTCCTAGAGCTGTTATTCCTATTATTATTACTTTACTCATATTAATATTACCACTACCATTACATTATTATTATTTTAAGATTCTAGGTGAAATTTGCATTGTGTTACTGTATGCTCCCCCTCAAGTGCTTGCTCATGGTGGGATTTGTTGGGTCTCTGTAAATTATATTATAAAGAGTTCGGTCTAGACCTGCTCTGTAGGAAAAGTGCAATGAGATAATTTCTGTTATGAATTGGCGCTATATAAATAAAATAAAATAATTCTCATTCTCCCTCTATAAGATGACATGACAGGACACATGATTACAAACATGCTCAGACTGAGTAGTAAGATATGCACTATACTATATGTCAGCTACAGAAAGGGTATTATCTGTATATTACCAAATTACCAAATCTCTATGATTCTCACAATATTTTGATTTAATTTTGAATGAAGAAATACAGAAAGTAATAACATTAAAGTGAATCACCATACTTGAACATAGTTTAAAATGCCATCCCAGAATATCTCAGGACTGGTGTGACTGGTGGGTTGTGTCCCACTGTGTGTCTAACTCTCATATAGGACCAGGGTCTGGATTATGTCTCAGAGAGCTGCACCAGTAAGCCTACATGCATAGCTGAGTGTCAAGACTGCCCTAATTATAGTACTACGGAGCTAACCTATACTTACATCAACTGAGCTGACTCTCACACATACACTTACGGGATGCCAACTGTGCCATAACTCAAGAATAGAAACTCTTTTGGTTTTGTAGAATTTTCTTAGGAGGAACCTGGAGAGCTCATAAAAAGGATTTGAGAGGACCGAGACACCACAACACAGACTTTGCAACTTGATCATAGCCTTTCAGACATTGAACATTTCGGAAACACAGAGGGAAAAACCAGGAATTAACACCTTGAGAGGCACACACACACAACAGACATTTCATTTAAAGGGGTACTCCAGCGATTTCATACGTACGTCCACAAAGTTGGGAGGTTAGAGACATTAACAAAAGACGATGCAGCAGAGCCCAAGGTATCCTGACTTTTAGTTTATTGTATAGGTCAAGCCCCCGCTGGATCTTACACTTCCCACAATGCAACTCAATAGCATCTATCACTAGACCTTCCCTGCCTGGGAAATGCCCCCGTCTTTCAAACGCCATGCTCCAGTTTGTAACGCAAGCTTTCTGTTAACAGAACTGAAGGTGCTTTCAGACAGCGAGCGATTATCCCTGATCAAAATACAAAACGTCGACGTTGTCGGGCGGCAGCAGGATTCAACTCCCCTGCTGCCGCCAGCTACAACTGATTCCACTAACGACCAGTAGGTTTCCATACGCTACAGGTTGATGTTATCCACCTACTGCAATGTCATAGTGTAGCCAAATATAGTAGAGGGCTGTATCTTAAAATAGAGAATTGGTTAGCCATATGACACGATTAATAGGCTATAGAAAGCTTAGCTAACTAATATCATAAATGTTTATTGGCCCAGAGTGAATAATCGAACTTTGAAGCTGATGTTGCTCCAAGAGCGTTTGATCACTGCTGGTGAAGTATCAGGTAACAGTGAAATTAGATCCTATACTGTTTTTTCTTTCTTGGTTTCTGTGGTTGCCATGGTCACACGGCGACTTGGAAAAAGTTGAACCAACATCAACTGAGACGAAGGTGGCGAATAGCCGTGTGTTTATGAGTTGCCGACCTCAGCATCAGTTTACATTGCAAACAATGGAAGTGGCAATGGCAACGGCAACGGCTCGCTGTCTGAAAGTTAAGAGTCTAAATGTAAAAAAACAACTCTGCAACACTGGAAGAATCTTCATTGTTTCATCAAAACATTGATGCGCAGGGCCTTCATCAGGGTGACTTACAGAATGTGTAAAAAACAGTTATCCAATGAGAGCCAGACACACTGATGGCCAGTCTCCAAAGGATGCTGCACAGAAATGTCTAAATAAAAGTACACACAGTTCAAGTTCAGTCTACATCTACACTAGCGGCTTTATGAGGCTGTGCTGGGGCACAACGGTGCTTTGAGCTAAATGCTAATATCAGCATGATAACATGCCCACAACGACAATGCTAACATAGTGGTGTTTAGCAAGTATAATGTTAGCCATGTTCACCGTCTTAGTTTTGCATGTTAGCAATAGTTTGTCCTGACATTTCATTCAAAAAACTACAAATACTAATCTCATAATGGCACGGAAAAGTCCTGTGTGGAGAACATGAATGCCAAAATTTCATGGCAACTCATTCAATAGTTGTTGAGATATTTCAGTCTGGTGGGCCGACCTACTCATCGATCAATAGACCGACATTGCCAGAGCCATTCCGCCACTGTGGCTGAAAATTTAACCCCGATGTCATCATAAGGGTAATTTTCTCATACTTTAGAGAGCTCCACATAATAAATAAAACCTCTGTTTTCACAAGCTAAAGAGTACTCCAGCCTGGAACTGAACCACATGTGTACAATCGGAGTGCCCCCTTAAGAATACTTAAAAAACACAGTAGAAACTAATTTTCATAGTCAACTTGTCAGCACTTTATTGTTTTGTCATTGTACATTTTGTAATTGGAGATTCTGTAAAAGAAACAAAGAAAAGTAACAGAAACAAGTTTCTGTTGAAAGTCATCATGAGCATCATGCTTTTGGCTAAAACGATGACAGGATTATTACAGAGAGCGCCACAAACAGCGAAACGCAACAAATACAAAGCTGTTTTCTTTTATTTACATTGTAAACCCCTCGATCACACATACGCACGCATGACTCGGGCCTCTTAAAAGTCTATCTGTAAAAAATCTCCCCTGGCATGTGCACTTCAACAGCAGGAGAGGAGTGTCTGTCTGTCCCAACATAAGACAGCAGCCAAGTGTCAGAGCTCAGTAACTCTTTGACATAATAGAGGGCAGAACGTGGTAAAGTAAATAGGAGATGGTATCTGACTTTCTGATGGAGTGTAAATAAATGAAAGAGTAATGGTCAATACATGAATTTGAATTGAGGCAATCTATGAGGCTTTACTGAGCAGCCATGTCCTGTAGCAAGTGGCAGGGGTAACATATGTTTTGGCTTGTCTCACTGTTCAAGCAGCTCAGTCATAGCTTAACAAGTGTTGGGTCGGCTTGATTAGAATTAAGGAAGGAGAGGGCGCAGGAGGATGAGTCATTCATTCATTCAACTGTTTTGCCCCTGAAGAATCAGGGTTGATCTAGGCACCTGTCCCTCCTCTCTACAGCCCCGCACTGACAAATCCCCTTTACTTCTGTGCAAAAACACCAACCAACTAATCAAGTGAAGCACATCGATTCTTCACTAAAATTAGTTTGACGGTAACCATGCGACAATTATGATATCCAATAAATATTTACCCAAAGGGCTCAGAGAGAGCCCTGCATGCTGTATGGGTTTACTTAAGTTTCCTTTCATCTTTGAAGAGTTATTTGTTTAGAAGGAGCTTGTCATGCTACGATCCACCATTAAATTTATTGATAACGTATACCAGTGTTCTGCTGGACTTGGGATATCTGTCACAGAGCAGCACTGATATATAATAGGGATAGAATGATGTCGATCCGTCTATGTTGTCTTTAAAGGACTGGTTTGTCACTTTGGGAAATTGCGAGTTAGTTGTACGCTAAATACGAAGCCATCTCCAGCAGCTGGTTAGCTCAGCTTAGCATCAAGGCGGGAAACAGCTAGCCTGGCTAGATTGTGTTACCTTTGGACAGACTGAGGCAAGCTGTTTCCCCGTTTCCAGTCTGTTAAGCTAAGCTAACCAACTGCTGGTTGTAGCTTCAGAGTGTATTTCACAAAATGTCAAACTATTCCTTTAATGTCATGACTATGATGTAATTTGATTAATATATATTGTGTAATTTAGCTACAGTAAAATACATTGGTTGTCTATGGGAAGCCCTTAGCTTGAGTTGCTTGTCAGGCAACATTTTTAAATCAGGTTCCACCCATGTTCAAAATGCATTTTAAAGTTTTTAGCTAAAAGATCTGATGAAACGCACTAAAATATAACCACATTTTGTAACCCCAAAAATGTCATTTGAAAAGAAAGGAAAAAACATGAGCTGTAATTCAAGAATATGGGTATCAGTCTACACAAAAACATTGACTGTACAGATCTAACACTGGATTACATTTCAATGCTCTGCATTCCATGACACCCAAGCACTGTCAAAATGATATCTACCACTATTGGTAGAAACACACAGAGGTGATCTTGCTGGCTTTCAAAAATCTTTTTTTATATATATTGTACATAAAAATGTATCATACATTAGATTCAAACTTAAAGAAAGGAGGCGTCATTTCTCAACAAAAATGGTCCTTTGAAACAACCACAAACAGCAGTTTTGCACTCTCTTTCCAGTACTGCATAGTTCAGCAGGCATCCGGCACTGCTAAGGCTACACCGACGGCATGGTTAACGAGCGGAAAAACTTGTACTTTTTTTGTAAGTTTCTACTGGAAAAGCTTCAAACACACATTTGTGTTGTAGACTTCCAAATACAAAAGGTTACTCCTCCTTGTCATTTCAGTGTCGACTGTAGCCTTTCCTTTTCTCCAAATCCAGTGGCTTCAGTCCACTGCTATAGGGCATCGGGTTCATAGTACCATTCAGAGCTGTTCTGTATCATTTAGAGCAAATGGACCAATATTTTGACATTAATAAGAGACCCATTGTTTTGGAAGGAGAAGCTAATATTTTGATTACAGTTGTGGTTAACATGGTCACACCAGGACATGGAAACTGGAGTAAAAATAATAGAACATTTAATTTATCCTTTCTTGTGTTACAATGTAGAACTTCCCAGCATAATTTCTATCCATATCAGTTCAACACAACAAAGTTAACACCATAACCACAGTTAGACTCCCCAATCCTTCCCTGATCTCCAAAGTCTCTGAAATGAAACCAAAGTGACATTTGCAAACAGAGACAATGGAAAGAGTAAAGACAGAATCTATGTAAGGAAATCAGATGAAAATAGCTTCCAGAAGATGATTGAAAGAAATTAAGTCTAAATCCTGTGATGACAAAAATAAAAACCTGGATAAGTTAGACTCATAACACAAATTAAAAGACAAAACGAAAATGTGCAGAAACCATCGTTTGACAAGCTTTGGCCCACTGTGTTGTGTGCAAGGTGAAACAGCAGAAGACATTAACTGTCCCATCAAAGGAGAATTCCCTCTGGGTCTCTGTCCTGGAAAGAGGAGGGGGGGGGATAGAAGCAAGGGGGAGAGGGAGAGAGAAAAACAGCTGCTGTTTAGCACTGCCACCTTGCTGTTCTTCCCCATGAGGCCAGTGGGTGGGGCTGTCGCGCCGTAAAAAGCACCCCTCTCGTTCCCTCGACACACAAGTCAGTGCTTGTTGGACATGAAGAATAAAAAATATATACAAAAAAAAAAAAAAAAAAAACCAGAACGTGACAAAACAAAAACAAACCAAAAACAACGAGAACAGCAGCGACAGTGACGACTCAGTCGATCTTGACCGCAGCGTAGATTTTCCTGATGAACATGTAGGCTGCGTAAAAGCCAATCGTGCCTGTTAGCAGCCAGAACGACAGGACCATCAGGGCCGTATAGCCAAAGTACAAGAGGGAGGGGATGAACTCCACAATGTCCAGCTGCGGAGAAGTGCAGAGAAGAGGAATCAATTTCAATATGCTTTCCATTCCCCATCTTATTTTTTGCTTTCATTAAAAAGGGTACTCCAGCAATTTAGTATTCATTTCCATAAAGCTGGCGGAAAGGCCAAAATCAAAACAGCAGAGGACAAGATATTTGGAAGTTTAGTTCCCTAGTAGAGCCCTTTTGAGTCATGGAATGCATTTCATAGCTGGCTTCATCAAGCTGTCAAAGTAATGGCTCTTTGTCACTCAGAAAGATGTTTCCGTTACGTTAATGTTTGTTATGGTTTTATTCATACATAACAAAACATTTTTACAGAAAGAGCCACGACGCCCACATGATATTTGGCACATGGTGCGTGAGATAGGGGTGTCACTGCTGAGAACAGCAAATTGATTGCAAAGTAATGATATTAAAAAATATAAAAAATAGAGTGTTTCTGTTCTCTCACAGGCTCCATCAGTGATGGATTTTAAATCTTATTTTGCCAATGAAGCAAGAGCCCCTCCTGTGTGTTTTTCTTCTGGTCACTTCTTTCAGATGTTTGAGCTTCACTGTGCAGAATGATGTATGTGCAGAGTTTGACACTAAAAGGCTGATTTCACACTCATCTGCTGAAGGGGGTTGTTTCTCTGTGCTCACCTTACATCTCAGTTTAACACGTGGACGTACCAGCAGGATTTGTGACATCACAACTGGTTTGGAGCCAATCGTGGTCCAATATGCAACTTACACAAGTGTGACGTGGAAACTTGAAGCACATACACTGAGAATGGGCTTTTCAGTGAAGTAGGAGACATCTTGTGTCTTCAGCAGTTAAACTTTTGAAATGATAATATAATTAAAAATATTATAAGATATTTGTATATTCATAGATTCTGGATTTTTCAATGAGGGAGAAGGAGGAGATTGAGATTTCTAACAAAGTAACTTTTTTGTGGAAAAAAACAGTCATAAAACAATCTTCTTGGAATCAAATAAAGAGTTTGTTGTGGATATGTGAAGTGTCTGAAACAGCCTCAGGGCTTTTACCTTGTTGGCAAAGTAGAAGACGGCGTAAATGAGGACGTAGAACGCTGAGCCTCCTGAAACCAGGAAAGTTCTCCACCACCACCGGTAGTCCTGATAGTGAGGAGAAGCAGAGAAAACACAGCATAAGGGTGTGTGTACAGATGATGCAGATAAGGTTCAGGTGGAAGCAGCAGGGCTGGTTACCGCTGGAACATGTTCTTTGAGAATTAGTCAGCCCTAACAGTCTTTAAGAAGCCTAGTTTAACCTACGGGGGTTTCTTAAGGGTTGTGTAATATGTTTACCACCATGGACGAAATAAACTCCTCCTAAGTGAAAAAAGGTGTCTCTCAATTTCCACAGCAGAAACACACTGGGGTGCGAATCATCTGTCAAGGAGCCAAGAATTGCCGGTGTCACAGATGATGAGGAGCTAAAAAAAAAGACTAACTGTCAGAGAAATTAATTTTGACGACTTTCAAGAGCCTGACAGGAGAGTGTGCGAGTAAAAGACTCGCAAACAAGCTACACAAATGTGGGATGTACGTTCTGCTTTAATGGAAGTATTTCATGTTTTGCTTTTACGTCTTAAATCAAGGTGCGATTACGCAACACGGAATCGATTATATTACACGACTACTTGATCTGTGAAAAACGTCAGAATCAATATCCCTAATTAATCAGGCCTGCTGTGACAGGTCTGGCCAAACTTTGCTTTACGAAGCACGTCTGAGCTAAAAAAAAAGAAAGAAGCTAAAGTAGTTAAAGAGGAACTACACACAAAATGTTTTTTCCTGTTCTGTACACATAATCATATAGATTCTTGTTGGCATATGATGTTAATACAGATGATTTTTCCAACAAAAATTCATATTTTGTTTAAAAATTTGCTTCTGTGTGTCTGCTTGGATTTGAAAGTTTGGTTCAGCCGAATTCCCCGGCCCCTCCCTAACCGCGATGAAATAGGCAAGACTGCGAGGTCTATTATGTATACTGACCACGGCACGGCCACAGAGAGACGGCATCGTACGTGAAGGAGATTTATTCCTCTTCAGTGGCAGTAAACAACACATAGGCCAGCCGACAACTGTGCTATATTCAGAGCTTAAAAAGATATTTAGGGCCTACGAACAGTAACGTTAACCACGATAAACAGCAGGGCTACGGCTATGTGCTGACACTCCCCCACAGACACACCGGAGAGCCTCTCGTAGTAGAGCCGCAGGTACAACGCAGGTTCCCACAGAGTGACTCTCTCAAAGGGCCATAAACATGCTTCAAGTGACTATCAAAGTTCCACCAGACTTCCTGTCTTTCCAGGGGTGAAACAGAGAGTCTGACAGTAGCTTCTCATGGCTGGTTAGCTCTGACTACCAGTTCTACGTAAAAAAAAATCACAGTCTACTGAAAAAAAATCACAAGGGTGCAATGTTTTTAATTTAAAAAAGCGAAGTTTGCTGAAAGGTGACTAGTTTGCAAGCAGCTATGATTAATATCCCCAGAATGCACAAGTTCTGCTGATTCCAACAATTTGTGTAGGATGTCTGAGAGTACCAGGATCTCTCCAATGCTCAGTTCGACCTTTTACCCTCTGGAGAGCATTCGGACCAAATTACCATGATAATCTTTTTAATCAAACACTTGCCATGTAAACAAAAGAGAATGGTAAATTATGTCTACAGTACTTACGTGTATTCACACCTAGCCTAAATGAACTTACCTCTGCACAGAGCTGGAAATACACCATTACAATGCTGATCTGAGAGCAGGAGACCACCAAGATGATGAAGACCAGAAACAGGAAGCCAAAGAGGTAATAGAACTGATTCTCCCAGATAGCCTGTAGGTGGTGACACAAACACATTGCTGTTGACATGACTGTGTGTGTGAGGACTAAGCCACTGACTTCACATCAGTTACTTATCCTCTAAATGTAACTAATGAACTTTGGGACAATTTCAGGAAATGTCTATTGGTATTAAGTTACAGACAAGATGATACATACACACAATTAATTGTACAGCACTGAAAGAAGAGGTGATCTGGCTTGGAATCGATCACAATACATTTAGAGCAGAGCAGCTGTACTCACACTGAAAATGAAGAAGAGCTCGATGAACATGGCACCAAATGGCAAGATCCCAGCCATCAGGATTCTAGTGGAAAAAACAAAGAAAACATTTTATCACAAGAAAGAATGCCTCAACTCAAAAATTCAAACCCTACACTATAACCATCAGCCATGCCAGTAACCGGCCAAAGATTAAGAGCAGAATGTTAGATTGGTTAAACACTCACCCTACAAACTTGTTCATGTACCAGCGCTGCTCTGGGACCTGTCGAGGGATCTGGTTGGTGCGGACTGGGTTATCATACGGCTGTTTGCGGAAGCCAAAGTAGTAGCCCAGGTAGACCAAGGGCATGGAGATACCGAACCACATACACAGCAGGGCCAGCATTGTGGTGAAGGGAACCTAAAGTGGTGAGAGAAGAGAGCAGGGAGGCAGGAAGTCAATTGTCAAGAGATAAAGGAAGATTGTGTGCGATTGTACTGATAATCTGAAACCTTTTTGTACGCTTTCAGCTTTTCTTATCTACCAGAATTTACTGAATTGTTTTTGCTATTGAACTCTAATGTACCTGCACAAACCTATCTACATTTAGCCAGTTATCCATACAAATAAGAAACAATATTCCAAAACAACAAATGCAAAGTAGTTAGGTATTTTTTAGGGTTACAAGTCACACACTGTGGTCATTTACTCGACGGCACAGAGTGGGATGGCCATTCATTGGTTGCCCTGACAGTCACTCACTCATCAGTCTGACTCAACAGATGAGGACTGCTGAGACTCCCCACTGGCTTTGTACTTCCTTATGGTCTCTGTTGCCATTTCTTTGAAAAACAACAATGACAAGTAGTACCTGGCTAGTAAGTCACATGCTAATGAAATCTATTTTTTACAATATGGCAGGTAAATATATTGCTGAAAACAAATGCAAATTGTAGATTTTTTAAATGTTTTTTTTTCTTGTTTAAAATGAAACTATGTAACTTTTGAGAGAAGAAATAACTCGTTCTTCCTTTTCTAAATGATAAGTTGAATTCATTAGCATTAAAACGCACCATTGCTCACTTCAATTCACTCTGCGTTTTTTTCCTGCTACAGCCTTACTTGGTCCGATATGATCCGTAGCTTATGGTGGCTAATATTAGCTACTGTTAGCAAACTTAAACAGTAACTAAACCCCCAAACCACTTTTTTCAGCTGAAAACCAATGTATATGGGTATTTAGTAGTGTTGTTGATGGATTCAGGTACAAATCTTGACATTTTAGTGCAAAGTATTGAATTCTACATATTGTGTTATAAATATGCATAGCGACTGCCCTTTACTGGTTGAAACCCGGCTATTGCAATTGAATTTTGCTATTGGCTGATCTAGAGGCAGGTGAGCTTTTGTCACCCACCAATCTACCAACCCCCGCCCTCTCCTATTTGAAAAGTCACATGTCACATGTCACTTGCTGCTCTGATTGGTTGTAGGTCTGGGCCTGCGTCCAGTCTGCAGACAGAAACTCAGATCAAACTGTCAAACTAGGTAGTGCTGATCAAATATGAATCAAGATTCTGTTACTGTATTGCCTATTTTCCGCCTCAAATGTTTTCAGAAACACATTTTAGTGTACTGTTTAGCTGTAATGTGAGAAAGTTTGTGACCAGGCCGCCATTTTTTCCTGCTTGAAAACGGACCAGGCACCACCCTGTCGCTCAGCGCTACGTAATTCCTGTTTTACTTTTGTGATAAAGCCATTTAAATGTTAATCTGTGACATGCTGAAACAGCGTGGCAGCAGCACAAGAAAGATTATAAAATCAACATACTGACTCGGTCAGTTACAAATCTAAAGTTAACTAAACTTAGCCACCGTGAGCTACTTGTCATACCAGACATCTCAAACATTACATAGTCAGACTTATATTACCTTCACTATTACAATAAAGTAATTAGCCTTCTAGCTTGCAGTTTCTTAATTTGCTATGGATGCACACTGAATACATACATTCAGTGTGCATTCTGAGTCATGATACTCACCGCCCCAGAGGAGTGTTCTCCCCAGATGAAACAGTTGAGGATGAAGCAGATTCCAAAAACCACTGCAGGATACAAAGTTGCTGTCTACAGAGGAGACAAAACAAACACAACCTAAGCCTTGATTGAAGAACTCCAAACAAACACTGGGTATGCAGCGTTGAAAAATAAGGATGAGGATTTAACTTATTATTGACTTACACAAAATGCTCCTTTTCTCCACCGATGGCCCTTCAGAGTGCGGTACAGTCTGCCAGCAAAGTAGCCACCAAATACACTAGAGGAGACACATGTACAGGAGAAAGCAGTGTAACATCAAAGATGCACTATATGGAAATAAGCTACATCTTAATTCTACACATGTGGCTCTTACCCCATGAACATGAAGAGGAAGCAAGCAGTGGTCATCAAGGCTCCTCTACTGGACGGAGACAACATGCCCAACATGGCAACAACTATAACACCCACACAGGAACACATGGCGGTTAGAACATTTCATAGATTACACTGACAATCACGCATTGTGTTACATGAATTTAAGCAATCTGAATATTTCCAGTTTTCTGCAGTAATTTTAGAAATCCCATGTAAATATGAAACACTTTCAAGGGAATAATCTGACTCTTTGGGAAACGTGCTTATTTGCTGTCTTGCCGAGAGTTAGATGAGAAGATTGATACCACTCTCTTGTCTATATGCTAAATATAAAGCTAGAGCCAGCAGGTGATTATCTTAGCTTAGCCTGAAAACTAGAAACTGGGCGAAATAGCTAGCCTGGCTCTGTCTGACAACAGTCATCGACAACAGAGATGTAAAACTGAAACCCCCCCCCCTAAAACCACAACTTATGTGCTGGAACTATTTCTTGGCTGGACCAGTGACTTCTTGGATTCTCCTCTGGTTGCGTGGCAACCTTATTTTGACAACAAGACTCCAGGAAGTCACTGTGCTGGCCAAGAAATAGTGTATTTGGTAAAATTAATCAAAGTTACAAATGATAAACACCAACACCAAGTGATTTTAGACTACCACACATTCTTCTGGACATTAACTCAAAACTTTTTTCTTATTGTCAAAGAACACATGATATAAGTAACTGGTGACGTTTGGTTAATGTGAACCATGGAACATCTTAATCAAACTATTATTTTGATTTTGGTATCGAAAGCAATCAAATATATTTGCGTGCATGTTAACGTTTAGACCTTTATACTCCTTCAGACAAAGCACACCTAGCTGTTGTCCATGTGTTCAGTTTGTTTCTGCATATTGTGGCTTTTAACGACTTATCTTTGCTGCTTCATATTTGTAGGATAACATGAGTCATGGCACCATGAGAACATTCCTTTGACTCGATTCCACCTCATGTTTTAGTCATGTGAGTAAATGATAGATCACTGATCTCAAGATCTATAGGGAATTGATGATAGAGAAAACAAACTCACAGATGACAATGAGGATCATGCAAAAGAGCTGGATCCCTGAGCCCAGCAGAGAGCTGAGGATCATGGGGTACTGAGGTGGCCTGAAGACGTCACCGTGGACATTCTTCCATCCTGACTCCTCCATGGTGTCCTCCTAGTTAGGGAGGACAAAATGCGGTCAAGTGCCTGGAATATAATGATTTAATAAACATCAAAACTAAAATCAGTTACCCCAAAATCAATTCACTCTGGTCTATACAATTTCTCAAAGACATTACATGCATTCTTTCCCCAAAGTCTTGCTGAAACCAAGCAAACTGTCTTTTGTCAGGTGTGTATTTTCTTACTATGTCATCGTCTCTGTTGTAGTTAGCAATGTCCTTTCTCAAGGTCCTGATAATGATCATACTCAGAATACCTGAGCGAGAAAAGGCAGGGAACGAGAAGGATGTCAGTCAGCTAAAAGACAGAAATCTCAACATTTCACATGTAGTCATCAAATATAAGGATTTTTTTGGATACATGACATAATATATAGATTTAAATCACATTCACAAGCTTTAAAAAAGTTTCCAGAGTCCAGAAAGGTGTACACAAAGCACAAGGCCAATGCTATGTGTTACAATTTCACAAACTGCCAATTTAAGACATAAAATGTGCATTTACTCCATGTAATTTCTGCCATGGGCCTAATGACTTACAGTTAAGGGTTCACGGTATACCGTGGTATAAAAACTTATGGTTATCATACCATGCACATTTGTTTATCGACGGTATTGAATTCTACCGTATTAGTGTTATTAAAATATTTTAAGTTTATATCAAGTTTCATGTCTGTCAGAACATATTTTGTGAAATTATAATGAACAAAAAAAAAAACCCTTCTGTTTTCATTCCTTTATGGGTCATTGTAACTGATGATAATAATAATAATAATAATAATAATAATTGTATAATACCATGATATTTTCTGAGATGGTTATCGTACCGTGAAAATCTCATAATGTTGCAACCCTACTTAAGAGATGACAGTTGAGCTGAGCACAATTTGTCAAAAATTGGACATACCAGACAGGAAGAAGACAACCACCACAGAGTTGACAATGGAGAACCAGTGAATCTGGACATCGCTCATGGTCAGGTACGTGTCCCATCGAGATGCCCACTTTACCTCGCTCTCCTGCACAGATGAGACAAGAGGCTGAGCAGTCCTTCCTCTACATTTATCTAGTTTTGTTTAACCACATATCTCAGAAAACTGAAACAGCTGGAAAAAACACCTGAATTTTTATCATCTGATCTTGTTGCTTTGCAATTACTAAACCATACATTTTCCAAACGGCAGTCTAAATATTCGGACAGTCACACATTTTCTATTGTTTTGACTTTGTAGTACTCTAGCACCCTGACTCTAAATGAACAAAGGCTCATAAGGGAATCAAGGAGAGCCAGCCCTGAGATGATCACTTTGATAAAAACAAATTAACCCTTGGTTAAATACAGCGATTTGGGTGGTTTTAGGAATTTATTCAGGGTTACAGACTGGTCTGACTCCTGGTTACAAGATGCTTCAAGTCACTGAGAATCCATGCAGCAGTCACTGACCTCCCAGCGGACAGAGTACGTGAAGAGGACCTCGTTCTCCTTGCTCGGTTCAATCTCCTGGGGGGCAGAGCCGCTGGCTTCAGGCAAGGTGCAAGTCTTCTCATTTTCCACAGCCTTCAGATCTGAGAATAAATAAATACAGATTAAGCATTACAAGAAGCGAGTGATAACAATTTCTACTTTACTGGCCACTTTGGAGGCAACACTTATATGTTCCTTCTCTTTGAGTAGTTTTAATCACCATAGGTCAGAAACATTACACAATCTCAAGCTATTCAAAAAGAGTGTGTTGACACCTACCATCAACTTTTACACTTTGGGGTACGACCTCAAATCGCACCACCCTGTAGTTATGAACTTCGCCCTGCTCCAGTTTCTCCCTGTGGAAGTACAGGATGAAGGACAGGTGGTTGTGCAGATAAAACTGAGGGAGAAAAGACAAGGGGCAAGACAAAAATTAGTACCGTTCAGCACACATTTTTTTTCAATTTCAATTAAATAAAAAAACAAACATGTTTTTCCCTGTGAGTTCCCACTTTTTTTTAACAGATCTTGTTCCAGAACAGTTTCTCTCCATGGATATTGTATTTAAAATAGTTACAGTGAGGTTAGTCTATGGCTGTACATATAAGACAAATTCTTAGACATTATGACCAATTACTGATGAGTGTAGAGCACTGCATACTGACGCACGCACACACAGATGGCAAGCACTCTCAAGTCTGCGAATCTTAACAGGCTACATTACAAGTCCATACAATTTGACTTTTTGTGCCACCCTGAACACAGACTGTTCAACAAATGAAAAGCATAAGAATGTAGCAATTAATTTCAAGGCAGAAAACATTATCCAAGACATTCTGCATTTGTTTCAACCACAAAACTGGTTTCAAATGTTTCACACGTGAATTCTGTAACATCCAATATTCTAATATGTTAAAACATTACTAAATGTGAAAGAATCAAAGTTTAAGTTTGGCAAAAAACCTCATTCAGTAATATTTATTAAAAGTTAAACTCTCAAATCGCATGTGATCAGATTAGATTGACAGTGGCCTGGCAACACAAAAGACAACAACCCCGTAACTTTCATCAGCTTTTGATTCCATTATCACAGAAACCTGGTTGGTGCACAAAAAACTGAGTCCCGCTCACTTCTCAAACCAGTGAGAGGAGCACAGACTAAACGAAATAAATAAAGAAAAAATACAGAACTCTCATGTGACAAAACCAAAACGGTTTGAACTTCAGCAAAACATTTTGTGTTTATGTAGGACGCCATCGCTCGTAGTGAGAAGCTGATCAGAAAAGGCAAACAATGAAAAGAGATGCAGAAAGTGCAAAATAGGAATCTATAATGGAAGTCTTCTGACCATCTGTTTACCCGTACTCTCCACCTCTTAACAATGTATCAGGACATGGAGACACTATATAATATCTACCTTGTTGTTGTCGACAAAGCCCAGTCTGTAGCCATGCTCAAACTGGATATCTCTCACCACGTCCTTCTTCTGCTCCTCCTCCACTCCTGCCTCTCTGTTGGGGTAAAACTCTAACCTGGTGGCAACTGGCAGGTTATCTGCAATACTGAAAGGCACAGAAGGATTCAGTTAGTTTTGGTTTGCATATTGAACATTTAAAAAAAAAAAAATAATCGATTTGCTAGAGAACCAGGCTATCTTAGAGATATGATTAAGAACAGAAAAAAACAACAACTATATTAGGCTACAAAATAGTAAAGAAGAATTGCTTCAATCACTTCTTTACAAATCAGTTCAGATTTAGACTTATAGGGCTCCAGGGTGTGACCAAAATTCTGTCAAGTGCGACTAAACATTTTCAATGGTCGCACTGGTGCGCCTGAAATTTAGCAGGTCTGATTAAAAAACAAACACCAACTGGGTGTGCATTGGTGATGCGCGGATCGGCTCTGACGTGATCTGAATCCGCATGTATACATTAATCATCCACCCGAACAAATTATTTTCTCTGGTTTAGAGACCCGCACCGACATGGACATCTCACTCCACCTGTACCGGTCCCTGTAGGCAATATTGCCGCTAAAATGATGTTGAGTAGCGTGGGCTTTCCAGGTGATTTCTTAATTGTGTGTTGTATTGATGTACGAGTGTTTTCTTTATTGATTTACTTAATGATTAGAGAGGCTGCTGTCAGTCATTTTAAACATTTCCATGCGCGCACTAATGTCACAAATATCCTCGGACATTTAAGCAGCAAATAATAATAAACATGTCCTGTGCCGCGACAGGAGCCCGGCCGGCAGAGCAGCCCCGCTTCCGGCAGCGTTTCAGCGCCAGACAGCAGCAAACCCAAGCAGTGAGGAGTCAGAAATGATAATAAAATTTAACACTGCTCATAATATAGCCAAAGAAGAGCTACCTTTTACTAAATTTAAGTCCATTAAAAAAAAAAAAACATTTATCTGCACCTTTATCCCTGTTTACAATCATTTACATGTGTTTAGAAATTACCAATGTGTATGGGAACTGACAAAAAAGGTAACGCTTAAAATGTATTATTGGGTGCACCAAAATTATGTGCTGGCACACCTAAATGAAAAAGTTAGGCGCACCAGTGCCACCAATGTAAAAAGTTAGTCTGGAGCCCTTCTTTTAGAGGCTGAATATACTAAATATTACTTAATTAAAATAAAGTAATGCATGGTATTCCTCATGGCAATAGGTCAGTGTTTGCATTCTGGGGGGCTGCCTTGGTAACAACAGTGAGGAAGGGATGCTCACAGGTGAACATAATACTCCTCCTGGATTCGCTCAGCAATCAGCTTGCTCTCTTCTATGCTGAGCTTTTTCTTGTTGCACACCATCTCACATTTTTTGTCCTTGTTCATCTCGACATTGTAGCGAGTATTCACAATACGGTCCCCACGTAACACCTCACCTACAAAAAATAATCATAAAAAATAATGCATATATATATATATATACACACAATTTTAATTTTTTAAATAGCAAAATGTAAGATAAGATTGCTTTTCCTGAATAGGATGGTGTCAAATTAAGTGATACATTTAGAGACACTTCCTAGACCACACATGTCAGCAGCAGTCCACTTACCCAGGTTCTCTCCCTTGTAGAAAATTGATTCTGGCTTACAGAAAGGCAGGGAGTAGTATTCATAAGGAAGCTGGGTACGGGAGCTGGTCAGCTTCACTGCCTGAAAAACAAATGATCTGACTGACTGGGTCACAGATATAGTGATGCAAAACTACACTCACAACAACTTATTGCGATATATATGAATGTCTCTGTGTACAGATATCTTTTATTATAATGGTATTTTGTAATGGGCAAACAAATAATTTAAAAAATGTATTAAATAAAGTCCCCTCCATGAAGTGAGCTCTACACCCCCCAAAAAGTCTGAGATTTAACCCATGGCTGCCCATTATTAGGAGCAGTATGTAGCCACTTTTTGGCAAATGCTCAAAGGCAATGGTAACGTGTAAGCCTCGAAAGGTGCTTTCTTACCTAACCTGTTTGGTTTGGATCAACTGAACTCAGTCGAACTCTGGTCTGGACTGAAACCCACCTTTCCACCAATCTGACTCTGGTGTGGTTTGCTTTTGGTGTGAAAGCAGAGTAGACCAACCACAGGATTTGGTGATTATAGATTGGATTTTAGCATTAATTTAAACCCTGAACTACTAGTAAATCCATCAGCTGATCATGGGAACTGTCAAATGATCTGTATAAGCAATATATATATATAATAATGCAAGACAATTTGGTAACCATGGTAAACACGAGTGCATGGCATTTTCCTACTCAATTAGAAGGTTAAATAGGGATTAAAACAGAGGTGTGATGTGTTTGCGTGCTACTCTGTGTATGTTGGCAGTTCATCAATGAAAAAGTGAGTGAAATGTTGCTGTCAGTATCCAGAATTTGACTTCCCCACATGGGTCCATGTAGCACTGCTGATGATGTGAAATGAAAGTCCCCAAAACTACCCATTCATTTGATAATTTTGGTGACTGTCATCTCGCATCATCAGTTACCTGTTAGTCCGAATATTTTTATACATACAGCTCTTGGTTCTTTTGTAATAAGTCAGTGGGAACATGAAATGGACCAGAACTAAAAGACAACAATGCACAATTATATTCCTCGGTCTGGACCAAATGAACTAAACTACAGGTGTGAAAGCATCCTAACATCCATGTTTTTGGTGTGGGAGGTGGACACTCGCACAAATCTGGAAAGATAAGAAAAGGTCCACAAAGAAAACCCGGGACCTTCGTGATGTCAGGCAATGCTGCTACCTACTGAACAACCATATCACAATGTATCTGCTAATCCATGAAATGTTGATCAAATTCATCTTACCTTAATATCTACTGTGTCACCCTCATGGAAGTCCCGGGGAGCGACTCCAGGAACATAGAATGGCCGGCCCACAGGCAACAAGGACAACAGCAGCAAGGCCCACCACGTCTCCTGCAACACAGACCCCACCAAATATTTTACCACACAGACACAAACACTACGTAATAGGTACATATCATGAGATTTGACAAATAAAAATTGTGCGAGTGTATGCAAGACAAAACCACTCTAAACATGAACTAATTTCATCATGCCACATAAAATGTCAAAGACTTACTGGTATTTGTTACAGAGGTGTAGACCATGCTGAGCTTCAAGTTATAAGAGAAAGAGAAGGACAGTTGCTGTGCACTGATAGCAGCGTGTGCATCAAATCTCTTTCAAGAAATGTGTTCAGGCAGAACAAACCTGAAACTACTTCCTAACAACTCCCTTTCATGATGGAGCTGTATAGACACACACATGTCAAAGTTTATCTGTAACAGGTTTACACCTCTCCTGCAAAAGTGTTGTTTCTCTTTTGTGTGGAAGACAATGTCACATCAAAATGCTTTACAAAGTCGGGCAATTAAGGATGATCGTCAAAGCAACATTCTAAACAAGTCCAAGACTTGAAAAGTAACGATCAGGGGAAGCATATCTGAATATTTCTGAGGCACTGAATATTCTCCAGAGTACAGTATAGTATTTTTTTGAATGGATAAACTATGGGAGAGCTGTAAGTCTGCCTGCAGCAGACCGCTGTCGAAAACTGAGTCTCCCCGTGAGAAGAAATCTGTGAAGATTCTCAGTCATACAGGTCATGGTCTGTGGACATGTGGAGACGAGAGACACTGTGCATACAACTGTTGCCCAGGGGATTCAGCAGTGGCAGCTTCATTGCAGAGAACAAAAGAGAAAAACCTCGTGTGACATCTATGCTAATGTTTGCTAGAAGGCGTGTGGGAAACTGAGTTCTCCACATGCCTTCTGAGAAACTGACTGCATGCAGCACGAAAACCGATGCTAGGAAGAAGATTTACTTTCCGGTAAGAAAATGATCCCAAACATAAAGCCATCGCAACAGAAAAACTGACTTGCCAACAACAACAACGTTAATGTCCTAGAGTGGCTGAGTCAGAGTCCACACTTTAAATCCAATCAAACATTTAAATGACTGGTAAATGGGCTGCATTTATATAGTGCTTTTATCCAAATCGCTTTACCTCTCATTCACCCTCACACACACCAATCACAGCGAGCCACCATGCAAGGCACTGGCCTAACTGTAGGGAGCAACTTGGGGTTCAGTGTCTTACTCAAGGACACTTGGACATGCGGACCGAAGGAGCCGGGTATGGAACTTGGTGGACGACACCTTCTATCTGCTGAGCCACAGCCGCCCCAATTTGTGGCAGAAGCCGTACTGCTTTTCTCTCACAGTCCTTAAGCAACTTAACAGAGCATCTTCAGAACAGCTGTGCGAAGATGAATGGTGGGGAGAAAACTGCAGTATCCTGATACAGACTTGCCTATCCTAATAGAGTCAAGGCTGTAGCTGCTGCCAAGCGTCTCTTTACTAAATTCTGTCGTTTAAGTCGTTTTCTGTTGTTCAATGTCAAAACGCCTAATTGTGACTGTGTGATTCATTACCGGAAAACAATACATGATGAACAAGTTCAACGGTAGCACATGCATTTTATAGGCATTGAGAGTTATGATATGGCAGTGAAGGAAGTTAGCAAACGTGGCTTCTGACTTAAACGACATTTAAGTTGTCAGACAGGACGGCGCTGTTAAACAACAGGCAGTTTTAGATCACGTTATTTTGATGTTTTGTAGCTGATCTGCTGCGGTCATCTCGACATCTATCAGCACTATTAACTAACGTTACACCGGCAACAACCTCAAACTGACGCTCCCTGACAGAGCTGCCAACAGCTAACGTTTAGCCAAAGTTCGGCTTGCTGATTTGTCTTGGCTGTACAGCAAATGACAGTCTAACAGCCGAGTGCGTGGCTATTCACATTCAAGTAAGCACAGCTAACTATACCAGACAAATGATACAAATCCGTTTTTTGAGCCACAGCTCACTGATAGTCAAGCTAGGTAACGATAGCTAGCTAACTCCAGCAAGCAGTTAGCAGAATCGTCAACATTCAAACAGAAGCGAACTCCAGTAAATCCGTACCTAATCAACGTTAAAATGTCGCCTATCGCCTAAGGTAGACCTCTACTCGGCCACAATTACAGCACTGTGTCGGAGTTAATTTGGGAAGATAGTATGAGCGACGTCTAGTTTGAAGGAAAAAGAGTTCGCTTTACCACTTACCATAGCCGCGGCCGCCATTTTGAATACGTGTCATTAGTGACGTCGCGGAAGTACTGTGGTTTTTCGATTGATTAATTAATTTTTTTATTTGACACACCCACAAACTACTTAACAGCTGATTTCTGTCCCCCCACAGTGATAACCGATACAACTACTAATATAAGTAAATAGTAATGACCAAGTTAGTTGGTTTAATGATTTGTGTACATCTGCCCTTGACTCTTCCGCTCCATTCAACGACTGTCCCAGTCATTACTACAACCCCTTGGATCAATGATAACATGAAACAACAATGAAGGGAATATATAAAAGCCGAACGTAGATGGAAAAAATCAAAACTCAAAGTTCACCACATCCATATGAAGAAGCTTTTGTTGAAACTGAACCAGATTATTAAAAATGCACAAGCTGTCTACTTCTCTGACTTGATTACTAACAAAAAAACCAACCAACAAACAATCCAACAATCCATTTCTGTTTAGGACTATTAACCAGCTTGTAAATCCTTCTCTTCCTGTCATTCCTGCCTCATCTTCAATGGTATGTGAAAACTTCTTATCATTTGTTGGCAAGATCGATGGTCTGAGGTCCAATTTAACCCTGACTGTTTTACCCTCTGCACCATTCAGCCGTCCTATTTCACTGTCTGAATTTGCCCCTATCTCCCTGCAGATCCTTTTTGACACTGTAGCTCATATGCGTCCCTCCTCCAGTCCCTGTGATAAAGTTCCCACCAAATTTCTAAAACCTGTCTTAGGTCCCAGCCTGCTCGCTATTATCAACAACTCTCTCGCAACTGGTTCTGTAGGATACCTGATTATTTTAAAATTGCCAGTGTCCAGCCACTTCTTAAAAAACCTTCTCTCGACCCAGCCCAGTTAGAGAACTATAGACCGACTTCCAAGGCACCCTTCTCATCCAAAATCCTTGAAAAAATTGTTACAGACCAACTCCTGAAATTGATTGAGAGTCATAAAATCTTTGATAAATTTCAATCTGGCTTTCGTCACAATCATAGTACTAAAACCACATTACTAAGGGTGACAAATGACATTCTTGTGCTTGCAGACAAAGGTGACTATTTCATCCTCATACTACTGGACTTGACTGCAGCCTTTGATACCATCGATCATGCCATTTTATTTGATAGGTTACATCACTGGGTTGGCATTTCTGGTATAGCTCTAAACTGGTTTAATTTTTCTTTCACTAATAGATATTTTAATGTTGTATCAATAATGTTCATTCAATGTGTCCTCCTCAGCATTTTCATTTGTTCAGCCGCGTTCATGACATGTCACATCACTGTTATAGATCTATTGTAGAGGACTATAACTACCTGGGAGTACACTTAGACAATAAACTGGACTGGGCTAAGAACACTCAAGCTGTTTACAGGAAGGGCCAGAGCCGCCTCTGTTTCCTGAGGAGGCTGAGGTCCTTCAACATCTGCCGGACAATGCTGAGGATGTTTAATGAGTCTGTGGTGGCCAGTGCTGTCCTGTATGCTGTTGCATGCTGGGGCAGCAGGCTGAGGGTAGCGGACGCTAACAGACTCAACAAACTGATCCGTAAGGCCGGTGACATTGTGGGCGTGGAGCTGGACTCTCTGGCAGTGGTGTCAGAGAGGAGGATGCTGGCCAAACGACACGCCATCTTGGACAGTGTCTCCCACCCACTCCATGACGTGCTGGTCAAACAAAGGAGCACCTTCAGCGGAAGACTCATCCCCCCAAAAAGCGCCACAGAGCGCCACAGGAAGTCATTCCTGCCTGTGGCCATCAGACTCTTTAACTCCTCCCTCTAAGTGTCAGTCTGTATGACCCTAAGCCATTGAATTGGACATTGATCATTAACATCTCTGCAATACTTGAATAACTGTGCAATACTCTGTGTTAATACTCCTGTGCAATATTTAGTTTATTTTGTTTTTTCCTATTTATTATTCATACCTCCATTACTGCTGCTGCAATACTACTTATTACTTATATTATTACATTGCATTTATACCGTATTATCATCATCATCAACCGGTAAACCCACTTGGTACTTCACACTTATTTTATTTTATACTTATACCCACCTGGTACTTAATTTATTTTCTGACCTGTTTTTTTAATAGTTTTTATAGTGTATTGTATTATATATTTTTTTACTAGTATTAGTATTAGTATTAGTTTCCCTTCGGGGATCAATAAAGTATTTCTGATTCTGATTCTGATTTCTCTGCCAAACCCAATAACCTGAATCAACTGGCCTCCCTCCGTGATTGCATGGCCGCCCCCAAAGATTGGATGTCTCATAATTTCCTCCATATAAACCCTGGCAAAACAGAAGTTCTTCTAATTGGACCCGATAACTTTGCCACTGCAGTTGATCAGTTTATTGGACCATTTCACTCTAATATCAAATCTACTGCGAAGAATCTTGGAATCATCGTTGACCAGTATGACTTCTGACCATCATGTTACCAAACTCGCCTAGACCTTTTCTTCAGCTAAGAAATATCACTAAAATCAGATGTATCTTGTCTTCTATGAATCTCGAACTATTAATTCACACTTTTATTTTCTCCCATCTAGATTATTGTAATTCCCTCTACATGTGCCTCAGTCAAGCTGCTCTAAATCGTTTACAGTTGGTCCAAAAATGCAGCTGCCAGGCTGCTAACTACAACTAGCCGTCGGCCCCACATTACCCCTGTTCTTGCATCCCTCCATTGGATTCCTGCAAAATTCAGAATAAAATTCAAGATTTTGTTGATTAACCTACATAAGGCGCCGACAATCAGTAATAAAATGCATGCCTACAGACAAACAAATGAACTAATGTGTAAAAAAATAACATTAAATATTGCTTGCTGTTATATAAATACACACTTGGGTAGATACTTGTTTCTAAGACAATTTATTTGAAAATTTTCACCACAGTTGCATTGAACCAAGTATCTAACAATATATGCAAAGGGACTTATATTGTTAAAGAAAAACACAAAAACATTCGTAACCCTATGAATAGGCCTATATGTATAGTGCTGGGCACTGATTCACTATTGTCACATATCACCTTTCTTGACCAAATCATGAAATGACAAATTGATGAAATCTTAAATACTTGAGAATATTCCCTTTCCCTTCCTTTTGGTCGACAAAACACATTATTTCCAACAATATGATAAACACATTATCACAAATCATATATTAAAATACAAGTCATGAGTCCTTCACTAAAAAAAATGATAGTAAAAGCTTTTACATTTGGAAAGATCATTCCATTCAAGATACACTGATATCCAGAGCAGTATTATTTCCACCAATAAATTATTTTTTCATACAAAGAAGGCCAAAAAATGCGAAAATCTATATGCACTGCTTTTTCATTTAGTTCCCAAATACAGAACACAAGTTTAATGGACCAAAAGGATAAACAAGAATTATTAGTTAATATGGCTTTACATCAAAGACTCTTTTCCTGAATAAGTGTATTTATTCATATACACCAGTTTATATATACAGAGTGTATGGAATATATAATAAATGTTAACGGGACAGTTCACCCCAAAATCAAAACTACATATTTTTCCTCTTACCTGTAGTGCTATTCATCCATCGAGATTGTTTCGGTGTGAGTTGCCGAGTTTTGGAGATATCGGCTGTAGAGATGTCTGCATTTTTTGAATATAACTGAACTATATGGCACTCGGCTTGTTCCACTGTATTTGTGATTTAGCGGTGAACTGTCCCTTTAAGTGCGAAAGAAGAAACAAACACTGAAAAAGGCACAATGAAGGAGTAATGCTGAAACAAGCCACATCATAATGGAAAATAGCTATGGCATATGAATAGAGGATTTAAGCATAATCAGCCATATATCTTGCACTTTGCAAAGTCCACAGTACCTGCTGTCCTTTCACAATGTTAAACACTGTACATTTAACAGAAGGGGAGTGGATAATGGAAGCTTTGCTTTCTGAATTGTTGACATCAGCACAGTAATATCAGAGCTGAACACTGCACATATTTTACTGTGAACAACATCTGTGTTGCGGTTATACCTTCCTTTGATTGATGCACAATGTTTGCTGGAGCACAACAACTAAATGCAGTCTTTTCCATGGGACTGCTCTCAGGTGGCCTACAATCACTTGTCTGAGAATATAGCAATGTGTCTTTGTACTTGTGTAAAATAATATTTTGTGTGTGAGACAGTCATGCTTTTACAATAGGATTTACTCTATAGCACAGCCTCCTACATACTGTACTGTTATGTAGAACACCTTCAAAGGTGTTTGAATGTTAGGGACTGTACAAAAATTATAAGGGGGTGAGGAAAGAAAAGTGGGAAGGTTACAGTATTTAACTTTTCTTTTTGTTTAGGAAAAATTATTAAGAAGTATTTACAGCACACTGTTTTCCCCCCGGATTTGTTTTATTTCAGCCTACCCTTGCAAATTTGTACCAGGTACCCAATCTTGCTGTCCTTGCCTGCGCACTGGCAGGGCTTCTCCAAGCACACTTGCTTTTTTCACATATACATGTAGAGATGAGTCTTGCACAGATCCAGTTTTGCAACCCACCCCACACAGCTCAGTAATTCATCCGACTCGTTACCTGCATTTATCTCTAGATAGAGAAATGCATTAAATGTCAGGTCACGTGTTTTCTGTGCATAATGATGTGCAGCTTTATCTTGCAATACAGTGATCCATGTGTGCCATCTGTAGTAAAACAAAATCAGTACAATAAAGTAAAAATAAATTATATGAAGCATTCTTTTGCGTGTCATTTTTCACATAAGAGGCTGAAGATATAACTAACTCACATATCTGTCTGCACATATTTACTGATATCTACTGTATAGGTCCAGTGATTTACAAAACTGCTGCTGGTGTGCATCCATATGATGATCAGTTTTGTGAAGATAGATATCCAGTATAACTGATGCAGCTGTGGTCATGTTAGCCTATAACCAAGCAGACAGCATCTGTTGTACTGTGCCCCTGACCTAAGTATGAGGTAGGATTGTTTTGTTATAATATATTGTTTTTTTTATCTTGCTTTTCTTAATCGCTATATTGTGGTTATATTTCTTTCAAATTTTATAATTCAAATGGAGGAGGGCCCAATGAAAATATTTAAAATGTTAGGTAGGGCCTAGCTTCTAAAAAAATAAAATAGAAGTTTCAAGTCTCCCCAATAATTTTTATACAGTCCCTTCTTACTATACATTATGCGTGTGTGAATGAGAAAGAGAAAGAGAGACAGACAGAGAGAGAATGGTAAAGAGAGAGCATGTGTGTGTGTGCTCTGAACTGCACTGCTGCATGTAGAAACTGGACTTGCTGTAAAGTATGAATGAAACAGTACTGTAAGAGAAAACATGTCTGTGGATGTTAAATCTCATGGCTGCTGCTGATACTGGCTCTCTGTGGCTGTGTAGAAATCCTCCAGGACACTCTGCAGGTAATCAAAGGTGGGACGGTCCTCAGGCTTGTTCTTCCAGCACTCCAGCATGATTTCATAGAGTTCCTTGGGACAGCTCTCCAGGCGCTGCATCCGGTAGCCCTTCTCCAGAGCACGGATCACTTCTGGGTTGGTCATCCCTGAAAAGAAGAGCACATAATTATGTTAAGAGAGGCTGGCAGTAGATGACTGAGTGCTACAGAGGGCGATGTGTTGTTGAACGTCACAAGAAGAAAACTGTGGTCCTCCACACCCACAAAGTGAGTCTTTGTATTGCTGTTCACTTTTGTACAGCCCAGGGTTTCCAATCTGTCTCTAGATTCAGTAAAATCCAAATTCACAACTGCTATCCCATTTCAATGTGGAGTTGTCGTACCACTACCCCTCGTTTTGGAAGGCCACTTTAAACCAAGGGCAAGATAATTAATGGGCAGAGTTCAGGTGCAGAAATGGGACAAAACCTTTGTGTACTAACTGCAAGTGCAAGTTCTCTTCAGAGGCATTCTGGCAAATACTATATCAATGCTGAAATCTGTGATCCACTTACCTGGGTATGGTGTGCGTCCATAGCTGATAATCTCAGTCAGCAAGATGCCAAAGGACCAGACGTCAGATTTGATGGTGAAAGAGCCGTAGTTGATGGCCTCAGGGGCAGTCCATTTGATGGGGAATTTGGCTCCTGGTTATTGTGGAAAGTTGAAAACCAGTCAAAATTTGAACTAAAGTTGACATTGTTATTGGCTCCTAATGACACTGCTGGGAAGTTTCTAGCTGGTCACACATCCTCTCAAACTCTTACATCCTCTGCTCATTCAGTAACCCATACAGCAAGTCACTCTTGTCTTCGCTTCCTACTATTTTTGTCACTCATGTTGTAACCCGACATCTCAGTGACACAAAGTAATTTCCCCTGAACTGATGAAACCGTGACTGCTCCCATTTCATCAGTTTCCCAGTTTTGTAATCACTTCTGCTGACGATACCTGGCTACACAACATGTGACAGTGAATATTGTGTCCTACCTTCCCTGGCTGTGTACTCGTTATCCTCAATGATACGAGCAAGGCCAAAGTCAGCAATTTTGCACACTAAAGCCTTATTGACCAGGATGTTGGCAGCTCTCAGGTCTCTGTGGATGTAGTTCCTCTGCTCAATGAAGGCCATGCCCTCTGCAGTCTAGAGACAAATATGTTGGTGTAAAAGAGTCAAAACATAGTTCCCAATAGTAACTGTCACTGGCAATGAAATTGTACAAAACAGTCTAAAAAGGATGCTTCCACTTCAATGCTCTCAGTTATGCTATAAGTATAATAGATTTTGTATAAACTGCTGTTTCTTTCAGCAAATTGTACTGCTGGTAACAGACATTTACTATAATATGTGCGAGGATTTACTCTCTTTAGCGCCTTTGTGTTAGCACTAGATAAGACCAATCTCTCTTACAATCTGATGAGCAGATCTAACGTTCTTCCTCTTCCATTCCCTCTCTGTTCTTTGTATTAGATGTGAAGCACCTCATGCAGCAGGGTGCTAACTCCGTCATAAACTCACAAACCTGTCATATTTAGAAAGATTTTCTTGAAGAGGGAGCTGTTTGGTCACTGTCAGAGCAACTCTACACATGTTAACCCGTCCCACCCACATGTATAACAGTGGCAAGAATTTAAAACCAGACATGTCGATATTGCCGCCTACGGGCACAGAAAGTGATAGTAGCAGCAAGTTTAAAAATTGTGCCACATGCAGGCAATGAGTATTACAACATTTTTTTCTTTTTACAGCAGCTGTTTTGTTTTTTTGTGGGATTTTATAGCCACTAGCAGTCTAGGATTGCCCCTCTCAGGATGAATTGTAAATCTAGCACTGTCAAGTCAAAAAATTTGTCCAATACTTTGGTTTTCGACCAAATAGTACTTGCAAAACTAACAACATTCCCATCAACCTCAGCTTTACTTTGTTTGCTAATTAGCAAATGTTAGCATGCCAAGACGCTAAACTAAAATGGTGAACATGGTAAACATTATACCAGCTAAACATCTGCATGTTAGCATTGTCACTGTGAGCATGTTATCATGCTGACGTTAGTATTTAGCTCAAAGCATCACTGTGTCTATGTACAGCTGCATAGAGCCGCTGGCATGGCTGTAGACTCTTATTCTTGTTTTTTGACATTTTACTTTATAACTTGTATCCCCATTTCTTTAAAATAAAATAATTTATAAAAATGGAGCATCATTTTGTCAAACAATTTAAACCTCCAGTAGAAAGTAAATGCTCAAAAAGAAATAGAATTAAGCCTATGGCACTATAACACTTTTGAAGATTTTGTAAATACATTTATTTCTCTTTCTATACATCTATGACCCAACAAGTGTATAATTCAAATATTCAGCACCAAAGACAGAATGTAACCTTCATTACTACTTTTGTTTCACTGTTTTCTTTTATCCTTTCATTTTTTCTTTGAACAAATAAAATGTGGTTGCCCCTCTCCAACGCAACTAGGAGGACAGTCATTGGAGGACACACTCCAAGGAGTATGAATTTTTTTTACTTTTCCCAGTTTTAAGATAAAATTCCTCTTATCAAGACTATTACATTTTGCAGGTTCAGTACATACGCCAACAGCATGGGTGAGTCTACATCTGTATCTCTAAACTGCTGCTGTTACTTTCCAAGTGGTGGTGCAGGTTGGACTGGAACTGCAAGTCTGAAAGTGCAGGCAATATGGCTCTGCAGCTGGATCATATTAGCTGGGTGTAGTTTAAAGTGCTTCACATCAATGACATTGTGTTTCCCTTCCACGGATCCATCGATTTTTCAGCATTATTTCACCCTGCATAAAGTTTCAGTGTTTTTCTTGCAATCACCATTGTCTATTATTCTCTGAACCACCATACACAAATAATTCAGCTCTTCATTTCTTACTGGTGTAGACAGTCAGGCATGCAAGAACAAAGACATTAAATCACCAATAGCCCACGGTCAAAAGACTGTATATTATGTTATGTATAAATGTTCTAAAGTAGATATTGAATAATATAATTCACTTTGAATACAATCCCTATGAACAGAGCAATAGACTACTGAACTCAAGAAATTATGTGAATATTCAAATACAGCCTGTGTCCTATGTAATGCAGTCAAAGAAAGGGTTCATTGATATAAAACAAGCAGAGGATCTGGTCTGGCAAGGTGCCGTGTGTGGAATGGAGAACTGACGCTAAATGTGAATGAATGAATCTCACCTGGGCAGAGAAGTCAATGAGCTTGGGGAGCTGGACACGGTTGCCCTCATCACTCTTTATGAAGTCTAATAGACTACCTGCAGGCACACACACAAACACATTAACAAACCCATGCGACATGTAACGCTCAATGCACCAGACACATTCTCACCATAAACAAAATATCTGCGACAAACATGCATTTACAAAGGTTTGACCAATATCTTTGATGTTAAATAAATTTCATGTCCACTGCTAATATTATAGATGTATCTAATTGACCACAGTAAAAAAACTGTGATGAAATTTCATTTTCCTTGTCCATTTAGTTTGTGTTCCCTTGCAGCAGTGGTTTCTACTCCCACAGCCCAGTCTGGATGTTAACACTATCAATTATAGAAACGTCAATATTGTTACAACAGAAGTTTGCATTTGTACTACTACCACTTGGAGTGGCAGGAGCTGGCATGTTTCAACCATTTATTACTTTTAGCTTACTATTGTAACTGATTATCCATAACTTTTAGAGAACTGTTAAGACCTCTCTGCTTGCTCGCTCCCTAGTTTTCATGCACTCTCAAATGCAACACATATTATTCAGATGTTACAGCTGACACAATATTTCCCCTTCAGTTAAATAGGGTTTCAGTGTAATATGATGTAGATGTTTTATAGGCTTCCCATACAATAAATTACATTTAGATTTGTTGGGATAAATGGACAAATTTAAAGCGAATGAAGTGGAGCTATCACTGACTTAAAAGAACACAGCAACTGCACATGAGTTCTGCACATGTACTGCACCTGCGTACACACACACACACACACACACACACACACACACACACACACACACCTTTCTCCATGTACTCAGTGATGATATAGATAGGCTCCTCCTTGGTGACCACAGCGTGGAGTCGGACCAGTTTGTCGTGCTGTAGAGTCTTCATCAGGTTGGCCTCGGCCATGAAGGCTTCAACTGACATGCTGCCAGGCTTCATGGTCTTCACTGCTACTTTGGTGTGCTTATTGTACGTAGCTTAAAACAAAACAATAATAAGAATTAGAAAATGAATTGCTAGCTTCCCATCTCCATCAATAACTAGATTCAAAAATGATTCAGATCTATCTCACCCATCCAGACTTCTCCAAACTGGCCGGCACCGAGCTTCTTATCCAGTTTGAGCGATGATCTTGGGATTTCCCAGGCATCTTTCTCCCATGGCTTCTCAGGTTTGGGGCTCAGGCATGGGTTGGTCAGGGTTTGGCAGAGGCCGTCTCCCTGCTCTGGAATAAACAGAAAAAATATTTCATGATTTGATTTTGTTATATATTTATGTATATGTATGTTTATGGAGTTTTTTCCCCCATTTTATGCAATGTTTTTATACAATGAAAATCTGTACTATGTCGTCTATCTTATTTGCGGGGGAAATTATGTAATTTCAAAAATTTAAAGTTTTAAAGTTTGGCAAAAATAAAAACACTTTCATACTGACGCTAGTAGTAATTAAAAGAGCAATACAATCTGTTTAAAGTTGGCCAGCAGAGTGTGCTGTGCATCATATTTTAGTGGTGGAACACAGACTGAACTAAAGTTACTCTTTTCTACATGAGTGCAAATTTGAGAAAACCAACCCCTTCAGATGAGGATTTCTCCTTTACTCCTTCCATCATCATTTTAATGATGACAGGCAATAACTAAACTAGACTACTATAACACACAGCTGTGAGGAGTTTTGTGAGGAAACAGTCTGAATTCTGACAGAAGTGAACTCACTCTTGTAATGGCTGACCAGCTCCTGCAGGGTGATGAAGGTGTTGCGGGGAGAGATGTAGAATCCTCCGTTGTCCAGTGTACGGATCTTATAATGTTTTACTGTGTCACCGGACTGATCGCTATCCCTGACAGACAGAGAGTAACTGCCTGTGGTAAAAGAGAAATATAACAGCAGTTACCATGTGACCCATAGGGGATTTTTGAAAGCTGATGCCAACATTTTTTCAGTGATGTTTTTAGATGATTCGACATTTTAAAATCTGAACATTTTTATGTTACAGGTATCCAGTATTTCTCAAAGATGTGAGGTTAGAAAAGCTTCTGGGACAGGCTGCAGACCAACATGGGACACTTAAAGAGGCACTGCAGCGATTTAGTAGGCGACTGCCCTTGCAAATTTGGTATTACTCACAAAAAACAGATTAAAAAAAAGAATAATCAAAATCAACGCAACAGAGGCCAAGATATCCAAAAACACTGGATCTTATGTTTCCCATAATGCAACTCAATAGCATCTTTCATTCCTCCTAAATGCCCACTTCTTTCTAACCTCACACCTCCAGTTTGAAATGTAGGCTTTCTGTTAATTAAAAATTTGAACTTGCAAGCTCAAACCGATGACACACACACAATCATCTCTTCCATCTAAAAATATTGATAATAGCAGCTTTAAAGGTGAGTCTGTATGTATGTAAGTATGTAGTGCTCTTTGTAACAAAGATGTGCTACAGGACTTTGCTTGTTTGTATTGTACACTTCATACATTTACAATGGCTTAAAATGTGCAAAGTACAAGAAATAAAATGAAGTTCACTTGTGCCTGTCTGCTAAAAACACCATTTCTGCAGTAACGGCTGAGATCAAATTGCTTGATTTGTCAGTTTTTGCTGACAATAATTTCTACTTAGACTACTCAGACCGCTCCACTAAAGGACAAATAATCTGTTTTTGAAAGTGTCTTACTCACCCTGGGTGGTCTCACTGTCTCGGATCATGAAGGATCCCATTTTGTTCCCAGGGGCCAGCAGCTGCCTCTCAGCATCTTTCCTGCTCACACCCTTAAAGAACCACCTCAACAACAGGAAACAGGTCAGTTAGTACTGAAACCTCTTAACGGCTCTTTCTGTACAAGCCTTCATTTTCCATTCATATTGTGTGCTTTGTTTCCTTGTTCATTTCCACTTTGTGAAAAACTACATAGTGCCATCTAAATATGGTACATGATACTACTGCTATTTATAGTACTATAGTTATATACTATATTATAGTTACTACTACTAGTACTACTACTACTACTAATAACAGTCTAACTAATGTAATGTAATCTAACTTGTCAGCCTCTCTATACCAATGGGGTTTGATTTATATTCAGAAAAAAAAAAGTCAGTTTTCACCAGTGAGATATTAATAATGCATATAAATGTGTTTTCAATGTGAGTACACTTACTCCTCTGCCTCCAGAGTATCTTTGGCTACATAATTACTGGGGATGAAGCCTTCCTGACCTGTACTGATTAACATAGCTCTCCACCACTCCCCCGACCTACAGCGAAGGAGAGAGAGAGAGAGAGACAAGACAAAGACACACAACAAGTGTAAATATTTCTTGTCAACAAAGACATGATAAACCACATGTCCAAAAACTAAAATTTGAACACACAATTAACTTATAACTCTTATAACTGAAACAACAAAGAATAAATGATCTTTCTCACTGTGGGTACTCTACTCACTCCGTTAAGATTCGGAGCTTATCTCCCTTCTTGAAGCCCAGGTCTCCTTCATGAATGGCCTCATAGTCGTACAGTGCCATGGCAATACTCTCTCCTACAGCAGCATGGCCAGAAAAAAAAGAAAAGATAGTTGATACATTGTGGCCATGATGTGTAAAATATGTCCCATTTGCATTGTCATGTGAACGCTCCAAACAGGTTTACTTTCTGAAGGATTACATACTGAGAAATTATGGCGGATGAGAA
The DNA here is from genome assembly GCF_020085105.1 of Siniperca chuatsi. Classification (NCBI taxonomy): domain Eukaryota; kingdom Metazoa; phylum Chordata; class Actinopteri; order Centrarchiformes; family Sinipercidae; genus Siniperca; species Siniperca chuatsi. The sequence goes on from NC_058051.1 coordinate 2,478,560, forward strand.
ACCATGTTTGTGCTTGTAAAACACTTTGAAAACACCCCGCTTGATACATTTAAAGATGATTATGATGGAGCTGAAGCCAAGACTGCTTCTCTTGGCTGCTCGTGAAAAGTCAACATTTTGAAGGAATCTTTCAAGAGGTTTTCACCCAACATCACTGATATGGGAGCGGGTATGTGAGAGCGTACGACTATGAGTATCTGTGCAGTTAAGTCTGAACCACATCTATCTTTATTACTAACACTGGGTCTCCAATAATATGTGACTGACTTACTTACTTGATAATATCAGCAACCCTACTGCTGATATTATCAAGCATACAAGTAAGTCAGTTCTTCTGTGTATTAGAGGCCTGTGTGATGACTGCACTGACACACTCACTCTCCTTCCTCTCTCTCACAAGTTGTGTTAAGATTTCTCTCTGTCTAACACTGACCGAGATGATGCTGTTTAAAGTGACTGTCTTGTTGGTATACTCTGTGGTGGTGTTGGCAGTACAAGGTGGAAGGTTAGAAATAAACCTGCAATTGACTGACCTTAGTGGTTCTCTAGTAGTTGCATTATCTACTGTGTAAGTGGAGGTAGACTGGTATGTAAATAAAGATTGTGACTCACCTTCTGAAGAGGTTGCATTGGATGGCATTTTGCTCTGCAGAGAGAAAGACAGAGAGACATTTGGTGGTATAAGGCAATATAAGAGAAGAGGTAAATTCCGTCCAATACTCATTTCCCCCTTTTTGTTGATTCAAGGTGAGACTTTGTTTTCTTACAGCTGTATTAATTATTAATTACCTTGAAAACACAACACTATCGCCATATAAAGTTGTCAAAGTCAGCTAGATTAAAACTACTGCACAGAACAAACATTTGAAAGGAAGGGGGGAAGGAAGGACTTTGTCTAATCAACTTTAAAAATCAGGATGTTGTCTGCCGTTAGCTTTACTTCAGGTTTTTGGGTTTGTAGTGGGTGTTCTCTGTATTAGAAACAGTTTGTTTTCAACAAAGTGCAACATTAGCACAAAGGTATAATAAGCTGAGCTGTGTGGAGACCAGACAGCCAGACAGACTGTCTGTAAATTTAGAACTCTGTGATAGTACAATAGGACAGTATGCAAGAACAGTGCGAGTTGAGGGAAGTCTTAGATGTTGCTTAATACAAGTTTTGATCATATCATGATCATCAGTGTCCTGCCTGAGTGCTCTGGTTCTACGTCTGACACTTCCTCTTCAGTGAGGGTGAAAGAGATGTTACAGTCAGCACACAGGAAGTAGCCAGAGGAACCACACGTAGCAGCACTGCTACTTTACCCGTGGCAAAGATCAAAGTCTGGCCAATATGCAAACTCACAAGCCACAGGAACATGTTCAGAGTCGGTGCACATCTATCCTCTCTGAAAAGCACAGGAAAACTGTTTCCCTGTCACTTGTGGTAATAACCAATGAAACTGTGTTACCTCGTCATACTTTCACTGTTTCTGCATTTGACGTCATTCATCTTCCTCATTCTTTAATTAAAGCCAGGGCACAGGTGTGTGTGTGTCCACTTTTCTTTTGCAAAGAAGTTCACAAGTGTCTTTGGTCAGATATAATGTGGCTAAAGATCTAAATTCATGTAGTGGAAAGTAACTAAATACATTTACTCAAGTTCTGTACCTAAGTATAATATTTCCATTTGATACTATTTTGTACTTCTATATATATATATATATATATATATATATATACATATTATTTACATATACTATATTTCAGAGGGAAAATGTTGTACTTTTCCCTCTACAACACTTACCTGCCAGCTACAGTTACTAGTTGCTTTTCAGATCAAGGACTTGCAACACATTTTTAAAGATTAAACCAGTGGTTCCCAAACTTTCTGGCTTGTGACCCCTGAAAAAGAAATGTCTAGTTGGGGCACCTTGTCATATTTGAGACCAAAAAGGGGTAAAATGATCCAAAAAATATAAGATTAGAGAAAAGTTCAGAGAAGCAGAACTTTATTTTTTCTTCTTTCCTACCCCATTAATCATTTTAGGACCCCTCAGGTTAATCTTGTTACTCCTTGGTTGGGAGCCACTGGATTAAACCCAACAGTATATAAAATAGTTCTAATAGTCACAGGGACTATTTTTCTGCATAATGAGTACTTTCACTTTTCATATTTTAAGTTTATTTTGTTGATGATACTTCTGCACTGTCTGTCACAACATTACTGCTTACAGCTTTGCTCCCGGAGTTTCCTGCGGTGGGGTCTTTGACATAGTGGGCCGTCTGTGCACGGTTCTGCAGCTCGTCATTACCCGTCCCCTTGCTGAGCGACTCCTGCTCCTTTGTGCCCACACAGCCCATGGTGCTTTCTGCAGGAGGACAACAGAGGGGAAACAGCTAGAAATGAAGGCTGTGGGTAGCAGCAGGAAAACACCATTGAGATTTTGAATGTAATAGTCAGGCCTAGTTCTCCTAGCCCTTAAGTGACTTGCTATGCATCTACAATATTAAGAGAAAAGTGAAATGTATTGGAGGTCACACCATTCAGTACTGAACATGAGGTAAGTATGCAAATAGCTTGGTATTTCACGGCACAACATCCACAATGAGACCACAAACAGGTTATGAACTAGTGTCTGTGATACTATACTCACATGTACACTTAATAAATGAACAATTAAAGTATTAAACAACATCTGAATACCATAAAGAGCACTATGCTAGTCAAATATTATGTGTCAAACACTACTAAGAGTGAAAGAAAACAGTCCCTTTCTTGTACTGTAGATAATGCTTATAATAATCATTCATGTACTGTATGTTATCTGGCATCTGCAGTTTGCAATCATTAATTCTGGTGTTATTGCAAAACACACATCACAAATGAATATTCAGGTATTGAAGGCACTGAAAGGCTTTTTCTTATTAAATAGCTTCGCTTGAGAGATATAATCATTTGTATTTTTAGAAAACTGATGAATAGAGTACTGCACAAAATAAGATATTGTGGACTGTGTTTAACTAGCTACAAAAACTGTGTGACAATGGTACATATAAGTCAAAATGGATTTGGTTAACCACATTCTTGATGAAAGTGGGTTATCATATTTCTGACATGATCATGGAGATAACGGTCCACAATCAATTAAAGTTCAGGTTAACCTTAGACTCACGGATATGGATCTACAGGATTGGCACTATGAGGTTTATGATAACCTTCAGTGTAATAACCATAGATTGTTTTTAAAGCCATAACCTGTCTAAACTTAGCTGTGTTACTCTTATCCGCCAATTTCAAAGAAGAGATGTTTACGTAGTTATGTTCCATGGTGTACTTTATGCTTGGCAGGAGTATCATTCCATATCAGTTTGTCTTAGCTTTCACGATGAGAAAAACAGATTAGTTAAATTATATAATAGGATTAATCCGGGGGTGCACGGTGGCAGAGCGGCTAAAGCTCCTGCCTCCCAATAAGGAGATCGTGGGTTCGTGGGATCGATTCCCGGACCAGACCAACATCACACAATCTCTCTGGGTGGAGTCTGCATGTCCTCCCCGTGTTACCGTGGGTTCTCTCCGGGTTCTCCGGCTTCCTCCCACCGTCCAAAGACATGCATGTGTAGGTTAATTGATAACTCTAAATTGCCCGTATTGAATGAATGTGAGAGTGAATGGTTGTCTGTCCTTGTCTGTGTCTGTGTTAGCCCTGCGACGAGTTGGCCACTGTCCAGGGTGTACCCTGCCTAAGGCCCAAAGTCACTGGGATAGGCTCCAGTCACCCGCGACCCCTAACGGGACCAAGCGGTAGAAAATGGATGGATGGATGGATGGATTAATCCGAGCAACTTTAAAGAGCAATTTAACATCTCCTGAAAATCTTGTTTTTGCTGACCTCCAGTGGTTTACTTCTCACCTTGCTGCAGTGACATGGAAGTGTACTCCAGGGTGTGTCTGTACACCATGACCACAGCCATCAGTGACACTGCTTTTCAGTCTGGTGTTAAAGGGGAACACATCAAAGTGTGTTTGCAGGTGTTGGGGAGTACTGCTGCATATGTGAGAAAAAGCAGTATAAAGCCTTTAGTGTCTCCAGAGGGAGCTTTTGATCGTTTCTTTTTAATAACTGTCCATCGTGAGTCTGACAATATTATAGGAGTGCAGCACTTAATCGGGGAGTACGCTTTTAAGTTACCCTTTAAATAAAAAAAAATATTCAACGCTAAGAATATTAAAGAGTTAACCAATTTTGCTAGGTTTATTAAAATAATAATGGGTACCTTTAAGTAACTATTGAAAATTTAGCATAGTGTGCTTTTATGCATATTTATTCATTTATTTATCATTTTCTTCTTTATTATGTTGTATTTGCCCATTATATGGCAACAAGTGTCACTGTCCACTTCTTTTATTTCTGTTTCTCTTGTTTTTCTACATGTGTAACTATGTCTGTATACCTCCTTGAGGGGTCATCGTGGAATAAAGAAAAAAAAAAAAAAAAAAAAAAAAAAGCCATTTTTTAATGAATGTACTCAGTGTATCATGTTGCAGTTTTGTTTGGGCATTGTGTTTGGATAAATCCCATGCTTATTTAGAGCATGTAGAATATGATGAGTTGGCAGCCTCTGGTCTCTACTGTGCTTAACATGTGTGTTAAGCTCTGTGACAGAGCTGAGACATTATCTCTCTCAAGTGGCTGTTACTGTAAATGTATTTCAAAATGTCTCTAACATTGGGTGGAGAAGCGTGAAATGGCATATCACATGATGTTGTTAGATATTCTTCACTACAGGGGGAAGACTGAGAAGACAAAGACGCCTTATAGCTTACACACTCAGTTTGCTGGTTGACACATGACTGTATGATTTTTGGGCTGTTGTATGCTTCTGCAATCTCTACATTATTGGTGTTTATTCTGACTTAATGGTTTTTACAACAGCTGCAATACTGTTTTGATTCTTCTGTGTCAGTTACTGTTATTAAGATCTTCCAAGAACGAACACTGCAAGGTCTATCGACTGTGGCAATAAAAACATTTCCACACAAGCCCCCTTATTCATCTGTAACATCTAGGGAATACTTTGTTTTTTCTTTGCATCATACTGTATCTGCATGTGTGTATCTACATGCAAAAGTGTATCCTGTTATATGGAACAAAGTTTAACAGGAGCGAGAACAAAGAGGCAGTCTGTGATGGGAGACACAGTAGAAGCTGTGTTTTATAATGCTCCCGTAAACAAATGGAGACAGAGTTTTTCTGTGAAGCCTAGATTATTGCACTGAACAAAGTAATTAATGTTTATTATGAGCCCTGTTGCCACGCAAAGAGATCTACTATGATGTTAGAGGTGAAAACTACCACAAAAGAGGACCCTGATATCCTCAGTAGAGACACCAACACTGACAAAACTTTAAATGTTTCTGCAAGCATCTCTTGATCTGTTCTACAATAAGTATCTACAGTACAGTCTGCACCATAACCATTACCATACTGCCCTGGTGCCACTCATGTACAGTGGTAAGCAATGGAAAATGTTTCATTTGGACACAGGAAGTTCTGGTGTTCTTGATGTCAAAATTAGTGATGTTAACATATTTGCTTCCTTTTCTGTTTCAAACCTTGTTCCTCCTCAAGGAGGGTCAGGTTTCTTTTTAGACAGTTTTGACTTCTATTTAAAACTCTTCAGTGCAATTCCTCTTCCAAGTAATGAACAGACATGGCTCCCTGTCATATTTGTACTATTAAGAAATGGAGGTCAGCATGAGGCTAATTGTAACACATTGCCCTAGTTTGGCTTTGTAAAAATGCAGCTGTCATTGATTAATACCAGTCCGTGTGTAAAGCAGCTACATTACACTGGCAGCTCTTAGTGAATACGAACAGGACAAACAATGTTTCAGCAAACGTTCAGTGTCAGTGAGATCCATTGGGACTCAATCATGAAGACCAGCAATCCAAAACAAAAGGTTGAAGGCCGATAAAAGCTTCATAAAGCTGCAGACTAGGATGTTGGTAGTAGCAGTACCGACAGCCCTTCACTTTACAGCATCATGTGACTATCACTTGCATGTAGAATTTTTTATGAGATTGTAGTATCATTCTAGCTGTAAGTGAGGAAATGCACTTATTTGCTTTCTTGCAGAGAGTTAGATGAGAAGATTTACACCACTCTTATGTCTGTATGCTAAATATGAAGCTAGAGCCAACAGACGGTAAGCTTAGCTGGAATCAGTTGGAAACAGTTAGCCTGGCTCTGTCCGAAGGTAAGAAAATCCACTTACCAGCATTCCTAAAGCTCACTAATTAACATATCTCATTTTAACAACACTACAGGAATCACATCTCCGAGAAAGAAATTGTTTCAGCCCGTAACCACCACAACTAATCGTTTTTACACTTAAGGTTTTGTATGGATTAATCAAATGACACACAACGTGTTAATAAGTGAGCTTCCCCCTGCTTCCACCATTTATACTAAGCTAAAGAGTATTCATATTCAGAGAAGAGACATGCATCAATCTTGTCATTGAACTCCCAGAAAGAAGGTGAGTAAGCATATTTCCCAAAATGTTAATCTTCAACAAATCAGCCGAGCATGAAACAACTTCCTTAATGACAAATTTGAGGGCAGGCAGCAAAACACTCCATGACATATATCCGCACCTATTTTTGCTTGTAGTAAACCTCTAACTGGGTGATTCTCACACCTGCAGCTTTCTTCTAAGTGTAAAGCACAGACCAAAGTGGAAACAAAAGCATATCACCAGACAGTCACGAGGTCACACATGGGTCCCTTCTGAGCTAAACACCTAAACCCTCCCCAAAACACCTCCAGTACAGAATAATGCTGCTCTTTTACTGAGACAGCACACATTTAATAAGTTGTGTCACCCTGATACACGAACATGAGTGGTTAGGCCTATAGAGCCTCAATAGAGCAAAAAGCCTTTCTGAAATAAAAAAGGCTTTATTATCTACAGCTGAAGTTTCACAAAACATGTTTTGCATATCAAACCTAACTGACTTTAAGAAAATGGATGACACGTTGGTAAAATAATGTTTTTATGCCAACTTCAGCTTTCCCCCCCTTGTTGAGGTTATGAAAGATAAATATATGAGAAAATGCATATGCTTTGAAAACGCTGGCAGTTTCAGTTCTGTGCTTACAGTCCAGACCACATTGTCCTTAAAAATAGACCTTTCATCTCAGTGGGAGCCACGTGAATAAAGGTTATGTCAATTTAAATAAATCACTTTCAACTACTTTCAACATGTTCTCTTGGCTCTTACCATCAGTCTGTGGACTCGCGTCTGTTACTTTCACAATAATGTCGAAGAAAGATCATACCTAATGGTGGAAATCCCAAACTTATATCAGTCCCAACTCAGTTGTTCCTTAGTAAAAAAGTTCAGAATTCTATCAACAAATGAACTATCCAACACAAGTTAAAAGACAAACTCTCTGGGAAGTAAATAGGATTTCAGTTGTGAGCAGGAATGGGTATTTATCATTATCTTTCTCATTTTGGGACAGAATGAAACAGTGTCTCATACAAGTTCAGATCATAAGAATAATGACATGACTCATGTCTGTACGCTGAATATACAGCTACAGCCAGTTAGTTTAGCTCAGCACAAAGACTAACAGGGGGAAACAGCTAGCCTGGTTTACCAGCACCAATCCACTTACCAACACCTACAGCTCACTACTTAACACGTTATATCTTGTTTGTTTAATCTGTAAAAAAAAACCCCCAAAAAAGTGAAAAAACAATGCAGTTTTTACTGTGTGTCGGACTATTTCTTGGCCAATAGCAGTGACTTGCTGGAATCTCAGATTATTGCCTGGCAACCTCACGGTGACGACAAGAGATAAGATGTTAATTCTCACCTAACTCTCTGGAAGAGAGCTGTAATAAACCTGTGACCACTCAGGTTTATTGCAAGATAACGGCACACTGAATTTGCCTTAATTTGCCAAGGTTCTCTTGATTCAGCTGCTTTAAAAGACAGCATCATGTTTATCTGTCACATGCTATAAATTGTAATCTAACAGGAGCACTATTTCAGAGCACTGGTAATGTTTAAAACAGGACAGCAGTTCTCGTCAGCCGCATTTAAAAACACGGCATAATGTCACAGCACCTTTTACAAGAGTTTTGAAGAGCAGCGTTACCTCTCAGCTTATAAAAGCTTGTGATGAACTTATTGATCAAAAGCTCAAATGGCAATCAATTATATTATAAAAATATGCAGACTTTAAAAGAATTTCAATTGAAGAACAAAATTTACACAGTATCACGATTAAGAGTTTAGCGCAAATTGTCAAAATTTGAATCAAAATATAACATCGCTGTCCCTTCTATCATACTGTAACTCTAAGGTTAGCGTTTTTATAAAGGCCCGTTCAGGATGATCAAATTATATCATACCATGCAAATGAGTACCACTGCAAACATCAGGCTGTGTAGTCATAAATCTACACGACCATAAGACAGGCAGCCACATTCAGCACAAGCTTTCAGGACATGTGGATAACAAGTGTGCATTGATGCTTTGTTGATCTGAGCCCACAACACAACAGTATGGCACAGAAACGTCACCATTATAGACTTACATTGTTCATCTTTATCCTACTTGAACCAGTTGCACACTATGTCCATCTGCACCCTGTACCTGTCCAAGCAGTGAGCAGGCACCCAGCCAGTTCACTTCACGGCTGGCAGTTCAACTGAATGCCACGATTTGCCATTGTTTGGCCTTGTTTATGGAGGATCCCATGTATTATCCTACCAACAAACTAGTTTGCCACAGTAGCACATACGAGCCAAGAGAGAAGACAGGAATAATTCATGTGTGTTCTGTTATGAGGGATGATCTTTTCCACAGATATAAAGTCTGTGGGCTGTGAAAGGCTGCCAACCAGCAGGACATTAGACAGATTAGAAAGAAAGAATATCTTCTCACAGCCAAAAGGTGCTACTTTCCATTTGCATTGTGCACTCACAAGTTACTTATCGACAGGAAAAGGGAGACGACTCTGGGCTGCAGAGCGTCTCCACTCAGCATTCTCAGGTGTCTCACTTTTTACTACATGTACTGCATGACATGATTGCATTAAACTTCACGGACAGTCCCGTTGGACTGAATCTGAGCTCCTGCACCATTTGTGCATCTATGTGCTTCTGTATGTTCGTGGTGGCAACAGCAAACATACAATTTACATGTAATTTACTTGGCAGATAGCCCATATATAAGAGCTGAGACTGATTTCTTATAAAATGTACAAAGTATACACTTTGTATATTAACATACAATGTTTGTATATTTTACTTATAGTTTAGCATAGTATGTATAGATTTTGCAGGGACATCACATAAGACATTATGTACGCATTGCATGTGGTAGGAACACAGCATATGCCAAACATAATGTGGGTTTTATGAAATCTGCATGACAGTGATAAGCGACTGTTTTGATAATTGATTAAACATTTATTTTAATCATCATGCAAAAAGCATATCATTCTTATAGAGTTTTGTTTTTCATAAAGGAAGTTCGTTTTTACTCTAAACATTCAGATTCTGCTTCTCTGTCAAAGCAAGAAACACTCCAGCAGCCAACCGTGACTGTTGTGTCATTTGAAAATTTTGGGTTGCAATAACTCTTTACTTTTCTGTTTACAACACTTGGTGGAAAAACAACATTTCTGCAATGTACATAATACACTAATGTTTTCTGCAGGAAGAGTTTCTTGGTAAGATTCCCTGGGATCAACGCAATTCTCTTCATGCACTATTAAGAGCACAAGCACATGTTTTCATACATTTACAGCATATCTGTTTAAAGTTTGGGGCCTTTCTATGATTTGAAGCCCATTGAACATCTAAAAGGAAAGTCAGTGCACAGACACAGAACAGAACAGAAACTAGTCTAGTTTCTGGTTTCTGGTTTAGTCTAACTGGACAGTCTAAAAATAACTGACACACACACACACACACACACACACACACACACTTGTTTCACTGTCTGCGTGGGGACAGCCATTGACATAACGCTTTCTCTAGCCCCTCACCCTAACCTTAACCTAACTGTAACCTGTACCCTAAAACCAAGTCTTAACCCTCCGAAAGCAGTCTCTACCCGCGGGGACCTTCATTTTTTGTCCCCACTGACACAAGTCCCCATGTGGTTAGTGTGCATTCAAGTTAAAGTCCCCACCGGGATAGAAGAACTTGAAGCACACACACACACACACACACACACACACACACACAGTTGAACAAAGATGAAGCACTAAATTAAGTTAGGGAAATACTCACGTCACAGACTGTATGAGAAAATGGTGAGCAGCACTGTGATAACATTGTGTCAGTTACTTTCTTTACACAGCTTTTGACCTCTTTCACACTAACATATCATTTGTTTACAGTGACTTCTTTAGGCGGTGGTTGTTACCTTGAAGTTCCTCTTTTTGGAACGGAGGATCCTTGTTTTAAAACTTTATACGTTAACTTGTCGATCATCAAAGCATAACTTTCTTATTCTTCCCTGAATGTGTCAGAGACATTAACTTCCTAGCCCATCACTTTTTCTTGTAGTCATCTTTCAGACGCTTTGGCTGCTCCCTTTCCACACAAGCAAACACAGACCAAGAGGACACTTACCGCGCTTCAACCAGTCACTTCTACTATTATTTCTGCGGTTGTATGTGATCTTCTAGATTCGGATGGCCGTGTAAAGAATAGTCCTCATGTCTTTTATGTAGGTTCCATCCCTTTGCAGTCGTTTTCTTTGTGGATAGGTTGCAGATACGGGAGGACAGAGCGCAACGCACTGGTCTTGTACGAGGAAGTTTGAGCTGTGCGCATCTGACTGAGTTGGTGAAAAGAGGAACAAGCTCACATCGATCGTACTCTTGGTTTCACTGGCTGAAATAGCCGGAGATCGCTTTTATGTCAGTTGCTTCTTATGTGAAACTTTGACGGAATACAGATAAGCGTGAGAATAAAAAATTAACCCCCCAATAAGCGTTAAAGATTTGGATGGTAAAGTTACTACACTGTCTTTTTTAAACACATATTATCTATTATTTTTTAAATAAATGAAGATCACTGTCTGTGGGTCATAGTTCACCCACTTTTTTGCCATTATGTCCACTGTTGTATTAAATCACTGGATGTTATAAGTATGTACTGGACATTTCTTCCTTAATCCAAAACATGTATGCCAAAAATTCAATGGTGAAGCCTAATTTATGTCTCTGCTGGCATCATGTTAGATGGAGGAGTGGATGAATACAGGGAAGAATGAATAAATGGATGGATGCCTTGGATGGGTGGACAGATGTGAGGGATACATTTGCATGGTGTGCAGGACAGCTCTACCATGTATTCAAATGATAGTTTGACAGCTATCATGCTCAGTGCATCCTCTGGGTGGAGGCTGGCAGGCAGCAAACGGGATGCGTGGGTGGTTCAGCCCCGGGGCCACAACAGCAGATCGGCAATAACACATGAGGGAAAGCTGCCGGCTCTTCAACTATAATCCTTAATCAACAGTCAGGATTAGAAACCAAGTTTCGTCTGAAACCCAGACCGCAGTGATGGAGAGAGGGGTGGGGTGGGGGTGTAGGGAGATGAGATTAAGAATGAAATGAATGAGATCAGAAAAAACAGAAAGGTAAAATGTAAGACTTGCGAAGGATAATACAGGATAAAAAAATCCCAGCATGAGGGATTAAGAGAAAGAATTGGTGTTTAGCAGCTGTTCACAGCTACAGATGACCTGACGTAGCATGGTGTGGGTGCAGGCACAATGAGCCTTTACTCTGACACACGGGCCAGTTTGTGGCTCTCTATATTCAAACTTCAGGGGGAAATTAGTTCCTCCTCCTTCACCAGGATGAAGATCCACAGATCCACAGAGTTGAATTATTACATGGGGAATTACGGCTCACGTGGGCAACAGACTACATACAAATCCATTGGCAGGTGTATTTTACTCGTAGCCTACAAAGTTTACACGTTCTCCGACCTGCTCAGTATGTGATACTTTATGCAAAAAACAATAACTCGATAAGATACGATTTCTCGTTTCTGTTTTCTTTGTCTAAGCCTGTGGAAGATACGGTAGCTGGTATGCTAACATGTTTAGTATGATGTAATAAGTATGATTGTTACCCTGTTCACCATCGTAGTTTAGCATGTTTAACATTTTGACTATATGATGGTGCTAGATGAAAAGTTACTAGCCTCATGTGGGGAACGTGAATGTCTGTTCAAAGTTTCATGGCAATGCATCCAATAGTTGTAGAGAGATTTCAGTCTGGACCAAAGTGGTGGACTGACTGACAGACCCACATTGCTGTTCCTAGAGCCGTGCTGCTAGCATGGCTAAAAAGCAACATGTCCTCACACCTAAACAACAGACCGTTGACAGACCTTTGTTGTCATGGTAACGATAATAAACACGTGGTTAACGTTGTGAAACGGTCGCAGTTTGGTTAGGTTTAGGAAAAATAGATCATGGTTTGGGTTAAAATAAGTAGGTTAGTTGCGCAAGTAAAGTTACGTCACGTGACTTACTAACGTGACTTAACTTACGTACGTACCTTTAATTAAGTGCATAAGTTACCCCCGTGTTTGACCCATAGACTGTATATGTCTGGTTTCTGTCATTTTAGGTAGTTCCTATCATACTGATGTATGTTCAAGTGTTCATTTTTCTGATAAGTTTGGTTTTAAGTGGCCACTGCAGAAAAAAATTCCCCTGTGGCCCAGAAAGCATTTTCCCCATAGCTAACCATTATAAAATCACCTGACTTCCTCCTATGCTATTAAGGCCACAAGAGGTCACAGCCTAAACAATAAAAAATAATTTCTCTAAATTTACTGAACTAAATGTTAACAATTTAAAATAGCATTAAGTTTGGTGAACACAAAGTTTAGGACTTGTTCTTGACTTGAGACCAGTGGTGGAAAGTAACTAAGGACACTTACTCAAGAACTGTGCTTAAGTACAAATTCAAGGTACTTCCATTTTAACTTTATACTTCTACTCCACAACATATCACAGGAAAATATTGTACTTTTTACTCCGCCACATTTGTCTGACAGCTGGATCAGCTGGAAAACGCATCGTCGCAGAGCTGAAAACAGGCTGTTTTTCTGAACTCATGAAAAGTTGACTTTTTAGAGATACATGCTTCTCACAGGACAGCGACGCTACAAACACGTGATGATCTTATAGACCATGATGCATTGCATGCAAAGTAGTTAAAATTAGCTCAACCGTAAACATCTGCAGCAGTAAAATTCAACACACACATTAATGCAGAAAGATGAATCCAGAAACATCAGATATAATATGAAAACACTGACAGGGAACATTTTACTGCACAATGACTACTTTTACTTTTGATACTTTAAGTACATTTTGCTGATAATACTTACATAACTTTAGTTTTCACACTAATACATGACACACATTTGATGGTTTCCACTGGTTTCTATATCAATGATCATCACACCACAACTGCTTTGCATAATGTCTTGAACATAATGGCAGACCTGATGTTACTTGTAATTCCGAGAACAGTCATCGTCAGTCACTGAGGATTATTCACCCTATGTGTAAACGAGGTGGGTGGTAAATTTGTTATGGCCAGAAGTATAAGAGCTAAATCGTATACAGTAGGAGCTACAGAAGCAACATTCAAGAACGGAATTTTTTTTCAGCATCAGAAGTAGTGCATTCATACAACAGTTTCTAAGAGTGTGTGTTATATCATTCTGAAAAACAAAATATCTGTTAAGACAACACATCATTTAGCTTGATAGATTAGCAAACTATAAAAGTCAAAGCACAGTAGTACACTTACAGTGGCACAGTCAATCACATTTTATTTAACAGAGAGCTGGCAGGGAAAGGCTATTTTGTCCACTGACCATTGACCAAGTACTGCACCTAATGGACTCTAATGGCATTACAGATACATGATAGAAACAGCAGAAATCAATATAACAGCATTAGGACTGCGCAGGTTTTCACACACAGGATAATCAAAAGTGCACGCTTTTGAAAAAAGAAAAGAAGGAAAAGAACAATCTTATATTTTGAGTAAGTATATTGTTTAGGGCATCGCCAATAAAAACATATTTTATATATTTACACAAAATGGACACATTGACTTTACAGTGCTATATCTCAAACGTATAGCTGACTCTGTCACTCTGTTTTTATCGCCTCCATCCACCCGGCTTACCACAAGCTGTCACAGCTGTGAGCGGAAAGTTAATACTTGCAAAATATGTACATTCTGAAAATGAAAAAGAGGAAGAGGAACATGTTCTTCTCTTCTTTTTTTTCTTTGTTGGCAGAAATAGCCAGGCAGTGACAGCAATACCAGGAAAGTAAAATAACTACAAATATGTTACGTGAAACTAGAATAGGGTGGGATGAGTACTGGAGAGGAAGACTAAAGTTTTAGGCATTGGCAGGTGAAACACAAACACTGTTTGCTTTGTTTGGCTTTAAGACAAGGTAAAAAACATCTGCACGTTTTTTATTTCATGTGGTGGTAGAGCGGGTCGTCCACCAATTGGAAGGTTTGATCCCAGCTTCCATCAGCCCACATGTCGAAGTGTCCTTGGGCAAGACACTGAACCCCAAATTGCTCTAGAGTACAGTGCCTTCAGTGTATGACTGACTGGGTTTCTTTGTTCTGATGAGCAGTTGGCACCTGCCATCAGTGTGTGAATGGGCTGAATGTGATATGTAGTGTGAAGCGCTTTGAGTGGTCAGAAGGCACTATACAAGTACAGTCCATTTACCATTTATTTTAGTTTCAGAAAGGGGATGCAGAGGTATGACACTAGCGATGGTTGTGCTGTATTGGCAATAGTTGTGGTTATCAATTTTGACCAATCAACAGCTGAGGGGAGACAGAACATAGGTCACACTGTCATGTAAATTGGAAAATTTATTTCTTAAGTTTCAGTTATTGCACTCGTCTTCGGTTAGTCATATTCAGGATGGCTGTTTGAGTTGTCCCTTGTGAAAATGGGCTGTAATGTGTTGCAAAATGTGTGACTTTCTAAGCCTGTTTGTTTGTTCTCCACCAAACAGCTGAAAGCTGCTGAAAACAGAATGCTAATGTGCTTTTACATGCACATTAATATTCACCATTAAGTAAGAGCTAAGGTTAAGGTTAAGGTTTTGGTTGAGTAATGGCATTTGGAAATGTTTTATTCAGATAGAGAGAGTGTGATGTCAGATAGCTTTCTCAATATACTCATTTTATTAATGTTATTTTGGATGTAGCAACTCTATGGAAATGGAATTTGTGTTGTTTACCAATCCCAATAATCCATAGAATATGATGTTTACGTGACATAAAGTCAAAAGCCTGAGTGGCCAAAACAAAAGTCAATGATATCACCAAGTCAATGTTTCATCATGCTCTTTAGCTCGGGCACTTCTTGTCAGTTTTCACCTTGATCTTGTTCTTCCTCTCCCGCTGGATGTCTGTGAGGGAAAAAAGGACATTGTTCCAAACAGTTCCTTTTGGTGAGGGAGAAACAGTGCCCAGAAAAAGTGTGATATGTATAAATAATGACCGAACACAAGGAAGTAGTTTGACAAACAATAATTGAGACCACATCAGTTGAGTGGAAGTCATTTCCAAGACCTGGTCCTTTTGAATGAATGGGGGAAAAGAAAAATCTTAATCCGTAAAGCTTTGGAAATGTGATTTGATTGGAAGACCACACCCAAGAGGGAAAGAAAGGAAGGAAGAAGAGAAGAAAGACACACAAGGACTACACCATGTGAAGTGATGCCTACTGTCTATGTCCGAGTCTCTGTCGGTTTCTGTCTCCACGGATGCCCTCTTCCTCTTACAGCCATGGTCGCTTTCTTGTCTTGACGCACTCTCCTCCTCGTCCTGCTCGTCCGAGCTGCTTTGTGGCTCAACTGCTGGTGACGATGACTGTGATGAGGCAGAAGAAGCACAATGGAAAGAAACCTTTACTTCAAGTTGAAATAAACTAGAAACAGCTGATATTTTCATATGAAAATGGTGATATAAAATGAGCAAACATATGTTAACACAGCCTCCACTGTATCTGCTTTGTTGGCTTGAATTACCTTACCTTGCCATTTGATGATAAGGTTTCTTGCTTTTGCAGAGCAGAATGCAGAGTCTCCAGCACCACTACTGTTACAGAAACATGACATGACTAAGTATTATTCACCTGTGCACAGTAAATATATGGATACCAACAAAAACAGACACATATGAATCTGAGCCCTGTACCTGGACGTAATGATATAGTGAGGACAGGCACCTTCTTGTCGTTGTTTTGGTTGGTCTCTCCATTCACCTCCTCTTTCTGCTGCTGCTCTTTGATTACCTGCTGTGACAAGACCATCATACCACGAACCTGTTTGTCCCCGCTTTACCTTCACCCCCATGTCTTTTAATTTTGTTGCTAAAAGGCTTAAAATTACCTTGTGGTTATGGTCACTGGGAGGCTCTCCCTCTTGTTGTTGTGTAGACGAGGATGAGAGAGGGACGACGGGAGAAGGTGATGATACTGGTCCATGTGCAGGTGGATTTGTCTTCATATCCTTGTCAGGGCTCTTTTGTACTCTCTCTCCACCTTGTAAGGCTAAAGGCGAATCATCTCTTGGCGTTTGGCTGGATTTGGACGTTCCTCGATCCGATAGGTCCAGAGGCCCCTCGTAAGCCTCTCTAAGCCCTTCTCCAGAAACCCTCTCAGCGTTAGGTGGCGGGTTTTCCTTTTTCTCCTGGGGCTTAGTTTGACTCTCCACATGCTCTGACAGACTCCTCAACCTGAACAACACAGTTGGCTCTTTGGCAGGGGGCTGAGGGGTGCTCTGCTTGTGCCAGGAAGACCCAAAAACCTGCCTTCTAGGACTAGCATGTTGGCTAGTTGGGACCAGGTTGGGAAAGCGAGGCAGGTTTGGTTGCACCACCAGGCGGGTGCCTGCAGCAGCCGCAGTAACCCAGTCAGAGGATTCCGATAAGGGCCAGGGGAGAGTAACAGGGCTACTCTTGATTGGTTGAGGACGGCAGGGGACAGGAGAGTGGAGCACATGTCTGCTGGAGTTCACTTCTTGAGGAGGGATAGAGGATCGCTGGTCCGGTCCTTCAACACTCTGAACTCTAAGTTATGAGAAACATACGCGACAGATAGGGAGATGTTAAAAAAGGTTATTAGGCCACAGTGTTAGGCATTAACACATTACTTCGTAACACATTACAGTAAGGGGTCTTTAATGTAACCGATTGAAGCTGAGTGCTGACTTTTGGTCATTCTTCTTTGCCTTCAAAAACAACTATTTCAGATTTTTTTTCAGCCCCTTTTGCTGTTTCCTATATCCCTCTGTCTCACCTCCTCTCTCCAACACGTGCTACACTATGTTCTGTCTTCCAGGATGGTAATGCGAGAGTCGACAGCGAAAGAGGCTTATATGATTCCTGTGAGAGTGGAGAAGGGCAGACAGCAAAAAATTACCACAAGTGTGGCTAGCCGTTATTGCAAAAAATAAAGTAATAAAGAAGAAAAGTAAATAGTTTGACATTCTGAAAAAACCCCACTTCCTTTCAGAGATAGATGAGAAGATTGATACCACTCTCGTCTATGTACGCTAAATATGACGCTACAGCCATTAGACGTTAGCTTAGCTTAGCATAAAGAAAGCGAGTGAGAGTAAAACTATTTCTTTGACATTATCATGCACCAGAGAAAATGTTAAAAACTGCATGTAAATGTTTATGCACATGAGAGTGATCTGATTAGGAAAAACTTACAAAGTGGCTTCTGTTCATCCCTCTCAATTGTCTGTGTTCAGCTTCTGCTTGATCAGAAACAGAAAACATGAACTTATTTAAGAATGAGAGCATGATAATTAACAAAATCTTTTTCTTCTCCCAGCTCTTCTTCATCCTCACCTTCAGTTCTTTGGTCTGCCTCAGTTTTCACTGGAACATCGCCATCTGCTGGCTGTTTGCTGGCCCTGTTGGTTGCTGTAGTGACAAGGGCCACAGGTCCAGAAGAGGGTGAAAGGTCAGGTGAGCTGTTTGGTTTGACCTCTGTGGTGGTGTTGCTTTTGGAGGAGTGGTTACTGTGACCTCTGCCACACACACACACACACACACACACACACACATACAGTATTGCTGTGTGAGAAATTGCTTTCAGGTGGACCACAATTGACTCACTGACAACAATTGTCAGTGAGATCCTTTTTGAATGGTAATTTATCTGGTATTGGTCATACAAGCAAAATGTGTTGAAATATAAAGTATGTATATTTTCTGCATTGACTATTACTATAAGAAATAATTTGAGTAATAACAAAATGAATCATTAAAAATGAGAAAAAAGTTAGATAGAAGATTGAAGTTGACTCGTTTCATCCTAAAACGTTAATCAAACACCACATACTCACTTGAGTGCAGCTCTTAAATTCCTGATCTCATCTCTAAGTCTCTTGTTCTCCTTTTTCTGGTTGTTCATCTCTCCTGCTACAACAAAAACCACAAGTCATGATCAGAGCACTTAAAACACAGTTGTCTTTTAGTGGAAAGAAAAAACATGGATAGGAGGTTCAAAGAAAGTTGTGGGAAGCAAACACCAAATGCCAGAAGGGAAAGAAGAGATAGGAAATGAATTAATAAAGTAAATGTTTTTGTAGGGATGCAAGACTGATAAGAAATGTGAAATAAGAGACACGTGATGGATGAAGAATGAATGGATGGTTGGGTTGGTTAGAAAGACAGACATAAACAGAATACCCAGTAGAGAGATGTGCTGGAGGCTCTGTATCTGTGAGGCTTCAAATTCCTGCTGTCTTCTCTTTGCAACCTCCTGAGTTACTGTACATCTGTCACACAGCCCCGCCCTCAGCCTACACAAGCAGCAGAAAACCACACAACATCAGAAACACACCTAATAACTGGACTGATTTGAAAACACTATATTACTCATAATCTTAATGTCTAAGTGCATTACCCTCTGAAGTTAAACACACATTTAACAATCCATTAAAGTGAGACTGTAACTTTTGAAAGAAGAAATAACACAAGTGTCCTCTTACAAATGAAAAGTTGAATTTATAATGTAATAAAACACACTATTGCTGACATTATTGTACACTCAGGGGTTTGGCTGCTACATCCTTACTTGCTCTGGTATGACCAGTAGCATATGGTGGCTAATTTTAGCCAATGCTAACAAACCTTAAAATATAGTAAATATGGCTGTATAACTGACAGCACTTTTTCAGTAGGTTTTAGCTTTCAGCATTATCCGATAATTGCCACTTATGGCCACTGAATAACATAAGGCTGAGCTTTACTTTCCAAGTTATCTCCTTTGGGAGCATTTTACTTAAGTGGTTCTCAGGAGATGTTATGAAGCATTGTAAACATTTTTGAGTTCATGGTCATATCAGAGCATGATATAATTAAAGCCACCATGTGTAGAAAGTTTATGTTATCATAACATCTTTCAAATTATTCTGATGACATATGTTTTTGAAAAATGGAACAATTTTGATGGAAACTGTCAAAAATTGCAGTTCATGGCATTGCTGTTTGCCACAGTGTCTTTTTTGGTATGTATAGACTGTGACATAATAAAGTGAGACTATGTAACTTTTGAAAGAAGATATAAGACATTCTTCCTTTTATAAATGAAAAGTTAAATTTGTTAGCAATAAGTGTTATCTTTCTTTGCCTTGGGACATGTGGTTATTTAAAGCCAAATTACATTTTCATGTTGAGGTATGAGTATCTTACTAAACTATATACTGTATACCTTATACACACAAACACACACACATCCAAATCCAAATCTAAATGCAAAACAAAAGTGGAATGTACATCAGTACCTGTTTTCCAGTGTCTTGATGTTCTCTGTGAGTATTCTCTGCTGCTCTTTCATCTGATGGTTTTTGGCGAACAGTTCCTCCATTCGCTTTGTGTCACTGTTGACGCACACACACACACACAAAACAAGAATAAGTCTGGTGTCAAAACATAATGCCAATCAGATAGTAGGTCAGTCTTTCTACGATTAGTGAGATACAGAATAATACGTCTTCTCTGGAACACACAACTGAACACAGGCATTGTGAGTTACCACTGACATTATGAGCCATTCAACACCTTCACTTTAGTTTTTTTAGAATAATAATACAATATACATATATATATATATATATATATATATATATATATATATATATATATATATATATATATATATATATATATATATATATATATATATTAGCTTATTGCAGATATATTGGTATACTGTATGTCGTAAGTAAATAAGAACAGTGGGACAGAAATGCAAAAAATATGTTTGACGCCATCTAGACAATGTCTCCATTACATATTTTTTCCACCAGAGAGCACTGACAAGTCTGACATTCCCATCAGCCTCAGCTGTACTTTGTGTTTATTGTTAATTAGCACAATGTTAGCATGCTAACATGCTAAACTAAGATGGTGAACATGATAAATATTATACCTGCTAAACATCAGCATGTTAGCATTGTCATTGTAAAGCTGTTATGGGCATGTTAGCATGCTCATGTTAAGTACAGCCTCACAGCCTGACTGACTGTTAGCTGTTACTGTTGTTTTTATGACTGATGTCACCATGTGGACAAGGCTTGTCAGTTAATCAGGTATTGAGCCAGATTAACTGGAACAATGTTCAATTTTCTTGAATTAACTTTCAGTTGTATCAAGAACCTACAATGATCCCACTCCTCTGCCGGTTGTTTTTTCACTAGTTCGAAGAAGAAACAAAACGAAGATTGTGTGAATCAGTATACTGAATGACTTGTTACAACATGAGCTTCCTTACAAGCTAAACATGACATAGACGAACACAGGGCCAGGTACAGGACGTGCATGCCTGCCTGCCTGCATGGTCCTCCTACAGAGGCTGAACTTGTGCATTGCTAAACTTGAATATCCTGTCAGCGTTGTCTAAACATGATCATCTAGAGACCTCGGGGAGGTGAAGAACCCACTCACCAGCCTTTCTTATTGGACAGCTCTTGGATTTTCATCTGCCACCCTGGAAGTCAAAAACACAACAAACCTGGTTATGAGGACTTGTGGTGAAATCCTTCCTGGAAAATCTCTGAGATACTCCTTGTATTACAGCTGCATTACAAGTCTCTCTTTTTTTTTTGTTAAAAAATGGCTGCTGTTTTCACGATTTCCACTTACCCTCCACTTCTCGCTCGTGGACCTCCCGCAGTTTAAGGAGTAGGTTGTTGAAGCACTCCATTGCTATGGCAATCACCTTTGACCTTGAGTCAGACTGTACAACAAAAGAGAGATGCAGAAAGTTCGAAAAGGTTTTTTTCATTTTTGATGGATAGAATGAAATTGTATTGAATGCTTCTATACAGAATTTTCCTTTTAGATGTATTCAACTTGACGTGACTTGACCTTACAACCCTTTACAACTTCAAACTACTAATGGAATGGAAACATAATAAATCAGTCAGAGTTATTAAGGGTTTGGGTATTATGGCCTGAGGACTGTGTTGTGCATCTGAGGACGTACAGCACCGCACACTTTGCTGGCGCTGCGCTTTCGTAAGCCGTCCCTGTTCCACAAATGTAGGAACAAATTTCGTTGTTACATCGAGGATGATTAAAACTAGCTAGACTGGTCCTGCCAGGTCTCTGCAGTTTGTGTTTCAACTACATGAAACACAGCTTTTACAGTCTGCGCATGTGTATGTGCACACATATATGTATGTGCATCACATTAATCAATTTAAAACTGTGTTTCACTTTTTACAAAATAACATAACAGCTGAAAGTCTCAGTGCAAACAGGTGACTTTTTTGGCTGCCAACTGAAATCCTTAATGTGTGTCACCTCTGCTCTCTGTCTCACTCACACACACACATACACATGATCACTTATGAGCACAAATACATACATTGAATACTAGGCTATTTAGCATTTTGATCAGTGTGGATCAAGTTCTCTCAACATGTCAGGATATGTCAGGCAAGTGGCTGTTCAGATCACCTCAGCAGAGCAAGAAAAGACCTGTCTGCCTTTATGTGCCTGCTCTGCTGTCTCCAGATTAGTATTCACACACACACACACACACACACACACACACACACACACACACACACACACACACACAAAGTTGTCACTGTGTCTAACTATTATTTCTGTGTAGTTACATTGTGTTTCCAGTAAACTCATCCTTAAACTCTATTACTACTGACACTACTGTATCACACTTCTCCCTCTATTGACAGAAGCATTACCCCATTATGTGCAAATATGCAGTCCTGGATGCCACACACCTATACAGAGATACAAGCTGTGTAGATAACAACCTGGCTGCATATCTCACTGCTGCAGCTTTAACGTAAGCGTTTCTCAAACACCTCCCATCCGCTGGGAACTTCGGTTCGTTTGTTCGAAACCAGACATGATTTGTGAGAGGAAGTTTTGGTGTTCATACCTCAATGACTGCTGTCACACAATATCATCATCTGAAGCTATTGTCCGAGCTGCTTTACTTTCAATACTCCCGTGACTTCTCATTGTCAGCATGTCTGACTGATATTGTGACAGGAATGACCATCATTGGAGAGTGATGCTGAGTAAAATTTATTTTAACTGTGACAACAACAGAAAAATGCGTATTGAGAGAACATAGCTTTTATGCAAATAGCGATACATGAGGAATGACAGACATTTCAATATTAAAACCTTCAGTCTGTTAAACTCGTGTATGAGCTCCACCCCACACGCACACACACACACGCGCACGCACACACACATACACACACACACACACACACACACACACACACACACACACACACACACACACACACACACACACACACACACACACACACAAGCTTATAAATGCATCTTTTGTCTCTAATGTCCTCAATATGATCCCTGAGCATATGTAAAAGGGCTTTGCGAGTTGTTCTATTGCACATTGTGTTTGCATAATTAAAGGCCTGCATGTATCTTATTGACAAGCAGCTTTATATTTATTAATATAGACTTCATGCTGTATTAGAAATGTAGGCTTGGGTAAATTTTATAACAACATTGTGTGAAGAAAGTGTGGTTACTGACCCAAAAACCTCCCACACTAACCCCCACACACATACACTCTGTAATGAGCATGAAAGGCCTGATAAGGCCATGATCGTTTCCTGTATGTCAGCTCAGTCCTTGCCCTCACATACCTGCACCTACTCTGCCCACCTGTCAGCCAATCTATTCTGGCCCTCGGGCCACAACTCAGAGCTTAATCAATGGTAACTCACCTCATACAGCCGAGGACTCCTTCAGCCTTTCCCTGCAGGGCACCGTTTTTTGCTCGCTCAGACTTCAGAGATGGACAGTGATACGGAGACAGAGGGAGTGAATGCGCGATAATGAAGAGAAAGAGCGAAGAATAAGGTGAGGGAGAACGCCCCACGCCCTCCTCCTCTCATCTCTCCACCCCAGAAAACCGGTCG
The DNA here is from genome assembly GCF_020085105.1 of Siniperca chuatsi. Lineage (NCBI taxonomy): Eukaryota > Metazoa > Chordata > Actinopteri > Centrarchiformes > Sinipercidae > Siniperca > Siniperca chuatsi. The sequence continues at coordinate 2,502,118 of NC_058051.1, forward strand.
GAGCAGTCGTCCCCTTAAGGAACACAAACACTGAAGCCCGGGCAAGTTCTCCCTTGATATTCCTGTTCTGCTGAAATCCCACATAACCGGCTAAACTGGCTCCATAAAGCCCTGTGGGGATAGAGGGACAAAACCAATTGGGAAAAAGAAATGTCGAATGCAGAAGCCTGCAATGGTACATTGAAGTCAGATGTTAGATAGACAGAGTTAAAATTCTTTTTATCTTATTAAATGATATTCATAAATAGACTTAAACTATTGGCAACATTCATAACCCTCAGAGCATGACAATGTATTCAGTAGTATGAAAGACTCACTGTGTCCCAAACCTTTTAACCTACAGTACCCACTTAACTTAACTTGTGTACAACTATAGTGTAAATTACAATAAAGAAGCTTTAGGCAGCCATATGTGTGAACCGAGCCATAAAGCAGCGAAAGAGTGCGTGAATGTGATGAATGTGGTACCGGTATGTAAATCAATGCAAAACAACAGACAATAGCAATGGCACGCATGTCATCTCTGAAAAGACACGATTCATGCTTGATGTGAAATACACCATTTCCTGATTCCTGAACCAGATCCCTTAGAACCGGCCTGACCGGGCTGCATCTTCGTCATCCTCTGTCTCCTCCTTCAATCTGCCACTCCCTGCTGCCACAGGTACCATATACTGTATAACTACACCTATGAGAGGATCAACAGTATGGACATATGAGTATGTGTTTTTATTGTTAGTGTTCACTGATGCACACGGAAGAAACCTCAGGAAGAGACAGACAGAGGAGGGATCCCTCTATTTATTTATTTGTCATTCTACAACACAGGGATGAACAATGACATTAAAGTTGTAGTCCCCCTTCACGCTACACACACAGAACATGAATACAAATATTTCAAATTAGAATAGAACAATATATACAGTTACTTATATACATATATTATACAATGTAGTGGTATGGTATGGTATGAAGTGACTGTCAACATTTCTTGTTGGAAAGTCAATCAAACGACTAAAAAGACACACAGAACAACTACAAAGAAATACAAAGTGACTACAGAGACAAGCAAAAACAACTACAAAATGAAACAAGACGACATTGTCTCTATCGTCCATGACTGAGACTGAGACCAACCTGTCTGAAGGATAATGGTAAGAAGTAAGAGGGCTCAAAGTAATCAAAGTTAAGGCTGAAAGATGAAAGGGGGCCTGCTGACTTCCTTTTAATTCTCGGGACAGACGGGAGGTCTGTATTCTGAGAGCGGAGAGCACGGGATGGAGATCAGACAGGTATGAAGGGGTAATTTTACAAGTCATTAGTGGTACCTTAAAGTCTGATCTAACGTGGATAGGGAACCAATGAAGGAAAGCTTGGTGTAATGCGGTCTAGCAGCATTATTCTGAACCTCTCTTCCGCTGGTGCCAATAAAGTTGACTTGAATTGAATGCTCTCACATAATAGTGTAATGTTTATTTTCATCCACAAGAGGTCCCAGTTGAACCTTGAAGCAGAGGGAGGATCTACACGGGTCTGGTGAAAGCAGAAGGTTTTTGAGGCCTTTCCCTTTATGATGACCCAAAACTTTCCCATACTCCACTACAGCAGTGGTCGTGATGAATGACTCTCCCCTGAAGGGAAGTCACATGTAGAAGGCTGAAGCCGTTTGGGTGGTTTGAGAAGGTGAGCAGCCAACCATGAGTGGAGTGTGTGCAGGGTGATCCAGGGCTGAAAGGTCAAGCCTGCAATTTATCGCTGTCCGGTTTTCCTCTTCTGCAGAGACTCCTCAAGACTTCGCTCTCAGTGGCCAAGCTGAACATATTTAAAGTCTGATAAAATTACGAAAAAGCCGCAAAAAGTATATGAACATTATGCCCAACGTCTAAGAAATTTCAGGAAGAATTATTACCTTCAGAAATGTATGGACACCTAGCAGTGACACAGATTGTGTTACTGCTTGTGCACAGTTCAGCTTCCAAGTAAATGGAAAGTGCAATGTTTATTTTCCATCCAGTTGTAGGTTGTGCAGTCATAACCTGATAGGGGAGAAGTGCAGTGCATTTCAGTGTAGCTGGTCCTCTGTTCAACACAGCCAATCCAAGAGGAACATGAGTAACATGAACAAACAGAAAGCTGCAACTACACAATCCTATCAGAATATGTGTGTATTTTACAGGGTGAGTCTGTCTCAAGGGTTTTCACAGACCTTAGCTAAGTCTGTGAGTGTGTGAATGTGGGTGTGAGAGTGTGTAAGTGTGTTTGCTGGTCTGGGTTGAGACATTCAGTTAAATCTGTTCATGGAATAACTTGGTTTTTACTGTTAGTGAGACATTTAACAAACTACACAGCAAATTAAAGTGAAAACATTTTAGATATGAGCTTTCTTTTGCTTGAAACAGGCACATTTGGCTGCCAGTGTCAAGTGATTTGCAGTTGATACGATCTTTTGATGTCCTGCTACCAGAAGTCTTGAAACAACGTAAAATTACTTATTAATTAAAATTAGTGCAATTCTTGTTTCTAAGATAACTAAACTTCACACAGACAATACCTGTATACCTGACAACTGGTGCTGTGGCTCTAGCCATGGTGATGTCGATCAGTGGGTCCACCACTCAGGTCCAGACCGAAATACAACTTCACTGTTGTGATTCACTTTCACCGCTCTGATCAGCATTGTTTCCAGCCAGTGCAGGCAGCTGTTTTCAGTAAAAAAAAAAAGCCCTCATAAACCAAGTGTGTATCCTCCCTGCTCAGTACCAAGCAGCAGACAGACAAAGTTAGTGACTTGCTAACTTTCTGGGATATTTTTTATCAGGAGTTAGTGGAGACCAAAATGGAGCTAAGAGGAAAGAGAATTTTAGACTTACATTCGCCAGGTGGCCAGGAACATGACTCCAAATGAATGATAATGTTGCTCTGTGTCTACAGTTATGTTTATTCGCAATATCAACTTAAAAGGTCAGTGTTGTGTTTGCAGCTTGTTCTGCCACCAATTTGTTAATATAGGACTTTGTTTTATTTAGATATGCATACATGAAGAAATATGTGTGTCAGAGGAAGCTGTATTTACACAGTTTAGAGTAATTGTAAAAAGTGGAGTAATTTTAAGGTATATTGTGTTGTTTTTGTAAAATGTAATTCGTTAAACAGCATTAAGTGTCAGGTCAGATATGTCGACCATCGGCGTTGGGCAAACTACTTGGAAATTGTAGTGTGTTAAGCTACCAGTTACTCCACATTAAATGAAGCTTAAATGAAGACGTCGTAGGCATCAGCCCGAGAATTGGTACCTGATGTCACCGTCACACGGAAGTGCTTCTGTCTGCTAGACATGCACGTCCGTGTGTAACGGTGGCGTCACCTACTGATCCTTAGCAGTTTGATTTCAAACCGCAGCAGAAAGCTTCGCTGCGCTTGAGCGTCAGAAATGCTCAAGTTTAATCGAAATGCTTGGGGAGATGTAACGTGAGCTTGTGTGGATGGTACTACACTACTTGATCAATAAAAGAGCTAAGCTACTAAAAAGCCATTTAATTCAGAAAACAGCAACGCTACCACCACGCTACTGCCCAACACTGTCGACCATAACCCATTAACTTTTTTACTCTTCAATTTAAACGTGTCGTATTAGCAAGCCAAAGTCAGTTCCGTCAGTCAGCTAATTCAGTTACTGTAGTTATGCAGCAGTTACACCTGGCAGGTACTGGGTGTAAATATTTAGTAAAAACTAATCTTAACAAATTTGAATTTCTGAACAGCTGGTGCCACTGGCTGACTCAGTAATAATGTATGTTGCTACAGATTATTCCATAAAATGTCAAGAGACGGTGCTGGATGAGTATTTACAGATGTTTCCACCTCAGTGTGAACAATTTCTAAGTTGCCATCGAAGCACACCGACCACTTTCACAGCTCTCTTTTTGGGTCAACACAGGGTACTGTAATAGGAATTTGAACCCCTCCTTAGACTTGTTATGATGTTCATCCACCCTCTCTCACTTGTTCTTTCCCCCCCACCCGCCTCCTCCTCTCCTCTCCTGCACCTCTTATTTATGATCATTACCTTGACCTCCACCAGCCATCATTAAAACACTCACAGGCTTGTAAATCACTGGAGTCTCTCTCCGTTACATAAACAGCATTTAACAAATCTGTTGAGGAGGCGATAGGCCTAAGGGGCACTAATCAGACAGACATTGTCACTGTTTCCCTGGGAATATTAAGAAAATGTTTGGATATTTTGTTTGGTTTCACTACTTCAATTTATTGACTCAATTAAGCTATTTCTCATCCAAGAGGAAAGGGACTATAAGAACAATGATTAAATTATCTGTGGTTTTCAGAGGAAACATTCCCAAAGGGAGAATGTGTCTTAGTAAAATCTTCAGTTAATGTATTGACTCTGGGCCCCAGCACAATTGCTGGCTTGTTCTTACTCTGTAGGCCAAAGCTTAAATCACAGTTAAGCTTGTCCAGAGTGACATGCAGGGCAGCAGCATAAATCATACTCAAAGACTAAACCACTGTCGGCAGGTAAGAGGTTCAGTGTCTTGCTCAAGGGCGCTCCAACAGGATGCATTGCTGTTGATGGACACATCGGCCACCTCACTATGATTTAACCTGCATTCTGTCGCAAACCTCTCTGTGAAAACCATGTATCTCCAAAATCAGTGGCGTGTGGTCCATGAAGGGCGCTGGGCCGCTGCCCCTCCTGCAATTCCAAGTGTGAAATCCATATTTGAATAAAAAATCATTTTTGTTATTGTTGTGTTGTGTGTGTATAAATTTCAGTTGTTACTTTCACATAAATCATAAATTATTACAGAAACTTGTGATGATTCATGAAAAAGTGCTGCCTACAGTCTTTGTCTGTATGCCAAAAGGTGTACTTTTCTCCGCCCGACGTCGGTATGTGTGTAATATTTTCAGCTTTTACTGGTGGCCCCTGATTGGTTGACACCACACGTTGAAAATGACTGGATCTGTGGCGGAAAATTTTACGACCAAGAAATGTTGCCAGATTGGGCGATTTTCTGCGGCTTTAGGATGGATTATGTTGGTAAAACTTAGCTTGGGTGGGTTGGCGGTCAACCGACCAACCCACCCAAGCTAAGTTTCTACCACTTCTGGATAAAATTGATAATAATAATAATAATAATTAATTTTATCCAGAAGTGGTAGAAATTTCATGTAACCTAATCTAAAGTTTTGTAATAGCCACAATTATTTCTATTGGAGATATAAATTTCATTCTATAAAATTCTAAAGTGATTAGACTGATGATGAGCAGCAAGAAATGTACATGGAAAATCTCCATAAAGTAAAAAGTAAAAAGGTTTGATCACATCACCCCGGTGTTAGCCTCTTTACACTGGCTTCTGGTACGTTTTAGAATTGATTTTAAGGTGCTTTTAATTACTTACAAGTCGCTTAATGGCCTGACTCCTCAGTATTTCTCAGATCTTTTATCCCCGTACGACCCTGCTCGCACCTTGAGATCCACCAGACTCTCGGCTGAAGACTTAAGGGGGACAGAGCTTTTGAAATAAGAGCCCAGAGACTCTGGAACTCCCTGCCTGAGGAAATACGTCAGGCTGAATCAGTGGCTTCTTTTCAATCGAAGCTTAAAACGTACTTTCATCGCACCACCGTCCAAGATTTCATCTGATTCTAGTTTTTATTATTTATTATGGTTCATTTCATATTTTATTCTATTACTGCTGTGTTTTATTTTTTTTTATTTTATGTTTGTGTTTTTTGCTTGCTATGCGAAACACTTTGTAACTTTGTTTTGATAAGTGCTATATAAAGATATTATTATTATTATATATACCTAGTTAGACACACACGCACACACACACACACACCCAGCAGATAAGACATCAAAGCAGCAGGCAGATTTACAAGACACTGCAGAGGGCCTTTAAAAAATACTGCTGCATAAATGTTTACGCAGTTCTCTCCTTGTCAGGCACTAGGGGGAGGAGAGCATGGCAGAGGAGCGCAAGACCAGACACTTTGGAAATGAATGGCTGCCTGTGCCTTTGCATTTCTGTGAGGGAGGCATTGTAATAGCTTTAAATGGTCGACAGCGTAAATCTGTCCTGCATAGTGAGGCCCAGAGGCTCTGACATGTTCACTCTTTGACTGTGAATGCCGAGGCGGTGGTGAGGGGGCAAGTGTGGTGCACAGGGCTTGTGTGAGCCATACTCTAAAAAAGATATGCACTGCTCCTATAAGCCACACAGCTCAGTGGCAATGCAGGTGGCTTTTGTAGGAATGTACATCAAATAGCTTATATGCTTACACAGTTGCTCTTAAGAAGCTTTGTTTCTGTTATATTGTACTATATATACTGTCGATGTACATATACTGACACCTGTGCATTCAGCCCATTAATGGATAAGTACAGTTAACACCACAGTCCACAAATCAGCTGAATACATTATCCGTGAATATAAATGACCAACCATACCAGCACCAACATGAGACAGCTCCCTCTCTGGCTGTAGTGAATGACCTCATCAAATAAGGGTGCGAAGAGTTACTCTGCCAACCAGTCAGCCAGTCCTCTTGCTGATCTCCAGATAAGGTGTGCGTGTATGTGTGAGTGTGTGCACATGGAAATTCTCGCAGTACTGAAACCTCTCTATTCCACCACCCTCATACTTCCCACCCTGTGCGTGCCCATGTGTCCCTGGTGCATGTGTCTGAGTGAGTGTTTGTGTGCACGTGTCACTAAACCTCAATCATTGGACTCAGACATGGCATGGGCGTGGGAGACTAAAGCATAGCTTTGATGAGAGGGTGGAGCATTGGTTCTCCACTATGTCTGCTGGACCCATGCCCATGTTTAGATACACACTGTAGGGTAGCCCAGGAGACACACACACACACACACACACACACACACACACACACACATATATATATATATATATATATATATATATATATATACAGGTGCACTCTAAGAAACAAAGGTGCAATACTTCACCTTTGAACACTGAAAAGGAACTAATATTTCTCTACAAAATTGTGAACAGATGCAGTAAAAAAAAATGACTTTACGTTCAGTGTGATTCCCTGTGATTTTTTGTCTCTTTCTGTCTTCTGAATTAACTTTTTTAAAAGTTTAACTTAAATATTTATTTATTTATATAATATTAAACATTAAAGCTGCATTAACTAATTTCTGTTATTCGCCACTTGGGGGCACTGGAAGAAAGCTGTTAACACAACACATATGACATATTATCACTTCATCAGATTCTTGTGGTTAACCTGTTACCGTACCTGTAACATCCAGCAGACACAGGGCAACATTGTCGCTCATTTGAAGTCATGTTTCTGGCCAACTGATGAATGTACGTACAATATTCACTCTCCTTTTAGTTCTGGTTTGGTCTCCTTCAACTGCTGAAAAAGATATCTGTCTCCTTAGCTGCTAAAGACTCCACTATGTTCTCCAGCTAGTTGCTTGCTTTGTCCGTCTACCATTTGGTGCTGGGCAAGTAGTGTACAGTGTGCTTTTTAGAACTTTTTCACTGAAAAACGCTGCCTGCTGCTGCTTGAAATGACACTGATAAAAGCTGTGAGATTGAACCAAACAGTAAAACCAAAATAATGAGCTGAAAGATGCTAAAAACCTCTATAGAGGTGAGAGGAATGCAGAGTTGGGTGATTATCTGTGGCTTCATTACTACGAGCGACACCTTTCACATATTGCACGTTGTCATTTGGTCTATCTAAAAATATTGATTAGCGAAGCTTTAAAGGTGCACTGTGTAAGAATTGCAAGATTTTTGCCACCTGTCGAATTCATACTCCAAACAAATAGGGGGCAGCATATCACCAGAGTAACCGCTAACTGCAGCTAACTGTAGCTGCCGTTAACTAGTTAGCTCAGTTTGTCGTGCAGCTAGTAGCGGTCGCAGTAGAAGCTGACTCTGCCCGGACAGGGAGCTCAGAGCACTGGGGGAGTGTTGCTGTTTTCACCTCTAGAACAGGAGCTTTGGACCGTCGGTAGGACGAGGTTTTCAGGCCCGGGGTGAGGGGGACCCAGCTGGGAATACTGGCGGGGAGTGGCCCGTACTCTGACTCCGGGGACGACGAAGACATGGCAATTAAGCTAGTCCTAGTTCGGTAAAAGAGATAAACTTGAATTCAGAAGGCGTATGTTTTCTTTTTAATAAGGAAAATAGGTGTAAGAATATTTCCTTTCTTGACATTTTGTGAGTTTATTTTGTTTATTTATTAGAGCTTGTGTAATGTAGCAAACTGCTCGCACACATCTCTCAGCTGAAACTACCAGGGGAGGCCTGAGCTATACTATCGGACTATCGCCTCTTGAGGTACAAAGTGGTAAATGAGACAGGACAGGCTAGCTGGTTAGCATGCTAACTTCAGTAGATATCATTTTTGTAGGTCCTACTGACTCCTGCAGATCAACCCCTATCGACAAGAACATTGGGGTTCAGTGTCTTGCCCAAGGACACTTCGGCATGTGGACAGAAGGAGCCGGAGAATGAACCGCCAACCCCGTCATTAATAGAAGACCCGCTCTACCTCCTGAGCCTCAACGCCCAAAGTTCTATACCAAATTCTATCATCAGGATACAACTTACAATTGTAAAACCAGTCAGAGGAACACCTTCGTCTTCAGCCATTTGAGGAATAGGAACATCCACCCTGCTGATGATTGCCATGTTATTACTTGACCGAACAAAATACAAATGTCACAAGCAATTTCACTCCCTTTGTATTGCTTGCTGAACTGTAAAACGCACTAATGTAGGAGTACATATTAGTGTGACGGAAAATAATGTAGTGTCCTCTCTATAGCTGAGCCAGAGAGCATCAGGAGCTGGCTGGCGGTCCAGGCCACCCAGAGCGATGAATAAACCTGGGACGTCAAACAAGCAGAGAGGTAGGATAAATATTTCAAACCCCAGCAAGACAGAAGAGAGGAGAGACTGAACAGGCTGAGGTGAGAGGGACAGTGGGCGATAATAAGAAGGAAGAAAGTGTCAATGACTGAGTTTGTGTGTGGTGACTGCGATGTCTGTACACAGGAGTGTGTCAATGTGTGTATTTTATAGGGTGAGTCTGCCTCCAGGGTTTTATGGTACAATACCACAAATCTTGATATGCCGTTCAGTACGAAGGTGCACGTGTGTGTGTGTGTGTGTGTGTTTTTCTTTTTATCATATGTAGCTATCAAATTAGAGTCAGTGTATACAGTAACAATACAGGAAAGAACCAGAGAGTTTGAGGATGTCTCAAGGTCTCTCCTTGTGTGCCCTCTACTGAACACACATACAGACGTGCACACACACTTGTGCCAGCAATCTAAGGCATATGCAAATTGAAGAAATTTAGAAGGTGCTCTAAAGCTAAAACGTAATTTACTGACAAAAACCTTGCCACTTATGAATATGTTTAATTCACTGTATGATAGTGTTTGATGGAGGGTTGAATGAGTGTTAGGGACAGAATAAGTGTCAAGGACAAGGGGATGAATCTGAGCTTGAATAGGTATCGAGGACGACAGAAAGCAGTGTAAAAAAAACAAACAAGTAAGTTCAGACTCAGGGTGAGGGCAATGTCTCATCATGGATCATCTCATGGCTCCAATCCCCATCAAATTTATGCAAATATGAAAACATTTGACTTTTTTTTTTAACACAGACTACTTTGTGTCAGTCTATGTGACCCGAAGTCATTAAACTGGACATTGATAGTTAACATCACTGCAATACTTGAAATAACTGTGCAATATTCTGTGTTTAATACTCCGGTGCAATATACTCCTTCAGTTTAAAATTCCCTATTTATTGATATTTATTCATACTTCTATTACTGCTGTGCAATATCCACCGTCTCATAATAATCTTAATAAGCTACACTTAACTTGACAGTTCATGCACTATTACTTATTACTTATATTTACATTGTATTATTATACCGTACATACTTATCATCAACTGGTAAACCCACTTTGTACTTTACACTTATTTTAATTTTATACTTATATCCACTTTGTACTTAATTTATCTTGCCTGTATTATAGTGTATTATATTCTGATTTGCTTAGTACGTCTATCCCTGTGTGCAGTGACGTGACAGTGAGCTGCTGTAACAAAGAGTTTCCCCTCGGGGATCAATAAAGTCTTTCTGATTCTGATTTCCCTGTTTCCCAGTTTGTGTGAAGATGAAGGGAATGCATTGGTTAATTGCGTACAGCTAAACATCACTTACCAATGTAAGAATATAGGCTATACATAGATATACTGTACATTTTCATCACCTTTTTACAAGTAAAACGCCATCTTATCTGTATCATAGTGCAATTTATGGAAATAAATATCTGGATCATATATACAATTCTTGAATGATTTTTGATGTTCTCATTACTTTACATCTAAACTGTTCACAAAGACAGCCCCCCAAAAACATGGACTGGATTAGAGGCTGGATAAACTGCTGCTTTGTCAGCTTACCAGGGAAGCATACCTTTCATTGGTACTAGTCTTTTGGCCCTGACAAATGTACACAGTTTTTCCAGAAATGTTATCTGATGCTCTTCTGTAAATACTTCAAAAACACTGTTGATTCTACTCTTGAAGAGAGACTGTAACTTCTGAAAGAAGAAAGTACACTCTCACTAATGAAAAGTTAAATTCATAAGTAATAAAACACTCTGCTCAATTCAATACAGCATGATGGCTATGGTGGCTAATGTTAGCAAACTTTACATAGATATTGTTGTGTAACTGACATTACGGAGTCAGTCCCCTGCCTTCATGACTCTTCTGTACTTGTGCTACTGTTACACTATGTTTTAGCATTTAGCATCTTCATCCCGTAACTGCCACAAAATGTAATGTTGAAATAATCAGCAATATTACACATTATTGATCATTTCAATACACCAGGGCTTTCAGGCTCTGTCTCACTCTCTCAGGTTAATCAAACATATTGGAAGAAAGCCACTTCTTGATGAAAAACATCAAGGAGGTTTCGCAGAAACGTCTGTTTGTTGCCTACAACTGTTTGTTTGAAGTGTTCTTTCTTTTGAGTTGATTAAATACCTGTAGCCATCGCTCAGCAGCAGGATCGATATGTGCGTCTCCAAACTGACACAAACACTGTGCGCATTTTTTATGAACTTTTTTAATCTTCCAGCACAGCAACATGATCAATCTGGATTTAATGGATGTTCTTTTATCTACATATCAGACCAGACCAGACAAATTTATACAGTGAAAATATTTAGAATAAAGCAGCTGTCCTCAGAATGAGTCCTGAGCTCCATCAAAGCTGTGGGGGCATTTTTATTTTAAGTAACAGTCCAAACTATGCTGCCTCGCAAGAATATTTTTTGGCTTGCTTTTAGCTTAGCTTTTTAGTTAGCTAATGTCAGAAAACTTTGATAGATATAGTCAGCGAACTGAGAACACTGAATCAGTTCCCTGACTGTATGGCTCTTCTTTAACTCTGTTTTAGCATTCAGCATCATTATCCATCAGCATCATTGCCAAATTAAAAGTTGAAGAACATTGTTTCTCAATTAATTTCATCAGTTCTGAATTCAGTACACTCAGGAGATTTGCTGTTATAGTCTTGCTTGGTCTTGTAGCTTAGTCTAATGTTAGCTAATGTTAGGAAACTTTGGATAGAAATTGCTGTGTGACTGACATTACTGAATCAGTTTGCTGACTTTATGATTCTTCTGTACATTTTCTAATGTTAAGCTACGTTTTAGCATTCACGATTATCCCATAATTGCCACTTAAGGCCACATTAACCGCTGTTCAGCAAAAGTTACATAGGCCCGCTTTAAAGCACCATTACTATGAAGGTACAGTTATTTGTCATTCTACAACACAGGGCTGCACAATGAAATTAAAGTTGCACTGATATAACACTGATAGAATCCTGAATACTCTATGTCCATCTATCCATCCATCCATCCATTATTTTATCCTTTGTATAAAAGTGGGTATGTATACTGTATGTATTATTTGTTAAGGGATTTATCACACTTTTATTATATGTGTGTTTTAATGAGAGAGTCTGCAAACCAAATGTCACTGACACACAATTAAATCTTTAGTGAACTTAATTCATTTTCTTTGAAATAAAACTATTTAAATATCTATATCGGTCTTCTTCTGTATGACCTCCGACCTTCTGGAGAGATTTACCCAACCTGAGCTCACTGGAGTACGTGAAATGTACCTCGACCTCTTAACACACTACGTGCCACCACCAAGTAATGCATAAAAAGTACGTGTTCCAGTCCCACTCTCACATCCTACTCCACTTCTGTAGTGTTAACACACTTTAGTGCCCAGTCACCAGACACGCTACCTCTGTACTTTACATATATACACACTTACACACAGACAGACAGGCGCACGGCTGTTGATTTGTTCGTTTGTGTATCAGTAGTTTAAAATAAGCAGGCGTTGCAGGACTGTGTGAGCCTTGCTGTTGTGTTGCCGCTGGCTTCCTGTCTGTACCAGCCTGTTTCCTGTGTGTGTTTGCCTCCATGACAGGACGCCTACAGGCTTCCTCCCCTGGATTAGTGTGTGGCTCTGCTGATAAAAGTGTAGTGGTACTGTGTGTTTCTCTCTCTCAATCTATTTCTGTTTTACATGCTCCTTTCTTTGTCACTACCTGACTCCATTTTTAGTTCTGTGCACTTGCACACCACCACCAGTGGAATGGTTTGAAATGAATGGCTATGTGAACATATACAATGTTCCTATCTATCTTCATTCTAGCTAATAGAGATGGACAGAGGACAGAGGGTCTGAGACAGACAGAGAATATCTCTCACACGGGGGTTCCCAGCCAGACGTTTGGACTGAAGACAGAGGGAGGTAAAGGATGGTTTTGAGATGGCCAATATTAGGCATTCTTCTCTCAGATTTTTCTTCCTCTTGATACAGTGAGCTCCCCTCTCACTCAGCCCTCTCTGCCTCAGCAGACAGATTGCTTGGCCTTGGATGAAGTGAGTGTGCTCGAGAAGAGGGAGCGTTGGAGGAGGGAGATAGAGAGAAGCAGAGACTTTGCCCTGATTTATGCCCTGTTTCTAGGCCACGGCCTTCATGTAACACCCTACAACTTCCAATCTCCCTGTCGTCTGTAAAGTTTTAGGAGTAATTGTTGCTTAAAATGCCCTAAAACATATTACTCTTGTGCATAAGTGAACCAGCCTCAGATGCTTTACCGTCAACTTGTGCGCATACAAATCTTGCTGTTGTTACCATTAATGGTTAACTATCGTATTGTTGAGTTACAATTCTGAACGCCTTTGGGTCTCCTGGGAACCAAAACTGGAAACATTACTTGGAATTCCCAACAAAGAGAGCCCTGCATGTCCCTGACTCCAGAAAAATGTTGTTTACTCTCTCACTCACCCTTCTCACCCTGCTTTGGCCCCATTGGCTGTCAGCAGGGCCATTCATCGTGGGAGGAGCCAATGAGCAATAGCCCCTGGCTCTGAGTTAAGCCAATCAAACTGCACAAAACGGTGACATTGAGGGAGATGCTGGGAATAGCTGGCCGGTGTTTATGGGCTCCTGCCTGCCTGACAGAAAGCAGAACCCTCTGACGGGAGAAAAAAAGCAATTAGGCAATTACACCATCTAGTCCTATAAGGATCCCACACCACACTGTTTTCTTAGCCTCTTCGTGGGCCGATATGGGACAGCCGCCGCCACGGCTGAGGCCGAGCTGAAAAATGATCAGTGGAAGGACCTGTGGAGGATGGCAGAGAAGAGGAATAGAAAGGGAAGAGGAATGGGGAAAGGCTGGCCGATGGAGAGCGATAAGAACGGTAACAAGAGGAAGGGAAGGGCAGAAGGGAAAGGAGAGGGAAGATGGTATAAAGAAGAGGGAAAAGTGAGGGATAGAGTTCAGAGAGGGGATGACAGGAGAAAGCCAAGGAAGAAGGATGAGTAAAATATGACATGCTGAAGACCTGGGGTGCGTTCAGCTGCGTCCAAATGTAGCAAAACGTATATTTAAATGGAAATGGTGGTGTGTTGAACACCCTGTTGTGTTACACAAGCACACTGCACTGCACTGCCTTTTTAATATGGCGGTGTTAACATACATGTCGCTGCTTATTGGGTAACACCTCTGACACACCCACCAAACAAGAGAAAACATACCTCAAAGCCTGTTGCACACCATTTCACACCATTTCACACCGTTTCGAGGCAACATGTCGTTCAACCCAGAAACCGTAGCAAAACAGTGCGCACCGTTTTCAGATTGGCCCTAATGGTGATTTGTTTTTTCAGAACAATTATCATCCATTGAAATGTGTTTAACTTTGAACCTTGATCCAGTCGGCAGAATAAAATGTAGGCATTGTACGTTTCTGAAAACCACGGATACGTTGAATCTGTACATTTTAATACATATAATACGTAGCATGTCAACATTTCTGGAAATTGACGTAGTTAAGATAACTTTTAAGGGCAAACTTTCACATTTGGTGGAGGAGAGGTGGATGGTGGTGAGATCAGTAGTCAGATGGCTAGAGTTGCAAAAGCAGCAGAGACCACAGTTCAAGAGCACTGTACGCTTCCTGGACTAAAACCGGCTGCTTTTTAGTGTGTCAATGGGACATTGGTACCCATTTCAACCCAAATCATGATCATTACCTAAGCCTAAGTGGTTTTTGTGCCTAAACCTGACCAGACCTTAACCACGGCGTTTGAAACGTACAGATTTAACATTTGAAATAATGTACAGATTCAACATATCCGTGGTTTGCAGAAACGTAAAATGACAACATTTTACTCGCCGATTGGGTTGGTTTGAATGGTAGAACCAAAATTATTTGCTCACCTCATGTAAATTGTACCAAACTAAAAAACCATTCATGATGCCAGATCGATCAGATAGTAACAGGGACATTAGCAACTTATGTAACCTTAGGCATTGTACACAATTTTGGTATATTTTAATTTTGTGAAACGTGATGAACACTCATGGTCCACCCACACAGGTGTTTTCACTTATTTTGCCTGATTAAACACCCGCTCATGACTGTCTGGGCATGTACAGACTGGGCTTAATTGACATCTCCTGCATGAAAGCCCTTCCACCACCATGATCTCCACAGCCTTACTTTCCACCTTGCAACATGTAGGGCACACTCATTCTTGCATACGCACGGATCGCTGGCATTGGATGTTAATCATTAATCATGAGGTGCGGAATCGTCCAATATGGACTTAATTCCTAGAGACACTGGGCTGAGGTTGCTTGATGGGAAATTCAGCATTTTTTAACTCTGCTCTGCTGTGCAACTTATTTGATAAGTAAGAAAAAACAAACCGTTGTTTCACTTGGTGTGTGTTTTAATGTATGAATGCAACACAAACTTATCAGGCAAGACAGGAGATATTAAAATTAAAGTGGACATTTAGTACTGTAGTATTTAGTACTTTAATTCCTGCTCCATGTTTACCTAAGCAGGAGGGGGCGGAACGAAAAGATACAATTTTCAGTGGCTGGTCAGATAGGAACAGCAAATCAGGAACTGGGAGCCTCCTTTCTCTCATGTTGAATACTGTAAGAAACTTAAGATGGAGCTTATTCCAGCTGAACTTTCTAAACATCTTTGCATTGCATGTTGCTGTACAAGACTCTGCATGTTTGAGAGTAAGAACAATGAATAGAAGAGACGCAGGCACTGGGCTCCATCATCTGATCCAGGTTAGATATGGTGCTTTGGATGCTGAGTCACAGGATCAAACCTGAAGCTGGCAATGGACCAACCAGAAACCAATCTGTCTTACTGCAGAGAGGAGCAGGACACCTGGGTGGTCTGGCATCTCTCTCACTCATTCTCTCCTTGTATGTCTTTCTTTTCCTCTGTTGTTCAATGCTCCTTCTCTCTTTCACACTCTTACACTGCTTTCTCTTCATTCTCTCTTCTCTTGCTCTCCATGCCTCCTTTTTAGCCATTCGTTTGTCAAGCATGCCTATCCAACTAGCAAACTGCACAATAATAACCCCGATGAAAGTCATAAACGGTTTTCTGCAGTGCTCCTTCATTTTTTGCCTCTCCTCCACTTCCCATCGTTTGCCTCTGTCTTTGTTTCAAAGCCAGTTATTCTCTCCTTAAGTATGCCATTGAGAGACACATAAGGTCCTCTAAGACCATTTCAAAAGTAATAAACAATTGTCAAGTGAGAGGGAAAGCAGAGAGAGTACGGGCCACTTTAAAAGCACATCAAAGGCCAGAGGAAGGAGAGGCATGAGGATGGGAAACATGGATGAGAAAGCACACACACGCACACACACACACACACAAAGATATGGGCTCACATAAGGGTCAATAAGATTTTGAGCATGTGAAATGATGTTCAGAAATACATTTAAAAGTCTGTGATTGTACATTATCCTTTGTAAACCTGTAAAAAAAAATAGCATGAGAAAAAGATTTGCAGTTGTAGAAAAATTTCTAAAAAGTTGTGAGCCTAAAGAGTTTCATGAAATCAAACCCCATTATTGTTGTTATTTATTTCTGCATTTCTGCAATAACCATTCAATGCATTTACATTCAGAAATTACCTTGTCATGTAGTAGTTTTTATTGTTGCTGTTCCACCACTGCCGCGCTGGATTCAGATTGCCTACCTAAGCATGCGGGATGTAATTCAGCTCAATTTCATCTCACTGATATCAGCCTTACTGTTAACTGTTCACTCTCCTGCAGCTGCTTCAGAGTTAGATTAAGTTACTGCTAATGCTAACACAACATTTCCTACTGCTGCTGCTTAACATTAAAAGCATTCAACTGCTGAAACACAGGGTGGCTTTTATTGTGAGACAGCCACACAAATGCAATGGATTAGTCACGGAGGTTAGCACTGACTGGGATTGTTCATCACATTGCTTCCACAAGACAAGAAATTGTCATTTGTTTTGACAGTGGATCATTTTTAATGTTTGTAAGGGAGTAATGAACAGTCAGGAGCAGCCGCAGTGAGCTGTTAGATGAAGAGCTGCCTGCGACAGGCTGCACACCTCCAACTCCTTAGCAAGGTAACAAACTTTACTGGGTCCTGCTGTTGTGTGGAACACTATTTGACGTGTGCAGCATGAAATCAGATTTTGATTGCAATTATTATTGACTGACGTTTTTATTAAAACAGCGTGAGTTTGTTCGGTTGCTCTGTAAACAGATACACCAGCTGCTCTTCTGTTGTATCTCTGACGAAGTAGCTGCTCAAGGAGCGTTTGCTGTTGTATTAACCGCACTTGCTGTTACCATGGCAACCATGAGTGTCGCCAAATCAACCACTACTCCTCCGATTTAACATTTCACTCCTAAAACATTGTTAGACTCACAATGGACAGTTTAAAAAAAATATTAAAATCAATGCAGCAGAACCAGAAACATTGCCTTTTTTAATCCATGCATTTTTCTTACTTGTCAAAACCTGGTGCCTACATTACCCACAATGCAACTCGCTTGCTGGAGATTTGGGTGAGTTATGCTAGGAGCGGCTAATGTAGCCTTCTAGCGTCAAGCAGAGATGAGGAGCAGGCTACAGAAGTCTGGTGAGCTCCCTTCTTTCTAACTCCACACCTCCAGATCTTTTTCTTTTCAAACTTGTAGTCTGCAGCCCCAGCCAGATTTCACGCAGCTCCCTCTGGAACCACAAAAGGCTTTATACAACTTTTTTCACATACGTGGTAGTACTCCAAGATCTCTAAACAGGCTTTGATATGAAAGCGTATACTGGATCATATTCAAATGATAAGGTAAACTTGAAAATGAAAATGTAATTCCACAATAGCATTATAATTTTCCACATATGTATGTGTTATTTGTGTAAAAATGAAAATGCAATAATCCAATTTTCATTTTCATTTTCACATACTTATATGGGCATTATATGACTATATTAAAATGAAAATGGAAAAGCTGTTGACATTTAATTTTCAAAGTTGTAACACGCTGTACAGTGGACAGCATTCAAATGTTTTTTCAAATTTGCTTATTGCATTTGAATATTGTCCACTGTTCAGCAGGTTAAGTCTTTGAAAATGAAATTTCAAATGCAGTTTTCATTTTCAAATTGTTAGAAAATTAAATTTTCATTTTGTCTTAAATATTGCTTGCATACATGGAAAATCAGGTTACATTCTTTATATTACATTTTCCTTTTTTAAATATGAATTAACATTTGAATATTGTCCATTGTACAGCGGGTTACGTCTTTGAAAATTAAATGTCAAACACCCATACAAGTATGTGAAAATGAAAATGAAAATTGGATTATTGCATTTTCATTTTTATTCAAACAACACATACATAAATGTAAAATTAGTAAAATTATAATGCTATTGTGGAATTACATTTTCATTTTCAAGTTTACATTATTATTTAAATATAGTCCAGTATACGCTTCCACACTTCAGTGTGTAAAATCGGTGGAATTTCTCATGTTGACTTTTTTCACAGGTTTACAAAGAGTAATATTCAACCACAGGCTTTGAAATGATGAGCTCATCATCTTATTGACCCTTACTTGAGTCCCATACGCATGCACACAGAAAGCTAATAACTTGTACTGAGGGTCAAAATAATTTACAGGACAGGTGGATGCCTGGAAAGGAATTTTCCTCTCACACCTCCCCTGTCTCACACCTCCCCCCACCCAAACCTCTCCTCCCTGGCCGTGCTGGAGGAGCCAGGCTGGCTGAGACGGAGGGAGCCAACCCTCTGTAGGGCGGCGGAGGAGGAGGGGGAGAGAATTGGGAGAGGAGGGAGATAAGTCGACTTCACAGCCTGTGACATAAATCACATCAAGACATGGCAGTAGGACATTGAGCAGGACCGCTGATAAAGCCCAGCAGGGAGGGAGAGCGAGGGAGAGACAGACAGAGAGCGAGAGAGAGAGTAAAGTAAAAGAGGGGAGGAGGAGAGGCCCTTTCAGGTTATTATTACCCCTACAAACTCCCAATCTCCAGCGATCAGTGGTCACTAATGAGTGACTCTGTAGAGGTTCCACAGTGAGTGGGTGGCATTGTTTAATACAGCTGTCTCTCCGTTGTAACAAGGAGGCTGGTTGTGTTATTGTGATGGGGGTCTCATGCGCTCATAGTCCGGGAAGAAAGATTATCTGTGATTATCTGAGAGGTGATTAGAAGGTCTGGGGAGATGGGTGTCGATTGATGCAGATGCTTTGTGACAATAATTTATAGGACATCATTTGTCGTTAGTCAAAGGCCATCATCAGTTTTCCGTAAAACTTGATTGAAAACCCATGGTGATGTACATGCTAGCGCTAGTCAGTCACAATAGCTCCAAGAGCTTCTTTCTATGTTCTCTGTACTGTTCCGTTTACACCCCTCTGGTATTTTGTAAGATTGTACATAATTTTATTCAATAAAGAGTTTTACCAAAAAGGGAAAAAAAGCTCTCTGAGCTAATATGCTTGCTAAAAGAAAGTTAGCCAGCTCAGCCTTAGTTGGTAACAGGAAAAAAATGTTGTTCCATTGACTTCAGTCTCATAACTGTCTGCAAACCATTCCTCTTTAGTGGAGCAGTTAATACTCCCACAGAGAAGGTTAAATAAAGGTCCAGTGTGTAGGATTTAGTGGCATCTAGCGGTGAAATTTCAGTTTGCAACCATTTGAATACCGCTTGCATCACCCTCCCCTTCCAAGCGTGTAGGAGAAAGTACGGTGGCCGCAAAACTCTGCCCTATCTAGAGTCAGTGTTTGGTTTGTCCGTTCTGGGCTACTGTAGAAACATGGCGGTGCAACATGGCGACCTCCGTGGAAGGGGATCCGCTCCCATGTAGATGAAAGCGGTCATGAAAACACAACGATTCTTATTTTTAGGTGATTATACATGAAAACATATTTATAAATATTATATTCCATTTCTGCCAATAGCTCCTCCTAAATGTTCTACACTGGACCTTAAAATAAAAGTAGATGGTGCAACATAGCTAATAAAAGCTACAATAGCTTTTTCCATTTTGGACTCTCCAGCTCTCTGCTTCCTCAAAGGTCAACATTGTCAAAATGACTTGCTATTGGTCAACAGTGTGAATTCACGGGTCAAGGTTCATCAAAGATGAACTGAAGACCTCCAAATTAAATGACAAAATACTCTGTCCACGCCTCCTAGAATGACACATAAAACATTTTCTGATCTGGAGCCTACAATTGGCAGGACATCATCGTTTGTCTGTGCTTTCCAAAACTGTTACAAATCACTGTTGAAAAATCAATCTGTTTTATGATGTGACAAGGCTAGGGTTAAGGTTTGGTTAAGTTTAGGCCCAAAAACGACTTGGTTAGGTTTAGGGAAAGATCGCGGTTTGCATTAAAGTAAGTACTTAGTTAAGGTTAGGAAAACATTGCGATTTAGGTTAAAATTACTACTAAAAGGTTAGGGGACCTTCATTGGCATGGTTACAATAATAAACACTTGGTTAAGGTTTGGGAGTGATCGCGGTCATTCTTTAAAAAAACAACGTTGACTGTCGGTTGGAAATGGGAAACAAACAGTGTGAAAGTTTGATGTTTTGTTAATCCACCCATCCACCCCAACCTCCTACTCACTTGTCACTTTTTGACGTCACCTGGCTTCTATCTTTGCTCTCATCATGATCACTACGGCCGCTAGAGGGCTTTGTCACTTGAGTGTGAATATATGTTGTTTTGGAACACTTGCTGAAACAGCTGATTCTGTCTCTTTCAGTAGTCTCTGAAAAATGTGCATAGAGTTTCTTTTACCCTATGAGCAAATCCACTGATCACAGAAATTGCATTGGAATTAATGTATTTAGCTGTTTTAAGTGCTGGTGTAACCAGGCCTTTAACCCAAGTAGCTGTTAACCACATCAGACAATATAATATCTGCCATAAAGAATCAGGACAGAAATTTAACGTCAACTTTGTATACTAGTCTGTGATCAACAACTTATTTAACTCCTAAATTATCTGATAACTCAAGCAAGTTTAAACAAATATTAAGAATTATTTGCAAATTCTGTTTGGCTTACAAACAGCTCCTTTTTCAGTGTTTTTCTATGCCTATGAGGATTTTCTCCCTCAGCTTCTGTTCTCTCACTCGTGTGGGCGCAGTGAAAGAATGGGGATTCGTAAACTGTTTGACGGCTCTACATTTCTGCCGCGGGGCTTAAATGACCTGTTTACTCAAACGGTTAATTTGTTACGAAAACGAAACGTCTCTCTGTATACCGAAATGCCCTCTTTGGTTGCAGAAGGCTCGTAGGCCTACATCACTGCGACAGCCACTAAAAGCCAAGCAAAGTGTGGCGATGATAAATGGACAGTCCATCATTCTGAGGCCTTGTAGGTCATACATGCAGGCAATGATTTCATAGTTTTTGTTTCCAATTCTTTGGAAGCCCATTTCCTACAAGAAAAGCAAAGTTAGAAATGTTAGGCCTGAAAAAAAGTCATAATTTTGACTTAGAATCTCATAACTATGACTTTGATTGCCATGATTATTTTTATTTTTATCATGCATAACTTCATGTATATTTTCCTGGCAGAAATGAGCTTCCATACCATTCACTGACCAGAGAGCCATGAGAAAAAATACCTCCTGTGCTCAGTCATCAAGCCTGTAGCAAATGACAAGAAAAACATGCCTTTGTGTCTCACCTGAAAGCATCTTAGTTGAAAAATTGTGATTGCAATGACTCTAGCAAATGCTTTGTAAATTCATCTGAATGTTTATTCCAATTCACTGAGGGTGATGGGTACAAGTAACTTTACAACTTTACTACTGTACAAGTTACTTGCAATATCAGAGTCATCTGCCATATCACAGACAGAGGGGAAAAAAATTATCTCAGAAACGTTGAAACATTTAAAATGATTTCCATAATATAAACCTATGGTATTGTAAAAGTATATACAAAATACAGCATTTCTATGTTGAAAAACATTAACAACATCATTAAAACAACAGCAAATACATCTGGAACCGGCAGGTCCCCACACTCTTAAACTCTATTGTCCTCTGAAAAATATGGAAGAGAGACACAGAAGAGATACAGCAACTTTGTTGTTTCAAATGTTTTATACTGTCTGCTTTGGACAATCCTGAACCAGACAAAGACGACACGGACATTTCTCAAACTGGCTCAAGACATCAAAGTTCAAGAATCCATGATCCTCCACTGCACTGTAAGTCCACAGCCGCCTTGTAGACCTTATCAGAGAGCTGTGATGTAAGGCTGAGCTCTCTCTCCAAACACTAAAACCCTCACCAGTGGGACATGGAAAGCAGGAATGAGTGTGTTGTGTTTGCCAGACTTGCTGCTGGAGACGGAAACGAACTGGCTTCTACCTACCCAACACTTTCATCAGGTTCAAACCTGGGGCTGCTGGCTCGTACAGTGCTGCACGTTAAACGTCAAACACTCACTGGGTGATTTACTGGGTGAAGAGAAAATAGTAATTCCAGGAGTCAAATATAAATGTGTGTGTGTTAAAGAGAGAGAAAAGGAGGGATACATGATTGTAACAGAGAATATTTGTATTTGTGTGAATGTACATACAATGTGTGCGAGTGTGTGTTTGTTTGTGTGTCTGTGTGTGTGTGTGTGCACGTGTGTGTGATGTATTTGGGTCTGGGTCCCCCTGGGCAGCGGGGCCTGCTGCCTGTCAGGGTGAGTGGCCTTATCTTCCCCAAACATTTACTTAACCCTTTGTCTTACAGGGCCCAGGACAATGAGACAGGCATGAGGAATCCCAGCACGCACGCACACACACACACACACACACACACAGACACCCCTACACAAATACACGCACGCACACACACACACACACACACACACGGACACCCCTACACAAATACACGCACGCACACACGCACACAGAGATGTACAGGCTGCTTGTTTTTTGATTGCCGACCTCCCTGATTACATGGAGTTGTCTCCACCCTGCCCTGCAGACGTTCTGGTCATACTTCACCCCATATAGACACTAATACCAGTCAATCATCACATACTGTATCTTACAGTATATGTAAATCATCTCTGTTACTTACAGTATATGCTGAACATACTTACACACATGTTTTCAGGAAAACATTTTTCATGTGTATTCTCTTTACTATGAAAGAATTTGCTCTCTTATGGCAGAAGTTCCCTTATGTATAATGATATTTTTTGTGGGATTTCTGTTTTATTTTTTATGAACATGAACTATCTAACTATCTGAACTCATCTTACAGGTTTGACTGACACTTCAAACTAAAAATAGTGTCTTTATCAAGAGAAACATGATACAAATCAAGTGTGATCATTTTCTTTCTACTCTAAAGAGACGGGTGACAAAATAAAGGAAAAACATGAATAAAATAGTGGAGAACCTCTCTCTAAACCTCTCTTCCTCTCTCTCTCTAAACCTCTCTTCCTCTCTCTCTCTAAACCTCTCTTCTCTCTCTCTCTCTCTCTCTCTCTCTCTCTCTCAAAACCTAACACGGTTGAATTGAATTGAATTGAGAGATACAATAAATGAAAAAAGAAATGAGGGCTCAACTGAACACATGGGAGATTTTGGAGCCACGTGTTACACAGCACTCTCCACCACCATCATCAAAATAATAAATGAGGGAATATCTTTCGGAAGAATGCTGTTCATCCCTCCACTCCAGGGACTGGACAGACTGGTCCTTAATCCATAACACTGACTGATTTGCATTTGAAACATCACAGTGTCACATGGTACCAAGCTGGAATTGAATTTGTGATGAGCTGTGACCCAACAAGCCACCGACACATCATGAAAGTCAGAAATCTGACTCAGACACTAGTGACATATCTTCTTCTTTCCTTTCTTGTTGCTGGTGAAGTCAAAGCTGTTTCAGGCATGTAACCAACTTAATGATTACTAGACACCATTTCACATAATTGGGCAATTCGTTTGATTGCCCTGTCTCTTGTTCTGGCCGAGCTGGCTGAAACTATTTATTTCTTCTTTGTGTTTGAGCCACTTTTCTTGGCTGCTGTTACGACAGTTATCTGTACGTTTAGCTGATGTATGAGAAGAATGCAGCAATCAGCTTTTGGTCCTGTGTCAGCTGAGAGGAGGTGGGATGCCCAGTTTAAGTAAGTGTGTGTCTTCACGTGTATCTGTCTGCATGTATTAAGTGGTGTTAAGAGATACCAGAGATTTTATATGTGTATATACGTGCATAGGAAAAAGAAGAAGGAGGAGGAGGAGGAGAAGAGGTGAGGATGACTCTGATCACAAAACAAAGTCAAACCTCTGCTGGTTCCTTTGTGTTCATTTTATGGTCCTTCATCTCAACTGAGTGGGTCTTTATCCCTGGTGTCCCTGAATGTGTGTGTGTGTGTGTGTGTGTGTGTGTGTGTGTGTGCTTGTCCTGCACTGGCTGGTCTGAGGTATTGCAGTGGAGCCAAGTAATGCCGAATTTATGCTTGACGCAGAGTCCTGCCGTACATACCTATGGCGTAGTTTGTTTGTTTTTTATAGTTCAGTGTCAGATTTCAACTGTTGCTATCACCACTACAATAGTAGACGGATGTATTGTTCGTGATCAGGCTGTGTTGGACTTTAATTATATTCCCTGTAGTAAATGGATTTGCATTCTTTCATTTACCTTGTGATATCGAGTGACGGTGAGCCAGGCACATGCATAGATAACCGCTTCGTCTCTTTAATGACTGAATAGGAGACTATAACACAGTTGCTGTGTTTACATTCATACATTCACCGTGATACAAAGTGGAGATTAAGGTGAGCTAAAGGTTTGCAGTGGTGAAAACTTTGCTAGATGTGTTACTGAAAAGACGAAGACTAGTGAGCTTCCTAAGCACCCTCCGTAACATTGTCTTCATTACAACAAGACCTCCAAATTAAATGACAAAATACTCTGTTTGTCCGTGCCCACAAGAGTGACGCATGGAAGCGTTTTCTGATCTGACGCCACATTCAGCAGGACGACATCATTTGTCGGTGCCTTCTAAAACCGTCGTAAATCACTTTAGCAAAATAAACCCGTTTTATGACGTGACAATGCTATGATTAAGGTTTAAGGCACATAAACGACTTAGTTAGGTTTAGGGAAAAATCATGGTTAGGGTTAAAATAAGTACTCAGTTAAGGTTGGGAGACTTTTGTTGCGCTTTCTATCTCTGTAGCTGCCATGGCTTCAACAGGTAGTTACATTTTTGAGGAGGCGCATGTCAGATACGACGTAGCCTACAGTGCAGTTACTGAGCCTACGCACGTAGCAACCATAAATCAAGCTTAAGGCCATGTTCATACCAACAATAGCCCTGCGTGAAAAAATGCAGCTGCCTCATCACGGCAAAAATATGCAGGGTCGTCCAGCAAAAAAGTTGAACCAGGCTCAACTATTGCCGGACTGCAATGTGACGCCATCCGGCAAGGCGCTGCATCGGCCAATCACATACATATTGGTAGATTACTTTGTAACATGAACGCTGTATTTCTACTGTTCACCTTGCAATCGTCGTGACGAAAGATAAAATGAATGTCACCGTGATAACTTTCGTTGTAGAGTTGTAAAATCCTGTCTCCGAGTATTATAAACCGCTGTGCAGTGTTTTGGCATCTGATAAGCCTTTCAACTCACAGACTTCCTGGATCGTATTTCATCACTTAACCAGTACCTGAAACAACAGCTCCACCAACGCTGGCCCTTGGATTTTTTAATGCGACTGAACACCCACTAAGGCATTTATGGGAACTCTTGATCCCAAATGGAAGATGAGTGCGCTGAGAAAAGGAGTAGATGCAAAAAGACCAGAGGAAAAAAGCTACAGAAAATACTTCCCACTCTGTGCTCACACCGCCATCTAATCAAACAAATCCTGATTAAAAATATGTCACAAAAGAGAAGGTTCTGGGGCGGATCTATTAATCCAACCGTCCTCTTCTTTTTTCATTGTTTCTGTCTTTCTTCTTTTCTTTCTTTATTTCATTTCAAACACATAATGACTTCAAATATTGCCAAAAACATTTACAACATGCAAATGTCTAACAGCTCTGAACAGTGAGTGTATGGCTTTAGTTCAAATTCAAACTGTCTCTCTCTCCCTCCCTGAGTAACCCAGCGGCTCGACTTGGCTAAACCCACTGCAGCCAGTCAGTCTTTGGTCTGCGCATTCTTTCCCTCGTGAAAATCAATGAAATAAATAGGGTGCATCTCAGCGCAGGAAACAGAGGGGAGGCTGCTCTGCGGGTTATCCAGAGTGCACATTCAGAAGCTCAGACAGAAACAGATGAGCCAGAAAGACAGATGAAGGTAGGGACTAAGAAGTTGGACAGAGGGAGAGATGGAGGAAACAAGGCAGCTGACAAAAGGCGGGGGAGAGAGAAACAGATGAAGGTAAAAGGAATGGAGAAAGAGAGACCAGGGGTGAACTTAAAAACGACAAGAGGGAGGCTTACTTAATCCAAAGTGTGCAATGGAGAATTGGGAAAAATGAAGATCAAAACAAAAGGAAATCAGAAAATACTGGAGCAAGACACGAGCAGACAGAGATGTGTGTAGAATGAGATGCATAGTAAACAAATCAGAAGATTAAACCATTAAAATGACATATGTTTACTACAGAGATTCACATACTCTGAGCTGAATCCAATTCTATTCGACAGCAGACAGTACAGGGATAGAGAGAGGAGAGGAGGGGACAGATGGAAAGAAAGAAAAGAAACGGGGGGCTGAAGGTAGAGGTAATGTAGAAAAATGAGAGAGAACTCCACGTGCTGCGCTTTACGATGGCCATAATGATCATTATTTAGTGCAGCGCTTACGTGCAGGGGCGGCGGCAGCGGGGATGACTTCACCAACTGGAGCTTCATCAGAAGATCAAACACAGAGGCCGCTGGCAACACACTCCACACAGCTTAACTCCACTGATGTATCTTCAAAGTGCAAGAGGAGCAGAGAATATACACAAGGTAATACCATGGCCATGTGTATTCTGGAGCAGACAAAGAATAGAGCAGTGCTGACAGTAAAGTGTTGGTTGTGGTCTATGGAAAATGGAGTGCTAAACATACCCACAGAAATTTCAGCTCAGCAATATGTTGCAAAAGTTATTAAGAAGGAAAACATGAGGGAACAAGAGTCTACAGCCATGCTAGCAGCTCTGTGAGGCTGTACTTAGGCACATTAGTGCTTTGAGCATGCTAACGTGCTGATGTTTAGCAGGCATGATGTTTACCATGTCCACCATCTTAGTTTAGCATGTTAGCATGCTAACATTTGCTAATTAGCTGTAAACACAAAGTACACATTAGTTTTGCAGGTATCGGACAAATAAAATCTACAGATGGTGGATGATGGCGCCAGATGAAAAGTTAATGGATCACCAAATTTATTTCAATTCATCCTGAGGGGAAAGTGAAGACCTGTACCAAATGTTGTGCAAATCCATCCAACAGCTTTCAAGATATTTCACTCACAACCACACATATCAACCCCATGGTGGCGCTAGAGGAAAGTCAGGGGATCACCAAAGTCAGTAAATCCTCTGGGCACCATGAATGTACAAAACTGTCATGGCAATCCATCCAATAACTGTTAAGATATTTCAGTCTGGACCGAGGTGGTGAACCAAATGACCAGCATTTGCCACAGAGCCGTACTGCCAGTGGTGTAATTGCACTATGGGTCAAAAAGTCTCCCAACAGCGTTTGCTTCAGTTTTGCAATTGTTATTTTTGGCTAAAGTTGCTTTGAAAATTTAATTTCTTGACATCTTGGGTATCAGATCCAGCAGTTTGAAGTCATAAATAAGAAAAATTACAACTGTACTAGTTTATCTGCTGATACCACTGAGGCAGCATCTGCTGGCACAGATAGAGTGCAGAAAGTGTAACTGGTAAATATTGGACTTTTGGAGAGTTTGTGAATTGCCTGTCCAGTCATTCCTGTGTTTGTTTTTTGAGAGTTGACTGATCCTTTAGGATCCACAGTCTTGTTTTAGGTTCAAACAATACCGTTTTGGAACTAAACAATTAAATTATGAGTGCGTTGTCAGGCACACAGCCTGGATTACATCACTTTTAAATTAAAAGTTTTCACATGACAGAAGCATTTTTTAGATGAACCTTTACATGCAAGCACAATTCCCAGCTGGGAAGTAATGGCAGACACAGGAGTATATTTTAAGGTGGGTCAAATGGCTGGCGATGTGACAAGCCAAGATGGGGAGGACTAAAAGTTCAATTCTGGCATATTGTCAAAATGGAGAAGCTTTGAGTTGCCAAGATATCTTCATGCCAGTAAAACTTTCTCCTGTGATTATCAGTCTCACACTTCCATTTGCTCACACAATCACAAAACTTATTTTTCATTTGGGTGCCCTAGGTTAACCTGGGTTTATCACCCTTTCAGCCCAGGAGACATACATGATACCCAAATTAGATACTGTGCACTGCTTTCAACGGCTACTTTGATGAAAATGACATATGTCAGTTATGTTTAAACCTTCTTTTATGAGAATGACATTTAATAGGTTGTTTCAAAATATTGAGAAATAAAAATCAGGCAACAGTCTTTTTCAATTTAAAACATTTTGGAATGAAAATTTTAAAGTATTTTTGTGATGTTGATAGCTTCTTGGAATGAAAATGTTGTATTGTGGGGTAATCCATCAGAAACGAGCTTGTAGCCGATACTGGACCCTGCTCTCGGTAAAAAAAAAAACACAGTTCTGTCTCTCTGTTGAAGAAAAGACTGAGGGAGATCAGGCAGCAGTCTATCTCTGATGAGTCAGTGACCTGCAGGCCAAACAGGAGATGATAGTGTGTGTGTCTGCATCCATGAATGTGAGTGTGTGTGTGTGTATTTGTTAAAAATACCAGCAGACCCTTGGAGCCTCTGAGCCGGCCATCGCTGACGCCACCCTGACATCGACTCCGAGGTGGTGCTCTGAGAACGGCTGTGACGCCCACTCTGGAGGGCTGTACCTGGCACACATCACTCTGCACCTCTCTCTCTCACACACACACACACACACATGCACGCACACACATTTTCTGCCCTTTACCATTCTCTCATCTGCATCTACCCATCTACCCATTTTATATACCGATTTTTCTGTCCTTCACCCCCCTTTTCCCCTTTTGCTCCATCCCCCACATTTTACTCCCTATATCCAATATTAGTAGTGCAACATTCTCCAAAAGATTTATCTTGGATTTCCCAATTTCCCTCATACTCAACCAACCATGTTTATTTATTTGGGCAATAAAAAGTAAATTCAAACCTTTTCCCAATATTACTGGTACTTAAATATGCTAAGTTGGCACCACTGAAAGAATCAGTCGGCGACCAAAATGCAAAACACATAGTTTCGTAGAATCATTCTTTTAAATTCTAATCTAGAATTTAAAGAGAAGACTAAAACCTACACAGAAAGCTCTGCAACCGACCACTAGAGTCGTACTAGAAACATATGATTTTTCTTTCAGGAGCAGGACCACACCTCAACCACTTTCGGCATTCCTAGAAATACACACCGAACCCTCTCCTGCTCTTTCGCTCTCATATATAGCACACCTCCCTCCCACCCCGTTTCTCTGTTCATGTTTCCTCCTCTCCTTCCTCCTCTCCATAGGGTCCTCAGGGGGGTCCATCATGCCTGGTGCTATGGCGGATTCCCCACCGAAGCTTCCCCACAACGCAGCAGCAAACCTAAGAAGTAAAAGCGAATTTCAAGCCTTCCACGTTAATAATTTTTCTTTTTGTTAATAAATCGTTTAAACGCATCTTGTTGATGTGTGGTCCTTGCTAGTAAAATGTATTAATCCGCTGATGTAAGAAGTCCCCAACAAATGCACTATTTCCTCCTGTTTGAGCCAAGTTTGCTACAAAACAGCAGCAACAGTGGCCAGCTGTTTTAGGAAATTATTGATCTATTGATCTTTTTTAAAAAGGAAACTATATTTAAGACCTATTTTTAAGGCTTTACATCTTCAGTAGTAACCAGTGGGCTTGGGGTTGAGTGCCACAGACAGGGTAGGGAAGTAAGAATGCATTGAGAGACAGACAAATGCAGTCTTTGAGGCAAATTTGTGATTTTGGGCTATATAAATAAAACTGACTACACATCACTTGTTGGTTTTGGTCTTTTTATGGGATTCGTTATCAGAAAAGCACCAGATAGGGAAAATATATATAGTAATCTTAGCTTTACTGGTTTGACTACATTATTGAATCATACACTGTCGAATACATCTTCTGACAGGACAGATTTTAAAGAACCCCTTTCCTATTAAATCTCATAATCACATTAAATTATACGACTAAATGTTCTCCATTTGTCTTCATGAATATTATTTTTGATTCCTATAACAGTTGTCAATGTTTTCAGTATCACCGTGGTTACCTGATTCAATAAAAGAAGTCTCTGACACTTTGTTCTCTCTTTCTCCAGATTCCTCATCAATTCTCCACATCTCTGCCTTTCTCTCTCGCTGCCTCTCTCTCCATATATCTGCTCCTATCACCAAGAATAATCCTCAAACCTTCCATTTCTCAATTCTCCTCTCTCACTCCTTTTTTTATTGCTCCCTCTTTGTTCATAGATCTCCTCCTCCTCTCATCAACTCTTCTTTTCACCCATTCCATTCCACGCCACCTCCCCCTCCTCTGTAAACTCAACTAGCCCCCCCACCACTCCCTTCCTCGCCCCTTCGTCCCTCATCTGAGGGTGATGGAGAGACAAGAGAGAAGGAGGGGGTGTAGGTAGGGGAGGGCCTGTGGGGGTTGAGTAAGCCTGGACTTGACCCCTGTTTTCTGGGCTCCGAGTAGGCTCCTCTCCACCCTGGGCCAATGACGGATAGAGAGACAGCTAGGCACACACACACACACACACACACACACACACAAATGTGAACACACAAATGCATGCATGTACAGACATCCTCCATTATACATTCACACACACACACACACACACACACACACACACACACACACACACACGTGCAGGGAAAGTGACCTCTTTTTACTATGCTACACTCCCACGTGTAAAATACAGATAGCACCCATCCTTGTATTAAGTCTGAAACACACACACACACACACACACACACACACACACACACACACACACACACACACACTCACATGCACATAGAATTTCAGTCTTGGAAATGGGAGACATGCAATCATGTGATGGATGTCCATTTGGGCGCCTGCTAACAAATCCATCTGTCTTTACATCACTTGCATCCACATGTATGTGTGTAATGTGCGTACAGTGTGTGCATGTGAATCCGACTAATGCTTACTACAGTACAGCATTTACTCTACACTGGTTTGTATAGATGTGCACATACAGCATACACTGCAAAAACACTGACTTACATTCTATGCCTTAAATAAGGGTTACAAGTTGTTGGGACCTTCCAGTTTAGAATCCTGAGATGTGATTTATACAAACAAAATGAGATTTGTGTTAACTTGTGTTCTTTATATATGAAATGTGACAACACTAACTTTCAGCTCATCTTTTATCATTAACTTTGTGTAATTTGATAGTTTTATCTGTTTCAACTCAAATCTAATTAAGTTATCATGTTCGAAACTTAATGACTTTAGTCTTGTAACTTTAAATGATCAGATGATTAAAGTAAAAACTGATCCTTGACACAAATTTAGTTAAACATGCAATAACTGATTTTTTGGGCCACTTGTGGGCAGCAGAAACAATGTCGTGAACACGTTGATATGGCAAAGTTGTTGTTTGGAGTGGTGTTAGTGTCACCTCATGAATCTAAGTCCAATATTCTCTCTCTTTTCGCTCTGTTTTTGGTCTCCACCAGCTCCTGAGGGAAACATCTGGCTCTTTAGCTGCTAAATGCTCCGCTATGTTCACCAGCTGCTCTCTGACTGTGTCTGTCTGCTGTTTGGTTCTGAGCACATATTGCACAGTGGGGTTTTTAACAGCTTTTTCTCTAAAAAAAACAGCTAGCTGCTGCTAAAAAAAGTCGAAATATCGCAACATTTTTTTTAGGTTTGGCTGAAGTGGAAAAGTTGGTGCATCGATAAAAACGAATTGGAAACAGACTTAGCAAATAATTGATGACGTAAAAGAAACATGTGACTTGTGTCACTTCAGAAATTTGAAGTTTTCTTTATTTTCTTCATCTTTACAGTGTGTGTATCTGTGTATGCATCCACATGAAGTGCTTTTTGTTCAGGTCTCTGACTAATGCCTGATACATCCCAACTATCACCCTGGGTTTAGAGCAATGAGATGAGCTACAGCTCCGCTCGGCTGCTTTCAACAACCTTAAACCCCCGTGTTAATAAAGAGACGGAGAGGTCAACATAAGAGAATACCAGTCACGTCATTTTTATACAGAAAAAATCCCATTCACCTCAGAAATCTGGACGAGGAATCACAGCGTAGAACATGAATCTAGCTCACAGGCACTTTCACTCTGTATCCCACAGAGCTGCTTGTGCCAGCTGACAATAAATATTATAGCAGTGTATATAGTACAGACACAGTCGTAAGCTGGCGATGGATACCTTTGCCAAATGCTTTTGTTATTACTGTTAGGGGCTGGTTTGTGCTATGGAGTGCTATGAAGTGCTATGGGGTGCTACAGAGCTATGGGGTTAGGTGTGAGGCAGATGTTTCTGAGGGGTGATAAATCAGCTGTGTGGGATTGGGTGTAGACTAGAGTAATTACATGATCATTCATGTGGATAACAATATACAGTAAAAGAGCACGTATGTGCTGTAAGTAACAAGTGTACAAATGGAGGAAGGTTTCTCTATTGATTCCCCCCCGCTCCCTTCCTGTAACCTTTTTTCTCAAGGAAACAATCAAACTCACGGTCACGGAAGTCATCGTTCTCGGGTGTCTCCGAGTGATCCATCACCCCGTTGTTTTCTGTCTTTTTTTAGGCCTCGCTCTGCCTCTCCTGTTGTTGTGTTATGTGTTTTTCTTCCTAAAAATGGAAGAATAAGTCTGTGAATAGACCCAGCCTGGGGTAAGAGCTAATAATATCAGCAGATTGTGTGATTCATGGTCTTTGCTCAGGGAAAATAAATACATGTGCACGTCTGCCTGCACAGTAAGAGTCTTTCTTTTCCTTTGCCACAGAAAGATTCAAGGAAGGTCATCAGACACATAATGAAACATTTACCAGTATGTTAGCTCTCGGTTGCTGGGTCTACGCAGTAGTACTGTTGTGCAGGGTGAGTATTGTTGACTCTAGATAAAAGCATGAATGAAGTATGTAGAGCTAAAGTGGGTTCTCTGTGCCCCTCACATAACCTGTTGCTCTTGTGTGAGCTTGTCTGGGTTGGGTTATTGAGTTATATAGGCTGGGCCAGACTGTATAGTTAGTGTTGGTCTTTCCCTTCAATTGGTCATGTGGGCCTTTTGTATATGTTGATCCAATTCAACAGAACAGTTTCTTGTTCTGGTCTATGTTTACTTGTTCTTTCCAGGAAATTGTCCTTAAGTTGTCCCCAACAAAAGCTGAGTTTCAACCCAAAGTACCCGGAACTTTTATTTCCAGGAACTACTTTTGAAGGAACTAAAAGGTTCCTTCAGCCCGTTGTTGTTGTCAGCCCGCGTTTCAACCGCGGTCTAAAGACCTGTGAAGATTAGGTAAATTACACCCATAAGGTTACACTCATCACACAGCTGCATAACTCTATTATTTTAACTTATTAAACACATCGCATCAATTCAGCATAAGGACCTTTGCTTTTAATCTTTGTACTCTCACCAGTTTTAAATACTGAGCTTACCAGTGTATAATAGTGAAATTCAGAGCCACTACTTCCTGAGAGCGCTGTAAATATTAGAATATGGTAACACAAGCATAAGCATTGCTTGTCTTTTTACATATATAGTAGTATATACTTGTTTTCAGATACAAGAACAGCCACTATAGACACATTTGGTATTTATTTATTTAAAATTCATGTACTTTTGGAAAGTACTACCCCCCGAGCAGGGACCTTTTGGGGGGGTAAAATAATGTCCCAAGAACTTTATTTAGACCCTGGTCCCTCCAAAGGTTCCTCGTCCCTGGGGAAAGTTCCTGCAGTGGAAACGCAGCTAAACAGAGAGATATTTTATGACACTAAATACATAATGATGATCATAGTGGCCCAGGAATGATATGACCCCGGAAGTCCAGTTTGAGTAACATATCCATGAATTTGAAGGCTAGTCAGACACCAAAACACTGCACAGAAGTTTCTAATACTATAAAAATTTTATCACTATTACATCTTTGTCGCAGTGATCTTGTGGTAAACAGTAGAAATATGGCGTTCACGTTACAAAGTAATCTCCCAGGAATGTGCGCTTCCATGTATTTGATTGCTGAGGCACCTTGCCGGACGACGTCTCGTTGCAGCAAAAGTTGAGCCAGGTTAAACTTTTCTGCTGGACAACCCCGCTTTTTTTTTGCCGTAACCCACCGCGTCAACAGACAGAAAGATGGGGTGCGTTTTTTCACACAGGGCTGAATTCTGTCCGAGCTCTGCCTTACACAGGGAGAACACGTTTACATGCACTGGAGTTACTGGGTTTCAGTAAATCACCTATGTCCACATTAAGCCGGTTAAATTTGTAAGTGCATCTTTTTCGAGTGACGCCGAGATTGAAAAGTGATGGTATGTCACTAGTGGTTCAGCGGCATATGCCGGTCCCTAGAGTGGTATGCCGCTCTTCCACCGGCACATACCGTTTACTAACAGCAGGTGCTGCTTGAAGGTGGTAGGCCACTGTCAGACTGTCACACCAAATCAAATCAAAACAACTTTCCCTGTCTGAAGTGTTTGTCATGCACATGTGTGATGTAAAACGCTGATTATGTGCATAAAAAGCCAGCAATTTGACTTTCTCCAGGATAAATTTAAATGGGGAAATCCCCGACCCCAGTTTATATTGCTGGAGTAAGTCAGGTTAGGTTAGTGAAAGGTTAATGAGTGGGAGGGAGAGACCGACAGGTGAGGAATGAGGAGCATGCTGAAGAACAATGCTCATCTTACCTCAGAGTGGAGCAGAACAATGGTGGCAAATCAAACACCTCCATCACCACAAAGCAAAGGTAAGACAGAGCGTCAGCAAGACAGAGCTACAGTACATGGCAGCCTGTGCTAAACACCAACAAATCCCCAAAAGGTAGTAATGTTGCTTGAAATCAAAGTATTTCCTAAATATTTCCATTCAACCATACATAATTCTTTCTAAACTCTGGGTTTTATAAACTTAATCAACCAGCAAATAAGAGTACCTGTTATTTACTGTAAAGAGGTGCTATAAGTTGCTTTTAATTTTCACTGTTCAAGTAGTAGTTGTCATTTTTAAATTCTAATGAACAGTATCTCAGTTACAATGTAACTTCAGTCTTCAGAAATCTGTGTAGAAGTATAGATTAGTGTTTGGGACCTGCTGAATGAGGTAGCCAACGTGTGCGTGTGTGTGTGTGTGTGTGTGTGTGTGTGTGTGTATTCTTCCTATCCACCTCCCCCCAGGTAAGATGTGCTTTGGTTTATGGATCCCTTGTTGCATTACAACCTTTGACCTGCTTGTTCTGCCAACTTTAGACTGTTGAGGACGTGTTCTGCTGTGCACAATAGTCTTTAATCAACCGTATACATCATTGTAGTTATTAAGTAATATGAATATGTTAAAATGAAAAACACACTTTGGAGTTGCAAGCTCTAATAACCTCCCGTTTTAAAATAATTAGTTACAATTTGGTCATTCAACATTGGTGGTTCTTACTACTAACAGATGTGCCTTTGCAAAGGAGCACATCAGTGAACAGAACAGTAAATCACAATAGAATGGGGTTCCTGGGGTGAAACTAATCACAGACACACAACCTCCCCAGAGCCTACTGCCACCCCTGCCTGACCAAATAACTGCCATCACTACAATTTATGTGTGTGTGTGTGTGTGTGTGTGTGTGTGTGTGATGATTTTATAATTAACAGTTGAGGCAGATGACAGTTTGAGCAATTTATCTGTAACAATGATTCTCAGTAAATCAATTGTAGATGTAAAATCCAGTAAAGACTTACAGTGTGTTCACTGTGCTATGGAAGCCCATTTCTACCAGTTGCTGTAAATATTTCAGTTCATTTTCATTTGACTTCATTTCAGTTCATTAATTAATAAAAAAAGATCATCAGCATTTACTCAACAAGTAGTTCACTACAAGATCACGGTGAAATAAGAATACAAACATAAAATGCAAGTCTGATGAACTCTTGTCTCTTGCATGAAAGAAAGACATGCTTCACAACCACCCACCACCTCCACATCCTCACTTTCCACCTGTCTACGTGTAGGACACGCTACTTCCTGCACTGCCTGCCTACTGAACGTTGCCGTTGGAGTAAATCATGAGGTGCAGAATCGTCTGATATGGACGTAATTCCTACATATACGAAATGTCCATCCATCCATTTCTAAACTTTTCTATACTCCTGAGCAGGGTTTCGGGGAATCAGGAAATGCTATTTACAGTAGGCGTATTCTAATTAGAATTATGTGATATGATAAACACAGATAAAGAAATCAAAGTGAAAAAAGTGTCAAATGTGCATACAATACAATACAATTACAATAAGAACACATTTTCGACTGGAGTGGAATTTGGCAATGGTAATCTATCATAGCATGAATGATCCACATCAACAACCGGTCGGGGGGGGGGGGGGTCGGTGTCTTTTTTTTCTGTTTCATCCAGTCTCTTTTTTTTGGGCAGACAGCAGAGAAACACTTCATGATAGTATGTGGTCAGGAGTCACCCCCCGTGCTGGCTGGAGGGTGGGGGCAGGGTGGATGGGTGATCGGCTCTTGTCAGATAACATCTTTGCGGCCCGGTAGACGACACTGACCGGTACTGGATTGCAGCCCGGTTGAGAATCACTGTGCTAGAGACATCATGTTACACAATGCAAAGTATGTAATTCGGCCATAAACGTGTGATTTTGGCTTTGTGTTGCTTAGCAACAAATTTGATCCATTTATTCAGTAATATCATGTAATATCATGTAATTTATTCAGTAATTAATATCATGTAATTTATTCAGTGTCCTTTAACTCTACTACAGGATTACCAAGGTTTCATAATTTTTTAGAGCTCTGGGCTTGAGTGACAGGCCCCATGAGACGTTGGTGTTTTATCTGTGTTGTCCTGAGGAAACAGAGGACTGAAGCCCAGAGACGCCACAACACACAGCCAGTGATTAGAGCTGTATGAAACAACACATCCCACAAGGACAACGTCAGGCTTTGGCAAGGAAAAAAATACTAAAATATAGAGTATATCTAAGTGCAAACACACACACACACACACACACACACACACACACACACACACACACACACACACACACACACACACACACACACAGTTTTGTTCCTGTCACACAGACTGAAGAATAGGACCTCAGGGTGAATCACTGAGCAGACAGCTGGCGGAAGTTTTGATTTAAAGGCTGAAAATTAGTTGAATAAATGTGTGTGCTACTCTCCAACATCCCATACACTCACTCTCAGTCTCTCTCTCTCTCACACACACACACACACACACACACACACAAAAGGCAGTAACCCTACAAGGACCACAGTACAGAAGAGAATATCCTGTTTGGTTGGAGGCAGTAATTGAACGGAACAGTCAAGGAACAGAGCTCTGGGAAAGACTATCTGCAGCTGTAGACAAAGAAGAAAAAAGCCATTTCTCACTATCGGTTGCTCATATTATTGCTGGACTGTGGCCCTTTCCCCCACGTCTGTCCAGGAATTGATCTGTAACACTGCGCACACACACACACACACACACACACACACACACACACACACACACACACACTGCACACACATTTAGCTGTCACGGAGCCGTCCAGGAAGACAGAATACTGCCGAGAACATGAAGGAAGGGGATGCAGGGCCCTCAGGAGCTGAATCTCTCTCTTTCTCTTACAAAACACACACACACACACACACACACAGTGACAGAGAAACCTCTCTCTTGAAGGATGGTCTCGGTATGGGGAGCTCTGACACACCAAACTCAAAAATTGTTACAGCGACGCAGCAGTCATCATGGCCTTGACACCAGTCTGACCCCAGCCTTGATGCTTTCAGGTCTAAATCAGATCCAAGGTTTTTTGTCAGCGCTGACCGTCAGTTGAAATTAATGTATTAGCCTACTTAACCTAACAATAGTAAATTACATGTGCATAGCAGGAAAAGCAAAGGTGGGCAGATAAACTATACTGCAGAGGGAACGGATGTAAATTTGTGGCTGCACATTTACTCCTAATTTCATGGTTCTCTTAGAGTATTTAGGGACTGTACGAAAATGACTGGAGTGACTTTTCAAGTCCGTACCTTAAAATTAAGGTTATATCATATTGAATGGGGAAGCTCTTGATCATCCCACATTTTTTGGTGCTTTTACATAATTAACGTTGGAGCTAACAGCTGTGCTTCTGTTCCTGAGGGAATCAAAACAAGTGACCTGATGATAGAAAGGTCGCCAGAAACAGTAGGATTCATCCTCTGGGGATCATGAATGTGTGTCCAAAATTTGATGGCAATCCATCCAAAAGTTGTTGCGATATTTAAGCCTGAACAAAACGAGAAAAATATGGTTACAATTTTGTGATACCTCTTATACTGCTAGAGGTATTCATAATTTAAATAAAAGAAACAAACTGAAAGTCTGAAAACCCAGCAAAGGCGAGGGCAGGCTGATATTGAGATAATACAGGAGGTCGTCAAGCATTCCCTCCCCTCATCCTCCGGCCACACTCCAGAGGATTTACTGCGACATGGCTGTAATGAAGCCACTCAATTCACATGCAATTGAGTCTAAATGTGGCCATAAGAATTGTTTGTGAGTGGAGGAGCTGTCTCTTTAGCACTTAGCCCTCACTGAAAAAAAAACGGCTAGTGCTGATCGCGCTGCGTGTGTGTGTGTGTGTGTGTGTGTGTGTGTGTGTGTGTGTTTGTTTAGGGATGGAATGGGTTTCAACCGTTCTTTATTCTTCTTTTTAATCTTCATTCCATTGATACTGTAGCTTGGTAAAAAGTTGAATTGTCCTTTTTAGGTGCTTCAGTATTAATGCTCAAATATCCACCTTAAAGGCAAACTCCACCAATTTTACACATAAAGTTGAGTTTACTACTTTAATATGTGGCACTATTATAAGCAGTGTATAAATGTTAATACATTGTTCATAACACACTATACTATAGTTGTAAGCTGATATGAGGACATTTTTAAGTATTTATTAATGTATTTGTCAACAACTATAACTGAGAGAATGATTGACAGTATATCTCGGCTGTAATCATACAACATATATCTACACAGGATATATGAAGTATTTATAAATTATATGTCTTAATGAAGTTCTTATTATGTCAACTGAGCAAACTCCATCTGTTGATGAAGTTCATGACAGCTACATAAGAAATATAGTAAGTGAACCTTGAGCTAAGAATTTGTTTTTGACAAAGTACTGTTTCTGAGGTCAAGAATGAACCTCGAAGCTCAACATTCATCAACAGTTAAACCCTGTGAATGATTTGAACATGTGTATAAACAGTTAATAAATGTTTTATAACACCCTGCTCGTGCGTTATCATGTATCATTATTATGTTACACCTATATCAGTAGCTACGTATAAAGCTGTTATCATTGTTTTTCATTATCTGTTTATACACCAGTTACAGGTGTTTCGTAGGAGAAGTTAATTGTTGACAAATACATTAATAAACGCTTAAAAATGTCCTTATATCTTCTTACGACTACATTATAGTGTCTGCATCTTCACATCGCACTGCAATAGGCTTCTCCCAGCAACAGATAAGACGGCAACATCTTGGCCAACAGTCATAAAGCTGGGCAGTATTGTCGGTGCACAGGTGCCTGGATGTCGCCATGGCGGCAGTAAAGCAGCAGTCTTGTTGCTGACAGGTCTGAATTTTCCTCGACGGTGCGGCCAACTCGGACCCGGCCGCCATAAAGCAGAGTTGGAACACAACCTTTGGTCGACACTGTCGGCTTAAGCAACCGGCAGCAGAACACACCCTCCTTGTACACACACACACACACACACATGAATTCACACACACGTATACACGAGTGTGTGAATTCGAGCTTAAATCAGCGTATGCAAATATATCTTTGCGATATATACATGCAAATGCACGAACACACCTGCAGAAATGCCCAACAGACAATGCAGTGCAGGGATCAGAGAACACAAAATATAATGGTAAATGTTAGATGGTACGGCCATCAACGGAAGGGATTTTACTGTAAATAGAGTACAGGATGTGGAAAGAGAGAAATTTGTACTAGTTTAAATTACAGAATTTTTTCCCCATCATTTATGACTTCAGCAGTTACCAGGATGTACATGGAAAGCTCAACTAACTGCCCATCAACCCGAGTCACTTCGCCACATGTTGCAATTGAGTGTGTGTGAAAACTATTTAGAAGTCCAAATAGTTAGTAAAAAATAATGTATAAACAAACAGTTGAAATAGCTAAACGTAATGGACAAACAGTTGAAATAGTGGTCAAATTGCAAACCTGACCAAACGAATCTAAACAGTGAGTATTTAGTTGACTATAAAAATAACAATATCCACTTTTATCTAATTAATAGTATTCAATAACACGTTTGGGTGGTGCTGATGAAGGGGCACTTCATCTCAAAGGGATGTGGGGGTACCTTAGACAAAAAAAGGTTGGGAACCACTGATTTATGACACGAAAATCCATCTCTGAACACAAGGAGGGATGATCATCTCAAATACACTGACGATATGTGTGAGAGTCACTCAAAAACCAAACCCATTTTCATAAATCAAATAATAAAATGTGAATAAGTTTATTAACCTGAACAGATTCCAAAGAGCATCGAAAAAAAGAAAGGAAACAGAGAGAGAGAGAGAGAGAGAGTTCTTTAAAACATTATAACAATAAAATTCCCTTACATATTGACAAAATACAGACAATAAAATTTGATAATTATGTTTAGAATAATTTCACACTTTGTTTTTGAAATGAAAAATTGAGTCATTGCACTTTCATTAAAGTCAAATATTAAAAATGACATGACTTCTGATATGTTGTCATAATGTCAGAATCAAAATAGCTGGTCCTGATTTTCAAATGAATTGTACAAGATGCAGTTTATATGTGCTGTATCTTGTAAAAACAAATCACTCATATAATCTAAGCAGGCCGTACAGCACACCAGCCATTCTACAACAGTGAGCAGCGGGCTATAACTGGCTGGTTTTAGTGTCCACTATGACTTTTAACTGTCCTTATCTCAACATAAATAATGTGCCTATAAAAGTTAATCATCTACACATTGGTAATGAGACATGTTGAACAGCCATAAAAAGGGTATTTTCTGTCCATTTTCCGTTTTTCTTCCTGCGATGAGAATAATGCGTTGAAACTGTTCTTGAACACAGAAGGCAATGAGGGTGATACAGACAAACACCAGCGACAGCAACAGAAATGTAATGAAACTATCAGATATCAGCTTTAAAAAAGGGGGCTAGTGTATCCATGTCTTTTTACATTCCACTTGATTGTCTTTGCATTGGTGTATTTGGTGTAGTGTTAAAAATAGATTTCTTTTAGTAATAGGTAGTTCTCGTCGTCCCGCTGGGGAAATGTGGCTTGTTGGATGTGAGTTCAGGAGAGCCAGGGTCAGTGTTTAGTCCTGGTTCAGCTGTGTTCTCTGCTCTGGCTGAGCTGTCGAGTCGGTGTGCTGTGGATAATGTACAGTCATCCTTTTGTAAAACTGCAGTCCCTGTGCCCTTGGTAGGCTAAAGTATGGTCCAGGTGAGCTGAGTGTCGAGCCTGTCAGTTACAGAGCCAGTGGGCTACAGTATGTAATATGGCATCACATGTAGCCATCAGATACTGCAACCCAACCCAATGTAATGTTTATACAACATTGCTTCTCCACAGCTCCAGAGTCATGAGGAATAGTTGCAGGATGGAAAGATGGCCTCCATGACGAAGCAAGAGGGAGTTGTGTGGCGTCACTATGGCAGTCTTGTTGGTCGAGGTTGCTCACGCTTGAGACAGAGCGCACCAGGAGTTCTGTGAGGCCATGGAGGTCGGGGTAAAGGGATAATCCTCATATTTAATGTCCACGTGTCCCGATCCTATGCTGTCTAACTGAGAAGCCGTCTGCAGGGAGGAAAGAGAGATTTAAATTGAGCAAAAATAAATACAGGATCATTGACACCATGTTTAAAAAAAGGGCACTTTAAAAGGGCACTTTACTGATTTTCATCAAAGATTAGTCAAAGTCAAATTACTCATGAGGAGTACTACTCAGTCTGTGAAAACAGCTGTATAATGTCTTCTGTGGCTCTGGAGGGAGTTTTCTAAAGTTTGAGAAAATAACCCAGATGATGTCATCAAGGTTATCGTGAGTTAAGGCCCGGTCACGGCAGCAATTAAAATGTCAAACTTTTGCAGCAAAATCACTTAATTCCAATGATCAGCAGATTCACTCGCAGGGGTGAATCCAGGCAAAGTGTTACACTTTGGTGAACTCTGACAGGCGAATGTGTGCCGTTGACCAATAGCAAGCCATCTGGACATTGCTGACCATTGAGGGTACAGAGCCAGAGAGTCCAAAATGGAGGAAGCTATCGTAGCTTATTAGCTGCGTTGCACCATCTGCCTTTATTTAACCTCC
Source organism: Siniperca chuatsi (assembly GCF_020085105.1). Taxonomy (NCBI): domain Eukaryota; kingdom Metazoa; phylum Chordata; class Actinopteri; order Centrarchiformes; family Sinipercidae; genus Siniperca; species Siniperca chuatsi. The sequence goes on from NC_058051.1 coordinate 2,544,914, forward strand.
TCTGTTGGAGTACAAACTGCTCCACAGAAGAGGCATGGTTTACAGATAGTTATGAGACAGCAGTCGACATCAGTTAGGCAAAAAAAAAAGAAGACATATTGTATAAATGCATAATTGCCACATACTGCACACAGTATATTTGTATGGCATTTGTATGGAAAGGAGGTTTACCTGAGCAGATGTGACAGTCTGTCCAGGGTAGGGTGAAGGGGCCATGCTGGGTTCGCTCTTAATGGTGGAGGCGTGTTCTGAGACTGAGAGGGAGGTTGGGGAGCTGGTGTCAGAGGTGGTGGATCCTAAAGAATCAACAGGACAGTCAAATGAGTTATTAGATTGAAAAATACCTGCTATCATGATAATATATTGAGATACTTTTTTATTCTAGCATGTCATGAGATTTGTAATAAATCAAAGTAAAATAGCGGATGCTGATTTAGTCATCCATCCCCTTCACTTAATACACTTGATTCATCCCTTTCTCTTTATCTGTTTGCCCCACCTGTGGATGTTTTATTCTTGGGCATCTTGGGTTTGCGCTTCCTGGTCTGAATGCTCTCTTTCTTCATGGCCAGAGGTCTGGGCACCTGTAGGGAGCAGAGCAACACACATTAGTTGAGCGTACCTCCCAGTCTCTGATACACCAGAGGCCACAGTGTCATGACAACCCACACAAGCTCCCCTCCCACACTGCCTCTCTGATAACAATGACCACAATGCCCTTGGAGAGGTTTTACACTGTGCAAATAATGAACTGCTCCCTACTGTAGCAGAAGGAGCTGTTTTACACACAGGTTAGTGGGGAAATGCGTGAGAAGACTGGGCTTGGATAGCAAGCAAATAGCAAATAAAGCGAAAGAGCAGCTTTGAAGAACTAGAGCCTTTGGTGTGACCTACCCCGTGCAGCTTCATGTAGAGGCCACAGGCGTTACACACAGGTTCTCCCTCAGCGTTGCGCCTCCACAGTGTGGTGGTGCTGGTGTGGCAGTTAGTGCAGCAAAGGCCGGCCCGACGAGATGTGGTCTGCTGCAGGTATAGAGGAGGGGGAAAAAATGACATTTGAATCAACAGCTTGACTTTTGTTGGCTGGAACCCAAATGAGAAATCTCAGTGCTGTCAGAAACAGGCTCACAACTCACATCTTTGTATCCCTGAACTATAGTTTGAGAAACTTGAGTTGAACTGTTCCCTTAACTTTTAGAATGAATTGCAGGATGTCAGTATGCGGTTTGGTACAACAATGATGAATCATCGCTCTGCATACCCATGTAAAACTTCTAATAACTCATTAGTTGGACAACCTTTAAAGACAACATAACAAATAATTCTTTCTTTCTTTCTCACACCGTGGTGTGACTATCAGCTTGGTTTTGCACGTGTGGAGCAAAAGCACCACACAACAGCAGAGAGTCACGTTGCTCTGGAGAGCCTCGTCTAAAAACGGCCCATCCAAGGGCAAGGTCGCTGCAGGACAAATAAAAACAGAGAAAACAGCCCAGTGGTGGAAGGAGATTGTTGGGCAACTCTCAGCCACAGCTGCTCTGGAGAGGCGAGTTCCTGGGAAATACACAGCTGTGAAGCCTTGACACGCGCGCTCACCACACCACCACAGAGCTTGTTCCATTTTCTAAATGATCACAAACAGGCTTTTACCTGCTATGTCCTCAGTGGTAGCGTATACCACATCTACAGAAGAAATAATACATGGAGAGGATTTTGCATTATTGATTCACTTTTGTAAATTTTTTTTAATCAATATGCAGTGGTGAAAGAATTTTGATCTTTTATTTAAGTCCAAATATACCACAATGTACTTGAGTATTAGAAATAAACATATTCTTAATGCAGATTGGCACCCTTCAGAGTGTTATATTATTACATGTATTTCATTACCATTACTGATGCATTATCATGTAAGCAGCATTTTAATGCTGTAGCTGATCAAAGTGGAGCTAATTTGATCTACTTCAAGTCGGGTAGTTTAGTCTATGATAGTGCTCAAACAATTAGTCAGTGGATTGATTATTTGATCGACAGAAAATCAATGGACAGTAAAAGAAATTTGATCTGAATAATAAAATGATGTTTAGCTGCTTGAGTTTCAGGGTGCGGGTATCGTTCATGCTGGCTCACTGTCAGACTGTCTGACTAACTGGGACACTTGAATAGAACAGAGCCATAGTTAATGTCAGTAATATGTGCTTTTCCTATTGTGACAAGTCAAAATGTCTGCACTGAAAAAGACTCGTTTGGATAATCAATGAATTGTTGAATTTATCAAGTAAAAATATCAAACATTCTCTAGTTCCAATCTGAAGTTAACTTTGGACTCTAGGAACCTGGACCTATTTCACTTCTTCTTTTGTCATTTTATAGAAACTATTAATCGATTAGTCAGAAAATAATCAAAAGATAGCTGCAGGCTCAGTCTGTACAATGGATCATATGCATTATTATATACAATCTTAATCTGCAATGTAACTAGAAACTATAGCTGTCAAGTGGAGTAAAGTAAGTTTTATTGGACCAATAATAACTTATTTTCTTTGACCGGAAACTATTTGCTATGATGCGCACTTTGATATTTATGTCACCCCTAAAAATGCATGCATTTCAAATAACTAGAACTCTACAATGATTTGTTTCCTTCACCTCTGCAGTGATGGAAGTATTGGCATCCTTTACTCAAGTCAAAGTAGCAATACCACAATGTAAATACTCTGAGTAAAAGCTGCATTCAAAATGTTACTTTTTTAAAATGACAGAAGTGCCAAAATGTACTTAACGAATCATAAGTAAAAGTAGCCTTTATATAGAATGGCTCCTTTAAAGTGTTATATTATTACATTATTTGATTTTTTTTTAATTGACGCATTAAGAAGCAGCATTTGAATGTTGTAGGTGATTGGGACGGCGCTAATTGTAATATTGTTGGGTAGTTTATATGAATGTGTCATATTTCATTAACTGATCAGGTGTTCAAAAATCGTAACCTGCAGAGTAACGTGTATCTGTTGCTGAGTGATAAATGTAAAAACACACAGTTTCCCTCTGAAATGCGACGCAGCAGAAGCAGGCCTACAGAGTCACCGAATGCAAACTGAAGCAACATACAACCGCACTTGAGTAAATGCGCTTATAGCCGACTGTGTGTTATGTGTGTGTGCGTAGTCAGCGCGGTCTGTCTGTGGCTTACCAGCCGCTTCTGCGGTTTGATGAGCGGCCTGTTGATGCCGTTCATCTTGTGGTAAAGGCCGCAGGCGTTGCACAGGTAGTGCCCGGTGCCGTCCCTGCGCCACAGCGGCGTGGACACGGAGCCGCAGTTGACGCACTCCCTGCCCTCCGTGCACATCTCGTCCATCAGCTCTGAACACCGGGGAGAGACATATATTAGCGTGAATCCACGTTGTATACGACATCACCAGCGACACCGTTCAGATAAATCGGCCATAGGCTACAGTTAAAAATAGGCTATAATTTATTTGTCTATTATTTATATCTCACTTACCTTCGAAAATAATCTGAGAGATTTTAAGTGTTTGTGGTACTCAGTAATGTTCAACTGCATTTTATGGTATATCACTGCAACCCTCTATCCAGCTAGCGCAATCTGTGAATTATTTATAATAATATATAATTATCAACCTTTTATTAATGACCGGGTAGCCTATAATATTCCTTTAATATTTCTAAAAGTGTACTCCTGACCTGATCAAACCTTTTTAACCATCTCCCTCCCTTTATAACTTAGTTGTTTCTCCTGTGACAAGCTGCTGCTTTTTAAGAGAGAACAGTTGGATGTAAACTCATAATCTGGAATAAACAGCATTCCTGTTTACGACAGAACTTTTAAAGCCACGGGGGCAGGGATGGGGGCTCTGGTTACGGGCCAATGCATGATGAATAGCCGGAGGAGGAATTTAAACCCCCTCCATTCCCTGTGCAGAAGAGAGATCAAACCCCCCGAATGAATCAACGGGGAGACAGACTGATGGAAGAATCTGTTTGGGGGGGTTATCAGCCTGACGGATCCAGGGGTCCCCTCCATCCATCACAGCTCTGACACACGACGGACTCCTGGCATTAATTGCCTAAATTCCTAATCCCTCACTTTAGGGCGCGCGCGGGAGCGCGACAGAGCCCCGGGGCCCCCGGGGCCCCCGGGGCCGCCGTGCTTTCTGTGAACTTGTGAGTGTGCTCTCATCGCTGCAGAACACAATAAAGGCTGAGCTGGTGGTTTGGGACAGCCAGAACGAAAAAAACTGCCTAACCATTAAGCTCACGTTGAACTGAAGAGTCACAGTTTCAGACTGCAAACTCACTATAAATCACCACAGCTATGTTCTATATAGGAAGGCATATCAGAATTATATTATAATGAACATAAATACTGAAGTGATACCATGCAAACATAAAAAAAATAATAAAGTGATGGACTCGTATCACTGAGCACCGTAAGTGTCGCTGTTAGGCCCGTACACATTGTTTGGTGTGACAGTCCTCCTAAACCAACAAGAGACAAAATGAGATTGGAATCAAGATTCTGAGAGGTGCGAAACAGTCTACAGGCCTCTTAGCAAATACCTGAAGCACCAGATCTATGTCTGCCTGAAACCCTTCTGTCACCAACTTCAAACGCTCGTGTCCCTCGCTTTCTAAATCAGCGCCGCAGGCTGCAGGTAGAGAGCTCCGGGCTGTCGGGTGGAGGCGATAACGGCTCTGGCTGTTGTGTCGATGGCTCTTTGCAGTGAGCTTTTGTCTCCGTGTGTATTGAACTCTGGACTGTTACTCGGGGATTAAATTAACTTTTTAATTGATTGTTCTTAGCGACCCTCTCTTCTGAAGAATGTGTATTGTCTAAATGTAATGTAGGATTGTTTAGGAGGCTTTGATTGAATCTCGTCCTCCCGACCCCATGACACAGCTATTACTGTTATAGGCCTCTTTGTCACCTCCCATAATAAATAACAGCCACAGCCTCATATAACCTGGCCTTTACAGTCCTTGATAAAAGACATCTTATAGATCCAGCCACTGAAATGTTGAAGGGAGAGTGCCGAAATGACGACACAATACAAAAGAATATCAGGATCTTCTTAAATAGGCTTGCTTTTAGTTTGCTATAAGAATAACAAAGTCACATCAAGGCAAATAATGTCCAGACATTTGAATTCAGCTTCAATATTAATGCAGAGTGACTGCAATTTTGAGATTGAAAAATGAAACGGCTCTAATTGATGGTAAAATATGAACGAAGAAAATCGTTATGAGTGTTGGATTTACAGTGTTCTGAGATGAAGGCCTGCAGGTGAGGGCATGGGTGCTACTAACCCGAGTCCAAATGTGAGTTTTCACTTGTTAAGTCGCTGGAAATCATTCGAACCAGAGCACTGATCAAACAAACATCCCCACAGTTCGTTTTTAGGAGAGTTTAATATGAAACCAGCGAGCTTTCATGACCAAATCAGCTGATGGGGATGTATTTAGCACTCTGGTCACGGCCAAAATAATATTTGCAGTGATAAAAAAGCTCCACTTTTCCTTCTGATATGTGCTTCTTTCTTTTCAAAATTATGAGGATGATGAATCATTTCAGGGTTGACTTCAAGAATCGAAATTCACTTTATGAGTAGAGGTCAGGTTTGGGGCCTGTGCTTACCCAGACTGGACCTTCTCCCAGACAGTCCTCCATGCCGTCCCTGCAGACTGATCACTCCGCTCTCGAAGGGTCCCGGCGTCCAGGAGGACGTTGCCATCTCCGGGCTCATGTACGCATAGGGGCTGGAATAGGAGCCTCCGACCGAGCGCACCAGAGCGCCTCCGTACTGATCCGCCCGGGCGCCGTTTCCGAGAACCAGCGGGCTCTGGTAGGTCGCGTCCCGGCCGGTGTTGCTGCTGACGGGCGGGCTGTGCGAGTAGGAGAAGCCGTGCGGAGGGTGAGGGCTGCTGGGCGTGAAGGAGGAGCCGTCCGTGCCGGTCTGGGGCCAGCCGTGGTGCCCGCCGAGGCCGTGAGACTGGTGGGACGAGTCGCAGGTCTGCAGATAGGGCAGGGTGGGCAGCATGGCTGGGACTCTGGTGGTGGGGACGTAGACCGGAGAGCTGGCCGAGGGGTGGATGTAATTCCCGGTGTCATGCGAGTAAGGGGATTGGTTGGAGGACAAGGCCAGGCTTTGATACATTTTCACAACTTTTACGTCCCGTCCGGAGGATGGAGACTACAGGGCCGGTGTGTTAGGCTGCTCTCAGTCCTGTGCAGGTGAGACTGTCCGCGGAAAGGCTCTCCCACCCTCTCCCGGAGGATTTCCCTGTGCCTTTTGAACTTAATGAAATTCTTGTGGAGATTCCCGTCCTGTGAAAGAAATAATTGGAGAGATATTTCATAAACGTGGCAGCAACAGAAAAGACTTTAGCCCTCCAGGTCTGGCAAAGTTTCAAGGCATCTGACTTGTAATCTTCATCGTCATATAAGCAAGTTTTATTGTGTTAAAATCCCCCCAAATAATCGTTCACGTCATCGTTATGAGTTCAAACTAATGATGTCTTACAGGCATGCATGAAACAAGAGCTGCAATCATTCAGTGTCATCAGTCATATTTCACCTGTATCGTTCTGATTGATATGAAATGGATTAAAATGACATTAACGATGGCTGATATCTGACCACGCAGATAGAGGCGACTATCAGCGAGCCCAGATATCCTGCTTCTGCGCTCTGCCTCATTAAATCATAACCATAACGGAAACCAAATCAAACAACACAACAGATAGCGAGCCCCATTCCATGTATTTTCTATCAATAGTGGCTCAAATCACATAAAACGTTGATAATAGCACTCGCTGCATAGGAGGAATAGCATTTCTTCCCAAGGGCTCTCAGTGCATTATCTCACCAGATAAGGACGGTCGGGTGATAAAGCAGTCCGGTCCTTCAGCCGTCCAAACCTCAGTGGAGGAGCGCAGCGGGCAAACTTTGTCACTCCGCACACACAGAGGCGACGAGGGAGCGTCTCCAAGTATCTCTTGTTTTACTGCTCAAAGTTGCGCGCACCGATCGGAGATAAATGAACCCAAAGTTGTTTTTGTGCTCCGGGACGGCTGCAGGATTCCTCTCCCCGCCGGTGTATCTGGAGATAGTTACTGTCGCTGATAATTGCTGATATGGGTGTGCTCCTATTCGCTCCTCAACTGGAAAATTTGTACGGGAGAAAAACACGTGACGCAGTCCGCTGCTCCGAGGTAGGCCTAGGTGGGGAGAGCGCAAAGGAGGGAGGGAGGGAGGGCGGTAGGGAGGGAGGGAAGGAGGACCCCTGGGTGTCGGAGAGAGGCTCCAAAGCTGAGGGTTGAGGGGTGCTAAAGTACCCGCTTTAACTGCACCTGTATTCACCTTCTGCTGGGTTTCACAGAGAGAAGGGACACACTGGACACAGCCAGGCTCGATGAAGGATAAACCCAACAAACCTCAGGAGGGTCGTTTCTATACTTCTATAATTGTTTTATGCATGAAATTACTTTCATGTAGGGGATTGCCTTTAGGCTACAGACATCATTGTGTGCAATGTTAATTTATGGTATTTATAGGGGGGATTTTAATGGTGCGCGAAATACTTTTCTGGTGGTTGTATGATGATCTATGTTTAAATTCACAACATTATTAAACACGTTAGGATATTATTATATTAGTTTCAATTCTAACCGGAAGCTCAAAGTGGGCCTAGACAGTTTTAAGCACACCTAACGCCTTCATTTGAGATGTAAACACACACACTGCAGTGAAACGTCGGCCCAGGTGACTTCAGGTTGTGACGGGCTGCTCAAAGGAGCCCGAGGAAATCATTTAGCACCACAGGAAGCGATTCTAGCTTTGGTAATGGGCACTGACGCTAAAAGAAATTACATTAAAATAGGACTAAGATGTGTTTTATTTTGCCACAGCCAAGGAAATAATCGTTCACAGCAAAAGATCATTTTGTGATAATCGTTGCTGCCAAATATAACTAGTGTTCGGCCATCAAAAAGCCCCTCACTAGAGGATTTGGCAGGCCCTGTTTCTCCCCCACGGTCAGGCTCAAAAACACAATTTAGACCTTCATGTGGAGAAATAACATTTACGGAAAATATATGAAAAATCCGAATAATTAAGACATTTTAAAGACCAGTTTAAATATTATGAAATCTGAAAATCTATTGTTGTTAATTATTCTCAACGTTTGTCAGAAAGGGTCCGACGAGAAATAAAGAAAACAATCAGACATTTCCAAGCCTGTCTTTAAAACGAGTTTCCAGTGTTTGCGCCGCAGCTGGAGCCTCATCAGGCTCATTTTCGATTTCAAAAAATAAAAGCAAATCTGGTTAAAAATATGCGAACGTGACATCGTGAAAAACAACACGTGATGCTCCTTAAAAAAGCTGTCGGTCATGTTAAATTGTATTTAGGGCCGGCGACAGCGCGAGACATGTCCCTGGAAATATCAGTCAGTGATTGTCCGGACAGCCTGACTTTGCTTTGATTTATCTTGTATTCAGAAACGCTTGTAGATGACTCTCGAGCCTTTTAACAGACTAACAACATTACTGACTGACACTGTAAATGTCTCTCGTCTCGAGTCTGTTCGGTAATCCTTCCGTCAGTTGTCCACATCCGTCCATCTCCGGAGGGCGAGCGGAGTCTGTCTGTCTGCTTCCCGTCCTCTTCCAGTGGCTTCTCCCCACGCATCTAGTGCTGCCTGCAGACATTCACTTATCATCTGTAGCATTTCAAATATTATGCAGTCATTTCACAGCTGACAATCCTTTCGCGGCCGATAATGCAGGCCTTGTTAGTTTATTTTCAAATCTGACACAGCCAAACTGCAAAAACAGAAACGTGTGGAATCATTTTTTAAACCTTTATTTAGAAACGATTTAGAGATCTGTTTCCGTTCAATTTTTCTACCATTTAAATTTATTTTATTTCTTGCATAAGTACGCCGTCTGAGCGCGTGAACTTTCTGATCCAACATGGCATATTCAAATCTATAATCTAATGTCAACAGATGAAAAGAAAAAGAAAAGCGTAGGCTTGTTGAGATATTTACGGGCCACGGAGTTACACACGCTGCAGCAGCCCAGCAAACATTTTCTCAAATAACAAGAATGCTTATCACTGCACAGGTAACTCCTGTGTTGAGATAAAATTAGGCTCCTTATCTTGGACCTCCACTCTAATCATAATTGGAACTTCATCACCCTCACATTCATAACCTCTGACCCAAAAACAGGTTTGGATTTGATCCCCAGCTAGAGCATGTTTAAGTGATTAAAGTGCAATAATGCCATGTAGCTGAATTACTTGAAGTTTAACAATTTATTTATATCATGGGAAGTGAAGCAATTTAATTTAGATAGATTCTAATTGTCCAAATCATAATAGATTGATTAGATAGAAAACATTTGCACAATTCAAGGTACATAACCGAGCGTATAACCAGAAACTTTTCATAAAACATGAAGTCATCTTTCAATGAAATCATTAAAATGCATAAATCCGGGCCCGGATGATGCTGAGTCACATCACTGTGCAGCAGCAGCAGGCAGCAGGATAGCCCTCAGCACTGACTCTGAGGTCACTCCCGTACACAAAGAACACATGTGACTCTCCCTTCCATTCGTAGGTTACCTTGGTAATAGGAACCAGGTCCACGGTTTGACGCTAGAGAGAGAGAAAGAGAGGAAAGAGGAAAGAGGAAAGTTGGTCAACAAGACAAACACATTCCACATAGGAATACAGACTCTGCAAAACCTCTGAATACCTGCTGTAAAATGCGTGAAGTTTGCAAATACTTGGCTTGGTGCTCCCTCAGGAGCCTTTCTGAGGCTTCTGCCACTGAAGGGTCCGGGAAGTTTGTGACCGGATGAACCTGCATCACACAAGAAAGTCAGCATCTCATTATCTGATTATGTTTTGTCGTTATACATTATTCTTTATTCTGCACGATTCTACTGATGGCTTTTACCATGTAGTTAGAGTCTGTAAACAACTCCTTTCCAGGCACATTGTACAGTTTGAACATCTGCAAACCACTGGATTGTTCAACAAGGTGTTCTTCTACGTCGTTAAGCCTGCAGAGGCATATAAATATATTTAGTATAACAAGGCGAGTTTATTTGTAGAGAACCTTTCCACAACAAGGCCGTTCAAAGTACTTTACACAAGACATAAAAATGCATCAAAGGAATAGTTGGACAATTTGGGAAATTAGCTTATTCGCTTTCTTGTCAAGACAAGATTCTTTTAAGACAAAATATAGGCATTAAGACAATACATATATAGCATACAATAAATGTATATAGATAAATGTATGTACTGTATTTAAAGTCATACATCATGTGATACAAACACACATTCATTTGACTAGACAAATAGTTGATTCACAGTCAAAAAAATAAATGCCTTTAGCTGCCAGTACTGACCAAAGGAAGGAAACATAGGGACATTTTAAAAACACAAAGCCAACAATGCTACACTGACCAGATCACAACGAGGTTGATGGAGACTATGACGTTTTGCTTGCCTGAGCAGACATCACATTCAACCTTACCTAGGCCGCAGCATTGCCAACAACTGTTAGGAAAAAAATTGTGTATAGGTCATTGTATTGAAAGATTTTTAGCATTGCATAATCTATTCAAAAATTTGATTAAAAAAACAAAAACTTGCTTGATTCTCCCGCGTCCGCTACAGCAGAAGCACAACTGCCTGTTTTGATAGTAATAGTTGTAACCAATCCCACCACATCCATTGCATGTTTTCTGAAAGACATATGACAATAAGGAATGCCTGGCAACCTGTGTGTGAATTGTCAAAGCCTGTGATGGTTACTTACCGTACCATCTCCAAAACATGTAGTGCAGGTTATTCTCCCTCTGGCAGAACAGGAAATGCATTTCTGTTGATCAAAAAAAAAAAAAACCTCTGTTAAAGGCAGTGAAATGTTGACACTCAAACAGAATAACTGAATCCACTGAGGCCCTGTTTACACGTGGCATTAATATGCGTCTTGGGTGACAACTTGTGATCTCACTTCCCCGCTCTATATGCAAATAAACACATACATCATTTCCGTTTGCATAGACCAAATGCATTGTTGTTTTTAACCTGAATTTGATTAATTTACTGTTAATAAGACCACAAATGAGATAAGCATTAGGTTGGAAAAACGATAGATGCCGGAGCGGAGTGTTTCTGGGGTCCGGGCCAACTTTATAACTTGTACAAAAACACAACTTTCTAACTTTATTCACTGATTTTGGATCATATTTTATAGAGAAAATATTTTCTGGTTTTCCCTCTGATGTCCTCTGTCTGCTCTGCCTTAACTCTCTGTGATTCATAGAGTTTCCTGATGGACAAATAGCTTTACTTGTTGCTAAAGTAACTGCTAACTGCAGCTAACTAAAAGCTCCTGAGCTAGCGTGTAAGGACCGCTAGCTGCATCTAGCTAACGGCAGCTACAGTTAGCAGCCATTAGCTAAATTAGTTAGATCACCTAAAGTTGAGGCAGAGCGGCCGGAGGACATGTCTGTTGTTGCGGCTTCTTCTTCTTGTTTCACACTTTAATATGACACCGTTGGTGTGCAAATGAGTACGTACTTCCTCTTACGCAAAGGACATCAGTTGAGTAGGCTCAGGACACATTAACGTACACACTGCTAAAAGCATGTGGCCATATGTGGCCCAGAACGCATCCAAATGTGGTCTGAGTGATCCGATCTCAATGCGTCTTTTGTACATTCAGACCTGTACTTAGAGCTGTCCACTTGTGATCGGATCACCCAAGACGCATGTTAATGCCAGGTGTAAACAGGGCCTGAGTGACGGTGAAGCAGCCTAAAGTCTAGTTATTTCAAACTCTAAAATGTATTAGAAATTAATGGAAATGACTACAGATTACATCAGTTTGTATTTAGCTAAAATAAAATAAAATAAAAAATGTTTTTTAGATGATACACTTAGCTTAGTTTAGCTTAGCATAACAATGGAAACAGGGGGAAACAGCTAACCTGGATCTGTCAACAAAGGTAACAAAACCAGCCTACCAACACCTGTAAAGCTCACAATTAACATATTGTATCCCATTTGTTTAATGTGTATAAAAACCAAGTGTAGGAGAGTAAAAACTACAAGATGTGGCTTTATGGATGGTATGTGATGCACTACTTCTTTGCCTGGAGCAGTAACTTCCAGAAATCTCTGCTAGTTGCCTGGCAACCTCACAGTCACTTAAGGGACACTTGAAGGGCTCCCTGTAAAACAGCAACTTGTCATTTTTACACTTTGGTTTTTGTATGGATTAAAAAAACAAGATATAAATTGTTAATTAGTGACGTTTAGAGGTATTGGTAGGCCAATTTCTTTTAACCTTTCTAGCTGTTTCCTTCTTTTTCCAGTCTTTATGCTAAGCTAAGCTAACCGGCTGCTGACTAAAGCCATATGTTGAACACAAAGACACGAGAGTGGCATTTATATTCTCATGTAACTCGGCAAGAAAGCAAATAAGCGTATTTCCCAAGATGTTGAACTATTGCTTTAAAGTATAACATATTTTAGTTCACTTCCCTGCTTATAATTCAAGCAGTCAGTCATATTTGTTCTTGAGCTCGCTACTTAACGCAATAAATATTATTGCGCACTTATGTATCATATATATTATGTAATGTTTTCCCCATTGAAAGTTCAAAAAGACCCCTGAAGCATGGTTAGATCCAGTACCTTCACAGATGATGTGTGTGGAATCTCAATGATTTGTTTTCCATCCTGAAAAAAGAAGGGGGCATGAACTGGAATCTCCCATGGACTGGGTGGGGTTTGTCCACTGGTGTCCATTTTCTCACCTGACATAAATACACTGTATTGTTATACCTAATATGTGAAGATACAGTAGATGCATTGTCTTTAATGTTTTAGTCTTATTAAAAGTACAAATGAGTTTAAAATCTGAGCATCTGAGGTCATGTGGCTTTTTCTTCTCTGCATCTCCTCATGTGCATGTTTGCAAACAGAGCTTTACCATAATACGGTCTTTGGCTCCACTCTGTAGTTCGTGTCTCAGTAAAAGTCTCCAGGCGATACTAAAGAGGGCAGAACATGAATGGAGCAAAGAGTGAGAACACAAATTGTAAGAGGCAAGAAGGGCCGATGCATTTGATTAGCTTATCTGTAAAGTGTTGTTTCAAAAAAATGTACAATACTAAAAAAAAAAAAAAAAAAAAAAATGATGGCAGCTTTTAAATCATTTGCCCTATATTTTCCACCTTAACTTTCTTAAGCGTTAGAAAAACTTTTCCCATTCTGTAAAACAATATCACACTTATATTCAGCCTGTTCCTCTTCATGAAGCATTAGTATATTTAGCAATATGATGCTTGACTGGAATCTCCACTACAATGAAAAGTCAGTGGCTTTAAATAATCCTTGGCTGCACAACATGAGTGTGTAAGACTGAGAGAGCCTTTGAGTGACTAAATCATAAATAAAACATGCAGTTCCAGATCTGTAGTTGCTGTGTTTTAAATATACTAAATGATTGATGGACTCTTCATCTTCATTAATGCCATGACGTGTCAGTCTCTGTCTTACCCTGTATGTATCAAAGGCCTCCATGTTGGTGATCACGCCCTCCTCTGCTGGCTTTGTGCTGTAGCAGCGTTTATTTGATGCATACTTGATGAAGGCTTGTTGAGCGTCATCCTTGCTGAGAGATGGGATGCTGTGAAACAACAGCTCAAGTAAGTGCACACTTACAAAGAATGCCATTTTGACCCATTATAACACAACCAAGTGTATGAAATAGTGCACAAGACATTCAGAATATTTTTATTTGATTAAAAAAAAACAGCCATGTAAAACCCAAAAGTTGTTTATGTTGCTGGTGAGGATGGTTGGAACATGTGAGTGACTCATCTGCATAACAGATACTTTGTTCTTGGCTTTATTTTTATTTATGTATTCATTTTATTCATATTGTTGTTGTTATTATTATCATGTGACCAAGGTTTTATGTTGTTACCAAACTTCAATAAACTTAAAACATGATTTGGGGTTCAATGAAGAGAACAAGAACAAGCATAAACACATACAGTAAGCATACAACCTTGAGAGGCTCTATACATATTCATAACCACAAATGTCATGGGAAATTATTTTAGATTTGATGTGACTGGAATGGTGTGCAAAATATATTTGGAGCCTTACTCCCAGTTTGGACATGATGGTTGAATTTCAGGTTGGGGATGTTGGTCAGACAACATAGGAGGGTGAAGGAATCCAAGGAATCCACCTGCAACAGGTTTAGTGATGATTTACACAAAGTCACTAAATGTCACACAACAAGGAATCATTCACGGCTGTGCAGTGGAATCATAATATCCATGTTTTATCAATACAAATATGAGTCTCAGCAGCTGTATGGGCAGCCTGTCCTTAAGAGTCAAGCTGTTTACTGTACCTTCACCCTCTGTTAGCATCTTCTCATAGCCAGGTACACTGTGGAATACTGATGGTGGACGAACGCTGGGAACGTCATGAAAATGAAACAGCAATTAGTGTGTGTTGTGTGTGTGTGTGTGTGTGTGTACTCAGTTTATAAGATGCTTTAAAAACGTAGAAAATCATATTAGCAGGTTTATTTAAATTTAGATTAGTTGATCTCAAACCTGTGGAACCTTAAAGTGTAAATTAATCATTAAATTGTGAAAGAATTTAAGAAATAATTAAAATTCAAGTAATTGTTATGAAATGTAATTTCATCATTTTTATTCTCATAATAATAGTCATTTTCATTCCAAAATGCCCAAATTCCAAAAAGTCTGTTTTTATTTCAGAATGACATTTCCCCCAATGACTCTTTTATTTGGCCACATGTCACTTTTCATTTCATAACTTCACCATTCACCGCTCCCTCACCTTTCAGCCAATCACATGCCCTTAGCCTCTAGTAGCAACTTTACCAATTGCCAGCCAGCTAATTAGCTCCTGTTGGCTAGAGTGACCACAGAAAAATGCTCTTTGTCTTTTTCTGTCTTCACAGAGTTGAGTGTTTGTCTTTGAAAAAGATGTAAAAGAATGAAATCCTTGCCGTGGCAACCCTGAATTAACCAGCTAACCGCTGCCATTAACACTGGCTCTTCAGTTTGACGCTGCAGAAGAATCCAAGCTCACAAGTCAATCTAGCTAGTTACCAGCTAGGTAGGTAGCATGTGTAGCCTTGTTAAGCTAAATAAAAGCAGATGTTTATTACTGTGTCTGTACTGTGCAGCTAGCTAGTTGGTTGATTCAGAATTACTTAGACATTATTGTTGCTCTAGCTAACTGGAGCTAACTGGCTAAATTTGGTAGCAGCTGTGAAGCTGGGGGCATGTGATTGGCTGAAAGGTGACAGGGCGGTGGCTGGTAAAAACTCCACTGTCATGAAAAGTGACATTATGAAATAAAAGTGTCATAGGAAGAGATGCATTTGAAATGGGTATTATGAAATAAAAAAGAACGATAATATTATAAAAATACTGTAAGAATGATGTCTTAAATTATTTAACAATTTATTTGTTTACTTGTTTATATTTTACACAATTTATTAATGTATTTATTTTATAATGTCTGATTTATTTATTTAATATTGAAAACTTTAGAGCTCTATACAAACCTACCTAAAAACGTATAGGCCTATGGTAAGGTGACAAATCAAAACAGTTCTCAAACCTATCAGTTACATTCATATAGCTTTGAAATTAAATCATATTTTAATTTAATGATAAATTAATTATGAAGTATGTTTATGGCTAATAAAAAAAGTAAAGGTGCAGGAGTTAGTGTGAGATGATTTTCTCTCCCAGAACAAAGAATGTGCTACTTTTGAAGCATCAGTGACATTAACCCCCCCCTCCCCCCCAGTAATCTAAAGGACAACAGCACTTGTCCCGAAAGAAACCAAAGAATATCAAGTGACCACAAATGTGATAACTGACTATTTACAATACTCTTACAACATATGCAGTGCTAATAAGTTTGCTACAAACACAGCTATAGGTAACACACTCACCCATCTTGTGGTGGAGGGTCCATTATCACCCAGAAAAATCAAATGAAAGCACACTTCAGGATTTTCACACTGTGTGCCAGGTACAATCATGTCAGTTTCTTTATAGCAATTTGAAAAAACCCCCAGAAATTACAGGAAACCACAGTTCTCTTTTACAACTTCCCCTTCCTCCTCTCAGTGCACACAGTGGCCTGTTATTGACACTGTTTTGAAGAAATATCACTTGAAATACAGTACATTGGTTTCTGCCTAGTATTGAGAAGCGTGAAGTGTGTGAATAATATTAAGTAACTGAGCAGAGTAGGGCGGTGTAGTAAAGGAAATGCTGAAATTCCTAGATTGCCCAAGTTACATGCAATTTATCAATAAGAAGAGCACACGAGGAGCACCTAAATCTGCCACTGCTAATACATGAAATGTTATCCAATAATCAGCTTATTTATCATCTATCACATGTACATTTCATATAACACATGTAACATTTTATTTGAACCCCCCTTAGCACTTATAAGCAATATGTAACACTCTCCATGACAACTAAGCAAATTCCATCCGCCGATGAAGGCCACGAGATGTGCCTGAAAGCTCCGGAAGAAAGCTAGTCAGTGGACCTTAAATTAATCAAATCAAAATAAAAAAGAATTAATTATCTAAAGTAGGAAATTTATTTGGTCAGAGGTGCAAAAAAGTACACAGGAGCAGCACAAACATACACAAAGTAAAAAAATAGAGACAAACCAGAAATGGAACAATACCAGAAGAAGCTGCACATCATCATCATCCAGGGCCAGTGCTTGTCATGTATGTTACCTGCAGTAACCGCAAGTTTCTCCCAAACTACCCATCCTCGCTGAAGTTCAGTGTTTTCTTTGTCACACTGCTATTTCCGAGGTCAAGAGTGAACCTCAAGCTCAACATGTTCCAGATATAATGACATGTCATTACAAAATGGCTTTTTAACTAAAAGATGCACAAGTATTTGACCAAAAATAAAGGATTCAAACCATTAATAATCAAACGAGTATTGTCTTTCCCTCATTGACTTCAGCCACAATAAGGATACAAGGGATTTGAAATGATTTTGTACATTTTGCATATTTTCCCCAACCATAAACTCTGTGTGCACCACATGCCATAACCCCAATCTTTCACCCTTGAGAAAAAGCCAACGAGATGGTTTAGCACATGGAGTAATTCTCGTCTCTCAGTACGGAGTCAGATAGCGACCTTATGAATGAGGTGATTGGTGAGGGCCCGCTCCGCCGCAGCCTCATTTACGCAGTCCATCACGGCACTCCACACGGCTGTGTTTCGGGGGGCCCGTGGCACTATTACAGCTCCCCCCCGGTCAGTCTGTGGTTATGTCAATAAAAACTGGGATCCGCAAATGCGGCGCGTTCCCACTGCAGGGTGCATATCTGCTGTTTATGTCAGTTTTTGGTAATGTTTCTGTGGACTGACTGATAGGCCTATCCGCTAGGGAGGCATTGTCTCTGGATAGAAATGCCTTTTAACTTTGATCACCCTCTAATGCGACGCCACTGTCCTTTATGGCTGCATTCTTTGGACTGGAATGGAATTTCAGCCTCTATCTTCATTTTACATACACATGCCTGCAAGATAAGTTAGGAATTTTCTAAAGGTATTTATTGACAACGAGAGAACAAGCTAAAGTTGTGTGTGTTTCTGTGTGTGTGCTCTCGGTCTTGTTTTAGAGGCTTTTCCTCTAATTTCTTGTCAGTGGTGCAAATTGATGCTATGATCACTCCAGATAAGATCTTCCCAGTCTTCATTCATCACTGAGAAAGTGTTATCAACTTAAACCAACCCCAAAACCATAACGAGCAGTTAACACAGACATGTTGAAATAGCTCTGATAGGACTGGTAATGGTGTAGAAGAAGGTTAACAGAGGACCCGACACTTAGACAGGAGTGAAGCTCAGATACCAGCTATCGTTACAGCTGATTTCAGCTCCGTGGGAGGCAGATCTGAGCTGCATTTCTCCTCTTAGCTTGTTCCCATATGTCGGGAGTACGCTCAGATCTTGTCTGTCTACTGTGGCTGGATGTGAGTGATGGCTTGAGGTTGTCTCTCTGGTCTGGAGCGACAGCAGAATGTGATGTATGGTTACAATCAGCCTGCTGTGTGTGTGCATCTGGAGACGAGGTGTGCAGTCTGGCCACAGGGACCCGAGCGCTTTTTCTGTTTGGGAAATAATGACACCCTATGACCATGTATGTATGTGTCTGTCAATATTGTCATAATATGCCATTTTAATCCTTTACTGCACGAATAATAGTTACGAAATAAATATTTCACTGTATTTTTTAGAAGATTGGGGTCAACTGATAACGTATCAATCAAAAAAATGTATCAACCCCACACAAACCCTCAGACCGAGAAAAAGGTATTTCTGTAGAGCAATTATTAGGTGAAAACAAGCAACATGCATTAGAAAGCTTGTATTTGAACATACATACTGTGTGGTCACTTGTTTCTTTATGCAATTTTTCAGTGTTTTCTCAAATATATTTTATGAATCTTCATTAACAGTTTTGTCATTGTGTGGAACCTCAGGAAGTTGTTGCTTTTGGTTGTGAAACAGAGATGGACATCGCATTTGCTGCACTCTCCCATTGCTTAAGAAAAACAATATATTTATATGGCTACATGTTATTCGCTCGTGTTCCACCCACCAAACCTCACACAATGCTATTTTGTACTATCATAAATGGTTGAATTAAATAAATATTTTGGAATTAAATTATTAAATTCCAAGAATGTGTAGACCATAAAAAGTCTCTTTGTCCATCACTGCCTAGCAAAAACATTGACATGGAGCATCATTTTACATCACAATCATAATCATTTTACAAATTTCATTTTGCATAGTGTTGTCCTAACAAGTAGCCTAACTGCACATTGCCTTGCAAATGGAGATTTACACTTTAGGAATAAAATATATATATATATATATATATATATATATATATATATATATATATATATATATATATATATATATATATATATATATATATATATATATATATATATATATATATATATATATATATATATATATATATATATATATATATATATATATATATATATATATATATATACATATATATACACACAACCATAAATTACAGCAAAACATCATACAGGAATTCAGTGGAATTCAATTTGATTGTATGGTTACAATCACTCTGCCTGTATGTGAGTGTGTTTTATTAATTAAGTTAAGTAAGTTTTATTCATTTCAAGTTAATTCAAATTAAAATGTTAGAACTTATAAACATGAGTTCTCTTGAACTGACTAACCAGCATGCATTGTTTGAGAGCAAAAACTCTACATAGACCCTCTTTTTTGGTAGTTTGCGGAAAACACCTATGATGGAAACCTGCTGAGTATCTTTAATACACATTAAAATACGTTTCTTTTCACGATAATAAAAACATTTATAAATGGGGGTGTGTGAGTGTGTGTTGCCTCAAGACAACACTATGCAAAAGAGGGTTGTTGACAGCATCCTTATGAAGAAAAACAAAATAGTCAGCATTAGTATGAATTTGAGAAAAATATTTTTGCTAAAAATTCAGTCAATATATTAAAATTGGTACTGCTCCTATGCTCAAAAACAATATTTTACCAGCAGTTTTCACGTGTATGTGCAGTATAGCATGTGCTTTCTGTCATGAGATGAATGCCCCTTTTTAACATGTTCATGTCAAATAGCTGATAACTCATAGTGGAGCTAAATTGTTCTGTAATTCTGTTTTCCCATGATGGATGTCTTCTTTTCAAATGAATCATCGTTTTCTGCCACAAGTCTTTCCCAGACCTCCGGCAGACTGCTGCAGGGTGGGCAGGAGCCCCACCTCTTCCCTTTACGCCGTGTCTCTGGTCAGTGCTGTGGTCAGATCATCCCAAAAAATGTGAACTTTCTCCTCTTCTCTTACAACTCACCCTCAGTAGACTTCTCCCATAAACATGCCAGTGTACACAGGGAGCAGATAGAGGGGAAGAAAGGATTTAGAGGTTTGGAACACACCCCTGGTGCTCTGCTCACTGGGGAATGTGAAGTAGGAGTCAGGCTAATCTCCAGCGCCCATGAGAGACTGGCTCCTGTCTGCCTGGCTGCCACTTCCCTATCTGTGTGTTTCATTTCGTCCTGTCATGCCCTATCTCGGGCTGCTAGTGCTGCTGCTACTGCTGGGTTCAGGCCCAGGGACAGCAGGGCCAGCAGAACACATACTCCCCCATAGCACTGGGAATACTTATACATTAGGTTTATTGTCTTTCAGAGGAATACTATTGTGTTATCATTTGATAATATTCTGTCACCGATTCTGAGCCAATGTAAATTATAAACCAAGAAAACGAGTTCTTGTTTCACGTGTGAAAGGTTTTGTTTGGTGTAATGCATAAAAGGGGAACACAGTTCACTGCTTTAAACATCAAGTTTGATTGTTTTCTATGCATACATTTGCTATATCCTGATGTATATTTATATCTGAACAAGACTAAGACTCTACAGCGCTGTGAGGCACCTAGATCAAAAACACGCGTCGGAGTACATTGGTTTTACTGAACAAATTTAAAGACATGTTTTAAGACATAAAAAGACTGTTTGGAATAATTATTTTTGTCTGATATGTTTTTCCACAAAAATTTCAATTACTTGAATTAAAATGAAATCTACCTCTTCTCCCGCATTGAATTCACCATAATAATTACTATCTATCCCATAATGATTATATTTCACAGCCAAGTTCATTGACATCAAACTGTTATTTTTCACAATGTATTGTATAGCAAACTATTGGACAAATGAAAAATTGTGACCTAATGGCTACGATGAATGTAAATTCCCAGGCTCATTCCCCTCATGTGTCACTCCCCAGTCCTTGACCAGGAAATTGATTGATTCTGCTATCATCAAGGATATTCCAATTTTCTTATGAAGGTGTAAATGTACTTATCAGGAAGTAGCGGGCCTATGCTTTGCAATGTAATTGCTGCCTCATGTTTTTTATTTCAGCTAAGAGCACATTTGTATTGTCTACAAGTGATCATTCACTGTGCATCAGTGTAGATGTGACCTATTAAGTCATGTTCAATTTTCCCTGAAATGGTAAACTAATGAATAATACACACATTAGCACACATTATTATTAATACTACAATTCACAAAAACAAAGAAAGAAGGAAGTCACACAAATTATTTGCAGATAACGGCAAATGCTTTGCTGCCATTAGAAACGATTTATCTTGAATCTTGAATGAGTCTTCAAAGATATACCATTTTCACCTCAAAACACAGTCCTTGGTTTTAATAGTTAATCCTTAAATGCTTCCAGTTAATACATGAGAAATGAATAGTTTTTTTATAGTGCATGTATTATTTATCATTCAATTCAGTGTTTCATTTTAGTTTGTTAGCATTTTAACATTGGCTAACATGAAAAGTAGCACTAAACACAAAGTACAGCTGAGGCTGATGGGAATGTCATTCATTTTGACACTATTAAGACTTGGACAAATTAATTGAACAAAGTGAAAAGTCAGAAGATCACCAAAGTTCACAAAGACCATAAATGATAAATAAATAAATGTCTGTACAAAATTCTAATCCATCCAATCGTTTTAATATTTCAGTTTGGACCAAAGTGGTTGACCAACCGACATTTCCATCCTCAGAGCCACACCACTAGCATTGCTAATAAAAATATTATATTTAAACAGACCAGTGTACCTTATGTAACAACCATAACCACACACACACACATGCACACACACACACTTCATGATCTTACATCAGTGCTCTCTCCTGTTTATCAGAAGTACAATGTATATAATGGAGCAAATTCCTGGTAAAAGCAATAAAAGTGATTCTGAGAAGACATTACACTGGTGTGAGCCCTGTTTTTACTCTGTGCTGAACAAAGCATGCACCTCTTTTTCATGGGGGAATAAAGTTCACTTTACACTGTGTTAGAACAAGCTAATCCATGAGTTCATACTAAGATGCTGCAGCTGTACACACTGTAGTAAAGTAAACGTATCGATGGAAAAATGCAATCTGTGCAATATTACTGAATATTACTCTATGGAGACGTATAAAATAAGTTCTGTGCAGTAATTCTTTCTGATTTCTCTCACCCAGAAAGAATTAGCATTTAGCTGAAACTTTTTTAATTTAGCTCAGAGACCTTTTAATGGTCTCACGTTCGGACATTTAATATATTTTTAAATTTATGTTTTTCTAACAATTCAAATTTAACAAAGATATATTTTTTTTAGTAAAATAATAAAATAGAGAAGAAACAGAAACAGGAGGCCTGGGACGAAGGCATTTGTGGGGGAAGGTAGAGTTCCTTTCACATGAATTTAGGTGCATGCAGGTAACATGATGGTCTGTGTGTATCAGTACACAAGTACATTTAACATTAATTAATTACAGTAACGCTGCACAAAATCACAATCACCATGTGTCAGGAGATACAGGATACAATCCATTGTAATAAGTAGGTGGTGGTATTTGTTGCATGGATGCTTCATCCCGTCTGCTAGAAAATGCATTTATGTACAACTAATTTGTAACAGCAAATACGTTTTGAAGGACTTGTAATGTAGGCTGGATTACATTTTTTTTATAATGAGGATATGCTGTTAATTAACATCTGACAAGTCACAAACATATTGATATTAGTGAACATATCAGTGAATGTTCACTGACAACATATTTCATTTCTGTTCTGCCAAAATATCTGATCTTGCAACATAATATCCGCTTGTAGTGACTACAGTGTTGTTAAACGTTTTGATGCTTATGTTTAGGCACCGGCAGGACTTGGTTATTGTTACGGAACGATCGTGGTCTTTGGTTTAATGTAGAAAAAGTCCTCCATGACTTGAGACACAACGTGATTATCAACATCTTTTCCATATCTACCCGACTGCAATTGTCCCCACAACGTAAGTGGGAAAACAATTAAGTACTTTGTAAACGTAATGTGTAGGAGACAGGGTTGGGATGCTGCATCAGATCAGTACAGGTAATTCCTATATTCTACAAGTGTTAATGTAGTTATGTGTAACCCCAGTAGGGCACAGAAAGATGCAAAGCAAGATCCATTTTTTCAAAGATCTGCCCTCCACAGCCGAGTACGGTTACACAGCAGACGGGAAACTACTGTCTGAAATGCCTGTCAGTAAATAGTTGTCATGTCCTATAACTTCTGCTCCTGCGGCATTTGAGATTGGTATTTATATTTTACATTTCTCCACAATTCAAATTAGTTGGTGAAAGCATTTAGTTAAGTACACTTTCAGGAAGATACAGAAGTTCCTTGATTATTTACAACAATAGTCTGTTTGGTTTAGGTTTTGCATATTGTTTGCCGGACTTCTTAGTTGATAAGTGGATTTAATCCTTTTGTGAAAGTGTACGATTTTACTAGCCCCTGCTGAGTGTGTTAGGAGTACAGTTATGCCAGGTGTAGCATTGTTGATGATTTGATTGTATACATTGTTTGCTAAGATGCTCGCAGATAACAAGCCTGGCTCTCAGATGGCAATGTCAGTCGGTCAGTCTGTCAGTCCAGCACTTTAGTGCAGACTAAAATATTCTAACATCTAAGACTGGCACCAAATCTTCTACAAAAATGAAAGGTTCCCAGACCATGTGTCCTGGTGATTCCCTGACTTTTCCTCTTGCGCCACCAGCAGGTTGACATTGTGTTTTTGAGTGAAAAGTCTAGACAATTAGATGGATGCCGTAAAATTGGGCACAAACATTCATGGTCCGCAGAGGGTGAATTGTAAATAGTTTTGTGATCCAGTGACTTTTCATCTAGCGCCACAATCAGGTCAAAATTCCATAATTAATAAATCTAAATACCTGAAAAACATCAGCCTCAGCTGTACTTTGTGTTTGGTGCTAATTAGCAAATGTTAGCGTAAGGTAACAGCATAGGTAAACCTAAACCCTGTCATACAAAATTTGATTTGACTTTGGGCTTTATAAATAAACTTGACTGTTCAGGGTAAACACAGGTTAAACTGGACTGAGTTTACTGCAAACATGCCTTTTACGTCCTCGCAGTTAAACGTTTCTGAAATTCCCCTTGTGCTTTCAAAACACTTGATCCACATTGTGGAACTCCACAACGGCCTGCCTGCTCAGTGTTCTCTCTCTGTGCTGAGTCTTATGGTACCTTGTAATACTGAATCACTGTTACTTATCATTACTCTACTTAATCTCCTGCAGATTGAGCCTTTTTTTGACCAAACAATGATGAAGAGTTAAATAGGGTGTGAAACATCTTCCCCCACAGTCCCATAAAAGGCCAATTTACACAGATCATTTACCCATGGTTCAATCGCACAACACGGAGCCTCGCGACCAGCTGTCACACAGGCTGCTGGCAAACATGCAACACTGGCAGTGGCAGGAGATGGTCTGTATGTGCATGTGTGTATGTGTGGGAGAGAGAGACCCAAGGGTGCTTTTCAGGGCTTGTGTGCATATTTGTGTTTTGCTGCTAATGTTGCTGTCTGCATGTATCTGTGATGATTTTTATGCTCAGTGTTAGTGTTAGTTGTCTCCAGAATGACCCATTCGCGGTGGGATTGATCCATGCAGGCTGTCTTTGCTCGCTCTCAATGGTCAAACAGCACAAACACAGGCCACAGGCCTAATGGTGATAATGTGTGTGTGCGTGTGTGTGTGTGCGCGTGTGTGTGTGTGCGTGTCGTGGAGGGCAGAATTATTGACTTATGTTTATGTACAGAATGGCATGTGATCATTCACCTGATAATGCTGTCATGACATTTGTTGACTTAAAATGATACAGCAAATCAAACCTGTTTTCTAGAAAACGGGAGATACTCTGGATGCTGAGAAGAGCAGATTTTTGTGAGGTAAGGCCAGACTATGTAACTTTTGAAAGATGAATTAACACATTATTTTACTTACAAATGAAAAGTTGAATTCCTAAGCAATAAAACCCACTCTTGCTCAGTTCAATACACTCAGAGGTTTTACTTGGTCCACTACGACTAGCTTGCGTGGCTAATGTTATGTTAACAAACTTCAAGTAGATATTGCTGTGTAACTGACATTACTGAATCTGTTTGCTGACTGTATGACTCATCTTTACTTGTGCTGCTGTTACACTATGTTTTAGTATTTACTGTTATTCCATTATTGCCAAACTAAAAGTTGAAGTTTATTAGCAGTAAAACACATTTCTCAATTCAATACACTCTTGCTGCTACAGCATTACTTGGTCTGGTATGACCAGTAGCCTATTGTGGCTAATGTTAGCTAACTTTAGTTAGATATTGCTGTGTAACTGACATTACTGAGTCAGTTTTCTGATTTTATGACTCTTGAGTGTGCAAGTTTATACTTGACCTCAGAAATGGTAGTTTGAACAAATTATTTCAACTCAAGGTCCACTTACTAGCTTTTTCGACGGCATCTCATCGTCGTCATCAGCGTCTTAGATATGGATGGATTTTGCTCAATTATCACTTGTGGTTAGCGGCTCAGGAAAAACCTAGTAGGTGGGTGTTGAGTTAAGATTTTGTTGTCAATTCATGACTCCTCTGCTATCGATGCATTTTAAATGAACTGTTGTCCTGTAATTGTGGCAATGTGAAAGATACAGGCTTGCTTTTAGAAAAAGGTTGGATGAATGTAAAACAGAATAAAAAATATCATCCTCAAAGTGAAATAGTTAACAGCATTTAACACTGAGGGTGCGAATGACAGTGAAGCCTGTCACCTATAGTACACTGACTTCATCAGGCAACAAGAGAGGACTTACCCGCTGTCTAATTATGTATATGAGACTTTAAACATCAAAATAATTGTCAGGTATAATCACCAAAAGCCATTCTTCTATGCAATGGTTTCTCTTGTTTATAGTAATTATTCTATTGTCACATATACATAGTGTTAAACCTGCAATAACGTTTTTTTTGGCCACTTGGGGGCAGCATAACAAGATGTAAACACAGCGTTTACATATTATCAATAGTTACCAAACAAATTTACATATCCAGCAAACACAGAGCAACATTTTGAGTTGTGTTCTGGCCACCTGATGAATGTAAGTCCAATGTTCAGTCTATTAGCTCTGGCCTGGTCTCCACCCATTTTTAAAGGCTCTCTAGCTGCTAAATGTTCACTAGTCACTAACGTTGTCTGCTGTTTGGTGCTGGGCAGGTAGCATAGCATAGCTCTGCATGCTGCTGCTGGAAACACTGCTGATGAGAGCCTGAGTCTGGTCATAATTTCCTATGACTTTGTCATTTGATCGACTTTTAATATAAAAATTACAAATTATATTAAATTATATACATTTATAAACATTTTTAAATCACTTCCTTAGCAGACTTACAAAGTTACTTTTGCATCATCCTCAGTTAAGAAACAACTGACTGAACCTGCACCGAGCAGTGCCTGCAGGGCCAAAACGATATGCGCTTCAGACAGGCTACCGTGCTGAAGCACAATAGAAGAACAGCCCACGCCCGCGTGGCCTGAAGTGCCTTGCAGACAAACAGAGAGGCAGGGCCTCATGTCCGGGTTGTCGGTATCAGACCAGCTCTTATCTTGAATAAATGCCACTCCACACATTTGTCTGTCTCCCTGCCTGCTGGAGAGCTGTTGGAATGCTCAGGTAAGCACTTTACCTGGCTCACCTCGCTATAGCTCCTACTCCATACTGCCCTTTTCTCTTCCAGTCCCAACTAAGCCTCATGTTATACTCCCTCCTCATGTCTCCCACTTTTATTCATTCTCCCTTTTCTCCTCTGTTAACCATTGTAGAAGTCTGCTATCTATTCCTGGCTGTCTCTCCACTGCTGTATGTCTCCTAATTTTCTCAATTAGATTATTACTATGAGCACTGTCCTACATGAACACAAAATTGTCTGCCAAAGTTGGAAAAAAAATTCCAGTTTCAAATGAAACATTTCTGTATATGTGTTTTTGTCTCTGCTTGAGAAAAAGGTAATTAAGAATAGGATGTAATTTAGAATTATTTTAATCAAAATCTGATGACAGTTGTGTTGTTTTTTGCTTTTTTGCACATGTTAGTCTGATTCCAGGCCTCTGAATCGCAACCCACATCTCAGATTTGTTCAGAGATTCAGATAGGTTTGGTGTTGTGCCCATTAACAGCTGTTTCCCCTGGTTAGAGAAACAATTGACCAATCAGAGCTTTGTAGGTGGGATTAAGAATGGGGACGTCATTTTGCTAGCTAGCTAGCCACAGTACCTAGCCCCATCTTTGACCTCAGCAGTCCATTTTTATTTATTTATTTTTTTTAACCAGCGGGTTGTTTCTCAAAAGTTATTTTTGTGATCTCACAGGTGTCTGCCTGGAAAGATAATAAATATTTGCCTGGGGTGAAACCGATATTTAAATCTGAATCTCCACAGATTAAGCCACTCCGCTCTGCTTTTCTTTCTTGCTGGAACATACGTTAAAGGTCCAGTGTGTAACATTTAGGAGGAGCTATTTGCAAGTATGTTTTCATTAGTGTATAATCACCTGAAAATAAGAATCGTTCTATTTTCATCACCTTATAATAAGCTGTTTTTATCTACATAGGGAGCAGGTCTCCTTCCACAGAGGCCGCCATGTTGCACCGCCATGTTTCTACAGTAGCCCAGAAAGGACAAATCAAACACTGGCTCTGAATAGGGCCGTTTGTGATTTTCGCGAATTCATGGCCACCATAGTTTCTGTTACACGCTTGAAAGGGGAGGGTGATGCAAGAGGTGAATACCGCTTGCATCACCCTCCCACCCACCCATTTGAAAAAAATGGTTGCAAATTGCAATTTCACCACTAGATGCCACTAAATCCTCTTTAAGTAACGTACTGTGCTTAGTACTTCTATTCCTGTGAGCACTGACGTGATAGTGAGCTGCTGTAACAAAAGAGTTTCCCCTCGGGGATCAATAAAGTATTTCTGATTCTGATCTGATCTGTGTGCTGAGGTCACAAATGGGGCTAGTTAGCTACCTAGCTACATCCATGAAAAGTAGCAACAAGTGTGGAAGAGATTGACACAGCTGTACGAGTTGCTGTAAGTTGACTTACAGAAAACAGTTATTTTAATTGCTCCTAGCAACCACAACCGCAGCTTCGATGTCAACTGAAAATAACGACTACTACTGATTGTTTCGGGCAAAACGAAATAAATGTCCTGTCCAACAAGAAATCCGCCAATATGTACACAATGTTGGGCCAAACGAAGGAAGTCTGATTATCAGGTGCTTATGTTTCTACACCACTGTCAATCAAATCTGATAAAACACACCCACACAGTCGAGTTTTTGAGTGTTAAACTCCTAATAAGTAATAGCTGAGAATGTTTTTTGTAAGTTTTAACTTTCATTGTTCTTTATTTAATCACTAATATTTAATGTCATACCAAAAAAATTGATTTGAAACCAAGTTTTCAGGGGCTTTAATACTTTTTGTCTCTTCCACATTGTTTTTTCCTGATTCTCCAACATCTCTCCCTCCTTACCAGCAAACAGCACAGTAAGCTTACCCAATGTATTTAGTCGTAAGTGTGCTTGTACACACAGTACACATGTTGAAAGACATGCACGCGATTGCAAGTGCATTCAGTTACGCAAAGACCGACCAGACTACATAACAGGACACACACACACACACACACACACACACACATACTCACACAGAGACAAACATACTAAGCTGATAGCGAACTGGGAAATACTTGCAATAGCCTGACTGACCTTGAGATAGTACAAGCACACTCAGCACACACACATGCACATAAGAACACATAAACCATTTGGTCTCTATTAAAACAGAGCAACACTGTAGTCACACATGCTACACTCTCAGACAAAAGTAAACACCTGAGTTGAAGCATGCGACACTGCAAACTGATCCCTAAATCGAGTTTCATGAGGTTCTCACAGCAGCTCTGCACTCAGCGGGACTGATCCAACAGTGGGATCTACTGTATCTGACATTTCATTCTTCATTTGATTCATTATCGTGACGTTCACATATAACAGAAAACAAAACAGCTTTAAAAAAACACTGAGGGATTTTACAACATAATAATAAACACAATATTTGGAAAATTGTCAAAAAATTGTAAGTAAAACAATAAAAACGTGAAAATTAGAAAGAACAACAAGAAAAAGAGGCTCGCAGCAGCAGATTCAAGCAGTTGTAGTAACTGACTTGTGTTTGTGCTGGAAAAATAACATTTTTGAGAAAATATTCTACAGGTGTGCAAATCTCATTGCATGAATTCACATACTGATTTGCGGATGCGCAAATTTTGTCCATGACCTCACATTTTTGATACAGGTGTGTGAATGTGTTTTGCACCGTATTCACTGCAGCAACTGTAGCAAAAATGTGAGTGTACAAGTTTCTTAATTTGTGATTCGTAGCATAGGATTTGTGCACCAGCAATGAAAAACTTGAGAAGGTGTAACTGTTGTGTTGTGTTTGTTGCAGAGAAAAAAAATCTGCAAGTTTGCAACTCCTAAAGCCTTTTTCTCTGTGACTTCAAATTTACTGATACACATGTGATACTATTTTCTACAACTACAGATTCAACTGTCACAGGTGCTCAGTTGTTTTGCTTAAATAATAGCTTCATATTGCAGAGCCACCCTCTAATCATTAGCTGAGGTTATGCAAGAGCTATCACCTATATCAGCTTTACCTGGGTAATTGTGCTGACCGTTGGCTTCTCTTATCGCCAGCACACACAAACACAAATACAGACAGAGACAATTCAATCTGCAGGCAACATTTGGTCTCAAAATGTGCAGCTTTTATGGACACACTTTACGTAAGAAACCCCCCCAATATCAGGTGACCATTATTAGTGCAACATTCTGCTTTTCTCCAGTTAAATGACATTTTATTCTTAAATTGGATTGGGCTCTTTATGTAATTAATCACATTTTGAACTGTGATCCCTAACATATCTAACCCTTCGGATGTCTTTATATTCTGTGTAGGCTTCTCCCCTCAGGGTAAAAAATGATGAAGCCCCTTAATTGAATTTTAAACCTGAAATCAATGTTTTTGCTGTGTAATGCTTTATAGATATATTTCTCATATTTGCAGCATGCTGTGCTTGTTTTAGAGCCCTTCTTTGGGGGGCAGAATTGGCATTTCTTTGCCTGCCCCATTTGCAGCCTCAGCTGGATCAGGGGTAGATCCAGTTCCCTTATCACAATGGCTGGGTTCATCTGTTTTGGGGCACATGGGCAAAAATCTGCTATTGGACCCTGTTGCCTCAAAGTTCCCAACATGTACAGAGCACACAGCACACAGTACTGTTGATGGCAGCTATAATATATTTTGCACAGAGACCCAGAAACAAACCAGTACTCCTATACTGCAACAGTACTTCAGTGGTGCAAATTCCCCAACAAATTTGCAAGTAATCTAATTACAAGCAATTGACACACAGGAAACCTGGGGCTTCTGGGGCCCCTGGAGGTTTGAAGCCCCGGCTCACTATGCATGACCTTTATGACACTATGACGCTGCCCTGACTTCCCAATAATACTCTCACTCAATTATTATTGTTATTTTGTTTGAGTCTGGTGTGAGGTAGGGGCAATGCTGCATGTGTGTGTGTCCTTTACTTTATAGTTGTTATAAATCATTTATTGATACCTAAATCATTTTATAAATCGCTGGTCAAAAAATACCCAAAGACAATCATTGTACCCTGATGGTGTCCAGCTTTTGCAATATATAAAAAAAGAGCAGCCACTTTTTCTAAGGGTGGGGATTAGTCCAGGAGAGGTCATCAAATTTAATGCTGAAAAGAAATGTTTTTTACTGCTGTTTACCTTTGAAACGGATCATTTTTGAGCCTGAAGACAACTGCAGGGTTAATGGTGAGCTTTTATTGCACTCACTGGGAGTTGCTGTACAGACAGTCATCAGGAGGGGGCAGTATGGACATTCTCATCAGTGGCTGTGACAGGTCCCTGCACTGCGTCTATAGGCTGAGAGACTGCAGTCAAGTCACAGTAGCTTCTCTGGACTCAATGTTCTGATCCAACATCACTGTGTATTTACTGCTACAGTAGGCCACATTTAAGCGCCTGCTAAAGTGTTTTTTCCCGACAGTTTCCCTGCAGAGTATTCTGATGTGTTAGAGCAACACATCTGGGAGAGAAAATCATTAAAAAGACATTCAAAATCTAAAAAAATGAGCGTCTTTATTGTAGTCATTATCGAATTCTTCTAAACTCGCAGTTTAAAGGGTTTGTCAGCCTGTAATGTGGAAATGAATGGACAAGATGTGACAAAGTTTTAGCCACTATGGATACTTTACATTTCATGGACAATCAGTAAGATGAAACTTAAATATTCCCGACGGTTGGAAACATCTCATATTGTGTTATAACAAATTGACACACAATTTTTTGTGTTATTTATTATTTTACAAAAGGTTTACATACTTTTTTCATTTCTGTTTTCATTTGAGATAATCTCTTAAGTCAATCTCTTGGCTTCTATAATGTTTTGGTCAGTGTTGTAGAGATATCATCAGCTCTCATCATTATTTTAATCTCATCTGATTAAAATAATTGGTTTTTGTGGAGGCATCCTTGCTGGCTGACATCACTCAGAATGAACTGTGTTTAGTCTCAGTGACACACATGCTACTTACCTCTGGTAAATTATGACTATCCCATGTTTGAGCAGATGCTATATATTTGTGAGCCACATTACACCAGACCTGAGAATGCTTTGATAAGTCTTACACTTGTAAAACCATCCTGTGTGATTTGTTTGACACTGTGTAATATGAACAGTAGTGCGTACGGTGACACAGGCCTACCATACCGCCGAGCTTTGTAGCGTCTTTTTAATGCTTAATGCTCTCTTCTCATTGGCTGTGGACATCAAGCCTGCTGACTGCAAATATCCTATTAAATGTGACCTCTGTGGGACAATGACAGATGATCAGTTATGCCTGAATGCAGACTTGATTTTTTTCTTATCGCTGAAGAGGTCAAGTGTATCTGTGTCTTCTTAAACATGTTTTACACATTGTCTGCAAATGCATTGTCTGATTTTACGCTGGAGATATTTGAGTGCTTTTTTAAGGTGTCTCTTTCACGTTGTCTCTTCCTGACTCTCCAGGAAGGGATCGGTCATCGGGGACTTGGGTAATAGCTCCCAGTGTGTTCTCCAATGTGAGAGAGAACAGGAGGCATGCTGACCATAATCATATTAGGCAGCACTTCACTAAATAAAGCAAAAGGCCCTTCTCATCAAATCCACACAGCCGCTAAGTGGGCCTCGGAGGCACTACTGCACCCCACTCAGGTGTGTGTATGAGTGCCTGTGTATGTGTGTGATGGAGAGACAGGTTGAGTGAGTTTGGGTGTGTGAGAGGTAGAAAGACGAAATAAATGCATTTTTTTTTTTTTACCAGAGCTTGGCAATTTACTACATAAAGCAAAATGTAATTTATTATTTCGTGTAATCATATCTTTTGCATTATATCAACAATCCTCCAAGAATTGTAAGCAATTTATGTACAGGCACAGTATATAGTGCATACATAGACAAACTCACTGTCTATTAATAAATGCTTCATCGAATTTTGAGCAGCGTGTCCTTGCAGCCCTGGGCCGTTCAGGTTTGCTGTCCAAAGCTGTTTTTGACTATAGGGAGTTTCTGCATGAGGGAAATTTGAGCTTGTTATAAAGAGAGAGAGAGAGAGAGAGAGAGAGAGAGAGAGGAGGTTTGCATGTATGGAGTCCTAGAGATCCCCATGCTGTTTATTAGAATGTGGCTCTAGGGGTCCTGCCCAGGTAGCTATTCTTGGACAGCACTGAGGTCAGCATATCAACAACAAGAAGACCTTTACAGACCTGGGACCAGACCAACAGTTGTAAAGCACACTCTTTGCAGGCCTCCCATTTACATATTGACACTGAAAAAATAAACTATAAATACAAAATGTCTGTTTAATAGCCTGAGTAGTGTCGATGATATGTGTAATATTGATGAATCTGCAATGCTGCTGAGTCTTTGTTAATCCTGCGAGGGAAAAAAATAATTTCTTGCCACTTTTCATAGAGAGGTCAGAGGTCAGGATCAGCTACAGAGCGGGGCCCTGGTAGAGATGCAGTGATTTGCCTAAACAAGAACCCAGTTCTTGAGGTTGAGGTACAACTATCTGCAAACCATCTTCAAACCTCTCCCGAGATTCCGTTGCTCTGTCCTTATTTCAGTCTGTTACTTTGGGCAACAAAGCTTCATTTTAAATGCCAATAGAGAAGAAT
Source organism: Siniperca chuatsi (assembly GCF_020085105.1). Classification (NCBI taxonomy): domain Eukaryota; kingdom Metazoa; phylum Chordata; class Actinopteri; order Centrarchiformes; family Sinipercidae; genus Siniperca; species Siniperca chuatsi. The sequence goes on from NC_058051.1 coordinate 2,578,346, forward strand.
ACACAGCTTATGGATGTGATTAAATAACTATTTCATACTCGTTCAGTTCAACAGAAACAGAAACATATGTAAATGAGAACAACTCTATTTTGAATCCGGCTGCATTAAACACAGTATAGGTGATCACAAAGAGCAGCGGGAGGCTGAACAGAGGTGTAGCAGGCGGGGGCTGTGTGGCAGCAAAGTTAAGAAGACACATTTCTATCGTCTCTAACTTTTTCCGTAATCATGCATTTTAAATGTTGAAACAACTGATGATACAGCACAGCTGTTGTCATTATTCTGTATTTATGTTTCATAAAATAATGATTTGGTCAGCCGGCTGTCTGTTCCACTCCTCACCAGATGTTGGCTGTGATGCAGTTTTGTTGTTTGCCAACTGGAAAGACGACGAAGAAGAAGAGATTTAGTCTATTTTTATCTCCTTTTTACTCTGGAAACAAGATAAAACAACCACAAACGGTGTGTTATATTTATGAAGACATAGTTTAAAACTTCAAATATGATTAAAATGATTGTTTTTACAAACCATTACATCATATATTCACTATAAGATTATTTTTAACCCTGTGTTAATTGATATTTTTGTCCACTTGATGGCAGCACAAGCTGTAAACACAACATTAACATTTTATCACCTTATAATGTAAAATTGGCGAACATGTTAGCAAACAGTTTACACATACAGAGCAACATTATCATTCATTTGGAGTCGTGTTTCTGGCCACCTGATGAACGTGAGTAACTCTCTCATTCACTCTCTCTCCACCAACTCCAAGAAAAATATCTGGCTCTTTAGCTGCCAAATGCTCCACTATGTTCACCGCTGGGCAGGTAGTGTGCAGTGGGCTTTTATAGATTTTTCACTGCCTGCTTTATCGGCAAACAATGCTGATGAGAGCAGAGAGAGTGAACCAAAACAGTAAAGCTGTGGGAAAGATGCTAAAATGTTCTGTTGAGTTAACACTTTCCAGTGTTAATGTGCAGATATTTATTAAAGATATTGTATCTTTAAATCAAAGCAAAGCTTCTGCCCAGTTGCTGATTTATACATGTGTTTCCAGTACGTCATTTTTCTTGAAACAACAATTTCTTCAAAGAAGGCAGAATGTTTTTGATTCAATAAAGCATTCAATAAAGAGAAAAGTTTATTTGTTTTGTAAAGAAAATGAATTATCTGAACCCACAAAACGTATTTTAAGACTTGATTCTTTTTCACAGTGTGGACACAAATGCTCTTCTGTGTTGCACATAAGATGAGTTACAGCCCATCACTGAGCTTCTGGTAATTAGATACAGCTTGACATGACACAGAACACCAACACTGCCTGACCCCCCCAATCCCCTGTGCCCTAACCCAGGCTTGTCTTGCCCCAGTGGTGGGTCAACAGCCCATGACCGTGGATGAGCAGGGCTTGGGCTAGTGATAGCCTCAGTCTGTGACATTGATGAACAGACCGCTGCCCTGTGTTTTACAAAGTGTACCCAGTGAGCAGGCAGTGGAGAACATCCCCCTGTCTCCTGACCTGAGGGGGTGGCACAGAGGCCTGACCATACACTCTTACATACTCACACCCTCTGCCGTGCATAGATATATTGTACACACACACACACACACACATACAATCCCACAAGCAAAAGACCAGACATTTCTTTGTCCAAACTGCCCTGAAGGTTTATTCTGTTTTCCAACCAGACTGAGACCTGCAGTCAGTCAGTCTGTCGAGACCAGCAGAGTTCTGTGTTTTCAATAATAAGGCCTCAACTCATTGATCTCGGCTGGGAGTTACGCTGGCTTTTATCTGATGAGACGATGGCTGCTCTGCTGTGGTTGCTGCTGTTCAATGAAAGCTTCTTTAACCGTATAAGAACTATACTGAAGCTTTTTCACTCTGTGGCAACATGACTCAGTGGACTCTTAATTGGCGTCAACATATTGAGCACTTACAACCATGCTGTTGTTCAATATTACAGAAAACATATTCTTTAAATAGTAGGTTCAGCAGCTTTTTTTGTGAAGCATAAACATGAGACAATTGTAGAACAGAGTTTATAGAAGTAGACTGGGACCAGCAGCTGGAATATGTGGCACTGGGAAGTGAATGATTTTTTTCAGATCCAAATCCTAATATGATTTTTTCAGTGCTTCCACATTTCGTGTACGAATGCCCTTCCAGTAATCATCCTTGATCCTGTGAGGGCTGACACGCCTCCAAAACAACCTTCATCTTGGCTAGCTTCTAGTTCTATGCCAAGTCCTTATTTTCTTTTTCCTGGAGGAGTCCATCTCAGCACAGCCATCGCACTGGTCTCTGCCTTATTTCAGTGTTGTAATATCATGTTGTTGCTTTTGGTTTTTCTACAGTATTTCTCACAAATCCTCAGAAAATCAGGGGCCTTAAAAATGGCCAAATCCGATCTCTTCAAACTCAGATACATTGGCATAGAGCATGTCGAAGAGCCTAGAAAATGGGGAGATATAAATGATATCTTATTGATATTTAATTATAACAGTATCTACATCTACAGTCTTGACACATTTATTTATGTATTTTTTACATCACCTTTAATTATTATTATTATTTAAATTTGACTTCATTGTTTTTCCTTTCTTTTTAGTCTTCTTTTGTTTCACTTCCTCTCTACTTCTTTTTTGATGATGTTGATGATGATACATCACGATGATGCCTCAGGCTAAGCCAGTGGCGTTTCCGTTTGGTCACCTGTTGCAGATTGCCATCGTTTTGAGATATGTGTATATATGATGTGATGTTTGTTGGCCTGATGAAGAGCTGATTCATTCAAACGTTGCCATCTCCTGCTTGGTCCAAAACCTGTTTTTTGGAATTTTTTGAATGTGCATAGTTTTTTCCTCAGTTAGAGTGAAGTGAGTCAACCTTCAGCTCCACTTAAACAGCAGTCGAACACTGTGGCAATGCTGGGAAGCTCCCATATGGAAATATGTGTAACTGTGTGAATATGAAGCAGAGCGGTGAGCTGACCTCCCTGGACCATTCCCTTGATGAATGAGTAAATCTAGTGATAATATTAATACGCTAGCCCACAAGTAATTAATGACTTCCTTCAGACTTTGCAAAAGAGAGAGACAGACATGACATGAGTAAGGTAAAAAACCTCTGCCCCCTCCCCTCTCCCTCCAGAAGCTCCCTGTGAGGATCTTACTAGATATTCTAAACTGTCTCTGTCATTTGATGGAAAAGAGGGTTTTCAGCAGCATCAGCAGCTTTCTGTTGTGTCTCTCAGTGAGGCTGCAACGTCCACACCGACTGTTCAGTGTAACAGCTGCTGAAAATGTGACGGCCCAGTGTATTGATAGTCTGGGAGATGATAAATGAGGAAGATAATGTGAATGAGGGAATTTCAAGGAAAGACATTCACATTCAACACAAAGTTATTGTCCTCAATAAAAAAAAAAAAGTCTACAGCCACGCCAGGGGCTCTGTTAGGCTGACACGATGACATCTTGGTTTAGCATGTTAGCATGCTAACATTTATTTACTAATTAGCACTAAACCCAAAGTACAGCTGAGGCTGATGTTTTATTAATTCTCATACATTTTTAAGGTATTTGGACATAAACCGGTGTTTTCTCTCTGGATTACTGTCTGTCTGTGGATTAAAATCATTACAACTCTCTGACTTACGGGACATAATGGGACAAAATGTGCAATATCATGGACGTAATCATGAATATTCTGAATTAATTACATACACTTACCTGTGTTTCAGTTTTTGTATTGTACATAGATAGCCATATGCCACACACCAAGAATGATCCTTACTGTTAACCTGTTTCTGTATTTTTGGCATTGTGTATATCTGGGATTTGCACCTTATTGATAATCTATATTTGTACTCTTTCCTACTTTGTTCTGCAACTGCTGCACACACTTTCCCTCTGGATAAATAAAGTTCGATCTTATCTTATCTTAGTGGAGCAGTTCAAGTTTTGACCAGATGATGGAGCTAGATGAAAAGTCAGGGAATGCTAAAGTCATTACAATTCATCTTGAGGGGGACACAAATGTCTGTAGCCTACCATAACTCATGGCAATACAACCAACAGTTGTTGAGATATTTCACAAAAAAACACAAATGTCAACCTTATGGCGATGCTAGAGAAAAAGTCAGTGGATCGTTAGGATTCTGGGGACCATGAATGTCTGTACCAAATTTCATGCCTGTCCGTCCAGTAGTTGTTGAGCTATTTAACTGGATACGCAAATACTTTGACCTGCTGGTGGTGCAAGATGAAAAATCAAGGCATCACCAAAGTCATTGGGAGTCATTGTCTGGCAACCACGAATGTCTGTAAAACGCTCATCCATCCAATAGTTGTTGAGATATGTCAGTCTGGACCAAAGTGGTGGGCCGACCGATCTACAGAGCAACATTGCCATCCCTAGAGCCATGCTGCTAGCATGGCAAAAAAAATAAAGTAGATCACCTATAGCTTATTTTGTAAAATAATTTCATTGGGTGCTTGGTAGTGTGCATTTGCAATACTTTTTCCACGAGGTTGAAACAAAAAATAAAGCCAATGTGTTTCAGTCATCATTTAATTATTAAATGAATGCTGGTGCTGTAGAATTTGACTGTAGGACATATTTTTTAAATGACTGGATTCAGCAATAAAGTCAGTGATAACGTTTGCTGTATATAAATGAGGTCTCAGGTGACTTGTATTTTGGATTTTAGATCTGGTGCCAAGGTTTCACGATGTGTTTATGGCAAAAACACTTGAGAGACAGGCTCATGCAACTGTTAAAGCCTTTTGAACCTTTCTCAGCCAGGGAGCCAAAGCCTCTCAAAACCATTGAATGCATTTATAAGCTACTTGGTTACAAAGAAAACCCCAGTGCCTGCTGTAAGTCCCTTTGTAGGAGAGTAACTATGTACATTTACTCATATACTGTAGCACAATTTTGAGGAACTTTTACTTTTCCTAAATATATTTACCTTAAGCTACTTCAGACTTCAACTCCACTATGTATCACAGTGAAATATTTTACTCCACTATATTTATTTTACAGCTAGTGTTACTAGTTACTTTGCAAAATTTACATATAAGACCTCAGACCATCTTATAAAATATGCACTAGAAAAAGCGGGCAATGGCCCAAGGGCCTGAGACCATCAAGGGCCCCAGAGAGCCTGTGTTTGATGAATTGTCCAATATCAACATTCTTTTCGTTGACAGGATTGGTTTGTGATTGAATAATTGCAAATTTGTTTAGGAATCTGCACCACTAAAGAACAATATCCCATCAAATGATGAGGGCCTCAAGGTGGATCCTATACCTGTCTTCCAGAAAAACGACAGTATCAGTCATTTCAGTGAATGGCCAATAACGACATGTGTTTACGTTTAAGTGACAAAGCCCTCTAGCGGGTGTAGGAATTGTGACTCAAAAGGAAGAAATAGTGTGACGTTATAGAGCCACAAAGTCCTCAAAAGGAAGACGTTGGATGTGCCAACAAAACATCAGACTATGACACGGGAGGCAGTGGTTTGTTTTCCGTTTCCTACCGATAGTAAACGTTTGTTTCTTTTAACCACCTTTTATTCTTAACCAAGCGGTTACTATTAACTACATTGTGTCCCTAACCTTAACCAAGTCGTTTTTGTGCCTAAACCGAACCAAACCTTAAGCATGGCTGTGTAAGATCAAAGAGCGGTTTTGGATTTGTTGGTCTTGTAGAGGGCACTTATGTCAGACTTTATTTTAGAACATATTCCTAAATAAAATCAGGCTTCACCAAATTACCACAAACAAGGGACCAGTTGGGGCCCAAAGCTAGTTTTTGCTCCGGGGCTCCCTGGCGGGTTACTCCAGTGTGTAGTGTGGTTAAAAGTGTGGTTAAAATTAGCTCCAACTGAACGGGCTGTATTAAAATTGTGCTACATTTATGCATCAGTAGTAATTATCCTATAATATAATGTATATTATAATTTAACACTCAATTCGGCTTATTTTTAATTTTGATACTTAAGTACATTTTCCTAAAGATACTACTTGTGTACTTTTACTCAAGTAAAATTTGAATGGCAGCACTTTCGCTTGTATTTTACATTGTGGTATTACTTCTTTACTTAAGTGAAGCGTGTGAATACTACTCCCACCACTGTAAGTCCCACTTCACTTTAACGGCCACGCAACCAGAGTTATTTTTGGTACAGCATGTAAAAAAAACTGAGTTTGCAGTGTCAGCTGCATAACATATAGGCAGACATAATATTACACAATAAATAATCACAATATTCCAAGACAATGAAGAGCTGCATGTATTACAATGCAAGATGCAGGAAGTGGGAATCATTTATCCTTGTTGGGTTATGAGCAACAAGGATCAATGCTTAGATTTGAGGTAAGGGGGATGGTGACAATGAGGACAAAGAAGAAAGAGAACAGGGAGCACATACAGCACAGTAGATGACAATGAGTGTGTGTGGGTGGCATGAGTAACTAAATTCACACTGCCTGACTCGCTAATGAAACTATTAATTGAATAAATGGAGAATGTTGTTTTGATCGCCATCTCAGTGGTCCATGAAATGAGTGACTGTATATGTGTGTGTGTGTGTGTGTGTGTGTGAGTGAATCTGTGCAGCTGCCCTTGCAAGCATTTGCTTGTGTGCGACCTCTTCTGTATGTGTGTGCGTGAGCGTGTGTACGTGTTCAGCAATGTGTGCCACAACAGAGTGACAGTGCGCCCCGTAAGCACATTTCCAACAGGCTAATTAAAGCTCCTCCGGAATAAGGCCAGGCTTATTAACATCTCAACACGGCCACTAAAGCCTGCTCATAACCCAACAAGGATCAATGCTTTTCATTAGGGCCAGACCCAATACTGCTGCCCTGCCAAGCCAACCTAGCCACCCAAATGAAGCCTATAGGGGAAATGCAGAGCTGGTGAAAATGCAGAAAGAGAGCAAGAGAGAGAGAGAGAGAGAAGTGACTGGCAGTGTATTTGTGTGTTTCTGTGGGTGTGTCACTTTGTATTTCATAGTGTCTTGTGGAGGAAATGGTCCTTACATATTAATGTGAGGAGATGTAGTGATGGTACTAATGATGCTCTGGATATATAGCTTTAAATTGACCATATATATATATTCAGTCCACTGACCATGCAGTCTCAGACTCACAGACTCTTGCCGTCTATTTTTATGAAGTATTTTTGCTTAGCTTACATCTTGCGATGCTACACACAAGTTAGTATCACACCATAGTAGTAAGATAGTCGGCTTTATTTTATTGGTGAATTCGATTTTAGGATATCAGCTGCTATGATTTTGTTATGACCATTTTTTCTTACTGTCACAGTCCTGGAAATACATCAGTAGCGCCCGCTGTTTAAAGGAATAGTTTAACATTTTGGGAAATATTGTATTCACTTCCTTGCCAAGAGTTAGTAACAACATCGATATCACTGTGCGCTAGCCAGGAGACAGTTAGCTTAATTTAGCATAAAGGCTGGAAGCAGCAAGAGCTTGAGAAACAGCTAACGCTAACTTAGCTGGCCCGTCTGCCTGCGCAGAGAGCAGCTGCGCGCACACACACACACACACACACACACACACATTGGATCGGGCTGTGGGTTGCCAGGTTGCGGTAACAGATGGGTTGAAATTGTATGTAATGTGCGGATTGTGTGTGAAGTTTGTGTTTTATAGACGATCTAGCAACTTGGGTGACATCAGAGAAACATCCAAAACTTGGATCTGTGTATTCATAATAAAGTTTGCGGGCCATGCAAATCACGTGAGTTTCTCCAGAGAAACAACATAACGGGAGGGAGTCGGGAGATGGCCTTGAAATATGGGAGAAACCTGTGAAAAACGGGAGTGTTGGCAGGTATGGTCCAAAGTTAAAACAATCTGAAAGTATATCAATAGGAAAATATAAAAACATTGAACAACATTTCTCATTGGTGACAATCACATAGTGATAGTAATCATAGTTAGCTAGCATACAACGTTTCACGTTCCTCTTCCATATGTGTAGGCAATAATAGTTGACGGCAATAACAGTCGGCCCATTTCATGGTCAACATCCATTGTTGCTCACTTCAGTTGTTATGTTGTGGCTTTTGCAATTGTGTTTTCCGATAACGCGCCTGTGTTTTTCGAATTTGCAAAGCATTTTGGATACACAGTTCATTCGAAACGTCTCGGCCACCGTAAATTTTACTACAGAGCCTGTAACTCTCGCAAGACAGTGATTAAATATGTTTCCCAACATGTGGAATTATTCCTTTAAAGTGGAAATAGACAACTTTTTTAAAAGAAACTAATACTGCCACTTTGGAAATAATGGCGTGTTTCCACTGCATGGTACGGCTCGACTCTACTCGACTCTACTCGCTTTTCGTACCAAGTAAGAGCGTTAGCAACATGGCTACCGCTAGCAGCCTGGCTACTGTCCAGAGCAAGAAACAACCGTAAGATTCCCAAACTGAACAAGAAACGCCAATCTCAGTGCTATGATAAAGGCAGAGTTACAACACCTGGTAATATTAATAAGTAGGCAGGTTTTGTTACTTACTGGTGTAAATAAATTCAGCCTCAATTTTTCCGGGAGAAATCCTGCTGACAGAAAAGCGTAGCGAAAGCTAGGCTTACAGGGAACCAATCTAAACGCGGATGGTGTCATTATTCTATTGCACTGTGCAATCAGCATTTACTTCATAATATAAGTTAAAGCAAAAAAGTTGTCTATTTCCACTTTAAGGAAATTATTGAGCCTTTTTTTAAAAAAAAAAACAAACTACTTTTTTGTGACTTTCAGCGTTTCTCAAACCCAAGAATGCAAAGAACAGACTTGTGTTCTTGGGGAGAATAATTTATTTGAAAAGTACTGTAACCACAACTGTACACCAACAATATAATGTCTCTTTATAATATTAAAGCAATGACAGTAAACTTTCATGCTGCTTCTGTTGTTTATTATTAAATATTTTCCAAAGTGCTTCTAAATTTAATGAGCCAAAAATGCTCTGTACATCATGAGCCAGATGTCTCTTGATTTACGTTAAAATGTTACAACATTGTGTAATGACAGAATAACAGTGGTATGGAAATGCTGTCTGCTGTGTTGGCTGCAGTGGTCTGTGTGAGCGTGACTGGCTGGCTGGCTAGCTAGCTAGCTACCCCCCCGCAGGCGCTTGTGGAGCTTCTCAACTCCGAAAGTGTTGGAACACATTTTCAATTCGCCATCAGTTTTCATAGAACTGCCGATATTCGAAATCTACATAGTTAATTTCTCACCTCCAAAATTCTCAGAAGTGAATTTAGTGATGAAATATAGCATACGAAAATTGTAAAAAAAAAAACATTCTGTTGTTGCCCTCTTTCTCTGCTGCTTTCCGCTCCTCATTTCAATGCCAAAAGGAATGCTGGGATACTTGTGCTGTCAGGTTCGTACAAGTTACCAACAGATGCATCCTCGGTAAAATGGGCGTGTCGAGAACACTTCCAGGAATTTTAACCGTTCTTGGTGAAATGCAAACTTTTATATTAGAACGGTACTTTGGCCGCAAAAGATGACGTTTCACAAGGACACAAGGACAGACAAGACTGCAGACTAAGAAAGGCCCTTTATTTTAAAAATGTATATCTCCAATAGGAACCAATGGTATTGCGTGCCACTGACAGTGTAGGGAAGTTGCAAAGGGTTTTGCTGATAATGAGAAGTAGAAATCTTTGTTATTTACTACTCTTTTCTTTCTTTCCTTTTTTGTCTCAGTGCTCTTTGTAGGCTTCCTAAGTGTTTAGTACCGGCATCTCGGTCCATTTTCTCATCCCTTTTTTTCAATTTTTTATTTCACCTCCCATCGAGTGCTCAGTTTCCACATAATCCCATCTGTTTTCTCTCTATGGACAGTTATTCCTGGCTTTCCCCTCATCTCCCTCTCTTTCCTCCCTGTCCTCTCATCCACTTCTCCCAGCATCCTCAGGTCAATCTTTGAGGCTGGTTCAAAGCGGCAGCTGCTGCAGTGTTTTTCTTTGGCTCGCCGACCTGCTGACACTTCCAAAGATCAGAGGTAACACTGGGTCTGCGCTTTGCTCCTCCTTCTCTCCCTCAGCAGAAAAAAAAAAAACTTCCTTCACTCTACTCCATCAATTAATAATACTCTCTCATGGGAGTTTTAGCTTGTGTACATAAGCAGCATGCACACTCACACACACAGGGTGGGTATTTTTTTTCTTCCCACTCCTGTACATAAAATTAGTAATTCATTCGTAGGGGGAGCAGATTTACTGACGTGCAGGCAGGAACATATTTCCTGGGTTCCCCCGAGGGCGTCGTTGCTGACTCGTGTCATATTTACTGTGTAATTGATTTTTAAACACACTCGTCTCTCTCTATTCCTGCAATACCATTTTTTCCGCTTTCCCCTGTTGCCCACAGCAATTGATCCTTCCAATCTGACTGTGCACCTCTATATTCATCTCTTCATTTTACGATAAACATCATCATCTGTGCATTTCTGTCTGCCATTACATATTGGTTACTTTTCAGCCCCTCCCTCCTATCCTAAGAGGTGGAAGACGGTAGTGTGGAGGGGAACAGATAGAGAACATGGGGCTTTTTTAGGAGTGAAGGGTGAATGAGAAGAAGGGAGGGCATGAATGAAGACGACTAAGGAGCGATGGAGAGACAGAGGAGGACAGAAAGAGGCTTGAAGTCCATAGTATGCTTTGGACAAACTAGTTTGTACGATATGTCTTCCGAACAAGAAGGGTTTGTTGGGAGTAACGCGTTACTGTAATTCCACTACTTTTGGCAGTAACTAGATATGTAACTAATTATTTTTTCAAATTAAATAACACAATTACAATTACTGAAATTTCAGCTACTGTAGCAACGCTCGGTTAACATACGTCCAGCTTTGTGTGAGTCTTCTTCTACTAAGTGCAGCTTACAGGTAGGAAAGCTAGTTGTTGCTGCCCTCTGGTGGTCGGGGATATTAATAACTCCTATCAGTCATAATGGGTACAATGATAGATAAAATTTGACAGTTGTCACTAAAATAATATAGCGTATATATGTGTGCATTAATGAGAATTGAAGCAGACATTTAAAAGTAACGCAAAAGTTACTTTCCCTAGTAACTAATTACTTTTATATGCAGTAATTGGTAAAGTAATTCAGTTACTTTTGAGAGAAGTAACTAGTAACTAACTAATTACTATATTTCAGTAACTTGCACAACACTGGTCGCTGTTGAGAAGGCAGAGTGAAAAGTCTGCCGTCGCAGACAAGAGTGAACTGCAATAATCGTTCAAATGGGGATTATGGAGAACACCTTCAGACACTTGACTTGGTTGTAGACAAAAATGAAGAAAGTAGTTATGTGAAGAATAACAAGACTAAGAGTCTAGAGGTTGTACTTTGGCACAGCGGTGCTTTGAGCTAAATGCTAACTTCAGCATGCTAACATGCTCATAATAACAATGCTAACAATATTAATGTTTACCATGTTCACCATCTTACTTTAGTGTGTTAACATTTGCTAATTAGCAATAAACACAAAGTACAGCTGTGGCTGGTGGGAATATCATCCAGTTTGCAAATAAAGTATTGGACAAAGTGAAATGTTGAACTGATAATGTTGCTAAATGAAAAGTTAATAAGTAATTTCAGTTCATCCTGAGGGGAACATGAGTGTCTGTAATGAATTTCAGGGCAACTGTTTTAATAGTTGTTGAGAAATTTCACTCAAAACCACAGATGTCAACCTCATGGTGGTACAAGAGAAAAAGTCAGGGAATAACCAAAGTCATTAGAATTCATCTTCTGAGGACCATGAATGTCTGTGCAAAATTTCATGCCAATCCATCAAATAGTTGTTGAGATATTTCAGTCTAGACCAATGCGGTGAACCGACTGAACAACAGGCCTGAGTCCAGAGGACGACATTGCCATGCTGCTGGCATGGCTAAAAAGAGAGCTTGAGAGAGAAGTTCAAATCCTGCGTACTTTCTCAGCTCTTCAGACCTGGCCAATCGCTGCGAGAAGTGGGCGTGCTACTCCGATTGTTTGTTTCAGAAAGCTGTCAGAAGCAGCCCCCACAATTTCGACGACGGGAGGGGGGAGGAAGTTTCAGACAGTGGTAGGCTATCCGACAAGAACTTGCATACTGACACCTTAAGGTTGATTTATAGTTGTACACTAAGGGGTTACAGAGCTTTACCCATCCAGTTGGCATAACTGAGTGCATTGGCGCCAACTTGGGTTAAACACTGGCGGGGCATTTAGGCATGTTTGATGACGTCATGTCGTGAGGAGACTCTTTGCATGCTCCAACCGAGTTTTGGCTGTTTTTGGTAGCTATAATTACCTGAAGGCGCTGGGAAGGGTTAATTTCAACATGTAAAGCAGCCCACTAACCTAACAACCGGGCCTGTTGTTGTTGTCTGGTCAAGTTTGGAGTTTTTCAAATGTCAATGGAATTTTTAGACTATGGCAATTTTACTATTGCGTTTCTTCCTGCTTTGCATCATCCTTAATTTTTCACACCAAATGCCCCACTATAGATGGCACTGGTGGACATGTGCCTCCTCAAAAACATAAGTACACGTTGGGGCTATGGTACCACATGGGGACAGCAAGAACTTTGATTGGTCATCATGGGCTTGTATTTTCTCCTACAAATTTCTGATTGGGGTGGAGAATGCTGAGAGTGAATACAATATCATGCAAGTAAGAAAAATGTTCAGTAATCTCTTCCCTTCAGTAACACACATATAGCGAAGCCATTTCCACAGCAAAACATCTGCTCACCGTGATCCTCCCTCTCTATTACAGTGAATGAAAGAATGTAAACATGGCGACTGGATGGAATAATCTCAAATTCAGTAATGATACAAGGGGAACTATCTCAATGTCACTTGCATCACAGTGTAAGTGAATGAATATAAACATAGTGACTGGGGAATATAATTAAAGCATAACACAACTGATCAAGTACAATACATTTGTCTAGTTTTGCTATGGTTCTATCAATGGGAAAAATCCACTGAAATGTAAATCCTATCTATGGCAGGACTGCTGTTAGTCCCTTGTGTCAACTATAAATCGAGCTTTAAAAGGCAAGCAGGAGATGCACATTTCAGTGGTTTCACTAGAGGAGTAACTGTGTGATCAGGAAGTATCAGAATAAAGATTAGAGAGAGGCTTGCCAATGAAAGGAAAGGAACAGAAAGGAAAGGGAAAAAGGGATAGGAAGATGAAGGATACAATAGTTATGAAAGGAAAGGAGAAGAAAGGAAAAGAAAAGAAACAGGTGCAATTAAAGTAGAAGGGAGCAGAGGACGAGTGGAGAGCAGAGCAGTGAGCAAGGAGACCAGAGAGCGAGGCCCTCCTTCCTTAGGGGAGGTACAGGGCTCTTCTAATCAATCCATGGATGCATTGTAAAATCAATGCTCTGTATAATTAGGGCAATCCAAGGGTAAAAAAAACACCCTGCTCTGCATTTTGCCTCCGTCTGCACTCAGTCTTTGCTTTCTTGTGTAATAACGCCTTCATTGTAAACGGCTTCAGGTCACAGTTACATTATTCCAAATTGGCTGGAATAATTGAAAAACCTCTAGGTCCTCGCTATATGACTTGTCACAAAGTGCAATAGCCTCAAAGGTAACAATGTGCCATGATAAACTTTAGCCAAGCCCATTCTTTTAAACAGCCTGATGGTATTTTCTAATAGTCTTAAGCCCCGCCGAGCCATAATCAATAAGTTCTCCCAAACCTTCTCTTTTTTTTTTTCTTTCTTCCCACCACTGAATAGTAAGGAACTCCACCAGAGGTCCCACACATGCATTTCTACACACATACTCTCTCTTTTGGAGTTATCACCCTTTCATTTTTCAATTCCTTTATGACTTGCTCTATAGGAAAAGTGCAATAAGACAACTTCTGTTATGAATTGGCGCTATATAAATAAAATTGAATTGAATTTGATTGGCCCACGTACTGTGTTGCTAGATGATGGTGTATTGCATTGAGCCAGGTTCAGTTCCAGTTAACAGAAAATAAAATTAGCAATCAGATGCAAGCTTGTTTTGTGTGCTTCTCCTGTCCAATGCTAAGAGTGTAAGCTTTTATTGTATTTCTGTTTGTGTATTTTAATAATATGTTTTGCAGCCACAGCAGAGTCAGCCTATTGATGATGAGACAAGGGCAAGAGGAAGCAGACAGAATACATTTGCCAATATTTTCTTTCGGTTAAGTGTGACTTACAGTAAGACTTCATGTAGGAGAAATCATTTTTTCAGACGCTTGAATATTTTTCGTTGATTTTTCAATTGAGTGTCATGTGTTTTTGGTGAAATTAACCAATCACTAAACCCTTCCCCCGAACAATGATTGTCCACAAGAACAAAGATGCTTCTTTATTTCCATGTCTCCTACATGGATCAACTTGAGGAAGCTGACTTTTTGCCAGGGACATGTAGCTTTAACCTCGGTGTTTTAGCACGATATCATGTATACAGCCATCAAGTGAATATTTAAAACCCCTTTTATAGGATTCTCCTTTGAAACGAGTGAGCTGGAAACATTAAAACGTCAGCCTGAGACAGCGTTTTCAACCAACTGACAGCGACAATTGTCAGTTTAGTCAGCAAAGTTGACGGTCGGGGCTAGAAATGAGAAGCAGCTTTTGTCTACCTCTGTCTGAAATCAGGAACCCATTGTTCTCAAGTCACTTAGAATTTCAATGGTATCTACCATTATCATTGTAAACTGCCATCTGACATGTGGGAATGGAGAGCTTAACAGGCATAGTGACAGTAACTTAGGGAGGGGCGGGGCTTAGCGAATCAACTATTATTACATGACATGAAGACCGCAGACACCAGTACTATGAAGATGAGGCTGTTGTTTTAGTATTTTGTGTGTATGTTGGGGAATTATGTAAATCCTACCATCCATCATACCTGTCAATTTCTGTGACAGCCTTCCCTTTTGCTTTCGTTTCACTGTTCATTCAGCCTCTCTCTCATAGGTTAAAATCGGTCCAGTCATATGCATACACACACTCTCCTGTTAATTCCACCCACCCTGGTAGAGCGGTGTGTGTTCCCACTGATGTCACCATGTGATGAATGGAATAACCCAGGCCCAGTATCACTCTTTGTCCCAATAATAGTAGTTTAACACCGTTTCCTGGTTCCACAACACTGAGCGCCACTGAGGCAAACACTGTTAGTGCTGACAGTGGAGTGATGTCTTTCTCATTGAATACCTATGAAGTCCTCTAGATGTCCATTAATGATAGATTCCATACGTAATAAAAACAGGGCCGACCCACCACTAATCCATAATGGATTGCCAGGCAGGACCTGAAACCGATCCAAAACCCTGTCTCTGCCACACACACACAAACACACACACGGCAGCACATTTGCAGACACATGCACATAAAAACAGAGTCCTCACTCATCCCACTGTGTTTAATCTCTCTAAGTGTTTTTCCAGTCCTCCTTCCTTCCCATCTTCCTTATTTCCCTCTCTCCCTCTGAGCCACACCTCACCCTTCTAGATGTTACCACTCATACTGCCATCAGCTCCTCCCTCAAATGGAGACACCGACACTCACTTCTCTGTTATGCCTGTGTCTTCTCTCCGTCATAAATCCCTCTCTTTATTGCTGATGCTGGTGTCTGGGCTTAAAGATACAACAGTACAACGCACCAAATCACTTAGATTAGATTGGTGCTTCGTTAGGAAACAAATACACCAAAACCTTCACCCACTGTATTAATACCTGTCTCTCCTCTCCCTGTGTTCTGTAAACACACTGATTCTCTAACGCGAGCTGTAGTGAACCGTACGGAGTTGAGTTGCGTTAAGTTGGCTGAGTAATTTTAAATATGTGCAATGAAGAGTTGTTATGCACAAATATTAATGTGGAGAAATAAACCTCTGCTATTTCTTTTTTAAACATAAGAAGCAAGAAAAAGTTGTCCAATTGTGTCTGATAAAGTTGATCTTATCTCTCCAACTTTGTCTTCTCCTGTGCAAGAGATTTGCATTTCCATTAGCTGTAATAATTGAGATTGGTTCTTTTCCTCAGATCATTATAGCTAAAATAAAGGTATCGGACTTCAACTGTTCTTTGGGTCTCTGAAGCTTTAATGTCTGTCAGAAATTAGGCGCCACCAGGAGAGGGTCACACTGCAGCGCTATATGACCTCTATGTAGTTTGGTTCATTTGTTGTGGATCAAGAAAAACAAAACAAAAAGATACATTATTGCCGTGTAGTTCTGGTCCGGTTTGTGTTCACACTGACTTTTTACAAACGAACCAAGATGAGTAAACGTGAAGTTATACAGACGGACAGGTAACTCATTCATTGGACAGTTTTGTTCTGTATCATCAGCAGCACATGGACCCTCGTGAGGAAATGTAATTCTGGTGACTGACAGCAGGTCATGCAGGACGTTGTATATCATAAAGAGGCTTTTTTCCGCTACAGGAACTTAATGACCTGTAACTTAAGGTGTAGCCATTGTCACGGGTTCTGCTTTTGTTTCAAATGTTCTTCAGTAGTCTCAACTGGCCTCTATACTATATTTCATTTATATAAAATATATAGTATATTTATATATTTGTATTTTATTATGTACCTCTGGATCATACATTGGAAATTTGCTAAATTGCTGTATGGCACATGCCTGGAAGAGTGCTGCGTCTTCCAGTTAAGGTTGAAAAATAAAAAAAACATCCTCTACTTAACAAGAAGCAACAGGATTTACATGAAATGTCATAATTTTGAGAATCATGGCATGAGATAGAGATTAATAGTTGCGTCCACAATGGTCATATTTGTATGCAGAAATAGTATAGAAATGATTACATTTGAACTTGGCCCATGTTCCTCCCTCCAATGTGAAGCCCCATATTTCTGTTTCACTCAATCACAGAGAAATCTCCTCCTCGGGCCTTCTGAGATCCCAGTCTTGGCGGCTTCACTCTGGCACACCTTCCCCCCTCTCTCGCTCCTTGGAGAGACATGGGCCGGTATCTACCACATTAGGGTGGATAATGGGGATGGATGGAGCATTGCAAAGCCAGGTATGATGGGCCCGAAGGGCGTGGGAGGAAAATGGATATGTCGTCATAAAAGGACCTGTGAATACCAGACAGAGGAATTCCACTGAGCCTCGACTACATGCCTGGAGCCAGAGGGAAACAAGGCATCCAACACGAACATGGAAACCTGACATGGCAGGATTCAACCAGCTATGCTCTGTACGGGTTAAAAATACAAATAGGCTGTCCTGCTAGCTCAGGCTCAGGGCGGCCAGGGTGCATAGCAAGTCCTCTCTTGAATCTGGTTTAGGTTCTTTTACACATCCTTTTGTAGTATTACACACCTTTTTTAAAATTGTCATTCATCTTTCTCTTCCATTCAAACTTAAATTTGTCCTTACTTCTCCAATGTTCCTTTCTTTCTCAATATTTATACATAAATCAGCATATGAAAAGCACACATTATCTACTGGTTAATATGGTCTTCAGTAGGTATTTAGTAGTGCCTGCTTGCTACAGTAAGGCTTCTGTGCCAGTAGAGGGAGACTGTAACTAATCACCTTGGCTGAAGTAAGACTTAGTACAGCACAGAGCAGGTTTATCCTCTGACTACCACACCATGTCAAAGCACTTCTTGTTTTAAAATGAGGTGTGTGCGTGAGGCATATTGTGAGTGTGAGGAAACGGAGAGGAAGCAAGTGACAGAGAGATATAGAGATAGAGAGTGCTGACTCTAGCTAAGGCAGCTTCTCTTCCCTGGCTTTTGGCTTGAGCCATTGATTCTTACAGATCAAGGCCTGTCAGTAAAATGGGGCACTGTCACCACGCAAACGCACAGATTAGTGTGTGCTTATGTGTCTGTTTTAGAGTGAGACAGAGAGATGAGGGGCCACCTCCACCGCTTCTTTTGTGACTGTGAAGATCAGTCGGATTCAAAAAGGAAAAGCGTCCAGATTAGGAGAGCAGTTCAATTTTGGCTCTATCTAAAGCAGGCTGAACCAAACTGTCCTGAGGAATCAGTGCTGACCAATACAGACCTGTCGGCCTCAGAGCCACAGACCACAGGCATTCATCAAAGCCTTTGAAAAACACCTCAAGTTCAGAAAACAAATCACAGCAAACTGAGCTGCTACCAATCTGTCCTATTTAAAAAAAAAAAATCTCTGCTTGACGCTAGCGGCTTGAGTCTACATTATCCGCTACTAGCATTCACACCTGAATCTCAGACAGAACTGTCTGCAGTCAAGGTACATTGTGGGCTATGTAGGCGCCGCGTTTTGACAAGGAAGAAAAATGCGTGGAATAAAAAAGACGATAACCTGTCCATGATGAGTCCGCCAATGTTATAGGAGTGCAAAACCAAACTGAGTACTCCTTTAAAGGTACCCTGTGGAGTTGTCTTGTAAACTTACAAAGTTTCACTTTACATTTAGTTTTTCTCACCAAAACACATTGTGTGCACCCCTGATGTCTAACAAATGTGTTGAATACATTTCATTCCTCATGTTTACTTGCGAGCAGTCTTCATCCCTGCTTTTGCTGGCGCATTGCTGCCTTTCATGGCGCATTACCCCCGCCTGCAAGATCACTGGAATAGTGTGCAACTATTAGGAATTAGGAACATTGCTCCGTAGCACTCCTAGTGGTCAAAAACTCCACAGGGTACAGTGAAGCATGAAGTGCTTGAGCAGAACTTGTGTGCGTTTAAAGCAGCAGCATGTCAGCATGTCAGCAAACAGCCAGCCAAATGACTGTTGAATCAAACAATCACACACGTAATTTTGAGAACAAGACTAAAAAGTTTACAGCCTGCCATGATGTTACTCTGTGTGCAATAACGTGGCTAAAACCCCCGCAGTGATTCGACAAAATGAGATTCGACTCGGGGGCTTCTCCACTAATGATTCATCAATGTTTGGGGGGCAGCTCTACCAGTTTTTATCACAATCTCCATAGTTTTTATCTGTTTCTTAGTCCATTTTTTACTTTAATTACGCAAATGTCTTTACATGCTGGGCCAATAAAGCAAATGGAAATCAGGCGGATTACCAATGTCTCCACAATGACTCCTGGATATTTGTTGACGCATCAAGAGATATCTACTCCATCATAAACAACAGTCGTAGGTTCACACCACAAGGCTGTAATATCAATTAAAACCCTGTCATTTAGTGTGATTCTTTGCTGATGTTCAAACACAAAACTGCAAATTAGTTCTGAACTGAGCATTTCATGCAGCAACGCATGCACTTCTCTTAGTTTCAACAGTATGGCAGTCCCTCGAGTTTAATACTCTGGACATTTAATTTCCCCTGAACAAGCTCATTTTCTGAGATTTTTGGATAAACAACCTGCTGTTTAAATATATTTCATAGCTGCTTTACCACTTACTTTGCCAACACTAAGACATGGAGGGTTGTGTGCTGCATTCAATGGGACAGGCTGATCGAAGGTAAAGGAATATAAAAGAGTTCCTGGCAAACTCTCAAAAGAGTGTGCCCCTGTGCTAGCTGCTGTACAGTAACATTTTGTACTAAGTTGAGTCATCACTGGTGCATGGCCTGATATGTAGATGCCAACAAACACTCAACATGAGACTCCAGAGCAATGCACCCAGCGGTTCACCAAAATGAAAATCAATTACTTCTGCAGGGGTGCGTTCATGTCAAGGTGGGCTTTGGCATGAAATTGTTTGTCTCTTGAAATTTGGGTTTCCCTCCAGTTGCTCTGCTTGAGTTTAACCTCCAACTAGTGTGCGTGAGAGTGTGTGTGGGTGAGAGAGCCAGAGAGAGAAGAAAGCATAAATTTACGATGGCCCTTGATCAACCCTGTGCTTTGGGTCAGCTGTGCTGCAGCAGTCATCCACTCACTCACAGTCACAGAGGAGTGCAAAGACATTCTGTGCCATTTCCCACTACTCATTATAATGATGTACAATGACATTTTGACCACTAGTTAAAAAATGTTTGTGGTTATGTTTTTGTTGATTTCTCTGTGGGGGACTGGCAAAATAACAATTTTTCTTTGGTATCGAATGAGCTAAATATCTGCTATTGGACCATTAAAATGAAAGTGAAACACAGAGAGTGGATGTAAACATCTACAATAAATCATGTGAATGGAGGTCAAAAAGGTTTTATTTGGTAAGAAACATCTCCAGTTTGTAGATCATTCCACATTAGTATACCACTCATCTATTTGGTGAAAAATACGATGTAAACAAATAAAATTCATCACAGACCACTGCAGTAAAGTGTAAGCCAATCATCAAGTATGAGGATTGCCCTGACTGTTCAGAGGAAGAACTGAAATTGGGCCATAGCACTCCAAAGTGACATGCACAGTGTGTTTGCACAACATATTTCCCCAAATATGACACTGGTCGTGCTGATTCCCAACACCGGTGCATAAGTATTTTTTTTAAATGTCAACACACTTTTATTTTATTAGTCTAAATTGGGACATGAAAGGGAAAAGCCCAAATGGTGTTGACAGTAGAAAATGCTGAGAAATCTTCTTGGTATGCAGCAAGAGAGAAATCAAACCAGACAAAGTCCAACGTTTTATTTTTTTTAAAGAAATCAGTACATATGTATTTGTTTGCATTTTTGGTTCTGACTGACGTGTCATTTGTGCAATATCTGTGTGGGTTTAGATTAACCGCATTCATGCTGATTTCGTCAGACGTCGGGATTGTAAAATAAGCAGCACAGCAGCAACCTGTAAAGCTCTGTTTATGCTCGACACAGTGTCCCCGGTGCGAGGGTGCGTGCTCCCAAAGTGACTTCGTCGTGCCTTTTGCGTCGAGCGCGTAGGCTCCACAAGTCCACTGCGCATGCTGGGCTTTACATTTCAACATGGCTGAGTTTGAAGGTTTCGTTTGTTTGTTTGTTTTTTTCTCACTTTGTTGAATACAAAACTTTTTTATTGGCATTTGTAGAATATGACATTAGTTCATTACAATACAACTGAGTGCATGACTGTCACAAATAAGGACAAAAGCAAATAACTTAAATTAAGAAATAAAGTAATTAATAAATCTTTACTATTAATATGTTTCAATGATTTTAAAAAGACATTTGAGTAAATAATATTTTGCCAGCAGAATCAAATCGTTTACAGGATATTTAACCTTTCAACCTTCGTTTCATTAGAATATATTTGTTGTTCCAAATACTTCCCAAACTTGACTTCCTTCTTCACAGACATTGTATAAAGGTGAGAAAGTATGTCCATGAAAAGATATGCATTTACAATTAATTAGCCAACAATTCTTCTTCGGCATTGAGGAGATGTATAGCAGAGCGTGCAGCCATGTTTGGTCTCTGACGTTCTTCCGGTAACTCTTGTTGACTTTTTAACAATGTTTTGATTGAATGTTTATTGAATATTGAACTGGGGCGGCTGTGGCTTAGTGGTAGAGCGGGTCGTCCACCAGCCCGCATGTCGAAGTGTCCTTGGGCAAGACACTGAACCCCAAATTGCTCCCGAGGGCTGTGCTGTCGGTGTGTGAGTGTGTGCGTGACTGATTAGTCACTTTGATGAGCAGTTCTGCCATCAGTGTATGAATGTGTGTGAATGGGGTAGTTGAAGCACTTTGAGTAGTCAGAAAGACTAGAAAGGCGCTGTATAAGTACAGTCCATTTACCATTTACCATGAATACTGCAACAGATAAACGCATTGAGCATAAACGCCTCTGTGCGCGCTCGTAGCTCACACACCATCTGCAGAGGCCCGCGCCACGGTGTCTTGTGCAAGCATAAACAAAGCTTAAGAGACCTTCCCAACAGGGAACCAACCCGAGAAATGCAACAACAGAATACAGACAGTACAGTCAAATACACACACAATCACAGCGACATGATGTCAGTAACATTAAACAAGCTTTACTTTGGGCATGTAGTCAGGACATTTTAACAGCTTGTGTGTTTTATTTCCTGGTAAACTGGTGATTGTTTCGCAGCAACCACCAAACTCTGAGTCACTGCAGGAGGGAGAGGCAGTCCCCATTGTGAGCAGTACAGTAAATTTCTCATAGATTGATGATGCAAAAGCACATAACCATGTCAAACCACGATACGGGGCTTTTTCTGTGCTTCACTTTAGAGGCGCTGACAGTGTGTACTGTAAAATCTCAGTGCAGTGTGACGTGACATCACATCCCAAGACACAGGGACAAAAAAGCCCCCCCCCCCCCAGTAAGTGGGTTGTCCACCATTTTAGAGAATGTATAATTTTACTATATATAGGTCGGAAATATGGAAAAATCACATCCCTGATGCTATGCTGCAACTGGAGCAAAGGTGCGCCATTCTCACGGTAGAGTGGGACACTTATACTACTTTATGTGTAGGATGAAACACATTGTGGTAATGAGTGTCCTATTTATTAATGTCACATTACTAATTTCTCAGTGAACACTTTTCTACAGCTCCAATTCAGGGCTGCAAAACTCCAAAATTTCCTAGACAGGAAGCATGACCTCTAAGTATAGTGATATCAGCATGACAATTACCTCGGCTCCTCTCTCTCAAATGATTTCATCAAAAATGATGTATCAATTCAACAACATATCTTTCTTAGACTTCCAAGTAAAGCAATCAAGTTTAAAGTAAAATAAAAAATTCTCTCAGTCTGGATGAAGGGTAACAAAGGGAACATGGAAGGGAAAGAGAGAGGGAAGCCAGAGGTTGACTTGTCTGCAGGGAGAGAGTGACCTGGAAAGCTCAGGAAAGACTGTTGCAGAGCTGCTCCTCTCACACGCACATTTCAAACAGGGGAGGAGGGACGGGGGAGGAAGCATCCCTTGGTCCAAAGGAAATTTAAGAAGAAAAAAACTAAAGAGGAAGAGGGTGATGTGGGCGTGTTAAAGGGATTGGAGGAAAGGAAAAGGTAAGGGTTGGGAGGGAGAGGAGATAACAAGATCAGAGGAACAGGAAGGATGGGAATACACCAAGAACGGGGAGAGGGATGAGGAGATGGAAAATGTAGGAAGCAAGGGATGGGGAAGGGAATAAAGTGGGAAAAGACTAAAGGGAGATGGGAACAGGCAGGAAGTGGATAGAAGGCTAAAGAGGAGACAAGCTGAGTACCAAAAACAACACAAAGACGACCCACACATTTGCTGTTTCGCTGTGCCAAGACTTCTTGAATCAAAGGGCTTCAAGTTTGAACTCGTGTTCTTGGGAGTTCAAACTTGGCAAGTTCAACTCGGGAGTCCAAACTCCTGAGAACGAGAGGGGACAACACACCTGTACATCTGACTGTGACAAAATACTGCTGCCTGTTAATTAACTTTCAATCTAAAAATCTGTTGTCTGTAATAACTGCCCGTTAAAACCTTGATGGCTGATGGCCTTGATTTCAGTCGTGGTTGATTTAGCTTCCCCCGTAGTTACTGGTGGTAACAGCGAGTGCGGTTTAATACTACAGGGGCCAGTGGTGGAAAGTAACTAAGTATATTTACTCAAGTACTGTACTTTTCTCGAGTAATTCCTTTTATGCTACTTTATACTTTTATTCCACTGCATTTATTTTAATGCTTTAGGTACTACTTACTTTGGAGATTCAGATTGAAAATATAATCAACAAATAAATTAGGATGTGTCTTTATAGATTAAGATAACCAGCAGGAAATTAAATTAGTCCCACCTTTACCAGCTGCAACATAAAAAATATGCTTACACATTAATGCATCAGTAATTATAATCTATCAAAATATATTCTGATGCTAATACTTTTGTATTTTAACATTTTGAATTGAAGTACATTTTTGAATAGATGACTTTTACTTCTAATAGAGTATTTCTACACGGGTCTGAGTCCTTCTTGGTCCATGTACGTTTTGATAGTTTATTTTTTCGTTTCCAATAACGGAAACGGTTTTTGTTGTCTGAATCAAAAAACGAAAAACGACAAAACCAGATTCAAATAACAGTCCGATCTTGGTTTTTGCAAATACCTTTTTCATTTTTCCGTTTCAAAGAAATAAGAAAAGCAAGACAAGTGACACGGAACTGAAAGTAAATTCATCAGAATAAAAGCCATGAGGATAGTGCCCAGGATGAAGTTAGAAGAAAAATAAATAATCCTGGACCGGGGCATGATTTAATTTAATTCACAATATGATGGTTATTAATGCCATTGAAAGTATGAATGTGCTATATATGTTGAATAAACTGTTCAAATGTGTATGGATTCTCTTCACTTAATATAAATAATGGGAGTGTTTGTTGTCTATTACTATACAGACTGGAGTCACACACTCCAGTGGAGTGTATAGGGAGAAGAAAGATCTGGCATATTGAATTTGGTTTTGTCGTTTTTTGATTCAGACAGGTTTTTTATTTTTGGTATAAAACCAAAAACGAAAAAAAAAAGGTATTTCCGTTTCTTCGTTTTTGGTTCAAATGAAAAAACTAACTATCAAAACGTACACAGACCCGTCTTCCACCACTGCTGGGGGCAGCAAGCACTCGTTGAGCAGCTACTTTCTCAGAAATTCAACAGAGGAGCAGTGGGTGTTTCTGTACAGAGCAACCAAACAAACTTTCCTAAGTCCTTGTTTTGTGCAAAAATACTTTCCAGTTTATGTGAAGTTGATATAAAGCTTCTGAGTTAAAAAAAGTGGATATCTTATAAAGTTACAGCCTTTTCAGTACAAAATTGCCTCTTTTTGTTACTGTCCTTCCACTACAGCTCAACAGGGAAACACTGTCCATGGAAACACAAAGAGGGGATTCTGATCTTCCGGCTAGCAGGTCCTCACATCTCCAGAAACGTAGAAGCATATTTTAAAGTTTGCATTATTTTGATGAATCAAGCACATATTCAAAATCTTTATGGTTAATTTCTCGCCTAAAAAAATCTCCAAACTAATATGATGACACAGTAACAGATGTAAAATGGGTCTGGATCATATTGCCCACCATCACTGCTGATTGTTTACCTCAAGACCACACACAAGTCAGCTCCCAAAGCATCCCAAACCCTTTGGCATTTGGACCTTAGTCAGTTGGCTAGATGCAGACTTTGAATCGGGACACTACTTGGGCCTTGACTGATGACATTTTGCAAGTCCTCAAGAACAGACAAGAAGGCAGGTTGAGAAAGGCCTCATTACTGGGTAATCTACACAAATGCTCACATACAGATACACAAAATTGCACTTACACAAATCACCACATCCTATAGAAATCATGTGTCCAAACGTGAAGTGCACTGTGTGCCACACTGAGACTTTTTCTCATGAGCATGCATGGGTGTAGACACACGCAAAACACACTCTATCAAAGTCCTAATGACAGCTCTCTGCACCGTTACAAGCCTGCAATGCCCATTTGTATGCATGTCTGGGTGGAGACTCTAACTCACACACACACAAACACATACAGGCACAAAGACAATCCCCTCCGCCACACACTCTTCTCTTGACGCCCATCACAGATGTTAATGCCCTGACAGGTTCCGTTTAGTAGTAGAGACAGTCAACCAGGAAACAACTAAGATCCTTTGGAAACAGAATGCCACCACAGCACACACACACACACACACACACACACACACACACACACACATACACACACCAATGGAGATAATTTAAGCTAATTGGTCCAGGTTTTCTCCTCCTCCCTGTTTCTCCTCCACCTACCATCCACCAGCGACTCCACCAGTGGAGCAGAGAGATCTACTGTATGCTGCCGGGTGGTGTCCTGCTAATTTCTATTTAGATGTCTGTTAGTCCCCTGGGAGCCCCATGATGGATCTTTCTTTCATTGACTACAGTTCAGGGAGGAACCATGTCTGCTGCAGTGAGCATGTGTTTTTCTTTTAAAAGCTTTATTTCCTCTGTCTCCCAGGGCAATTAACCATAATACAAAAATAGAAAATAGCTGAAAAGAGGATTTTGTAAAAGAAGAAGAAAAGTCTTACTGAAAATGATTCCAGTCTGGCAACAACACAGGGGAACAGTAATCTTATGTAAGGCTCTGCCTTGTGGGTTTTTCAAAGGTGCAGTGCTGATGTAACCTCTGACATTATTTCTATTGATTAGCGTCACCTTTTAGGCTGTTGATGTAGTTCATGAACCATAGAAGGGGGGTGTTGGAGAGACTCAGCCTCATTTTAGCCTTTTCACTGGCAGAAGGAGCTCTGACGGCAGCTACAGCTGTGTTGGTGGCTCCCTGGCAGGTACGCTGAAAGACACCCCCCCAGGGCCTAGTTTGGCTCGCGTTAGCAGCGACCTTGAAACACGACAAGGAACAATAAACCATAAATCAACACGGAATGAGATGGGGGGGGGGGAAAGAGAAGGAGGAAAAGTGGGTGAGGAGGGGGGGCAGAGGGGACCCAGCGACACCTGTCATTCCCAGTTTGGTTTATGGACGTCAGTGGCCGGCCGGGTCGCAGCGCCACTCTGCTCCAGCATTTGGTGGACTCAGCAGAATGGGAGATCACTCACCAGGAGCTGACCTTCAGGATCTGGGGGGAGGGAAGGATAGGGGAGGCACTTCTGAGGTGGGAGGGACGTTGGGGAAGAAGGAAAGAGGAAGCAGCTCCATAAGAAAGAGGAATAAATGAGGTGTTACAGGGAAGAGAAACAGACGGTCTGTATGAACAAAAGAGGAACATTTTTACTTTTTTCCCCCACTTTTTTTTAATTGTTGTTTTCACTGGCAATATCTGGCATTGGACATTAATTGCAAGGGATATTGAGCTGCACATTCAGTAATTACTTTACAGTTATTAATCACAGTAACACCCAGTTTTGGGTGGTTGGCTTGTTTGCTGTCCTACCGTGACTTGGATGGGAGGGTTGATATTAATTTTGTCTTTCAGTGGAAATGCTAGTCCTGCTCATGTTAGCTTAATGCAGGCGCCAGAGGTGGATAAGGCGGCAAACCTTTGTCAAAGAGAGGAGGAAGACTCCTTCCGTTAACTCAAAGTTGTCTTATTTAACTGTTTTGTGTTAAGCTAGCTAGCCCACAGCTTCACAGTCATAACGAGGAGAGGCAGTGGTGTAGTGGTGCCTGGAGAAGTGGGTATACTTTTTAATTTATGCCTCCAATTTTTTTTTTTAAGTGGCCGATCCAACGATAAACACCTTGTGTTATGAACAGTGACATGTAAGACTACTCTTGCATATTTAGTTCACCCAAAAATGGGCCAGTAGTATTTGCACATTGTCACTTAACTTCTGATGCTCCCCCAAATTTCCTTTTATACATTTGCAAATATAAAATACTATTTATACTATGGCTTGGCTGAATACTTGATGGTTATTATTTACTGAGAGATGTGCATCCATATTGCCCAGTATGCCCAGCTAATCATCATTTTAAATTCAATATTTACTGTAATGAATAGTCAATGTCAATCCATTGCTTTTCATATTGCATTAATCTGTGCAAGGAGGACTTGAGAATTAGAGAATTTGATTGCATTATTAAGAAGATTCTGACCATGTACTGGGCCCAGATGGAATTACAGCTAACTTTTACAAACATTTCTGGGAAGAAATCAAAATGTTACTACTCCAGGCAACTAATGACAACAATGAAACAAGGCATAATAAAATTAACACCTAAACCCGGGAAAGACAAAAGATACTTAAACAACCTAAGAACTATTACTCTTCTAAACACAGACTATAAGATTCTCACAACAGTCTCGGCAGGAAGACAAAAGGGAGGCATATCAAAAATTATTAGTACAATTCAATAAGGATTCTACAGAGCCCCCTAAAGGTCACAGCGAGATTTTTTTTGAGTACTACTTTTGCATTCCCCTGCAATATGTTTCACATTACCTCACAATATGTTTTGCGTTACCTTGCAATACTTTTTCATTACTTCGCAATACTTTTCTTCTTTCATTTCTTCTGAGCCGTACATAGGATTCCTCAAGGGAAGATCTATCCACAATAATATCTGCTTGGTCCTGGACCTCATTGATTATGATCATCTAATTGAGGATGATGTATTTATGCTATTCTTGGATTTCTATAAAGCATTCGACTCAGTAGAACATACATTTATTTTTGGCACACTTAAACACTTTGGATTTGACAACAGGTTTGTAGATATGATTATTATGTTACATGCTCACATCAACAGTTGTGTTTCCTTCCCAGAAGGAACATGCCCCAGATTCAAAGTAGGAAGAGGCATAAGACAAGGATGCAGTATTTCACCCCTATTATTTATAGCAGTTACTGAATTACTGGCAATTATTATAAAAAATGATGGCAGTTTTAAAGGATTGAATATAAATGGTTAACAAATGATTATAAGTCAGCTTGCTGATGACACAACACTGTTTCTAAAGAACAAAGAACAAATTCCTTTGGCCTTACAAACAATAGAGTTAGTTTCTCAAGCCTCCGGTCTGCGCTTGATCCTTGATAAATGTCAAATATCCACAACTGTTCCTACTCTTCACATTATAATAAAATTGTCAAAAAAGAGACTTGATATATAGGGATTTGAATAACCAAAAGTTCTGACACTAGTGAGAAAAATATTTTTCAAAACAGTGTTGATAAATCACTAAATATGTGGTGGTTACAACACAGTTTGTCACTGTATTTGTGTCCAATATCTTCTAAATAAAGTTATTAAAAAAAACAACCCAACCAACAAAGGCTAGAGTACTAACCAATCAGAGTAGGGCAAGTCATGCCTTTGCCATCCAATAAAAAAAAAATGTGGCTTGCAGCACACTACTGACTAATGTGCATCAGAGGGAGAAGTGGGTATATTGAAAAATAAGTAGGTATACACCATATACCTGCGTATACCCTGCACTACACCATTGAGGAAAGGTGCATGCAGTCACCAGGGCTAAGCTAGCTGGTCACTAAATACTGTATCTTCAAACCATAGGCTGGCTGATTATTAAACCACAATTACTTCTTTTCTATTTCTACATGTTCTTGTATACAGAAGATGCACTTTTCAGTGAGTAATTGATTACATTTTTGGAGTAATTTGCCAAACACTGCTAACAGCCCACTCAACTATAGGATTGTTATTTAAAAAATAATCCTTTTCCATTACGTAGCAAAATGCACATAGATTTGTTGGAACATTAAGGTGAACCTGTCATACATAAATAGAAAATGCACTCCCGTAAGTAATGATTCATTGTCATGTCTTAACTACCTTCTGAGGAGATAGCAACAGTTTGTGGCTGATGCTTCTGTTTAAACATCTGTGCCCTCATGAAAATTGTTCATAATGACAAAGTCTTCCAGATTAAATAATAGACTGAACACATTTCATTCAGAAAGTTATCTTAACCAGGGAAAGAAAGTGGAGAGCAGCAGACACAGGGAAAAGGGTGTATTGGGAATTGAAACGGGAGAAGAGAAAGGCATCAATGGAAGCAGAGAGGGTGATAAATTGGCATCAATGGAAGCAGAGAGGGTGATAAATTTGTACCCAGAATAAGTGTCTAAAAAGCTGCCATGTTTTATGAAATGCACCCATAAGCTACATTAAGTGAAATGCATTAAAGAGGTTGTGATTTGCCTCTGAGACCATTAATAAGGTAAAATACACGCATGGCTAATTTATTAACGCACGCCTCTTGACATTCATTACCACTGAGGCAGCAGCCCTCAGCTCTTCTGGTGTGGCTCAAACACATGCATACACACACACACAGGAGGTTCAGGACAGGCCTGGTTTGAGTGATACACCTCGGGCTCTTTGCAGTTAAAAGTGTCATCGTAATCGATTGGAGGAGCGGAAAGACAAACTGGAAACTGTCCAAATTACAAATTGAACGAAGAATCCTCTTAGCCAAAACTTTCACCGTTTTACCAAACAATTAATTTTAATGAGCCGACTGTCCATTGTGCAGAGAAGACCACCCCTTCCTCTCTCTCTCTCTCTCTCTCTCTCTCTCTCTCTCTCTCTCTCTCTGTCCCTCTCTTTGTCTCCCTCTCTATCTTACTTATTCTCTGTCTCACTGAAATGGTGGAATCTTGCTGATAGGGGTGGAACAGTAAAACAGATTGGAACGTCTCCATTCTCCCATAACTATTTGGCTGACCAGAGGCTGACCTCACTATTATCACTCAACATGCGACAGGGGAAATTGCTAGACCAATTTAGAACTTAAAGATCCTCGCAGCAGTGGCTCTGGACCTGTGGTCGATGTTCTTTGTTATGGGACAGATAGAAATCTGCGCTTAATGCAGGAGCAATACATTTATATGAAGATGTGTGTTTAAACAGAGACACGCCATGTTGGCAAGGTTCAAAACATGCTACCATGTAAGGTGAGCCCATAATAAAGTTTGGATTGACTCCTAAGAATATCACAGCAAATTTTAAATATGTAGCACAACAAGAAAAAGAGTCTACAGCCATGCTAGCAGCTGTACTAAATTCTAATGCCCGCTAACATGCTCACATTGACACTGCTAACATGCTGATGTTTAGCAGGTAATGTTAACTATGTTCACCATCTTAGTTTGCCATGTTAGCATGCTAACTTAGGCTAATTAACACTAAACAGAAAGTAAAGTTGAGTCTGTTGGTATTGTCATTAGTTTAGATATTTAGTCATCAAGCAAAGTGTTAGACAAATTGAAAATTTTACCTGATGATGCAAGATCAAAGGTCAAAATTATTAGAATTCATTCAACCTGCTGGTGGCATTAGAGAAAAAGTCAGGGGATCTCCAAAGTCATTAAGATTCATAGTCTGGGGACCATGAATGTACAAAAAAAAAATGATGGCAACCTACAGGCGGATGGACCATTATTGTGTGTACCAAATTTCATGGCTATCCATCAAACAATTGTCAATAGATATTTCAATAACAACAGACATTGCCATCCCTAAGGCCATGGCTCTAGGGAATGTAGGTCAGTCCGTAAAAAATTCAGTGAAACACCTACACAATGTGATGCGATTCCATCCCCTACAACAAAACCTTCCTTTGTGAAGGTTGTGAATGTCATTGAGACTCTGTCAAAGAGCACTGATTCAACTTTATGGTGTCTTTGGCTGCGATTTGTGCTGCTATAGTGTTGGGTTGCATTATATTGTCTTGTATACAGTCTATTTCTGTTATTTTGTCCACTCCCATTATCTGAAAGGGTGGACAAAATCAATAAAACTATCTCATGTATCCGGCACTGTATCAACAAAAATAAGTTCTAGGTAATCAGACAAAAACCCCGGATTACGTTCAGTGACTTTTATTCTGTTCTATGCCAGCGTTTTTTAAAATGCTCGCTTTCCACAATATCTGTGCACGACAACTACGGTATGGTTAAAGGCGCCCTTGGAGTTTTCTTATAAACAAACAAAAGTTATGTTTGTATTCAGTGTTACTCACCAAAAATCAGTGTGTGTATCTTTGAGGTCTAACAAACATGTTGAATACATTACCTTCCTCATAAAACATTTGCAAAGTATTTTACTGAAATTGTTTACATCCATGTTTACGAGCTAGCAGTCTTCTTCTACCCTTTCTTTGCTGGCTCGCTACATATCCTGTACATCAGCGGAACAGTGTGAAACCATTGACAGGAATGTGTATTGCCTCACCTGCGTGCACATGCGCGTGCATCCTCGTGTGCATGCACGAAACAAACAAAACGAGGACCCACTCATAACAAAGCTGCTCCATAGTGCTACTACTAGAGGTCAGAAACTCCGCAGGGTATGGTTAGGGAAAGATTGTGGTTATGGCAAATAAACTACGGCTAAGGCCGGGCCGTGAAGTATACCCACACAACCCCACAGGGTCCCGCCTTTCAACAATGCACAATAACACAAAGAACCCTGTATAAATTACATTGAAATTAAGTAGAGCAAAACAGAGCAAACATCGAACTGAGTCTCGGCACCTGTTTTACAAAACAAACTGCCAGAGAAAATAATTTTGACCACTTCCAAGAGCCTGACAGGAGAGTGTAACCATGTGACTGATAGACAGAATGAAGAATAAGCTGCACCTGAAAACATACTTGGACGAGCTACACAGATGTTGGACTTGCGTTCTTCTTCTGATAGTATCTTGAAAAAAAAACCTTTTTCCAACAGGATTGATAAAGTGCTTATTATCTTCAAAAAATATTTTTCCACAAACAGCTTTTGAAAACAGGGGGTCTTAAAATCTGGACTGTCTAATATTCGGGCCAGTATAGTAGTCATAGTGTTGCCTGCCTCAACATGAGTGCTAGCGAATAGGGGCTCACTTAAGATTGGCTACGGGGGGCCCCACAGGTTTATGTTACAGTACTGGCTTAAGGTATGGTGAAGATCAGTGGTGGAAAGTAACTAAGTATGTTTACTCAGTTACTGTACTTAAGGGCAGTTTTGAGGAACTTGCAATTTACTTGAGTATTTCCATTTTCTGCTTCTTCATACTTCTACTCCACTACAAGTCAGAGGCAAATATTGTACTTTTTACCTCACTGATAACTTTAGTTACAGATTCAAAATAATAAAACTAATCATACATAATCAACAACTAAATTATGATGTATTATTGTAGGATAAGATAAGACTTTATTGATCCCGGTGGGGGAAATTGACAAGCTACCCAGTAGTATATATAGTAATTAAAATTAGCTCCACCTTTACCAGCTGCCACATTAAAGTGATGAACACATTAATGCATCAACAATTATAATTCAATAATATAATATACATTGTTCTACAAAGGGCCATTCTGCATAATGAGTACTTTTACTTTTGATACTTATTAAATATATTTTGATGCGTATTTGTGTGGTATTGCTACTTTTACTTACGTGAAATATCTGAATATTTCTTCCACCGCTGGTTAAGATTGGGGAAACATTGTGGTTACGGTTAATTTAAAGGCGAATTTTAATTGCAGGTCTGTGACAGGACACAAATTCTGGTCTCCTGATGCGCCACATGCCCATCCACCACCACAACCTCCATACTCACTTTCTGCTTTGCTACATACTGTAAAGGGCACACTGTTTCCTGCATTGGCACTGAACATTGGCACTGAATGTAAATTGTGAGGTGTGGATTCATCTAATATGAATGATACTGGGCCCACAAAGGTAGTGTAATTAAATTGCCATTTATTTACATCATATTTGGTGGGTGATGATTTTATTATGTTGACTGTATAGCTCTTCTAAAACTAGGTTAGAATTTATGGAGCAAAATCACAGAGTGACACAACTATGGACTTTTGTGATTGGAAGTGAGATTATGTTTGATAAGGTAATTTTAAATTCACAAAAGAAAAGAGAGAGTCCCAATAGGACTATTATCAGAAAATTATAATCACTTCCCCTGATGTCCATTCATATATTTTTATTCAGGAACTAAGATAGGATAGTAGCATTAAAAGCATGTTGGTTTTTATTTATACTGACCAAGGTGTTAACAGTTAAAGTTGTATTAAGAGATAAAACATATTTAAATATATGGTGACCTTGAATTCACCTTTGGAGCACTGTTTAAAAATTCTATTTGTATGCTCATACACATGCACACAAACACACACACTCCACTGACACATACACTTTGCAATTCAGCAGCTGAAGCAGATTTGTTCAAAGCTGTACGAGTGGCGGAGCCAAATTGCTGACAGCTGTTCGGATATCAGAGCCTCACCACCACCACCTTCCTCCTCTGCTCTCATAACCGGCCCTCTCACCCTGCATGCACCACTCCCTGGGCTATACACACACACACACACACACACACACACACAGTCTTTTCTCACCCTACTCTCCTGTCCTGCTCTCTTCCTGGCCCCTGCACCCACCGACACAGGGTATTGTATCATTACATGACTATGTTACTGTTGCTGGGGACTCATACACACACACACACCACACGCACACATAATTACATGCTGGTTTATGTCAAAAGTCAAGACATCGTTTACTCCAAAACAATATGTATACTACTTAAAATGTAATGTAATATTTATATTTTAGAGGATATTATCATCTATAATTGTGGAATACTTAATTTCAGTTCAGTTAATTTCTGTGTAGTGTCTATGTTAAGCTGCACAGTGCTGAGAGAGTACGTATTAAGAAACAGGCTCCTTATGTGACTTCAGGCTCAAATATATTCTGATGTAGATGTGACATTAGTGAAGTTCCAGTTTATCAATTTACAGGGTGACTACAGAGAGGAAACGCAATACTTTTCAACTACTGCTGGACGGTTTTACTCAAGAGTGAACCATTTCAAAGAAATGATGTTGCTCCTC
Source organism: Siniperca chuatsi (assembly GCF_020085105.1). Lineage (NCBI taxonomy): Eukaryota > Metazoa > Chordata > Actinopteri > Centrarchiformes > Sinipercidae > Siniperca > Siniperca chuatsi. The sequence continues at coordinate 2,612,640 of NC_058051.1, forward strand.
TACTTGAAAGTGAAAAATCTGAAAGATAATGACCTTATTAAAATCAAATCAGGAGGGAAGGGTGGCATTGAAATGACTCGCTCATGTCTCTGTGGTTGGATGTTTCCTCTGGGGGTTTATGAGCTGGAGAGGCTGAGCCGAGGCCTCGACCATTCCTGATGATCAGCTGCATATCGACTCGGACCCCAGGGTCACACAGACAGGAATGAATCAATCAATACGCTCACCTCCTTAACAGTCATGTGTTTGTGTTTGCATTTCTTATGTGTGTGTGGTGGTGTGGACAGCACAGCAGTGCTGCTGATGCTCATTAGGGAATGTAAAGCGGCTCTTACTGCTTGATTCAGCAATATCGGTTATCTGGATAGGATGCCAAGGGAAAGTGGACAGCAACTGCAGTTTGAGAAGGAAAATGTCTGCTTTGAAGATTCTCAAATACATATGGAAATCAGACTTTTTGATAGTAATCTTCCTCATTCTGGAGCAAAAACACCCCAAAAAAGAGTGATTTGACTAATTTCACTGATGTATTTGATCCACTGAGTGATTAACTATTTGTCCCTCACTCTATAAACTTGTGTTTACTGTGCTCTGAGTTTTATTATCCTGAGATAATTTATATATCTACAATTTCAATTTCTTGTAAAATCTTAGCTGACACATGCTATCATTTACATACAGTAATTGAAGAATTTCAAAGCAAAATGAGATATAAAACAAATAAAAACTATCTATCCCATGACAAAATATTGGCTGATAGTACGGTTCATTAGAGATAACTATCTTAGGGTGCCTTCACCCCTAACCTGTTCGGTTCGGTTAAAAGAATCCCTGCTGCGTTTGACCGGTTAGTGTGGTTCGTTTGTGGTGTGAAAGCGGACCAAACACAGGATTTTTGTTCACAGTGCCAGACAAAGTAGTTATGTGACTTTAGCATGATTTCAAAAGCTAAACTAATATTAAATCCATCTGCTGGTCGTGAACAGTTCAGAAAGTGATCTTATAATTGCTCTGTATAAGCCATGCATATTTCAGTCAGGGGAGACTTCATTATGAGTGAACAAATATTTTATTGCCATTATTAACATTTTATTTATGTGCATAATAAAGATGAGAAATGTTAAGAGCCTTTGGCAATTAGACCCCATCATGACGTCATCATATTTTAAGGGGGTAGTGAAGCCGTGAGTATTATAGGATACCCCCCCTAATGGAGTCTAGACACTGGTGGTGGTGGAAGGATGGCTGAAGATCTGGATGTGATGAGGAGCAGACTTCTGATGAGCTCATCGCGGACACTGGATGTGATGAACTGGAGGTAAAAGGGGTGGAGGAGGTGTCGCAACGATCCTGCACTGAAATGACAGCAAGCAGAAAGGAGAACAGATTTAGAGTTTGACAGCAGCAAAATTTGGTTGGTTTAACTGAAAGAGTAAACGCCCATAATCTATAAAATATTAAGAGAAACAGGAAGAGAGAGAGAGAGGGATTTGAATGAATGAGGCATAAAGATACAACAGAACCCCCCCTCCGTTTCATTCTGCCTCTACCTGTTTGTCATTATTCATAACATGGTAGATTTGCAGTCTATATAAATGATATAAATGTACACATTAATAGCATTGAAGTGCTGCATAAACTGCTGTCAGTCACCAGAAACTGATTTCCCCATGTGGGTCCTGATGATGCAGGATGACAATCGACAAAACCTGTATAACATGTTTACTCATCTTGGTTCGTTTGTAAAAAGTCAGTGTGAACAGGAACTGGACCAAAACTAAAAGCCAACAATGTATCAATGGTCTGTACCAAATTAACCAAACTACTAAGAACTGACACATTCACTCTGTAGGAGTCGGTCCAGGATGCTACTACATCAGAGTTTGTGGAAGTTTACACTCAGCAACCCCAGCCAACTTGTTACTGATAGCTTTACGTTTCCGAAACTCATTGCTTTGTCCTCATCCTCAAAGCATTTTCTCTTGTAAAGATGAAACATACTGTTTGACAATATGAACAAAAAAAAAGCATAAATCTAAAACCTCTGTATTGTTTGCCTAAGTATGCTTTTCTATAGTAAGTAAATGTAAATGGCATTCTGTGCCGTGTGAGAATGGAAAGTTTGTGGCTTAGTGAAAAGTAAATTCTTAGCGCTCGATGCGACATTTTAAACCCAGAAAAAGATGTGAACCATTGGAAAATTAGAGTAGGCCATTTCTTATAGACTGTTTTGTATCCAGTCCAATTGCTAGTAGGATTATCGGTCACTTGTTGTGGTCCTTTAAGTAACTTTCTTCCCTACCTTTTTGCAGCCTTCACTGTAAAAGGCATCTCACTAAACCATCTTTGTAAATGCAGAAGGACAGGTTTGACCAAACACATGACAGCTCATCCATGCTGTTTCCATCAAAAGTACACACGAGCTTCCAACACCTGCAGAGATCAGCCTTCACAACCGTTTACCAGCTCTCTGTATACACACCACGAGAGCCCCTCAGTGCAGCGCAGCCAGCATGCATCAGTATTCACTCAGCTCTTCTGTCAGAAAATGTTGATAAAATGACATTTTCATCACTTCTCTAGGAGCACTAGGACATCCCTCACACACACACACACACACACACACACACACACACAGTAAGAACATGCAGGCACACAGACAAATTCACAGAAGCACATACATCTTCAGTATGCACAGAAACATACAGGCAGACACATGGGCAGATGCAGCCACCTGGACACACAGACACACACACACTGTCGTCCTGCTCAACACATCGCACCCATTCTCCTCAACACGTCCCATTTAATCTGATAGCTGGCTGCAGGGAAATGTGGCAGGAAAATAATTAAAAAGTCTGTGAAGGAGAAAAAAAGGACAGAGAGGAGGAGAAGAAGAAAACATGACGGGACAAATAATAACAGCAACAACAGTGGCACGGTCATTTTTATTTGTGGGAACATTCTGAGAGTTTGAGGTAGTAAACTCACTGACAGCACAAGCTGGGATAACATTACAGACTCAACATAGACAGGATGGGCAGCATTTACCTTCAGGTTGGAAGTATTACAGCAAGCTGCGTAATGCTCACAGATGCTAAACTGAAATTCCTGGATTGCAGAAAACCAGCAGAGTGCAACTGCCAGGGCCTCAAAGGTCAACAATATTCCCGCGTACACGTTTGTGTGAGTGTGTACACAAAGCATTAAAACTGCTGTACTTCCCTCTGTTCTTTGGAACCTTTTGCAAGTGAATTGCAGACTGCTGGGAAACCCTCACCTGCATTTCCTCTTTTACTCAACATATTTGTACACTAGGAATGCTGGGTATCTGCTTGGTATCTGCTGCGTATTTGCAGTCATCAAAACATGCAGCAGTAACATAAAATATGCCTGTGGGAAACCTTGCTACTCATTTATCAAGAATATGTTGGTGCTGACATTAAAATTACTGGCAGGAGCAGTCTACATGAGCCGAGCAATGTTTGCATTAGCAGCTAACGCTACTTCCAAATGATACTTTACAAAGACATGCGTGGGACTTATAGTAATATTGGCTATGTAAAGGGCATTTTGTTATTTTGTATGGATGAGTAAAAAGCACACAGGCACTTTGGGCAGATATAGGGGTCTTGTGCAATTCAGTAGACCATGTGATTCTGAGTTGGCACAGCCATGCAGCCTGATGTGTGTGTTCTGTGATTACAGGTGACCATCGTGGTTGCTAAGTTGTTAAAGTGTACTAATGCAGATGTAAAACGAACATACATGCGATCGTGGGTATCAGTAGTGGAATAGGAGTTAATGTGACTTTGCTCGAGCTAGCTAATCAGCTAAGGGGAATTCTTTGTAGTCGCTGGTAGCCTTGTGTGTATGAACATTGTGAATGTACGTATTGTTACTACAGACTGTGTATGAGCACGGGTGTTGAAGTAATGTAATGTAATTACTGTTACGATTTGTGTTTTATGCACTTTTGTTGAAATAAGAGATTTTATTTTGTCATGGAAAAGTAATTCAGTAGACCATGTGATTCTGAGCTGGCGCAGCCACGCATTAGGCTGATGTGTTCTGTGATTACAGGGAAGGAAAGAGAAGAAATACATTTCTTTAAAACCATGCACGCCTGAAAAATCCTTTCACACATCCAAGTGTGTAACACATGCGCCCATATGGTGTTGTTGAAAATAACACATTCAGATCTTGATGGATGACTCTGACCTGGGAACAGCATTTCAGTAAAAACTTCATCCTCCATAAAGTTGAGAAGTGGGAAAGGCGGCTGGTCCTGGAAGTGTTTTGCCCATTCTTTATTACCATTTCACATTTTTCTTTCAATGACATCCTCAACGTTTCTTAACAAAGAAACACGGGACTCTGGCAGATGATGTAACAATCCAAGAGGTTTATGTTGTGGCCACCAGTTTGAATTATTTCAACTTGGAGATCAACGGATATTCAATACATGTACAATCACAAGCAGTTTGGTGTCAAGATATAACAGCTAAGATACAACAGCTAATACATACCAGATGTGCTAGCTGTCACAGATGTCACTGTTAGACAGAACACATATCAACAACATTCAAAGCTCTCAACATCATGTAAACAACTTCTGTTCCTTAAAATTATTCTGAAAATGATCTAAAAGCTTCTAAGAGACTGGAACAATGCATCTGTCATTTTTTGGAGTAACCTTACTCTTATTTCAACTTTGTCACAGAGAAATCATGGTTTGTCTGGCGAATTTATGAACAAAACATGGCATAGTTGCTGAATTCATCCAAAATTGACCCACAATCCAAAAGTAAACTGATTTAAGCTGTAGATTGTATTGTCTGTTTTCTCAACACCGTAATTGTTAGCTTCTGCCCAACATAATTTTTAGCTCTGTGATTGGAGGTTTGATGACGAAATGCTCCTTGGGAGTTATAGATAACTTCTCCTCCAAAGGCCTGGACCTTTTTTTATCAAAGAAACAGATATTTTGTGACACTGTTGTTCATCTTCTGTACTGATGATTCAGCTGGGAGAGTTTCATGCAGATCCAATCCATAGAAGTGCTCCAACTGTGAGTCACAAAACATTGTCTATGGGAAACATGAATGGGACTGAACCAGAAGCTGCTAAAATAGCTCCTAGCACTCAACTCTATGGGGATTGGCCCAAGAGTTACCCAGAGTATCACACTGTTACTGCCACACTGATACTGATGTGGCAGCAGACAAACCTTCCCAGTGCTTTCTTCATTTAGTACATTCAAATAACAACTGAGTCATTATTGATGATTATGACAGCTGAATTAATATAAAATCACAGCTAAGTCGCCTTTGAATTGCAGTTTATTGTGTTGTTCCATATCAGTTTGTGCATTTAGATACAAATCAAATCACTTGAGGAGATACACATAAGGCCAATGCCTGGAATTTAGAAATACTGATACAAGATACTGATAGTACTGTATACTATATAAAATACTGATACTGTATTTTCTGCAAATTTTATCTTCCAACATGATGCAGTTTCAAAGCCAGAAATATAAGCACATGTGCGTGGTATATAATGGTGAAGAAATACTAAATGCATTTATTTAATTAACTTAATTAGCTGGTCAGACTTGGACATGCCTCAGACTCAGCTTAATGTAAATCATCTTGACTACAGACCTGATCCTCACTCCTTCTGTCTGTGTTTCTCTTTTTTTTTTCTTACTCTCAGTTTGCGGCACAGACCAGATCATACAATCGGACCTTCTTTTGGCGTAGAAGCTCTCAGGAAGTTGTAGGAAAAATTGGCCTTTCTTCCTGCCTTATGGCTCTTTGTTCCTCTGTAGTGCCTGTGATATGCATTATCTATATACAGTACATGTAGCTGTCCATCATTCTCTCGTTCGACTTGTTTTCAAGGGGAATTAGTCATCCTCAGCTGTCTTAACTGGTATCCTTTCACTTTCTTGCTTAAATATATGTACAAAAATACAATTGCCTGCATCAGCATTTTCATGTTCTAAGTAATGTTAGTACAAGTGTGAGCAGACAGTATAAAATGCTTGCACAAGGGTGTATAGGCTTTATTAGACTTTTCTTTTGTCTAGTTCAGCAGTATCATTTGAGCATTTTGAAGATGAGAGTGGACAGTTTTTTTGTTGCTTTTTTCTTAAAAGGAGACTGTCCAGGTCAGGCTCATCTAGTACCTGGCCTGATTATCTCCCCAAATTAGCCACATAAATTACCATCATTGCACAGTTGGCCTCAGTCACTGGCACTAGAGAATAAGGTGGGGATTAGGATCGCTGTGCAGTTTGATATGACCTGAAACAGGAAGACACAAAAACAAGAATAAAATGATAGGGTGCATTTTAAAGGATGGTGATATTCTATAATTTTCCTATTGTCAACACATCCCAGTAAAAGAGCAAAACCAATAATGTAAACCAACAATTTATTAGTCCGTCTCTTAATACTTTCTGATTTCCCTACCCTGTCTGTGGTGCTCAAGCACATTGGTTCATCTTGAGGAGGTAGATTATAAAAATGGGTCATAAATATATAGTTTGTTTCACTTTTTAAAAAAAGGCTTAGTAATTTCCTTAAACAGTCAGGCACTGTGATTTTCAGCAAACATTACTCGAACAGGAGGAATTCTTGGGGACTATTTTCATCTGCAGATTAATACATATTTGGTGCTCTAGTGAGTATTTGGGGCAGCAGGACGGTGTATGTGGGATTGTGTCAAAATAAACTACAGTGTGTGTGTTCATGGTGATGAAGGAACATTACACATGTGCTCCTTAGCTAAGATGAGCACCTCGTAGGTTAAACTAATAGCCTGCTAATTCCCACATGAGCTTTTAAACAATGCCGTATTGACAATTAGTATAATAACGCCATGAAGCATAACGTCAGATATTATTTATGATAACTTTAACAAAGTTAATTAATTTAACAAAGGATACTGATAACAAAGGATACTGATAACAAAGATTGCAGAATGGACCAGCCGAGTGAGGGGAATTAACTATTCACACGGTAAAATCCATAACTGAATGAGGCAGAATAAGAGTGGTGTGCTGTGATGTTGATCATCCTCCAGCAGGGAGTTTCATACAGCTGCCCCCCACATTCATATTTATGAATGTGTAGAAATACATAGTCCCTGCTGTTATTAGGGGGTGTTGTTGTCGTCGACATCATATGGCATTACCAGCTTGGTGACTGGACAGGTGTAGACTGCCGCTTTGATGTCAATGTCCGCTGACCGAATCCTTCCATTGTCACTGGGATGAATGGGCCAGAGAGCCCTGGGAAGCTGTGGGTCAACTACCATGACTACTTGACCTACAGCAAGTCAAGGTCTGCCATTTCTGGCGAAGTTGAAGGTTGGGATATGTTAATGACGCCACACCGTACACCAGTGCAATGCATGCTTTGCAGCAACAGTACGGACGTCGATCATCCTCCAGCAGGGAGCTTTATACACATGATGGTCCCATTGGAATTAACTGATTGCACCATGAAACGTTGCTGTTTCAAATGCTGGTGTGACCAGGACTTAACCAGTTTGGGGGCTGAAGTTGATTGCTACTTAGTCCCATTTGTAACTTGAGCACTCCCTACGTTACTCTGTATGTTACACCGTGTCGTGATTCAAATTGCGAGGTAACATATTTAGTGCCGAGGTTACCGGACTACTTGTTGCTGTGAACAGTGGGATCATTTGCTATCACCACTGCTGAACCCATAAAAGCAAGACTGCTAATGCTAGCTAGACCCCCCTCCTTTGTACAATGTGGGACAAACACTACAGTGACTGTACAGGAGGTTGACAATGGTGCTCAGCAAGTATTGAAATAACATGAACAAAAAGCTATTTAGCTGCTCTCAAACAACTGCTGTTGGGAACGCCCACTCAAAGGCTGAAGCTTAAGATTCCGCAAATTATGTTCAAAATGCTTTATCATCTTTTCAAAAATGGAAAAATACACATAATAGCTGTTTCATTGTAGTTTAAAGGATTAAGAAAGGAGAATTAAAAAAAAAAAAACAATTTCATCAAAGCATGTTAAACATGCATTTTAAAAAGTGACAACATATTAAAACATATGAGCTGAGAGTTCAAACACATGTTAAACATACAGTACAGTCCCTCCACAGAATAACAGAGAGGGAGAGTAGGGTGAGACAGGTGTGGGGGAAGTATGAACAGTGACAGGCTGCCGTCCTGCTGTTAGCTAACATTAAGGTGACATTGTCCCTGGCAGGGTGTCCCAGAGGCCTCTACCCACCAACTCAACACCCCACTCTCCACCATTGCCATCACTGCTTTCCCCTTTAAAATCCCTGGCTGTGTCCCTGCATGGCTCCACTGTTTGGGTCTTTCTTTAGCCCTGGCTGTTCAGGAGGCTATATTGGCCGTCTGTCTTTAGCCCTGGCTATTCAAGGATGCATTGGCAGGGAACTATACTGTTCCAGCACCGCGAAGGCCCTGACAACAGCAGACTATGCCAGCTGTTGCCACCTTTATATACAGTGATATGTCATCTCTTTTCTCAGCTCATCTCATCTGTCTCTCCCCTCTCGACCGGCGTTCTCCATCTTTTTCTCTCGCCTGCTCGCTCTGTCTGTTATCTTTCTGTCTGTCATTTCTTGCTAAGTTCTGTCTCTTCAGGTTGTCTACATTAATCTGTCTGTTTATCCATCTGTCTGCGTGACTCTCTCCTCTCTCCCATTCTTGTTTTCTTCTGTCTTTCCTCTCAAACACTTACTCTGACTCTCTTTAACCTTTGCTCTTTTCTTTTTCCCTCATTCTCTCACTTTCTCTCTCTCTCTCTCCCTTGCTGATTGTGGCCTCCCTATTGAAGCAGGATGGTGTGTCTCTACGCCCCGACAGCCTGTACACCCCCCGAGTATTAAACAGGAGCCAGGAACCAGGAGATGAATGTACAGCACTCTAGATTAATGAAGTGATTTTCAGGACAGTCCATATTACTGACAGACCCCTCAAATCACATGCACACAACTATACACACACATGCAGAGTTGTACACATATGCAGAAGCACATTCATGCTCCGGACTGGCAAATTTAAGCACACGAGCATCCACACACACACAAACACACTCTGGCTGCTTGCTGATGAAGGATAGACCTGTGTGTTAGGACAGGGCTGGGGGTGGGGAATAAAGCTACTGAGGAATGTGAGTGATAAGACATACACTGTAATCATTCTCTGCTATTCATTCACCCTCCCCGCCACTCCCTCTCAGCTCTCCATCTCCCCATCAACTCATCTCCTGTGTTTTATTACAGGGGTTTTCAAACTTTTTTTCTCAGGGGGACTGTATTTTCTCTCCAAGTTTCCCCTCTGCTGCTTTTGCTGACTGCAGTGCAGATTCTACATTATAAGCTAATGTAACAAAATATTACACTGCTGTTTTTTCAGAGAAGTGACCTACTGTGTCACAGTGTTTTTTTCATCCTGTTATTTGTTGGAGAGTCTTGGGAAGGATTTGGCAACGTCACACAGCTAATAGCTTTGGATACTAATTTTACAATAATTTGAGGACGGTTTTAAATCTTTTTGCGACTCAGGCCTGGACCCTGGCCCAGACTTTGAAAAATGGCACTCTAATGTATGTTGCTCTGATATGTTTTTGCACAGCGATGACGTGTAATCGGTCAGCTTTTTACACAAACAGCCTGTCTGTACTCTGTGCAGCAGAGTGCTGTGAGTAATATATAACTCCTCAAAGGATATTTGTATTTTCACATGCTCTTCGTGCCAAAAAGGGCCACAAATCTGACACATCTGATGATTAAGCAATTCCATATTTTGTATTTAAATAATTTTGGCCGCCATTTTGGTATTTTCTAAAGAACTATACCAGAGTGATTGACTGAAGTTTGAGCTACCTAACTATAAATCATAACCATTTTCAGATGGAGGCTAAACAGTATTTTTCCTACTGTTGTAGGCAGCCATTGGCTTCCATTCATTTCTGTACATTACACAGATCCATTAGCAGACTTAACCTTTCTTGAGCTGTGTATTCCATTACAGTGAACTTCTGCATACATTTTTGTCAGTGTTACATTAATGTGGCTTAGTATAGCAATGTAGCACATATTTAAAAAGTGTGTGCAGTGTGTTACCTCAACAATAACGCAAGCAAGTTTCAAGGGTGTGCTAATGGACTTTCTTATTGTACAAAAATGAATGGAATCCAATGGATGTCTGGATTGGTGGACTCAATTCATCCAAACTTCTATGGTCTACAAAATGGTTTGCTGTGATGTAAAGTATAAGCGATGCATGCAAAACAACTGCATCAGCATCAGCATCAGCATCAGCGACAGTGAGAAACTGCTGTTCCCCATTTACTGACAGGAAATGGCTTCTTTGGCATTATGAGTGAACTCACTCACTAAAACTCACTTACCGATCGCCCGTTCTACAGAAGACCTCATTTTTGGAAAGACAAATAGAAAAGCTTTATCCTAAATTTTTTATTTAGAATTTATTCTATATTAATAAGAGCAGACCTGACTCTACTGCCCCACCCCCCACCGGATTGCCCTTCCTGCCTAAATGTGATAGGACTTTACTAAAGGCCATCAGCGTCTATCAGTGTCAGGTATCTATATTGATATCCTCTTTCAGGGACCTAACTAGAAGGGGGCATTTGTGCCTTCTCTCAGCTTGCCACTGTGGCAACTAGATTGGGTTTGTGAGTTTGTGGCAACTTTTCTCTGTGACCAGCTCAGATATTGGGAGGGAGAGTGCTTGTTTTCCAAATTGAGATGAATGAAAAATACGGAAAATGAATAATCCTTGCATTTATGCGTTGGTCGATGCTTCTACACAGAAGAAGACAAGAAAACAATTACATGGTTTACCGTAAAACAGCTTAGCATGCACGTTAATGTTCATGGCATGTGTACAGTAAGTGTAACATGCAGGCTTTATGATCAATTCTTGTCCATAAATATCAAGTCCTGCAAAACATTATAACAAGTTTCAGTGAGGTGCTTGGCAGCTGTTAGTTACAATTAAGTTTGATCCATGGAACACACACAGCAGCCAATTGCATTCTCTGATAAGTGAGTCACTGGTGTTCATAAGCTAGTCCAGTGAAACTTTGTCTACATACATTGTCAAATAGTTTCTGGCAAGGTGTGTTTTTGCCGGCAGGAAAATTGTTAGGTCGATGGGCTGGGCATGTTGTTTTAATGCAGTGAGCTACTTTTCTTAAACCTGAAACTGATTTCTTTTTGCCCTCTTGTGGGCAGCAGAAACAAGTTGTGAACATTGACATATAATCACCTTCTAAATTGATATGGTGAACCTGTTAGCAAAGAGTTGCTTATTTACACATCCAGCATTTACAGAGCAACATTAGCAGTCATTTGGAGTCGTACGTCTGGCCACATGGCGAATGTAACTCCAATATTCACTCTCTTTTAGCTCTGTTTTGCTTCTCTACCAATCCTGAGGGAAATATCTGGCACTTTAGCTGCTAAATGCTCCACTGTGTTCACCAGCTGCTCTCTGACTGGGACTGTCTGCTGTTTGGTGCTGAGCAGGTAGTGTACAGTGGGTTTTTAAAGCTTTTTCCCTTAAAGCAGCTGCCTGCTGTGGCCCCAAAACAATGCTATGAGAGCGATGAGAGTGAACCAAAAGTTGTGGGCCGGACAGCTAAACAATGAGCTGAAACTCACTATAAAGCTCCGTAAAGCCGAGGGGAGCTGCAGAGTCAGGTGAGAATTCTCTATAGGTTCATCACTACAAGCGAACCCCTTTCACATTGTCACATTGTCATTTCATACATTGTTATTAGGAAAGGATCCATTATAGCAGCTCTAATAGTATGACAAGTTAACTTGATTATGTTAGTCATGTACAGCAACGGTTGTTATGCTAATGTGGACAGTAGAAATAGTAGAAATTGCTTTAGCAAGATAGTCACATTGAAACAAGCAGTCCCTCACGATATTTAATTAATTCATCATGAGACTGGCTAACAGATATTTCATCTGGGGTATTCTTCTCTGTGACAGATGCTTGCATAGTCTATACAGGTTTACAGACACACCTTCAGCTCAGCGTCTTCTGGCCTCCATTATGTGTGGAAACAGTGCTGTGTGTGTCCATGTGATTGTGCAGTACTTTTACTGTACAGTAAGTGTCCGCCATGCACCGGTGTACATGTAGAGCTGCCTGTGGAGATGGCTTACACTGATGGGCATTTTCACATGTAACAAACACACACACACACACACACACACACACACACACACACACACAGAGAGGGATGGAGGGGCCATGCTTAGGGGTTCAGGTATTGTTCCTGACTTAGCTGACAGCCAGTGACCCCGACACCGACATACGCTCCATCCAAATGAACATCTCTCTCTCCGTGTCAGCTATCCATCTCTGTCAATCTCTCTGCCAGCTGTCTATTTATGCTCTCTGCCTGTAACCTATCTATCTCTGTGTTTATCACTCTCTCTCTGTCTGTCTCCTCATGACTCTCTCTCCCCCTCCGACTCACTCCCTCACTCGCTCACTCTCTCACCCCGCTCACTCTCTCACTGTCTGTTTTTGAAGTCCTCTATATCTTTGCCCAACTCTTCGTCAAAGTCAAGGTTTTTCGCTCTCACTCAGTTTTAGCCCTCATCAGTTGAGTTTCATTGATGTTTTCCTGGACGCCCTCTGCTTCCCACCAAGGTCTTTCCTCCTCCACCTCCCTCTCGCTCTCTCACACACACACATACACTCTCGCTGAGCCAAACACTCTGTCTTCACAGTCACTCTGAATCTGCACAGAAATCAGGAACAATTTGTGAACAAAAGGTTATATTGGAAACATAAAAAGCACTAAAATGCAACAGGATTTTAATTTATTCCCAACAGAAACACCCATGCACACCAAAAATTACATGTAATAAATAATTATGCTATTTTATCAAAAAGTGCATAAGAGGAATACTGCATAAGATACATTTCAACAATTTATATCAGGCGCTTCATTTCTGCTCACAATAATTGAAGAGCAGAATGCATAGAATTTCTACGTCATATTGTGATTATATTTTTAGATTAACTCAGCTCAGTGAGCTGAAGTAATACAGTGGAGTCTGGTGGGGGCGGGCATTGGCTCCTGTGGCCTCCATATTCTCAATGCAGCTTGCATTTGCAACTTTTATTTTGCTGAAAAATGTGTCTTAAATATGTGCATATGTTTTCTTTTTTGTGAGTGAGCGTGTGCATGTAGAGTGATGTGTCTTATTTGTGTGATGCATGCATGCAGTTATGTGCATGATAAAGTGTATGCTGCTGTGTGCATGTGCCACTGGGGCAGTATATATCTGCATTGGCTGTTTACTGCATTGCAGGAGATCTGTCCCAACTGGCGAGGGTACAGCCTCCCGGTGTGAGCGCCTCATCTCGTGGAGGACGCAGACGTCAAAATCTGCTTTCTGCCTTAAGAAACATTACAGCCTGCATCTCCCTCAGTGATTATTAACAGAGAAGCTGAGATTATAAATGAGTCGCAGTTTCACAGAGTGATGACGGAAGTGACAGCACCAACTGGCAAACTTTTCCTTCTCACTCAGCATTTCTTTTGTCTTTGTTGCTGTTTGTCTCTGTTTGTATGTTTCGTGCTGATTGTACGAACAGCTACTGCACGTGTTCACACGGCTGTAGAGAGGTTTTCTTGTAGCTATCTTTGTTTGTGTACATATGGTCTCTGAGGTAATTATGACAACGCTGTAATCTGTAAATATAACCCTGAATTATCACCGTAACAGATCCATTGTAATGTAATTTTGTGTTCAGGTGAATCACATAAACGCACACTTATATGGTAATTTGCTCATGCTACTGTATAACTTAGTCAACATTATGAGCACACTTGTAACATAACTGCCCACAGTTTAGTCTCTAGTCTGTACTCCATGATATAATAAATAACTTCTGCGCTAACTGCTCTCACCCTGGAGAACAGCTGATTCTGAGTCTATATTGTTGCTGTGACCATGACAAAAACAACAGAAAAAAATCTTAATTAATTATTAATATCTAATTATGTTTTGTCCAGATTAAAAACTATGTGTAAAGCTTTACTTATGGGAAATGTAATTTTTCGTCTCTGGCGGGGTGGATAACCAGCATTGGGTATTTTATTAAGTTTGCTATTAAAACACAAATAAACCACAGGGTACAGCCTCAGAGAGGTACAGTATGTAGTCAGATCTTTACTGCTGATAGACAGATAGGCGAATACTGCGAAAGAAACCACTGAACTGAATGCTCATGTAAGCGCACCGTCATTCCGAATGTCAAGTTATCTGACCTTACCTTACTGAGTCGTAGCCCAGTTGTTGAAAATCACTGGTGTAACCTGACACCAAATTCACACACATTAATTACGCAAATGCGCACAAAACAATATGAACATAGCTCACAGTCATAATACATAAAAACATCCTGCCACATGTATATATATATATATGTACATAACAATCATGTTATATAAATCATGTTATATGATCGCTCTAGGCCACAGTGTCTCTTTAGGCTTTGACTGGATCTTTATCTTGTTATAACAACATACCAACTTATCATAATGAGAAAACTTTCTTCTTTTAATAACATCAGTTGATTTGTCATTATAATGAGAGAGATGTGATTGTTTTGATGTGATACGTACACTCCATAGCAATCTGGGAAAATGCAGGACTTGCGAAAGTAGGCTGAATCTATTTTTTTCAGACTGCATGTGGAAAGACGTGGATCAGAACTCTTACAAAGACATTGTTTTTTTTGGACAAATGGGGATTTGTTTTTCTGAAAGTTTCCAGTTCAAATTCACACACCACACTTCTGGTTGCTGGCTGGCCCAGAGCTGCAACATTTTGTATGTTAATGATTGTATAAACTGTCAGTAAAAAGCCCACCAATTGTCAGAAATTGCCCCATGTAGTGCATACAGTTTACAGAGGTAAATTCACACACATTTAAATCTTAGGTTAGAAAATACTTTAAATACTATATTAAAGTCCTCATTACTTTTAGCCTTTTAAAGGTGTTAAGATCTCATACATTTTTGGCTTTTCATTTTCTACATGCAAAAATGGTGCCTATTCCCATATATGTGTATGCATCCAGATCTGTACAATTTCTCTTTCCATGCAGTGGTAGATTTTGTGTAATAATGATAAAGTTTAACAATGTCGTTACACAAGAAGTGCAGTTTCTTGTTGAGTTTCTTGTTAAAATAGAATAAAATGCCATTACAACATGAAAAATATCTTGTTATAACATAATACAGATCTTATTGAAAGGACAAATTGTTGTCACTATAGTGAGCAGCAATACGCTGTTACCAGAATGATCTGGCGGCTGATTTAGAGTCATTCTGATTTTTGTAATGTCTATTGCACTGACTGTGCACCTTTCAGAAAAGAATATTTTACTGATATTCACACGCAGGATAAATACATCATGGATACCACAATATAGACAAGTCATTATGTGTAATGTGAAGCTGTTGTAGAGCTATTTCAGACAGAAGCTGGAAAAGTATTTGAGGCTGTAGCTGTGTGTCTCCTGTGCAGTAGCTTCCCCCGCATCTACTGACAATGGTGTAATGTGTTTTTCACTGCAATAACAGACTAGAGTGGATGTGGTGTAACCGAAAATGGAACCAAGTGAGAAGTGGTAATGAAATGTTTCTATTTGGTTGATAGAGATGATAATGCAAACAATTCCCACCAGCGGATTTTTCTTTTTTCCCCCTGTTGCACGGAATTGTAGTTTGTAGCACAAAATCACCTGGGGACAAGGTTACATGGGCATTATTAAGCATCAGTTTGCTTTGTGCTTGGCCCTCTCGACCCTCTTCCTCCTTGGAACATGCAAACGTTAACAGCGAGATCAAAGCATTAACATTCTGAGGAGAATGTGCAATGTGTGTGTGTGAGGGGGGGGGGATTGGCTACTGAAGGTCTGGTATCAGTCAAACTGTCTTCTTCACGCATGGGTGATTGGCCTCGCCTAAGGCCTAACGTGGAATACCGACAGGAGGGGACGAATGAGTGGAGGAGGAGGAGGAGGAGGATGTTGACGTGAGAGGAGGAGAGAAGAAAAAGGAGCAAGAGAGAAGAGAAGAAGAAAGAATAAAAGGTGGGGACATCTTCTCTGTCTCATCACAGCCAGGGGGACAAAAGTCAATTTAACAGCAATCACTTGGCTGATAACAGCCACCCTGTAACCTACTACTCCCTCAATGACTCCATCTCATCCCTCCCTCTCTCCCTCTCCCCCCTCTTTTGCTGGCCATCCCCAAGGAGTGCTATCATGTTTTCTTTCTTGTTTCCCGACTTTAACACGTCCATTCATTCACTCCTTTGCTTCTTGTTTATTCTGCTCTTTTCAAACGTCTCTCTTTTTTTCTACTTTCTTTTCTTTTCTTTCTGTCTCCACTTTTCTCTTTGGTGTCAAAATCCCAGAATCACAGCCATGCAAGCAAGTGTGTTGCTCATCTTTCATGAGTAAAGAGAGAAAATTAAACACACTCACCAGTCTCTTTCTCTTTTACACACACACATACACAGAGATGCTATAAACCCTACAAATTGGCAAGGCCTATTTTAGTCTCCTGTGAAAGTTTAGTAAACTCAGCTGGCCCTTTGGCCCACATCCTCTTGCTGCCTTATCCTTAGCTTTTGTGTGTGTGTTTGTGTGTGTGTAGCACACGGCCAGCTACATCACAGGCTGACAGAGCCCTTTCCTTTTATAGCTGCCCCCTGAGTAACCAGCCCAGAAAAGGGAAGAGGACAGGGGACAGACACCGTGTCACATTCTCACACACACCTGCTCGGTAAGACACACACATATATGTACACACTCCGACACAAACTTACACGGTTGTGCACATGTTACACACAATCAGCAGTGCACTGGTACACACAAACATGGAACTACAGCTCATATGCACACAGAAATTCAAAAGTGCACACATGTATAGAAACATTTTAATGCAACTAAACACAGAAATAGAAACACATTAAAGTATACTGTACATTTCTGGTATGACACACACACACACACACACACACACACACACACAAAGGCCAGACACATTCATGTGCACATAACAATAAAGGTGATCTCTGCTCTGCATTAAGCTGAGATATACAGTTCCTCTTCATGCTGCTGATCTACATGTTTTCTAATTAACAACGATAATTCCTACCTCGACTCTATTTACTGCTGTGGTAATAGGGGATATCATGACAGGTATTAACCCAATTATCATGAGAATTATAGCCCCCTCCATGCCCTAGCTGTGTTCCAGTGTGAAACAGTAACCATCACCATCCATCCTGCCTCGATAACAAAGCCCATTAGGAGCCTCACAGCCACCGTTATGGCCCAGTGGATGTTTGCATGAGAGGAATTAAGCTTTATCTAAATAGCTCATGTTGAGTTTAGAAGTATCCAACTTTTATAAGGTGTTTCTGTGTTTCATTATGCCTAAATAAACCAATAAAGTAATGTGAGAAGAAGTCATCTGGACTAGTGGGAACACCAGTGAACCATCCAACCCGTTCTCATTCCTAGGTCGTCAAATACCGACATTTTGTCTCCCTTTATCCTCTGTATGAGACGCAAAGGGCTTTCAATTAACTCCAATGTAAAACCATCCTCGTCAATATTAGACACTCGGAGGAACTGCTCCGGCCGTCCATTCACTCCAATATTAACCTGACCGCAGAGCTACAAGATGCTGTGAGCATTAGTCCCAGTGAAGAAACGTCGCCCGGAAGTATGTTCCTCACTGTTAATTCCCATGTAAAGGTTTCTTTCAATGATATCCTCAACAATTCTCGAAAAAAAAAAACCCCACATAAGTGTATGAATCCTGACTTGACTTGCCCTGACTTTTCTCGTGCCACCAGCAGGTCAAGTCTTTCACTTATCCAGTGAAATATTTCAACATCTACAACATGGATTGACACACATTTTGGTACAGCTATTCATGGTCCCCAGTGGATGTGTCCTAATGACTTTTGGCAGGCCAAAATTTCAATTTGTCTAATACTTTGATTTATGACAAAATACCTGCAAAACTAATGATATTACTATCAGCCTCAGCTGTAGGCCTACTTTGTGTTTTGTGCTAATTAGCAAATGTTAGCATGCTAACATGCTAAACTAAGATGGTGAACATGATAAACATTACCTGCTGAATATCAGCATCCTGTCATTGTAATTGTGAGAAAAGTTAGCATTTAGCTTTAAGAACCGCTGTGCCTAAGTACAGCCTCACAGAGCAACTAGCATGGCTGTAGACTGTTTCAGTCTGTCTCTTCTTCTAGTGCCTTTTTGGCTTAGTTATGTACTGAACTGAATGAAAGTGCACTAGTCAGCAACTTACTGATGCGTGTGTGGAGGTGGGTATTGGTAGCTGTCAGCTGCAGAGGGAGAGGTGGTGGAGTGGCTCAGGTGAGCAGCATCAGGGAGAGGTAATTGGCCAGTAAAAACGAAGTTCAGCACGTCCTGGACCTGAGAGCAAAACTCCACACGTTAGGGCAGTTGTCATGGGTGAATTTGCTCCAGGCTCAGGAGCGCCAACAACGCCTGTACAACAGAAAGGCTAGATTAAGAAAATTCGGAGATAAAGTGCTTGTATTACTCCCTTCATGCAGCTCCAAATTACTCGCCAGGTGGCAAGGACCCTTTGTGGTCACATGGCGCATGGGCGACATGGACTATGAGGTTGTGCGGTCTGATAGGGGAGGGGCAACGCAGATCTACCACCTCAACCTCCTAAAAGCATGGAAAGAGGCGGAGCTGGTAGCTCTGGTGACAACGGTGAGCGAGAGAGATGAGTTGGGGCCTGAGGTTTCAAAATCAGCCAGTGCGCCTTGCTCTCTTTTGACAACCATCTCACACTGTCCCAGAACAGTTTTGCCGTTGCGGGTCGCACCAACCTCATAGACCATCACATTGAGACTCACCCGGGAGTGACGGTGTGTTCACGGCCCTACCGGTTGTCTGAGCACAAACGGAAAATGGTTCAGGAAGAATTAAAGGCCATGCTGAAGATGGGGGTAATAGAAGAGTCCAACAGTGCCTGGTGTATCCCCATCGTTCTTGTAGGCAAGAAGGATGGTACCATACGGTTCTGTGTGGACTACCGCAAAGTGATGTGTCGTGATTTGATGCCTATCCGATGCCTCGGGTCGACGAGCTCCTGGATTGGTTAGGCACCGCTCGTTTTTTCACAACGCTGGATTTGACCAAGGGCTACTGGCAGATTCCCTTGTCTCCAGAGTCTAAGGGAAAGACGCCCTTCTCCACTCGGTACAGGTTGTACCAATTTACCACACTTCCGTGCGGGTTGTTTGGGGCACCGGCCACCTTCCAACGCCTCATGGACCGAGTGCTGCGTCCGCACGCTGCATATGCAGCCGTCTACCTGGATGACGTTATCATCATCATTGAGGCAGGTCGGTCTCACCGCCAACCCGAAGAAGTGTGTGGTTGGACAGAGGGAGATACGGTATCTGGGGTACCACTTGGGTGGAGGGCAGGTGCGCCCCCAGATAGACAAGTTCATCCGGCAGTTCATTCCCAACTTCGCAGAGCTGACCAGTCCCTTGACCGATCTCACCCGGAAATGTGCCTCAGATCCGGTTCAGTGGACAGAGCGGTGCCTACTGGCATTCGAGAGGGTAAAACAAGCCCTCTGTGGGGAGCCTCTCCTCCACACACCTAACTTTTCTCTCCCTTTTGTTCTGCAGACTGACACTTCGAACAGAAGAGTGGGGGCTGTTTCGTCCCAGCAGGTGCAGGGTGTCGACCGCCCAGTTGTAAACATCAGGGATGCAGATGGCCGTGGCCGACTTCCTCTCCCGTTCCCGTTGGGAGGGGGGGTTAGACCGGATGGCTCCTCGGCCTAAGTCGGGCGGTGGGGGTATGTGGAGGTGGGTATGGGTAGCTGTCAGCTGCAGAGGGAGAGGTGGTGGAGGGGCTCAGGTGAGCAGCATCAGGGAGAGGTAATTGGCACAGCTGAAACTGGTTAATTAATTATGCTCTCCCTAAATACAGTAGCATGAAGAGCACCTGAAGAGAGCCACAACAGCCAGCCAGGGTGGCTGGCTTTTCTGGACAGAGGCAGAGGTGCAGTCGGAGGAACCGCTGATGCTAGAAGGAAAGATTTTGTGTGGAGAAAAAGAAAAGAATAAAGAATATTACATGAAAACGTGGTCTCAGCGTGTGTCTCAGAGCAAAGGGAACTCACGGTAGCACGATTCTGCTACAGCATGTTTGAATGACAATGTGAGCTAATGAACAAACTACTGTACATATACAGTACACTAACTATGAGGCTTTAAACTGAACTGGATGATACAATCTGAATCAGCAAAGTGATTCAAAATTTCCATCTGTGATAGAAAATATCTATATTATTGTATTCTATTTTATTGACCTAAATTATTTGATTCTCTCGTAGTCATCTGGACACTGTTTTCAGAATCAAGACGTTTCGGATTCTGAAAACAGAATGTTTTCGGACGTTTCGGATTCTGAAAACAGTGTCCAGATGACTACGACTGAAACCTTTTCTACGATAGAACACTCCTGGACAAATGAGGGACTACACCGTTTTATTTGATTCTCTCTTCATCATTGTCTCCAGAGTATGAAAAGCTAAGGTGTTAACTAAAAGCCACCTCACACTCTTGAGACACATGGGCTTCCTGTGTGCCTCCCCTCGGGGTTTGATATATGAAGTAGCCCGTATAGTGCATGACAACATTAGTATGAACAGTAACATCAATCTGGCCTCTACAACACATGAGCAGTGATCCACTCTAACATATGGATGAAGCGACACAGAGGGTAGGGAGAGAAGAAGCATGTGAAGGATCTGATTGTTAGGAGAGGATGGATTTTTAGAGGGGAAAGTCAATTACGGCTCACAAAGCACTTGGTTAAAATATCAAGGTCGCCATACGGTGATAGGCCCTGTATCCGTGCTGTGTCAAAATGCCATTTTTCATCGCTTTGTGTCTCTTCTGGAGGTCAAACCCATTTGGGCTTCATTTATTAACCCTAAAGTGCTGCTGCTGGCAGGAGCTGGGCTCTCAGCGCTGAGGGGCTGGGAAGCAAAGCAGAGGTCAGCCACAGGGAGGGAGAGCAGTGTACCGGTGCATATATGTGAGTATGTGTGCAGCAGTGGGTGGATGTGAACGTGTTTATGTATGCGCGTGCACATTTAAGTGATACTCCATCCATCCATCTAATAGAGTAACACTTACGGGCACAGTGTGATGGACTGAAGGGACACTGAAATCCACACAAACTCAATCTGCACTTATTGTCAATAAACATTAGAGAGATCATCAAGGAAAAGCAGGGGACGGTTGTTTTTATCGCAATAATGACACAGTGCTTTAGGAGATTAAAAATCAATGGAGCCCAGCAGCTCGCTGAGACACTTTTAGATGTACAGTGTCCACACGTCTTTTCCATTCCCGCCACAGAGGTCAGAGGTGAAGGTAACTCCATTGCTCTGTCAATAAGGAGCAATGTTTCTTTGTTGGAGGACTGAACAGATGTGAAAAGAATTCTTTTCAAGACTGCGTGAATCCACTTTGGAGAAACTAAATACTCGGTAACATTGTTCAAAATCTATAACATATATTAAGAAGATCTTGTCCTTGAAAGCAGCATCAGTTTGTCAGAAACTTAAGTCATCTACTATCCTTTCACACTTTAAAGGTAAATGGATTTCATAAGTCTGCAGTGGCTAAATATAAATTAAGAAGTATAGAGTTGCCAAGTGGGAGGGGCTGCTTGTTCTGGAAATGTTTAAAGAAAAATTCAAAAAACAATATCCTCAATGTTATTTAACACAGAAACATGGGGCTCTCCCAGATAGTGTAAAGATCCTGTAGGTTTATGTCATGGCCACCAGTTTTAATTATTTCAACTTTTCTGAGAAATCATGTTTTTTCCATCATTTTGGCATGGCAGACAGGTGGAAATACTACAATACCCATGAGCCCATGGAGAAGAAGCCAGTCAGGGATGCGAATCGGAGCGGTAGGGAATTCAAAACGCAGTGTCGTTGCAGTTGATAACAAAGCGCCATCCCTGCTAAATTGTATCAAAACTGCCCCAAAATTTTAAATTGAATTGATTAAAGCTGTAGTTCTCGTCCGCCGTTAGCAGCTCACATGACAGAATTATAAGCTGAGCAGAATCCTCGTCGCTGCTCAGATTTTTTGAAAGCTTCCTCAAAGAAGAGCCTTTTCTTTCAAATCTAACTGTTTCACCATTTGCTGAAGGTCTATTCGTATCCCAGAGCTCAGCCCACTATCCCGAGGAATAACGTCCATATTGGATGATTCCGCCCCTCACGATTTACGTCCACTTAAAATAGATACAGGTGGATGTACAAGCACAGTAGCAGATACACATGCTACATGAAAATACTCTTTATTTTTCATGAGCAGGTTGCAGGGCCTTTTCCTATCATGTCTCCTTCCTCTGGAGTAACCTCCCTGCTGACATCGGACAGTCTGACTCCACTGAGGCTTTTAAACCCAAACATAAAACCATAGGTGTCATTTACACTGGGGACGCTGGAGACATGTCCCCACCACTTTCTGAAAAGCATAATTTGTTAAAAGAATAAATAAAAAATCAAATCAATGATTTGAGTTTGTTTTAAAATGAACATGGATAATAAGGTTTAAATATCACATATCGATATTTAAACCTTATGATCATTATCATATTATCATGATTGGTTGAACTTGACTCATGAACTCTTGTGAACGTTAATAAAGTATGCAGCATCGAAACAACAAGACAGTTTAACTTAACATCTAAAGGTAATGTTGATTTATTATCTTTAGCTGATGTTGTTAATGCTTTTCCTTCAGTTGTTTCTATTTTGTCATATTTTAGTGCAGTGATATTAGATATTGCTTTCTACAGTAGATGTGATTTTGGCATTAGTCGATTGACATGGTGTTGCGGCCGTGGATGTGATGGATGACTGTTACTTCGACATTGCGGTTGACATTGTTGTTATTTAGTATTTTCATATTGTCGACTCTGTAGTAGCCTAGGCTATGCCCTTTTGATGTTCCATTATGCAATTTTTTTGCCGACCCGCGGTAATTATCTACTCTGACCTCATACCGAATCCCCCATTTCATTTCCTAAAATTGCATATGAAGACCGTCGAAAAATCATCTGAGACCTTATGTCCCCACCACTTTTCAATACAAAGTGAGGCCCTTGCTTAAATCTTTTTGCCCTAGCTTATTCTTTGATTACTTCAGGCCATGTACCTGTTACCATTAACTATAAGCCTAGTACTTATAGTCCACGTTTGTCCTGTCGACGAGTGTACTGTAAACTTTCTGAAAAGCACTGCATCGCTCTAACCCTGTTTGTTTGTTATCCCACAAGCACATAAGCGTCCAAGCTATGTGCTTATCTCTCTTTCTCCCTTTCTCTCTCTCCCTAGTTTCTCCTCCCTGTCCTGTCTTTTCACTCAGAATTCTCTGTGCTGGACCATCGGCCGTCCTGGGACCTCTCTCTCTCTCCTGGCTGTTGGTGCCTCATTCCAGATGTTTTGGATCTGGATCTTTGTCCTCCAGGAGATTCAGCCTCTCCTCTTGTCTCGCATGTTGTCCTTGTCTCTCCCTCCCTCTGTGTGTTTCTTTCCTTTCTCCTATCGTGTGAATGGTGAGCTTGAGCTTTGCCTCTTGTGCGTTTGTGTAGTCTGTCCTCATCCAGGTCTCCATGTTAGAGAGGTGGTTGTGTGGCTCAGGTCCTATCTGTTTCGCGGCACCAGGAAGTTGCTTGATGTCCTCGTGGAGCCATATTCTTCATATATGTTTACATGTTTTACAATCCATCTATAATTTTGTTATCACAGTTGTCCATACTCTAATTTTACTATGTTGGTCTATTCTGTACACATGACATCTATTTCCTGTCTGTCCGTCCTGTGAGAAGGATCCCTCTTCTGTTGCTCTTTCTGAGGTTTCTTCCATTTTCTTCCCTGTTAAAAGGGTTTTTTGGGGGAGTTTTTCCTTATCCGAATCGATTCATCCTGTGGGGAGAATGAATGTGTGTACCAAATTTCATAGCAATCAATTTCACTCAGACCACAAATGTGAACCTCATGGTGGAGCCAGAGGTAAAGTCATGGAGATCTCCAAAGACATTAGGATTCATCGTTTGGGAACCATGAATGTCTGCACAAAAATTTTCAATGTTAATGGTGGTTTCAGTCTTCTGTGTCCATTGTGTTGAGCGTTGGCATGTTTGATTCATGTGCTGCTGGTCCTTGTTTGTTCTACTGAAAAGTGTAAGTGAGCTCATTGTGAAGGGCTGTGATCGATCAGTCAATGTAGTGTACATTAGTTTGCGTGTGTCTGAGTGTGTACATGATTACATGTATGTTTGTGCATGTCTTTATGTCACCCTGCACTCTCCAATTCTGGCTTGTTGGTATGAAGTGGTCTGAAATGAACAGAGTCCATTAACACCTTTCTCTCTAAAGGTGATCCGGTGCTGACTCAGGTTCTGAGAAGGAGGAAATGATTCTTGAAGGACAGTCTGTCGATGATGAAGTCCCCCTTTACGACCCCCAACCCCTTGAGTGAGGGATTGTGGGATTGGCACTTCAACCCCACCCCTGCCCCCTCACAAAAGGGAACCGAACTGCATAGGGGAATAAAATGCTGATCTAAAAAAAATAAACCAGGAGGAAACCACTTGGGGGTCAAGGAGACGAGAAACGCAAAGAGAGAGGTGTAATGATTTAACTCAACTATAACACTTTTTACGAGAGAAAGAAAGGCCAAAGGAATGAGTGAGTTGAAAAAAAATAAGATGGAGAGAGGGGAAAAGGGAGTCTTAGGGAGCAAAAAGAAGACAAAAATAGCCAGGAAGATAGATGAGTGTGTGAACAAGATAACACAGAGAGTAGAGGGGATAGAGAGTGATGTGTATGAGCAAGAAATACTCTGATATTATCCCACACTCTCTTTATGACAGTTTTTCAGTGATAAGAGGTGATAGCCGGGGTGTTAAAGGTGTTGGCTTGAAAGAGAGATTGAGAAAGAAAGAGAGAGAAAAAGAGATAGAGATGTAGAGAGAGAGAGGGACTCAGATTAAATGGAAAGGGGATGGTGACATCACTTAGGAGATGAAACCAGCCAAAGAATAGTGTGCCCTTCAGGCTAGGGAACATATTGTCACACACACACACACACACACAGTTGGACTAGTATTATCACTCAGTCTCTACATATTTTACCTGGATACCGAACTATCTGATCACAACTTTTTATTTACACCACATTTTTAAATACATTGTCATTTACATTTTTTCTCCATACTATCATCACAGCTCATTTTGCATGTGCACTATGCAAAGCCACGAGGTAAAGGCTGTCACTTTTTCAAACAAGACTACGGGCTCTATTTACGTCGCAGATGGCAGTAAAGTGTGCAACAGTGCACAATTTTATTTCTCATCACAATCATTCATACAATAACCATCTGCAGTTCCACTACAGATACCACCTTAGTGCTATAATTAAAATGAAAGCAGAATTTAAAATGTGGCGGAACAAAATAACACTTGTTTCAGAGAACACCACTGTAAAATTTAACCTAAACAATCTCGGTCGCACTTTATTTTACGGTAAACTAATAAGACGTACTTTGTATCAAATTAGACCGAAACTATAAGTAATATGTTCTTTATTAGACATTAAACGAACACAGTTGTACCCTAATTAGACACCATACACCTAAATTATGCAGTAATTACAAACCGCATATAATGCCGTATTAGACCCAAAACATACTATACTATAATACTAGACACTAATATACCAAATTATACTCTAATAAAAAACCAAATAGGAGATCATAATACACAATTAAACACCATTTTACAAGATCAGTCTAATTAAATCAAATACGATACCATATCAGATCCAAAATATGCAACAGTTAGATGCTATTCTACCATTACTAGCGTGGGAAAGCAGAAGGCAAAATGTGAGAGAAAATATCTTCCTTATTGTTCTTTTGCTAAAGCTGCATTAGACATGACACTGGGACAGCCTGTATACAGTTTTCATTGGACTCTTCTTCGATGACGAGGTGGAGTGATGACAGATGAGAGTGGATGTTGCTGGAGTCCTTCAGCTCAGAGAGAGTCATGATGTTTCTACCCCATGGGAGCTACTTCCTCACATAGCTTACTCTGGCTGAAAACCAATGGCGATGTGAGCCAGACCACTGGGGGCCATAGAAATGTGTAAATGAGCATTTTAATACAGATGGGATCATGCATTACCCTTATTCCTACAAATGAATTGTACCAAATCCCCATTAGACATACTGAATCCTGGCAAGGATATTTCTTAGCCCCAATGTATATTTACATTATCCTGATTGCTGAAGCCAAAATCCATTTCATTCACCCCAGCTGATAGGCAGGGACACAGATGTACTTTAGATGAATTTGCAGCAAGGCCTGATGATAATTGCCTTGAAATAAAAATTTCAGTGGACCTGATGCAATTGTTGGCCCATGAACAACCTACCCAAACCCAATGTGTTATTTTCAAAATTCAAAACCTAAATTAATTTTCAAAAAAGAAAACCCAATCTGAAAGGGATCTGAGGACAGTCAACCGGACGACCTTGCCCTCTCAACGCAGAGATAAAGTGGTTCTGAGTGTGTCCTAACAGTGTGGAAGTCAGTCACACACTGACCGTAGTTGCCATGCGCAGTTGTAGAAAGAGAGGTTTAAGGGGCTCCCTGGTAGCTCACCTGGTAGAGCGAGTGTGTGTCCACCAAGTGTCCCCACCACAGGGTTCAAATCCATCCCTCTGTCTTTCTTCAGCTGTTCCTATCAAATAAAGGCAAAAAATAACATTAAAGAAAGAGTTTTAGAAAGAACCTTGGCATCGGGCCATGTGGTGACATGGTTGCGTGTAACCCAACGATAATTTGTTTAACAAATCCAAATAGAGAGAGAACAGCAACACTGGCAGCTGCAATGATGCTTCACCAATTAACAATCAGCAGAAGAGCAGCAATACATGTCATGTCAGTACATACAGAAAAATAGACCCCGGACTTGCAGCAATACAAGACCCTCTATTAGACTGAATATAATTATTAGCCCTGGCCCGACTCGAGTTGAGTGGACCCGTATAGAGACCTCTGTATTACCCAAGGACCTCGGGACCATCAGGTATGTAATACTTGTAAAGGTTGTCCGCAAAGTCCATAATCTGTTTAGTAAAAACGTAAACCACAAAAGTGGTGCAGTAGATGAGAGATTGTCAAATGAGCTTTAAATGCTTAACTCACAAGTTCAAGTCTACAGTAGCGTGTGGATTTGATGCATAATAATAATGATCTGCAGCAAAAAAAGCTTTGCAGACACAGGATACAGGTTTGATAGCATTTAAAATATACAGTATATATTACTAGCAGTAAGCCGACTGTTTGGCTGTGATTATGCTTTTGGAATTTGAAAAATAGAAATGTACTTGTGAGAAGCAGCTTATTCTGCTCATTACAGCATGTTACCAGCTATGAATGAAATAAACTCATTGTAGCTGTCCATGCTGAAGCGCTGTGATCTATTTCTCTGAGAACTCCAGAGAATGTAAAAAAGATAGTGATCCGTGAAGGAAGCGATGTTGGAGCCAGTGTAAAAACAACCGCAGAGTGCACTGATTGAAACACATTGTGGGACTGCGATCCCTAATGCTAGTTGTCATCTTTCTGGAACCAGTGTCACAAAATAGTAATTTGGAACAATATCAGTTATATCAGCCAGCAAGATAGTAATCAGTCCTGGATTTCCTTCAGCCAGTGCCACAAGTGATTAGAGTTGGGACATTTCATGCTGTGCGCTACATAGTGTTCCAATCAGAGCAAGTTATTAGCAAGCCAAACTACATTACAGTGGTCAAAATAATAATTTATCTTTGCAAATGATCTTCTCTGACTTTTACATGACTTGACCGAGTAATATGGAATCTTGATTTGGGTCAATGCATTTGTAACAAATTATAAAATTATGAAAACCCTTGAATTGATGTGAATTTTAGTCATTTTATCAATTTATTTATTTACTTTATACATTTATTTGATACTGAATTCAACAGCAGATTAATAATTTTTTAGAGGCAGTCCCTCCCCTTAATGTCAACAGTGGCATGAATAAACACATGCTAAACCTCTTGGGCTTATTCAGCCCGTCGATTCCAAACGGCAACAACTGTGGAGAGTTATGATTCGTTCGGGGAAAAGGTAATCTATCACTGTGAACATGACGCCAGCAATTGAATTTTGCAAAAGGGCATGAGAACATTAATATCTGGCTGTAAACCTTGTTTAGAAAAGGAAATGGTGTCTTTCTTTACACCTCTGATTTCTGTCAGCATAAATTAATGTTAATGTTTGTGGCAAAGACATTTTTTCCTGGAAATTATGTTAGGGTTATCTTAAATTTGAGGAAGCATTCACAACATGATGGCCCTTGTGCTACAGAGTAAACTTGTTACTTTTGGAGAGTTTTGTACTATGGGTTGTTTCTAGCTTGAACTCTAGACAAGAAACCAACATACTGTATGTTGAAAGCAAATATACCTTTATTTTCCGCAGGTGTAGGCTGCCATACACAGTCATGTACTAGAAATAACAAGGGGTTATTTTTGGTTGAAGGGTAAAATTGAAAAAATGAAAGAGTAAATATTTTCTAACTTGTGATGCACAAGTTGGATGTTGGCTGGTGCATTTTTCTCCGGGGTGGCTATACCACAAATCAAGCAAACATTTACTGAGGTATCGCAAAGCATATAAAGCATTTGTGTCACTACATGAAGTTAGCCAAGCCTTCTTACTAAACCAGCTCCTTGAAAACGACAGAGTATATTGTCTTCCTGTCTTTGGATTGAGAGTCAGATTGTTGTTGAATTGTGATGTCAGTCTGATCAGGTCCAAGCTCTTTGACTCTGCTCTTTGAGCTTCTCTTGCAATTTTCTTCTCTCAAAAGGTTAGTACGTTGTCTGTCCAAAGGTTAAGAAAATGTGCCTGCCAATACATCTAAAGCTCACTAAACACATTGTATCTTGTTTGTTTAATCTTTACATAACAGGAACAATTTCTTGGCCAGGCAGTGACTTCTTGAATAATCAAATTTCCCAAAATGTTAAACTATTGCTTTACCAAGTCAACAGTATAAATTTGCAGTTGGGTCCAATTCAAGCAGTTCTGGACTTGTCTGCAACACACAAACCACAACTGTACACACACACTGTGTGATCAAGATGCTCATTTGAGAACACACTTTTCCAAACTGCCAAACACTCCAACTCAGTCAGTGTTATTCTTCAGTAAAATTTTCCTTCAGGTGCATTCATTACCATCCTTCTGTGATTTAACTTCTTAATTTTCTTGTAGTTTTAATATTTTTAGGGAAAATAGAGAGTAGTCATTTTTGAATGAAATCTAGACTGGGAATTCAGCAGAAACTACACCAGAGTTTATATTGAAAACTAGAACTATATCTCATATTTGACACCACCTTGCCTCCTTAAGATTTTTCTCTCTCTCCCCCTTCCTCTCTCTTTTCTGATTTCTGTTTTTCTTCTTTTTTCTTGTCTCTTCACTTAGTAGCTCTTGTAGACTAAACGTTGACATTTTTCTCAGGCCTGAGGACTCTGATCAGAATATTCATAGACTATTGATTATTTCAGCTCAGGAAATGGAGACTGCCCCTCCACACTTCTTTGGTTTTACACACCCCTTCCCCAATCTTCGCTTAATGTGTCTGTGAAGAGAGAGCTTAAAGGTTAATTGATAGAAAGAAGTAATAGCTGAGAAAGAAGTGGGTGAAGCTGGCTACAGGAGTTTATTAGTGACTCCAGCTGTCTACCAAACTGATACTGTGTGTGTGTGTGTGTGCCAATTTTAATTTTGGAATTTTGGAATAAATTTTCAGTCTTAGTCATTTTATTAGATAAATTATATTTTAACCTTGAATTAATCAGAAGCCTCTTTAAACCAGACACAAACTATTAACTGAAATCACCTATGGGATGACTTTGATTGACAACCTGCAAACATTTGGCGCTTCATGGAAGATTATTAAAAAGCCCCAATACAATTTTACCTTTTTTATTAGCTAATAGTGTAGCAAGCTTTTAAGCTGCTACTCGCCAGTTAGTTAACCTAGCTAGTTTACCTAATGCTAAACATCTCTTATGGGCTTTTCACATTCAGAAATTAGCCCTCTTGTTAATGGATCTCTTACACTTGAAAGTCGTTAGACACAGTAAGTAACCGTTGTTGAATTTATCTTTGTATCTTTGCAAAGATTTACCATATTCCATTAGCTTTTCACTCTTCAGCATCTATTCCTCTGCCAGTAGAAGATAGTTCATGGTACTCAGATCCTACTCACCTACATGGAAACCAACAAGCAGGAGTCACTAGTAGAGTGACAAGGACACGACCCCTCACTGGCTGTCCACCTGCAAGCACTGCCAATTGTGTACATTGGAACTTACATTATCAGCAGTCGGGTCGTAGACCTCTTTGCTGCCCACATCTCTGATTTGTTCAGTGATTCAGTTAGGTCTGGTGTTGTGCCCACTGACAGCTGTTTCCACCAATTGATGAAACAGCTGGCCAGCCATTTAGAAAGGGGATGTCATCTTCTTATATAGCTAACTACCTAGCTACATTAATAATAAATAGTGACAGACAAATGGTGACAGCTGTAAAAGTTGTCCACGAATAGAAGTAACAACTATTAAATTAATATTTATATTTAATAATGTTTATTTGAACGGTGTTAAAAATGTTAAGCACTTCTATCAACAACTGCAACAGCTTTTGTGTCAACAGAAACTGATGTCTGCTTGACACGCTACTGATTGGTTAGTGCAAAATAAAACAAAATATTCCCACCTCTCTACAAGAAATCGGCTAATACGAACACAATGTCAGACTGGATTCATTTCATTTCAAATAAGCAAAATGAAATGGCAATTCAGTCTGATTATCAGGCTACATTAGCAATAGCATTACTAGTCCTCGTCCCTGCAGTGGTGGGTCAAACATAAAACTTGTAATTTGTTTGATTAGGGGCCAGCTAGAGGCCTCAGGGCCCCAAGCAGGTTCTTAGTTTGCTTATTCTTGAACAGGCTATGGTATCATTACTTAGATCAGTAGTAGAGGCTTTCCGGCATGGTTAGTCTGTAAGTGGTCCAGTAAAAGTTGTGTCTTTATTTATTTTCTGTTGCTTAAACTCTCAACAGTGACTTTAGTTTTGTGTGTTATATTTCACATCCATTCGTTGAATTTATTAGTATGAGAACAACGTAAGAAGCAAGAATACCTGTGGAACTCCCCATCACCAACTGTAGGGCGTTTAGTGGAGGTAGGTGAGTAGCTGATTGGCTTACAATATACCCACAAACAGTCACGAGCACATACATACACACTCCAACATATACACAAAGGTACACTCCCACATACGGTACACATTTTGTACTCCACTAAGAGAAGAGACAGACGTTTCCAGCTGGATTTCTGTGATTAAAGTTGACAAACCACATTAAAATGTCAGAAAGCAGTGTAGCATATGACAGGGCTGGTAAGAAGAACAGACTCACAAAATACTCTGGGACCTGAGTCCTCTCCTCATTACATCTATCCCTTAATACTGCAGGCTTTTATCAGGAAGTCCACAGAGTTGTCAAAAAACGTTGAAGCAATAAGACAAGCTCTGTTTCAGATTGTCTCAAATGGGACATGTATATGTGTGTGTACAGTTAAAGAAAAAGTGAATTTCTGTTTGTTTTTTTCATCCCACACTGCCTTTGTGATTGATCCAGTCAGTCTGTGACCTGGAGGCCTCATGTATGAGCCCAGTCAAGGGGAGGGCGACTGATCCAAAGCCTTTTTCAGAGAAAATGCACAAATGATAAAGAATCAAAACAAACTTCATGATGCAGTGGCAACCTAAAAGTATACTGCAGGAATATAAAGTCAATTTCTTTAAATCATTCTCGTGAAAGTTATATCAGAAGTTATCAGCCATTTAATGTAAAAGCTTTCCTAAGCACCTGCAATAAAATACTCAGAGCTGGGAACTGGATAGCATAAAGCCATGGCCAGTTTTATATGTTAGGGCTAGGTAGTCTAAACTAACATTTTCAGAATCTATATGACAGAAAAAAGCTTGCATTTAACACTAAGTAATACGCATTGGTGACAGTAGGTAGATTAAATTCTACAGCAGCCGATGTTCATATGCTCTCATGTCATTTTTTGTCTTATTTTTGCTTGCTTCCTGGCCAAGCTACAAAACTTGTTGGGACTTTAAGTTAAAGATTGATAGCTGAAAGCTGATTTTTTATCTTTTACACCATTTCATGTAAACTCAGTTACTGCTTCTTAAAATACCCTTGTACAATGTAATGCAATAAAATACAGAAGCCCTGCAATAAACTGAATGTTTGTGAAGGTTGTGATGTTTAGTTTTTGTTGACCCTGTCTCTATGACAACGCTAGCAGTGTGGGTCCAGGGATAGCAGTGTCGGTTGGTCAGGCTACTACTTTGGTACAGACTGACAGACATTCATGACTCCCAGGCAATAAAGCCTAATGACTTTGGTAATTGCCTGACTTTTCTGCCAATGCCGCTGTGAGGTATGTGGTTCTGATTGACAATTGGATGGATTGCCATGAAATGTTGTACAGATATTCATGTTCCCCTCAGGATGAATTGTAATCACTTTGGTGATACTGACTTTTCATCTAGCGGCATAATCAGGTCAAAATGTACGTATGTTCAATACTTTGGTTTATGACCAAATACCTGCAAAAGTGACATTATGATCACTCTCAACTGTACTTTGTGTTTGGTGCTAATTAGCAAATGTAAGCATGCTGACACACTAAACTAAGATGGTGAGCATGGTAAATATTATACCTGCGAACCATCAGTATGTTAGCACTGTCATTGTGAGCATGCTGGTGTTAGCATTTACTGCTGTGCCCAGTGTAGCCTCCTCGTTAGTGCAATTTATACTTTCTGCATCTGTGTGACCGCGAGGGTCTACGTGGCGTACGTTTCGTCATCTGCCCATGTCCATGCATACCATACACGCCAATGTGTGTGTGAGCACATCTGCCAATGCAGACACCCAATGTAGTAGAAACAGAACCGTAAGTGCATTTGCTGTCCGTATCTGTTTTTTGACTATTTGACTTTTGGACTTTTGGTCTCATTGGGGCTCTGGTTAGTGGAGATGTTGTATTAGACAGCTTCATACTGAAAGGTGTTTCTAACTTTTGTTGAACAGGCCGACACCCCATTTACATACACAAGGAAGACAGACTATTGGAATCATCCTCCTCACATATAGACACACACACACACACACAAAAGGAAGACCTTGAGGTTAACTGTGACAAACACAGCACTAAAAATCACTTTTTGTCATGCTGAAATTTAAAAAAAAATACTGCAATTGTGGCATTGCCAGGAGTGCCACTTCTCTAACCTGGTCGGTGTCCTCTTTTCTCTTCCACGCTCTAACATCACTCATCTGTCTCCCTCACTCCCATCTGCCCTTGCCCTTTTCTCTACACCCAGCTTGAATATACTGTAGACAGCATCAAGTGAATTTCTTAGTGAGTTTCCCAAATATTTTGTAGCTGGAGGACCAACTTTTTCCCCGTTTGAGTGGGTCATAAAATTATTATGAATCTATGTGTTTTTTTTTTCTTCTCAGCCCTAAAAAGAAATTATTACCCAGAAAGCAGTTTGTGCAGAGCCTCTAGCTCTTCTTCCAGCCACTGTCTCAGGGAGTGGGAGTGAATCAGTGCATGAGGGATGGTATTCTTGACACAGCTGTGTGCATGATTGTATTGTCGATTTATGAATATTAATTGAGGTTTGACACTATTATTGCCTGAAATGCATGCTGAAAGATGGCATCTTGCCCGAATCATCTACACGGCAATAAAAACTTAAATTGGAGTGCTGCACCGTATTCTTTATCTATGATTTATGCACTTTGCCATGACTGAAAATAGAATCTGAGGACAAAATAAACCACCTGAATGAAACCACATCCTCAAAGCATCTTCTGTCATAACGCCATATCAATATCAATCAAATTTTGTTGTTTTGGCTTGATTCAAAGATTTACACGCTTCTTTGTATTTAAACCTGCATTAAGTGCTGTTTTGGCCACTTGGGGGCAACACAACAAGCTGTGCAACATTGACTTATTATCACCTTATGAAGTTGATAGCTCGAAGGTGTTAGTGGCTGTCCAAGCCAAAAACAACCCGCCGTTAAAAACATGCAAGGGGCTGCATTGGTGGGCATGTTGCAGGTACTGGTAAGACAATGCAATATGATGCAGGAAGTCCAGATTGAATCAGAGATCTATGAGTTTGAAGTCTTATCTGGAAAATGATCATGGTAACAACCATTTGATTTTTCTTCACAACAATCGCGAGGTAAACAGTAGAACTACAGCAGTCACGTTACAAAGTAATCCACCAGGAACCTGCGAGTACACGTATTTGATTGGCCACTGCAGCGCCTTGCTGGATGACGTCATGTTGCATTGCGGCAAAAGCTGAGCCAGGTTAAACTTTTTTGCCAGATGACCCTGCATTTATTTACCAGAGCCTTCTGCGGAAAACATTAACATTTATTTGGAAACGTGGTTTTCCAACTTTAATTCTCTTTCACTCTCATTTTGGGTCTGTTTTGCTCTTCACCGAAACCTGAGGGAAATATCCAGCTCTTTTGCTACTTTCTCCACTATTTCACTAGCTAGTCGCTAACTTCCTGCTGTTTGCTGTTTGGTGGTGAGAGTGAATCAAAACAGTAAAGTAGAGGACCATAGGACCAAAACAATGAGCTGAAAGACTCAAATGCTCCACTGAGCTGAGGGGAACTGTAGAGTTGGTAATAATTCTCAAGCAACTATGAGCAACTGCCTTCACATTACACACTGATCCAATGTTAATATCATATTGATTAAAGCAGCTTTAACGTGTGGAAGAAGTGGTTACAAATGCATTCACAACTAAAAATGTTTTGTCAGTCTGAATCCAAAGTCCTGAACAGTAGCCTTGCGATGATACAGGGTTTTCCTCGGTTGTCAGTGATATCTATTTACAATCTTGTTCCTTAGCTGACATCCGGCCGTTAAGGAGTCGGGCCATGATGATGCCTTTTAGGTAGACACCTTCATTTTTAACAGACATATAAAAAGTCTATCTGAGGCAGCCCAATAGGCGTGAAATGTGAAAGGAAGACATTCGAGGACAGAAAATGCAGAGGACTCAAATTACACCCCTCATCGCTTCGCTACCTACCACTCCTTAGCACAGTCACCTCTCTCCCAGACACCAAAATGCCTTTTAAACCATCATTTAATCCCACCTAATGAAATAGAATCCCTTTTTCTCTTTGCTGGGTAAGTAGGGCTTAACAGTAATTGAATGGGTAGTACTACTCTGCATAATTTTTCTTATGCCAAGAAAGGGAGGGGGTGAAAAGAAAGATGTGTGAATTTAATGTGAGCTTACTAAGAGGAAACTGGCCTTGAGTCCACAAAACGATCTTAAGAGGAGGGGCAGGGGCTGCTCAATTCCTGCCTGTACCACCCCTTTGCTGACCTTTCTGAAATGGACTTTAATGCATAAAGTGGAATAAAGCGGAATTAATCATGTGCAGGGACTAGGTCATGGACAGGGGTGTAACACAGATGGCTGAGTGGCACTATTGATGTGTGTGTGTGTGTGTGTGTGTGTGTGTGTGGGGGGTGATCACGAACAGCCCCCAAACACACCCATAGGCATAATTCGCATTCTTTGTCAAACAAAGGTGCAGAGAAGGTGAATACACACACAATAGCTCTTCCCTTTAATCGCCCTGTTGAGTTTGAAGAGTTTCAAAAGGTTACCGCTGCAGATGGAGTCAACTGAAGCCCTTTGTTTGGCTTTTCTGCCCACTGAGTAACATGCCAACCGTATGTGTGATTGTGTGGATACATACAGTATGAGTGATTTTTCTGTGCATGACTTTTGCAGAGGGCATGCGTTTGTTCTTCTGTGTGTGTACTTCCATTCCTCTCTGTGCTTCTTCACATGCACACCGCATGCTAATATGTACAGTATAGTATGCAAGCATGTGAGTGTGTTTGCTATAATGATGGAGTTCCGTGTTTATGCTGGATAACCTTCACCAGAAACACTTACATGGAGCACTACACTGGACATGCAATACAGTCAGGCACTGTGTCTTTACAGTAGAGGACTGATGTGACAACTAATTAGAAACTTCATGGTTGGCCTTTTCAGACCAAATGTGAATAAATCGTGCATCAACTTAAAAATTCTATCTCTATGAGCCTATCCACACCGCAGTTTTGTTTTTTTCGCAGCTGTTTCGATTTCAGCGAATTTCGGATGCCGACAAAAACAGGCCAACCGGTAACTTCATGACTTTTGCTCACGCGATCAGTAGATACAGACGTTAATGTCATAATTCCATTCACACTCATCAAGATGGATAGTGAACGGCTGATCCATTTGGTCTCACAGCATAGTGCTCTGTTTGACAAGCAACAAAAAGATTACAAAGACAACAGACTCAAAGACAAACAGCTGGGAAAGTAAAGCAGTTGAACTGGCTTGTGACAGTGAGTAGCCTACTCAACTTCGTTGTCAAGGTAACACATAGAAAACCATTCATTTTCAAGTACATTAGATAACGTTATGCTATGGACATTAGCTATACGGGTCAGAAAATATATCGTTGTGAAAAGTATACCTTATATATAAACTGAACATACAGGACAAATTATAGCGTTACAGCAATTATTTCTGTTGTAGGGCCGATAGATGCCTATGCCTATAGAAGTAGCAGCATATGTTACATCTTTGGCTGTAGTTTTGATGTAATGCGCGTGCCGTAGTCTGCTTGTTGTTTAGTGGAAGAGAAGGTGGAGAAGGTGGAGAAACCTCCGGAATACGTAAGAGGAGGAAGGGGGATAAATCCACAAAGAGTGGACAGGCAGGAGGAAATAAGCCAAAAAAGCAGTGGAAACATATGAGCTCACTGGCTTTCCTGGTGGTACTGTAAGCTGTTATAAAGGGTCATTATAGCCTTGTATTAAATGCCATGAATCACATATAATAAACACATACATATGATAAACACATTTTAGACTCTGTTCAATCCAGTCATGAATGAATGAATGATGTTCAGCATTTACACTCAGTTACATTGAGTGTGGGTTTATTACAGTATCTTATAAAGATACATTAGAAACTTGCCATTGCTACTGCTGCTGTTTGAAGACTCCATGACAAGGATGAATCGATGACTGTGTGCTGGTGCGAAGCTTTAATTTTTGGTGGAATGCACGGAACACGAACATTCGTGTCGGACTTGGTGTAAAAGGTTTGAAAGCGAAAAATCGTTCCGCATTTTCATTTCGTTTTTTGTTTTGTCCCCGGTGTCCAAATGCCTGAAGAAAAAAGTAATAATTTTGCAACCATGAGTGCACTTCTGGCCACTGGACATTTGAAAGGCATATATCTGATGCTTTAAGTGTATTTCTGGCTTTGTGGTCTTGGTAAGTTTTCATTCTCCAGACAAATCTGTTATCAACCCTGGGGTTAACTGGGTTTTCTAGGAAGACTTTTACACAGATATTTGTGGTGATATTCACTAACATCTAATGAAGGAATATGCACAATAATTGGACAAGGATCATACAGAGATATCACACTTTAAATGCAAAGTATTTCCACAGTATAACACCTAAACCAATTATATTAAACGCTGGCAATCAGGTGAGTGTGTGTTCCCTGCTGTATGTGTGTGAGTCGGTCCTGTTAACATTTCAGCATTCAGGCGAACAGCTGAAGCAATTGGCTGAAAATGAGGAGGGCTGCAGGTCTGTCTCTCCTCTGATCCACTGAAGCCTCAGGGTTAGAGACATGAGTAGAGGGCTCACCACTGTAGCTTTGAGACCACTCTCTGTGGGCAAGAAAGCTGGACTCGACCCAACGGTAGCCGAGCAGGGAGGGCTGTAACACTTCAAATACTGTGTAAGGGTTATGCGATCCTCTCAGCACAAAAGAGCCACTCTGGTGTGAATGTGAGCGACTGAGAAAGGAAAGGCGAGTCAGTGAGCATGGGGGGAATGAGAGCACGGGAGAGGGAGAGAGAGCACAGAATGAGAACAAGAAGAGAGAGAGAACCAGAAGTCATAAAGAATAAATCACTGAGCTAAATGAACAAGGGAATGAATGAAAAATGGGAAGGTGAGAGAGAACAGAATGTGTAGAGAAGAGAAAGTCAATCCGATAAAAAGAAAAAAGGAAATAAGAGACTCAGGAAAGGAGGGAGGAGGAGAACCAAGGGGGGAGAAACAGAAGGGAGAGGCAGAGGAGTGAGTGCTCAGTGTTGTAAGTAATGGCAGCATAGCGGCCTCACTGCGGTGCTGCTCTGCACTGTGTGTGTGTGTGTGTGAACATGTGCATCTGGGTCTGCTTATGTGTACACTTGTTAGTGTGTATGTGCACACCAGTTCATTTTTGTCTGTTTGTGGATGAAGTTGTTATGTGTGTACTATATATGGGTGTGTATGCATGCATGTGAGTAATGCATACATGGATGTGTGTACGTGTGGTCATACAAATCAAAAGTGTGTTTGAAGCTATAAACTAGCAGTAATGACTGTGCAGTCGGACGGGACGCTAGATTAGCGATCCTCCTCCTCCTCATCCGCCTGCAACCGCAGATCAGCGCCGCCCTCGCCATCAGATGTGACAGCCACAACCGTCAGTCCACGCTAAAATAGCCACCATACGGCTATTACAAGCCCTGGTGACAGAGCTCTGCTTACAGCGGCTGACAGCATCACATTTCAGCACTGGCCAAAGACACAGAGGGGAAAGATGAGAGAGTGGAAGAGAGCGAGGGAGGTGGAGGAAAGAAAGGGAAAAGGAAACAAAGGAGAAAAAGTGAGGCAGACAGCGGTGAAGGGTGACTTGACTGCGTATTGTAATTTCCAACATGATCACCCAAGACACCTGGCATGACTGTCTGCAGACCATTGCAATTAATTGATTTTTACAAATGACTGGAGCAGGCCTGGTATGCCTGTTTTTTTGCTGTTGTATTCTGTAATATATAATCACAAGTCAAGAAGGTAAATAATGTCAAAGGTAACAAATGTCGGTTTAGACGTTTGAAGTAGTACCCATTACTAAGATGCTTTTGCACAGCACTTGTCAATCAAGCAGTGTATTGTATGCAGTACTGTGACATTTTTCAAGTTTGACTTTTGGCAGGTGGCACTCTTTTAGGTCATTTCAGCTTCCTGACACCAGGACACTGACTCACTAAGTAGACTGCAAATTTCACCTTAGCAAGATATTTATTAATGTCCCGGTCACACCAGAAGGTGGCACAGCAAAATTCATCTGCATGATTACCTGGTGAGCTAACCACTAACATGCTAGCCAGCCAAGAACATGCTAGCGCTAGTCAGTCTTAGTAGCTTGCTAACAGAACTGTGACTTCACAAGGTCCATTCAAGAGGTGTATTTGTAACACCGACTCCTGTCCCATAACTGTTAACAAACCATGTCTCTGCTCTGGAGCAGTTTATACTCCGACCGAGGAGGCCTTGTGCATGTCCAGAGAACAAGTGTAGGTTTTCTTCTCCTGAACATAAAATAGGTCTACTGGCTAAAGAAACCAGTACACATATTTCAGAGCTGCAATCACAAGCTCTTCTTGTCCACAGAAAAAAATTGCCAATGATTAAACTTAAAATGCCTCCCACAAAGATTATTGCATAAGATTTCTGGTGGTTCTTAAAACTTTTAACACAGTGGTGTAAAATACACATTTATGTCACTCCTTTCAGAGAATTACTGCTGTATACACAAACACAATAGACCTATTTACAGGAGAAATACAATAGGCTAAGTATATTGGTTGCTTCAATCATAATGCACTGGACTGGACCTGCTGTGAGCTGAATGCCAGGAAAAATACAAATTCATACAAACGGCATCTAAGGCATAGCAGTATTGTAGAAAAAAAAAAGTAAGGCACCCTTTATAATGGGTTGTAACTAATGGCTTTAATAATGGTTACTAAATAAGCTATTAAAGCTGGAGTGCGGAACTTTTGTCTCCCCCTTCTGGCAGAAACACAAACACTGTCGATGCATGCTCGTGTAGTGGGCTCCTGTTCAGAAATAGTTACAAAAATACAGCAACATTTCCACAGTTCCAACACAATAATCCATTATTTAGGTAGAGTAAAAGCAACAGTACATAGCCTACTCCAAATGTATTATGAACAATATTGCCAACAACAGGTCTCCTTAAAATAAAAAAGAATAAAATATAGAGAAAGATCAAACAGCACTAAAGTGGCTTAAATGCAGGAAAGACAAGATAAAAAGCAGGTTGCTCACCCTTTCTGCTCACCCTTTCTGGCCCCTGAACTTCAAAGCCTCCTCAGAGCCCTCTCCCAAACTGGAGCCCTAAAAGCTACACTGCATCTCTAGGGAATTTTGTACAGTGCAGGTGCACTCTAACTTGTACAGCCTTTATTACTCCCATATATCCAGATCCTTCAAGCCGCCAAATGCTGCTGATTCTAACTTTACCGTCTCAAATGTTCCATAGCTTTCCTTTAAAAAGCTCAGCAGTGTCTCCTCTGCAGACCTGTGTACCTGACACTGAGTTATGCTCCCATGGAAGTCCACCACAGCATTCACTTTCTTTTATTGTGCTAGGTTGACTTCACTTTGCTTGCTGTAACCTTTGTTAGTTTAAAATTTCAAAATTTTATTCATGATATCTGATCTTGGTTGAAGTGATGAGATATATTTTGCATTGTTTTTTGCACTGAGGTGTGACAGCTGAACAAAGCCAGATACCCTCATGCTTGCTGTGGCTTTGAAGTTATGGAAACTCATATATGACTTTCCATAGCTTCACCTATATTGCATTTATGACCTAAAATTATACTTTCTTCCTTCTTTGCTGATGTTGGTTTTCAGCTCAGAACTTCTGAGGGGGTGATCCGTCTACCACCACTGTTACTGCATGTTTGCTGTAGAAAATAAAGCTGATGCTGCGAATGTGGGATATAATTTGTAGTTCTGTGAAGTTCCTTTCTTTTTGTAAAATCCACTGATGTTCCGCACTCGAGTCAGCGACTTGTACTGGAGTCTCAAAAACAAATCACTTCAGACTTGACTGACCTGACATCGTGTGACTTCCCCAGGAAATGTATGAAATTCCTGTACTTTCCAAGGCTGGATTACCAACCGGGCAAAGCCCAGGATTGCTGCATGTCAATTGTTTAGATTTTTTAATTATTTAATTAATTGCAAATTTCTCATAGAATGTGCATTATTAAGTGGCCTGAGGAGTTCTCTTGTAAACAAACAAAGACTATGTTTACATTCAGTATTTCTCACCAGAACACATTGTGTGTATCTTTGAAGCCTAACAAACATGTTGAGTGCATTTCCTTCCTCATAACACATTTGCTTTGCTGATTTTGTGCATTGTTTACATCCATGCTTGCTAGCTTGCAGTCCTCTACTTTGCCTTTACAACCTTAATTATTTAAGTTCATGTTGTGCTTACATGGTGCATTATTCCTAAATTGATGTTTCATCACACATTTGGTATATAATAAAGCTGTTTAGTGTTTAGTGTTTTAGTGCACTGTACTTGATGGGAACTTGCACAGAGGCCGGGATGGAAAGAGGTCTAGAATATTTTACCAAAGTAAAAATACTTAGAGTACATTTTTACTGAGCTACCTTTTACTTTTAAGTAAATGTTATTGTGTTACATTTTCGAACGTAACATTTTAATGTTGTTTGATAGAACTATTCAATTAAAGAAAACCGTTGTCAAACATAAAAATGTCAAGTTACATAAACACAACACCGGGTCGTACAGTACCACCGAGCCCTGATGTCCAAACCAACATTTGGTTTGGACATTTTCTATTGACTGTCACGTTTAAGTGTCAAGCCGGGAATCAGGGAGAGGACCCAAATGCAGACAGCAGGCAGAGCATGTTCAGGTCAATAGTTTTAATGAAAAGAACAAGGCTTACTTGGGTTACAGGCAGGCAGTGCTCACAACCAGGTAAGCAGTCAAAAAGAAAACCAGTCCACACAGGGAGCCGGCAAAAACCAAAAGTCCATAAACAAAGGTACACCAGAAACAGAGCATAAATCCAAGTGATCAGTGTTGTGCATGAACGCGCTCAAAGAGCATCCAACCAGTCTTGGGAAATATCTGCAAGTGAATGATGTTCACAAGAAATCATTAACAGGGTAAGACAAGCCACCCAAGTCAAACTCGCAGCATTTTGTACAGGAAAAAAGCGGAAGAAATGAACGCAAACTAGTTCATTTTCTTTGGTACTATGAATTTAGTTCAAAATTCAAATTGTGAACTATGAACGTGAACTAGATCATTTTAATCTGTGTGAACTGACCTTTGAGCTAGCTCAAGTGTGAACTTGCACAACACTGCAATTGATTATCAATTACAAATACACAACCACCTTCCTCAGTGTATTCTTATTAGAATTAACTAGAAGAGGACAAAACTCAGACAATTAAACAAAAATTACGACAATAAATAGAAAAAGCTATAAACACAGCGGCGGGTGCAATAAGCATTATTGAGCTACATAAGTTAAATAGCCTGACACTTCTTACAGAATTAACAGCAGAATAAAGTATCACCGAAGCAGACAACACAAAGATGCAGCCACAAACACACATCAAAGCAAAAAGAGAGCGAGAGCTGCAACCATCAATGAGTTTGTTGTTGTACTCACCTGTCTGAACATTATTCTGGGAGCCTTGTGCACCAACAATCTGCTCTAGGTTGAACGTCTCTGTTCATTCATTCTCAGTCCATAATATAACCAGTGCACTCAGCCTCTCTGGTCCCACTGCGCTCCTCAAACGGTTTTCAAAAGTTTTGAGCAGAATGAGCGCTCTGCAGCCACAACTCTAACTGTAACAGGGACTGTAAAAAGAGCAGAAGGGTAGAGCAGAGCTCAAGGAAGGTAAAAGTTACTAATTGTCCGTAGAAGTTACTGCTGGAGGATCCACCATCAGCAAGACCCACCTGTTGGTCGCACAACATTGTAAATGGTAAATGGACTGTACTTATGTACCACTCAAAGCGCTTTACACTACATGTCATTCACCCCACTCACACACATTCAGAGGCTACCACGCAATGTGCCAACTTCTCATCAGAAAGATGATTCAGTATCTTACCCAACGACAATTCGACATGCGGGGATCAAACTGGCTGGACGCAACCTTGTTTTTTTTAAACCTATGCTGAGTTACAATAATGCTAACCTTAACCATAATTCATAATGATGTCATCCTTAATTTTATTACATGGTAGTGTTTTTTGTACTGTTCACAAACTGCTAGGCTCGACCCAAGTGCAACCGCACGCCTCTCGCAACCCCTGACACTTAAAAACACAAAAAAAAAAATACTTGGGTAAAACAAAAAATACAAATTTTTAAAAATACACAACGCAGTACAAGTACACAAAAACTTTGTTACAGTAATGAGAGTAAATGTAATTCATTATTTCCACCACTGCACAGAGTGCATGGAGGGGTGTATAGGGGCCCAACAGACAATTTTTTGCCCAGGGGCCCCTTTACAGATTAATCTGGCTATGAATTTCCCTGTGTTGAACACCCTTTTCAAAGATTTAGTTATAGTTAGTACAGTATAGTAAGTACGGTGGAAACATACAATAGATTTCAGGAGTAGGAGCAGTGGAGTAACACATTCACCTACCTTATAAACATGAAGTCCAAGCATATGATGAAAAATAAAAAGAGCCTCATCAACAGTACCACTCGAAATTGATCGCTTCCTTTTAAAGAGCTGCACCCTGCTCAGTTAACACCCAAGTCATCGTCTGCAGTCCTGTGTAAGGTTATCTATAATGAATGAGATGTGTGGGAGAGACACTGCACATATTAATAAAGCTTTACCTTCTATATGTGGAGGGTAAAGAAAAGAGACTGCAGCCAAAGAGACTACGACCAATGATGGTTTCCTACAATGCATGAAATGACCTGAATTTGGAATCATGAATAAATTAAAGCAAAATTAAAACCAATTAAGTATGTGATTGCTGTTTACCTATTTGGTATTCTTATAAAGGAATTACATGATATGATAACACTGTAAAAGAAGATTATGGGAAACCTGTTCAGAAGTCCCAGAAAACTGGAGCATCTTTTCTTCTCCCATCCACTTCTTCCTCCATTCTCTGTGTCTCGTTGCTCACGAGACAGAGTGTATGGAAAAGAGGACTCTGTGTGCCCCTCCGTAGATACAGAGAGTCTACGAATAGGTCAAAGGTTGTTAATGAATGTTGTTTTCCTCCTCCGCTGATACTGTCCTACTGCTAAGCCCTTATGTTTAAAGCTGTCAAGTGGCAAGCCAAAAC
Source organism: Siniperca chuatsi (assembly GCF_020085105.1). NCBI lineage: Eukaryota > Metazoa > Chordata > Actinopteri > Centrarchiformes > Sinipercidae > Siniperca > Siniperca chuatsi. Next base: position 2,657,329 of record NC_058051.1, read on the forward strand.
CATTACGGCCTCGGGATAAATACTGAACATTCACAGTAATCCTATGTGTGCGAGTGTGTGTTACGGCTCCTGCAGTTCCTTCTGCAATGGCTGATGTTGTCAAAGTCATTGGGCAGCATTTTGAGGACAAATAAATTGCGTTAAGTCAGGAGAACTCTGTGATGCAAGTACACAAACAAACAAACAAACAAACACACAGAAACACTTTTGTGCTGCATGCAGGAAAGCAGAAAATGGCAGTGTGTGTATAAATACCCACATCATCAACAGTGCTGTGGAAGACAGTGTCTGAGAGTGTTTTGGAGCTTTGTGCTCATAAATCATACTGAACGAGAGAGAGAGAGAGACCAATGGAGGATATGCTGAAACTCACTTGGCTAGCTGTTTTTTACTATTTCAAGCCTCCCCCGTCTTCTACTTTACTCATTCTCCAATCCAACCTCCTTTTTTTCTTTCACCCTCCCCTCTTTCACCATTTTCCCTCTTCTTTTCCTTTCCCTTTCATTTTCACCATCGCTTTCATCACCCTGCTTATACCCTCCCATTGCTCTCCTTGTCCTCTAACCCTCCTCTTCTCTTCTTCCCTCATTGTCTCTGCAATCGTCCACCTCCTTTCGCCTTTTTTTCTCCCTGTCCCTTGCACAACTGATAGCAGGTACACTCAGGCCCAGCCAGCACCAATCCATCTCAACACAGACCTGCAATCTCTGATATCCGGATTTTACCCCCTCCCCCATCCGCTCCTTCACTTACCTGCACCGGTCGTCCTACCCTCCCATACTATACCATCCTCGCTCAGCTCTGCCCCCATCCTTCTTCTGCTACTCACCACTTCCCTCTTCCATTATCCATTACTCTCTTCCCCAGCATCCTCTTTTCTTGCCATTCCCTCACAGTCAAGCAGAGATAGTAGACATTCCTTGTCTGTCCAGCACACATCCATCTTCAACTGAAGCGCCAATCAGCTCTGGAAGCAGAAAACACTAAGGCCCAGATTCAACTAAATATGTGCGCCAAGAAAAGAAGGTACAAAATCAGCTAAATGACCAAATCACGTCACCTTCCCATTCACTAATCACACATGTATGCATGTAAATTACACCTAATTAAACCAAGATAACCTTTAATTTCAGATTAAGAAATTCTCTAAAAGTATGTTCTGAACGTGAAGTGAATTTTAAGATGCTTTCACACCTGTAGTTCAGTTTATTTGGTACGGACTATGAAATAAAATGATAAATTGATGCCTTTTAGTTTCGTTCCGATTCGTGTCACACTGACTTACTACAAACAAATCAAGAGCTGTAAAAATGAAGTCATACAGATTGACAGGTAACTCACTGATTGGACAGTTTTGGTGATGTCATCCTGCATCATCAGCTCTACATGGACCCATGAGGAGAAATCAAATTCATACTGCACTTTAGTGAACCTGAATATGTTTATTTATGTACTCTGATGTCACAAAGAGCTCACAAAGCTGACAAACCAGAGGAAACGGGAGAAAAAAGAGACGTCTAACATAACAGGATAGTTACTGTGAGGTCTTTAATGGGGAACTGATAAAACACATGGAGTAGGACACAAGCTCATCTGCCGCTGCCATGTTGGGTTGAGAGACAGAGGGGGGATGGCACACTGCCAATTCCACCTAGAATTTTGAAAAAATAGTAATAATGTAATGGTAGTGGTAATATTAATATTAATAAAGTAATAATAATAGGAATGATAGTCATAGGAATAATAATGTCAATAATGGTAACAAGGCCAATAATAAAAACTGTAGTAGCGGTTGTTGAGCAGGAACACGGGGGCAGCAGGTGGCCCACATCCAAAGATCCAGTCTCTGCAGCTCCGGAGGCAGAAATACCTGCTGAAAGTGACAGAAGTTGAGAGGAGAGAAACGAGAAGGCACAGAACTATGGGAGAGAGAAGATGTCGAGTTAGTAACATGCAGTAATGGGATAAAAATGCATACAGATGGAGAGGGAGGAGGAGAGAGGAGCTCAGTGCATCATGGGGAGTCCCCTGGCAGTCTAGGCCTATAGCAGCATAACTAAGGGATGGTTCAGGGCTCACCCAAGCCAGCCCTAACTATAAGCTTTAACAAAGAGGAAAGTCTTAAGCCTACTCTTAAATGTGGAGATGGTGTCTGCCTCCTGAACCCAAACTGGGACCTGGTTCCACAGGAGAGGAGCTTGATAGCTGAAGGCTCTGGCTCCCAGTCTACTTTTGGAGACTCTAGGACCCACAAGTAACCCATTCTGGGAGTGGTGTGATGTAGTAGGGTAATAAGGTATTATGAGCTCTGGTGCTGGTGCCTGACCATTAAGAGCTTTGAAGGTGAGGAGAAGGATTTTAAATTCTATTCTGGATTTTACAGGGAGCCAGTGCAGAAAGGCTAATATTGGAGAAATATGATATCTTTTCCTAGCTCTTGTCAGTACACATGCCGCAGCATTCTGGATCAACTGCAGAGTCTTAAGGGACTTAAGCAGCCTGATAATAAGGAATTGCAATAGTCCAGCCTAGAAGCAACAAATGATGAACTAGTTTTTCGGCATCATTTTGAGACAGGACGTGCCTGATTTTTGCAACGTTGCGTAGGTGAAAGAAGGCAGTCCTTGAAGTTTGTTTCATGTGGGAGTTGAAGCATAAATCCTGATCAAAGATATCTCAGAGGTTCCTTACGGTGGTGCTGGAGGCCGGGGCAATGCCATCTAGAGCAACTATATCTTTAGATAATGTGTCTCAGAGGTGTTTGGATCCAAGTACAATAACTTCAGTTTTGTCAGAGTTTAACATCAGAAAATTGCAGGTCATCCAGGTTGTTATGTCCTTAACGCATGCTTGAAGTTTAGCTAACTGGTTAGTTTCATCTGGCTTGATCAATAGATATAATTGGGTATCATCCACATAACAATGAAAGTTTATGGAGTGTTTCCTAATAATATTGCCTAAAGGACGCATATATAAGGTGAATAGAATCGGTCCAAACACAGAACCTCGTGGAACTCCGTGACTAACTTTGGCGTGCACGGAGGATTCACCGTTAACATGTACAAACTGAGATCGGTCTGATAGATAGGATTTAAACCAGCTTAGCGCAGTTCCTTTAATGCCAATTAAATGTTCCAGTCTCTGTAATAGGATGTGATGGTCAATGGTGTCAAGTGCAGCACTAAGATCTAACAAGACAAGTACAGAGACAAGCCCATTGTCTGATGCAATTAAAAGGTCATTTGTAATTTTCACCAGTGCTGTATCTGTGCTATGATGCACTCTAAATCCTGACTGAAAATCCTCAAATAAACTATTGTTATTTAGAAAGTCACGCAGCTGATTGGCGACTGCTTTCTCAAAGATCTTAGAGAGAAAGGGAAGGTTAGATATAGGTCTATAGTTGGGTATAAAACCCCTGGATCAAGAGTGGGCTTTTTAAGAAGAGGTTTAATTACAGCTACTTTAAAGGACTGTGGTACATAGCCTGTTAATAAAGACAGATTGCTCATATCCAGTAAAGAAGTGCTAACTAAGGGTAAAATGTCTTTAAGCAGCCTAGTTGGAATGGGGTCTAACAGACAGGTTGATGGCTTAATCGTTGAATTAATCGTGAATTAATCGTTGAAGTTATTTAGAGAAGGTCGATAGGAGAAAAGCAGTCTAAATATATTTATATATCAGGTTTTACTGCTGTTTCTAAGGTTCCTGTGTTTGAAGAAAAACCGGTACTGGTTGAGGGCAGGATGTGGTGAATTTTTTCTCTAATAGTTACAATTTTATCATTAAAGAAGCTCATGAAGTTGTTACTACTGAGAGCTATAGGAATACATGGCTCAATAGAGCTGTGACGCTCTAAAGAAACCTGGGGTTGTTTTTATTTTCCTCTATTAATGATGAGTAGTAAGCTGCTCTGGCATTACGGAGGGCTTTCCTGTATGTTTTAAGACTATCTTGCCAGACTAAACGAGATTCTTCCAGGTTACTGGAACGCCATTTCCTTTCAAGTTTTAGATGGTATTTGGGCTGATTAGTAGCGTTTCCACAAGAAAAGTGTAAAAATATACACAATAGCTGCAGTATCACATAAAGTGAGGAGAATGCAATTTTCAATTTGACTTTAATGCAGAGCTGATGTTCACTGTGACACATTAAACCACTCCAGTAAGAGGTAAGGCTTTCATATTTTGCTGAATGGAATGGAAAGAAATGCAATTGTAGAAGAACACAGCAGTATTGTTTGCAAAGTGGTTAGCTGTGATGTAAAGGATACCTTCTTTGTTGTTAAGTAGACTTAAACATGCAAAACTATGACTGTGCTCTTTGCGAGGGCTCCATTAGAACTGGACTAAAGACTATTTGAGAAGAGGGAATAGGAATGAGATCAGGGAGCAGGAGCACTGGAATGTAAGCTTTATTCTCCAACAGGTGAGAGTGAGAGACATTGAGAGAGAGCGAGGACGCAGGAGAGAGAGGGGAGTTAAGGTTGTAGAAAGGCACTTTATATTATCTCACTGCCTCAGCCCCGGCAGCATCCGCCCTGAGCACAAGGCCTGCTGTATCGCACCTATATCTCAACGAATCCTCTCAGCCAGATCCTGCAGCCTTTTCATCATCAGCCAGCGTACTGCTCTCATAATGTCCTCAGGCGCACCCTCACCCGCTGGCTCCCCCACCTTTCTCCTTTATAATAGTCTCAGCTAATATTTTGTTCATCTTCCGGGAAGTGGATGTGCACCTTGAAGAAACTTTTGTCCCAGAGGTAAAAGTGTTTCTATTAGGTCTGTTCATGACTGGCACTAGTAGTCTGACTGCACTCTTTGGCCACTCTTCAACCATTTGCCCAACAGCAGCACATCACACACACATTAAAAACACACAGATGCAGACTTACATGCAGTCTTGAGCAACCTACGCAGGTGAACACATTAAATGCATGCACGTGAAGAGAGGCACGTTTACCCTAACACGCACACACACACACACAGAGACACACGCACACACACACACACACACACACACACAGCTGCAGACAACCAGTTTGTCACCATCTCTGAAGTCGGGGGTTTCCATCTTGTGGAGCGACTTACTAATTTCAGGACCCTGAATAAAGTGTTGGTGATAAATCAGAGCTGCCAGCACCAAAATACACACAGATTCATCACTGGATTAGCGCTCTACTTTTATTCATCTCTCTTTCTCTGTCTTTGTCTCTCTCTGTCTTTCTCTCTCTTTCTCTTTCCCACACAAACACACAGGCACATGTATGAAATTTGTCTTACACTGCCTCTCCCACTGTCTGTTTTATTAACCACATTTGAATTAAAGGACGTGCTTTTGCTCAACTGCAATTTGCCTTACATTGTCTTACCTCTGAGAGACCTGAAATTCAGGCCAGAATGTGAACTACTCTGCACTGCTCAACACTTATCAAGAATTAATGTATTAAATGGCATTATTAACTATCTAACTACTATGTGCTATATATCTATATAAGATCAATTGTAACTTTTTATTAATGCCTATTGGGAAATATGGAGGAGCACATAAGAGGAAAACAGAGCAGAGCATCAAATGGAGAATCTCAACATCTGTCAACACTAGATTTTTAAGTTGGTGGAGAACAAAACTGAGCTAAAAGGGGAGTGAATAGTGGACTTAGATTCACCAGGTGGCCAGAAACACGACTCCAAATGAATGCTTCGTTCTGTGTCTGCTGGATGTGTTAATAGGCAATTGTTTGCAGACATATTAACCATTTCAACTTTATAAAGCCATAATATGTCAAACACATGTGTGATGTTCAGTTTGTTGTGGAGTTCTGCCCCCAAGTGGCCAGAATCCTAATCTTAACCCTGGCGAAGAAACTCTCAACCTGAGGGTGTCATACAACTCAGGCTGCTGTCAGAGTGAAGAACGTAATTTTAACGAGCCAAAATTACTTCAATTACTTCAAAATACTTATTTACTGAAACAGCTGTATGAAAGTTAAATATGACAACAGATATCTTGAGTTTGTAGACTCTATTAGTAACCGAGAATTATAATTGTATTTTTGACCGCCTACAATAGTGGACTCCAGGGAACTCAACAGCCACAGATCATGATCCCACTTGAGAGACAACAATCTTACATAGTGCTGCCTGTAACAACGTGTGTAAGCTAATCAGACACTGGATGCTAAAACAGGACCTGTTGCTGTGTGGCTGTCATTGTGTTGAAAGTCTTTTAATTGCTTTTTGCGTTCAGCTGTTGGAGAATGTGTTTGCCCTCTGGCTGTGTACTGGAGAGCAGCACTGCAGACAAACTGCAGGTACGTCAAGCTCTACCGAGAAGTAAGTGAACACAATCAATCATCATGACGGCAAAAACTAGGAAATTAAAGCCCAGGTTGAAAATAATTAAATTATCCTTTAAATTACAGTATCTGTCCTTTCAAAAGGATCCTCACTTAATTTTGTCAACTTGTTAACTCAGCATTTACAACAACAACTTAAAACAACCTTGATCCAATGTGCTGTGGTAAACTGTGAAAATATGAAAAAATACACACTTGCCTAATATACACCAACAGCATGCACACAGATGAACCCAGAAAACAGACGCAGTTAAAAGCCAATGAGTAGGTGTGTTAAAATGGTGTTTTAAAATCATTGTACTGAGAATCCAAAATGCACCCACGACCATGCATTGTTCTGTTGCTTTCACACCTAATTGTTTGGTTTGGTTCAAACGAACTCTGGTGTATTTGGTCATTTGGTTCGGTTCGTTTAGGCTAGTGTGAAAGCTGTCAATCAAACTCTGGTATGGGCTAAACAACTGGACTGAGACCACCTGAAAAACAGGGTCACAGTTAAGAAGGGGATTTCTCAATGTGAATAGGTGAAGTATAGCCTATATTTATGCAAGATATTTTGGTAAAGCTGTTATATGAGTGCCAGAGATTTTCCCTGATCAATCAAAAATTGAAAAGGAGTTCAATCAGAGGTGTGTTTGTGTCCCACTCCCTCTATTTCTGCAGTTCCCTGATAAAAAGTGAGTAAAAGGAGTAAAACGTAGTGACCACACAGGAGCTATTCCCCCATTATGTTGCATTACAAAACTGAATCGTCTCTGTATGTTAGTCACTATTTATGATATACGAGGTCCAGTTGCTATTATTGTCTCGACTAATAATGCTCATTATCCGTTATTTCATTTTGAGTTTGTGACACTAGAGAAGATAATACATGTAAAGTGCAGCATGACCTGCTGTCCGTCTCCAGAATTAGACTGTCCTCACTGGTCTATGTGTTGATACAGGATGGCATAACCAAAACTGTCCAATCAATGAGTTATCTGTCAGTCCATATAACTATGTTTGCAGCTCTTGATTTGTTAGTGGTAAGTCGTGAACTAAAAGGTAACAATGTATCTTTTTTACCATTGGTCCAGACCAAATGAACCAAACTCCTGACGTGAAAGGACCCATTCAAAAAGCCTTGCTTCAGTATTTTGTACCAGTTGAAGACGAGATAAAAACGCCTTGGTGGTGCAAAATAGTATATAAATAGTATACAGCTGACAAAGGCGGATATGAGGGAAATTAGAGTTTTGTGTTATTAGTTCATCCACTAGTGTCCATTTGTTTCAAAATGGTTGATGTTAAATTACAATATTTTAGAGAGCATGCAGATAAGAGCAATAACACAAACTGAGGCAAAAAAGTATATGATAAACAAAATGTACAAAAATGGTGGTATATGCCGTTTTAAATCAGTGTAAAACTGCAACTATTGCAATTGTCCTAAAGCAGCAAGACATGATAAAACAAGTGTCACATTTGAACAATGCTGCGCTGGCTCTTGGCGACAGCCGCTACTTGTGTGTGCTTGCTTTCTCATGCTCAATTGGTTGCGAGAGACACTGATACACAGCGATCCGCCCTAATGGACTGTACTCTGCCGGGAGTCCTAATTCACAGAGAAAATGATCACCTGGCGGCGCCCGGCTCCGAGCGAAGGGGAATGAATGAACAGATGTATGAGGGGAGCGAGGTAGCGTGTTAACACACGCGCCGCTATCGCGAGCCACAGCTGCAGCTCTGATCTCTCCCAGCCCTCGACATGCTCAGCTCCCCCTGCCCTCCTTTACGCCTCTTTCCCCCCTCTCTCACCCTCTGACTCCATCCTCTCTCGCCTTCTTCACCACCTCCCCCTCCCTCCCACTCACCCCTCTCCCACTTTCTCCATCCGAGTGCTTTGCATCACTCAGCTCTCTCTGCTCTTTTCCCTTCCTCAGAATAATGCACTGCTTGGCATTCTGGTTCTCCCTTCTTACAGTTTTCATTCTCTGATTCCCCGTTTTCCCCCTTCTCTATTTTCCCACTCTGTCTGTCTCTTTGTCTCACCCTCCTCTACTCTGTCTCTCTTCCTCCCTCTCTCTCTGTCCTCGAGTGGCCAGGAGAATGATTATGCGAAGCAGGACTGAGATCCATCAATCTGTCACTGGCTTGTTCCCCAAGTCCCCTCTGCCCCCCGGCCCTCCTCCGGCCCACCAAACGCTGGTGCATTAGCATGGCGGAGAACAGTGGCGAGACAAGGCACGCTTTTGCTGACAATAAGGATAATTGAAACTTACCTTGATTTGAACATTGTTCTTAGTGGTTGTTGTCTTGCTGTAATGCAACGCCATAACTGAGATCAAGTGAGGATGGGTCAGGCTAAAACAAAGAGTGTGTGAAACAGTCACATGACCTTGCCATTGAGGCAGTTATTTATCTGTGTGAAACAAAGGGCAAGTCAATGCTATTCTCAGCCTAAGGAAGAAGTCCATGTAGACACAAAAAAGGAGTCCTCCGTCCTTTCTTCCTCTGTCTTCTACCAGAATTTACTCTCACCTTACTCCGCCCTCAACTGGTCAAACCACATTTCTAGTGTGTGTGTGTGTTTGTGTGTGTGTACGTGTGTGTGTGTACGTGTGTGTGTAGGGAAGGAGATTCCCTTTATCTCTACCTTTGAGTGATGGCTCAGTCAAAACCTAGCAGTGCAGTAACATCATGAACACTCATTGTCTCCTCAACAGTCTCTCCCACACACACACACACACACACACACACACACACATGCATACACAGACACTACCATCCGATGGCTGGATTTTTATTGAAAAATAAAATGGGGATGATTTTATCAGCGTTACATGAGACAAGTTTATATTTAGATGTGTTCATCGATTTGCAGCTGACACACTACACTAGGGCTGTCTGCAGCCCATAACTCAGCCTGTGCCACAGAGATTGGCCAAATCCTGCCGCCACTAAATCATACAGCAGGGGAACAGCACAAGAGGACAGGAACAGGCTTATGAATGGTTCTGAATTGTTTATTTCAGCTATTTGCGGTGTATTTGATACTCTTAGCATGCTCAGAAGTGATGTCACCTGGAGGAGATTGAAGTGTTATTTGTAAATGGAAGGAAGGGAGGTGGAGTGAGAGTGAGTCATATTCTGTACATATACAGTATTTTAATTCCAACAATTTAGTTACACTGTGTGCCTTCATCTGAATTTGTCACAGTACACAGATCCTTTACTTAAGTAAAAGTGGCAATACCTCAATATAATAATAATAATAATAATAATAATAATAATAAAACTTTATTTATAGAGCACTTATCAAAACAAAGTACAAAGTGCTTCACAACAAGAAAAATAAAATAACACAATGAATGACGAAATATAAGGAAATAAAACACATGAAATACAGAAAAGCAATAAAATAAACAGTAAAATAAACAGCCAGTTCAGGTAAAATATGCATATCAGAATCAGAAATACTTTATTGATCACAGAGGGGAAACAAAATTAGAGCTACGGCAACAGGCAGCATGCACGTTGGCGCATGCGCACAGACACCATGTACCATTACAAGTATTATACAAGCGTATTGTTGCTCTCACTACAGTTTCTTTACATAATTATATGTTTATTTCTGATCAGATGCTAAAGTAACTACATAGAAGGTTTGAGATTCCGCAAAGAAAAACAATACAATACAGTAACAAACATACATGTATTGAATGCAGAAGTGTAACACACTACAATATCATTTTCAGTTATTACATTACAGTGGTGGGGAACAGGTGGTGGTAAAGTTATTGCCCACTACCGCGGGGGTTTGAATATCAGTAGCGCTTACTCTGGCTTGTCGTGCGTTCCAGTGAACAAAGGGTTCGCGGGTGGGCAGCCGGTGAGGGTTCATGTGTCAATGCATTACAACCACTGATGGAAATTATGTTACTGGCATAACCAGACTGTCCTCACCAGAAAAACATCTATATAGGACAAGTCATTTTACTTTATAACACTTTATGTGGGGTGTTAGGAGGTCTTCACATGTCCACTCAGTTCCTAGTAACTAAGACTCGATAAAGGACCCAAGTCAGACTGGAACCAAATTCTATTCTAATCCAGTCAGATTGGGTTCTGTTGTGTTGCCACAGGGCTGGGGTCTGTGTGCCAATATGTCATGAATCTGAGCAGACTCTCTATCAGGTCTGACCATGTGCACATCACCACCCCCCACCAATACTGGTGTTCTTTCTGTTTGGTCTTTTTTGGATCTGGTGTAATTATCCTTGGTTCAGTTTGGATCGGGTCCGACTGTCTTTCCATCCCTTTCAAATAGGCTCTCTTTTTAAAAAATAATTTATGCAGGTCTGATTCAGGTACATTTTCTGTCCTGTGTAGACCTCTAAAACACAAACTCCAGGCCACTATAAGGTCCTGTTGCAGTACCGGTCCCCTGTGAATAGCACTTTAGACTGATTAGCATTTAACTTCACAGCAGCGACAGTCTGTACTGTCCATTCACAGCTCACCAAGCCCTCACCCTAATGGCAGATTCACTGAACTTTTATAGCAGGTTCATCAAAGAGACCCATAAACATAAAACTGATATGGGAACAGATGGGTGGCATTCCATACAATATATCAGACATAAACCTCTGGATCACATAAGCAGTGGTACTACACAGTGCAAATCTATAGATGACTAGGCAATAGAGGGTACGGAGTTTTTTCTATTTGATTACAGAGGAGAAGATATAATAGCAATCTGTAGACTTGCGTCTTGCACACTTACTTTGGATATTTAGTCCAATATTTGATAGACTACAACTAAAACATTTTCCAATTGCTACAAATAATAAAACTAAAGTTTTCTCACATGCAGTCGCTGTATTGGTTTATTGAGTTGAAAACTGTCTGATCTTTTGAGGGTTTCACGTAAAATTAAACTATTTGAATCAATTTAAAGAAAAAATTCAAAACACACTAGAGATTCACAGTTGTAACAATGTCATTCATATGACTTGCTGCAGATCTGTAGCTTGACAGCGCAGTTGTTTGTTCTAAAAAGAAAAGGACTGTCAGAAATGTGTGGAAATTCACAGCTGAAGTGTAAAGGTTCCTTATGAGTTTAAAATTTTAACAATGATATTAAATTAGATATTTCTATAATAACGCATTTGTTGAACATGAGTCTCTCATGGGTGTTAAACAGTGTTGTAGTGTAGTTTCTCAGAGCAACAACGCTTTCATATTTGTCTCTTTGTGACCAATTTGTTTAGTTGATATAATAGGTGATAGATCAAAATGCTACAGCAGTAAAGGCTGATGTCCTCCGTACCCAAAAATAAGGAATTTTCATATTTTTAGGTTTAGAGGAGAAGAGCATCTGGTAGAACAATATAGTCTGTCTAGAGTCATTCACAGGATTTATTTTGTAACTGCATTTGCATAAAATAACAAAAAAAGGTTTTGACGCAACAAGTACCACAGCTAATGTAAGGTAGATGTTCTGTCACAGGATGCAGCTGCAACTTCCACCGTGCACGCACCAACATAATCTTTACGCAATAGTCAGTTAGTCAGTTAGCTGTAGCAGTTTGAAAGTTTGGAAAGCTTACCAAAAAAATTGGTAATTGAGATTGGTCCTTTCAAGGCACGTTCTGACAGAAAACGAAGCAAATTTTCGACTTGTGTCATTTGAGCAAATTTGACCGCTGAAATGTTTGTGTTTATCTGCCCCAAACAGCCAATGTACCAACGGTACGTTAGATGTAAGCTGGCCAGCAACAGAATCTGTGTCTGTGGGGATGCGCCTGTGTGTTTGTGTCCAGCTCTGCCTCCGACTGATCTCAGAACTCACCAGAAACTCCAGCTCTTTCTTTCGCTCCTTTTTCCTCTTATCTCTGTATGTTTCCTTTATTTGACTGCTGTTTCTCCCGTTCTCCCATTGATCTGGTCCAACAGTGCCCCAAACTGCCATAGGAAGCTTCTATACACTGGATTCACCTGGGCAAGTTCGTGTGGCTGATGTCACGTATTTACTTAAGTAAATGTTATTCAGTTCACTTTGGAACGCTAGCAGCATGATAAAAATGCATCATTTCATCATAAAACAACGTTATCAAGACCTTGTACCAGAATCTAGTGAAAGCAGAGGCAGGCTTTGAGAGCGAGCGTTAGAACGGTGGGGGGAGACCACCTGTGACAGGCCACAGTGATACCCACTCCTGCCAGTGCTGTTAGTGATGTTAGCCTGCCAGCAGTCAGAGGAAGGACCCCAGCCTTGAAAAAGTATCCGCCACAAAAATTACACAACCAATAAAAGCTGAATTCAACGCCGGTATGAATGCGACTACTGGCTGGAATATTCTGACTGTTGCCGGCTGTCTGCACTTGGGTTCCAGTCCCACCAGAGTGCTGACTGATATTATTTTTTAAACTTTTCTTCAAAACTGTGGTTGTTATTGTTAGTGTGCAGTGTGTTTGAATCTAGTGGCCCCTATGTATTGAATGGTGTGGTAAAGCGAGAATGGATAGCTCCATTTCAACAAAAAAGCTGGAGCTGTGTCTCTAACTTTGCCTGTCACCTACAGTTACAACAAAGCACGTTTGCTGATGCTGCATCTCCTAACACTGAATATTAATTAGACACTCTGGTCTGCATCCTCAGAGGCTTAAAAGCTAAAGGCACATCTCTTTTGAAGGGGCATATTTTTTCCTTAAATAAACAAAAGATTTTAATTTAGCTAGAGCCTTATACACAAGGTCGCTGGCTGCTCCACAATGGCTACAAGGGACAACATGAGCTGGATCTATGAGTCTGTTTGGTATTATATTTGCATTTTGCTACTTAACCAATTGAGTTGGTCATTGACCTCTGAGAGCATCTGCTTCCTCTGGCTCCGGCTCCTCAGCGTGGACCTGGACTGTGAGCTTATTGCTGTGTATGGGCAGTGGCCCTTCATCCACAGTTTGGTCCCCTTGTTCATGAGGTGCTCAGGGACTGGCGGCTGGTCCAGGCAGTGAGTGCTGGAGCCAAATCAAAAGTCAAAGTCTTTTCATTAGATTGAAAACCTCTCCTGTGGTAAAACATTACCCAAGTCATATATTTAACTTTACTCTCCAGTGGTACTAATTAAAAATACAATCACACATCTTAATCTTTCTGTCACCCCTCCTTCTTTCTGTCTTTTTGTTGCTTCCTTGTTTTTGCCTTCTGGCCCCACCTCTCTTTTCACATTTACTTTTTTCAATCCCGCCGCTGGCTTGGATCAGAGAGCTCTCTCTCCCAGATTAAAAAGTGTCCGCGGGATCTGTACACTGTATCCATTGCTTCTCCCCTGCCACCACGTAATGCAGAAAAAGCATTCATCTCCTAGGCCATTTCACACGCCAGCTAAAGTAATGGTCCTTTAACTGCATCATAGGGTGGGAGGGGGGGTGAGGAGGGGAAAAACAGGAGGAAACTTGGTGGTTGCAGTTTGTCTCCGATGGGACTGCCCCGTCACAGAGAGACAGAGTTTGAAGGAGCTTATTGTTTTTTTGTCCTACAACACAACCTTATTATTCTGTGTGCTCGGCAAGCCGGATCAGATGAGTGTACAGACTCTAAAGTGCCTGGTGACAACACTGTGGGACTCACAAAATGCACAGATAAGCACACACACACACACACACACACGCAGCAGTGCAGGCATGACTGCAAAGAGGCAGGCATGGAGCAGGAATGCTTACATACACACACATTCAAGCATAAATTAAAAACTCACACAGTAGGCAAACACTTCACTCACCGAGCGTTTGTGTATTCAGAAATTAAAGAGTGAAAGATATAATCTGCCTTTCACACTGACCCAATCACAAAGACAAATAATTCACAATAGAGAAGCACTTCACCTCACAGATTACAGGAAAGGCCCCAACAAAATAAAGGATCTTGTTATGCGTTTTATACATTTTTGCACGATTGTATCGCTCTTTGCGTCTCTCTTTATGGAGAGAAATTAGTGTCAGTAGTTGTGACAAATGCATGTTTCATGATCCTCAAATTAAAAACAAATTTGTATAATATCGTATTACCTTTGAAAACAATATGTTCATTAATAATAGCATTTATTAACATCACGAATAACACGCACATAAATATTTGTGTGTATATTGCATTTATCGATACATCGTTGCACAAATCACCTGACGCATGTTGGTTGGGTTACCTTTGTGTGTGGAGAGGCTGGCAAAGCATCAAAACAACACTATCAAGCAGAACACCTAGCTTGTCTTTTCAATGTTTACTTATAAAAGAAGTTCTGTCAAAAAGACAAGTTCTTTCAATTATGAAAAACTACATAGCTATCATGTAATGTCAAAAGGCAAAACAGATTGTTTATGTTTTAAATTATTTTTTTTTTATGTTTCATTATTAGACGACAGAGGGAGTCAATAAGCCTTTTATGTCAAGGCTGGAACATAAGCAAAAGCAGTACAGTCAGTGAAGTTGAATTTGAGTTAAGGTCACATGAAACTATTATATTCCTGGCAGTACTGTATACTTAGCAGTGCATTATATGATCAGATGCCAATGTCTTGGAGAAGAAAAAAACTTTCACATGAATTTCGCTGAAAGGCCAGTCGGCCGAGTTCTCCACCAGCACCATGCATGAAATAAATCTCAAAACTCCACACACAAATATAACCCAATCCATATGTGACAGGTGATCCGTGCATACAAATTTAACAATCTGCAACAATATTTATATGCATTTATATATACAGGAAGCATTTCAAAAGCCGATGTTCTTAGATGAATGTACTTGAAGTTGGAAATACTGTTAAACACTGACATTTATTCAAGTTGGGTTTATTTATTTATTTGTAAAATTGTTTTACATTCAAGTTGGGTGGTATTTGTTTGTGGAAAATTTATGAGCGGCATCACGTATTCACAAATTGTCATACACATTTGTAAATCTTTCTATTTGTGGATTATGAAACTACTATTGCCGCTAATTTCATTCCATATTCTTTTAGTTTTTATCGACACTAAAATGTGCCTTTGATGTTGTCTTGTTTAAACTTCAGCATTTGTCACTGAGAAGTTTCAGACTCACCAGTCAGAGTAATGTAAATCTTTGGAGTAAGCAAAGAAGAAAAAAGTAGCAGAGAAAAAGGTGTGAGAAGAAAAAAAACAGGGAATAAAACGATATAAAGAAGTGGGGAAAAGGGAAAAGATTAAGGGTAATAGGACTAATTGGAGTAGTGGGACGCCTGTGAAGGAGCCAGAGAAGAAAAGCGAATAGTTTAAAGGTGTTATTTTGTCTCGTCCTCTGCTCTCTTTACTTTTTCGAACATCATTGACATTCCATAACTGCATGTGTGTGTGCGCTTGATGTCTGCACCGGTGTCTCCAGTCTCTGCTGTGATCCGAGGACAGATCATACCCACACACACACACACACACACACACACACACACACACACACACACAAGCGCAGACACATGCTTAGTCCCTGGAGCTCCTGAGAAGCGGAGATTGCCTCTTTAAGGTGGAAATCAATATCCTTTCTTTCCCCATCTCTCCTCCCTTCCTCCTGTCCTCTCAATTCCCAGGTCCTCTCTCTCTCTCCATCTCGCTGTGTCTCTGGATCGTTTCCTCCACAGATACATTCGCCTCACCTGAGACTCTTCATCAGCTCAGAGACACACACAAAGTGAACACCTCTCGCCCTGCTGTCTATATGAGGGTCCCTTCTCTGGCTCTCTCTCTCTCTGTCCGTCATGCTGTCCATACATACAAAGCACCACTATGGTGTCACCAAATGTGATGCAGTGCCAGACACTGAGGATTGGGGCAGGGTGCTGGGAATACATCTGATGGAGAGTCAGTGTGGGGAGGGTGTGAGTGGAAGTCTGGGGCGGGTGTTTGACAGTGGAAGGGTTGCACCTCTTTATTTGGCAGGGCTAAAAATACAGCAGGGAGATTCGGCAGGGGGCAGCGACAGGGGAGGAACACGGGGGTGCTCAGGCTTAAGGAGGCTTTA
The DNA here is from genome assembly GCF_020085105.1 of Siniperca chuatsi. Taxonomy (NCBI): domain Eukaryota; kingdom Metazoa; phylum Chordata; class Actinopteri; order Centrarchiformes; family Sinipercidae; genus Siniperca; species Siniperca chuatsi. Next base: position 2,673,697 of record NC_058051.1, read on the forward strand.
ACTATAGTGCCAATTTCAAAACTTGTCGACTTTGAAGGGCATGACTTTGGAGAAGGTGGACTTACACAGGTACTAGTTAACTTTATTTTTCAAATTTCATTCAGTCACATGCATTAAAAATGTGCACTTCCACATGATAATGAAACACAATATAGGCTACATTTTAATCTAAGGTAAAAATATCATAAAATACATTTCATGGATATCTTATATTACATTCAATATACAACATTAATAATAACAGTTCAGAACCTAAATATTCAACTGAATAACTGCAAGAAGACAACTAGCAATTTGGATGCAGTTTGGAACTGATAATTGTCTGTAATGCAATGCAACTGCAATCAGAGAAAAATGTGCTGTATATTTTTAGGCGCTCATTACACAGTAGGTCGTGAGTTAGATGAGAAGATCAATACCACTCTCATGTCTGTTAAATATGACGGTGAAGCCAGAAGATTGGTTTACTGGGCATTATGTGTCGGACTATTTCTAGGCCAGGTGAAGTGACTTCCTGAAGTCTCTGCTGCGCCCGGCCAAGAAATGGTCTGGCACATAACACCCCAAAGAACCACAACTTGTCATTCTGGTTTTTGTACGAATTAAACAAACAAGCTGTTAGACTCTTTCTCTTTACCTTTGGACAGAGCCAGGCTAGCTACTTCCACCTGTTTCCAGTCTTTGTGCTAAGCTAAGCTAATTGTCTCCTGGCTTCAGCTTCAGACATCAGAGTGGTGGTAATGTGGAAGTATTCCTTTAAAAGGCTTCCAAGCACCCTAGCTTTTAATGAGAGCACTGGGCCAGTGGTGGGATGAAAGGTGTGATGAAAGTCATTGTGCAAGTTCAGTTTGTTGTGTGCCTTGTGTGACAGAGCGGCAAAAGCTTTCTCTGAAAAGAACATTGTGGTGAATGGCAAGAATTGTGTTCTGAGAGCCATGGTTTTATCTCCTCGTCCTCCTGAAGCTGTTTAATGTGTTGGGTAAATTGTCTGACCAAAGCACACTCAGTTCTGATTTTGTACATTGCTTATAAAGCCAAGGTCAGTATATCTTCTTTTTGACACAGAGTTCTTTTCTCTCTGATCCTGGGCCATTGTGCGATTAGCTCTTTAGTTTTAACTACAGAAGCTCGGCAGAAGCTAACTTCGCAAAGTGTGAGGATCTGTAAAGATCGCTTGTGCTCACGTTTACACCCTGCCCTTATGCTTGTGAGATGGAAGGCTGTTTTTCCTAAATTTACTAAGTAAATAAAGATATATACTTTATCAAGACTAAAAGTCTACATTCACACTAGCTGCTCTGTGAAAGTGTACAGTGATGCTTTGAGCTACATACTTTGGGCTAGGGTTGCTAACTGTCCCGTAAAATACGGAATCGTCCCGTAAGTGAAAACTAAACGACGTGTTCCGTAGCACTAGCAGAGCACTACATATTTTTTGGTATTTATGAACGATTCTCTGTCAAAATCAACGGGGGTGGGTGAATTGCAGAAAAGTATTGCAGAAATTAGTTTCAATCCAAATTCGAAATATTGTTATGTTGTTATTTATGTTTTTGTAAACATTCCTGATATTTAGTTTGAACTGGGCGTTGTTATGATCTGACGTTTATTACGAAACTTTAATACTGAAAACCGATCCTAAAAAATCCACGTCACTTTTCCCACATAAACAATTGCAACAAAACCTCTCGGCTCCCGCTCAATCTGCCTCTTTGAGTCTGAGCCAACTCGTCTCTACTTAGCCTTTTGCAATTAGCTAGCTGACCATATATCGCCTATCTCTCTCTGTCGCTCCCTGCTCTTTCTCCCATCGTGCTTCTTTGTGCTGCTGTCCCTGGGTGCACAGCCAACGTGTCATTCTTTTATTTTCCAACTGTGGTGGACTCAAACCTGTAGGGCTGGACTATGCTGATCGCCGCTTGCGCCATTGCTGTGAGTGACTGTTGCCATGAAAGATTGTTGACATAGGCGGAGCCAGGGAGATGTCAGTCATACCGAGGGAGATGTCAATCAAAATGTGATCTGCCACGCCTACACAGTCTTGAGAAAAGGTCTAAACAGCAAAATGAGCTGTTTTTTGAACTAGGTTTTCTAATAGTTATTAATGTTTATTTTCACTCAGATTTTTGTGGATGCTTAATGAGACGCTCAACTTTGAAATCATATATATAATTTTCACTATTTCGAGCTAAATTTCCAGTGGCTTTAAGACATTTCACTGATAAGCACAAATGTCAACCTCATGGTGGCACTATAAAAATGTAGGCACAAGGACTAGTTGATGTGGAACAAATCTGTCTTTTACAGACCTGAAATATGCATCAGAAAGACTAATCTGGGACTGTTGTTAAAGAGCTGAGTCCAGGAAAAGCAAGGTGGGTGAGCAGAGGCACGGTGCAGAAGATTGTAAGTACAGTAGATTAAGTATCCTGAGCAGAGGAGGATATAGGACGTAACGTAAGTAACATAACACATCAAGTGGTGACAACAGAAAAAAAAATGGACGCATGAGAAAGAAGGGTAAATCGAGCTCAGACCAGATGGGAGAGAGCATGATTAAAAGTGACTGCATCACCATCACCGCCACCACCCCCCAACCTTCCTTGACACCCGCCTGCCTCACCTCCCAGTCTTCCCCGCCCTGTCCCTCCCACTCTCCCACCCACCCACTTTTACTCAGACACCCCCCAGCAGCACTTGGGAGGCTATTTTTTGCCACGCTTCACTAAATAAGGCCGTGGAGCATGGCTGTGAGGGCGGGCTGGTAGAGGGGTGCGCGTCTCTGGTTCTTACCTTGGTATAAAAACCCTGGGACGGTGGGGGTTTCCTCTGATCACGCTGAACCTCTCGCTTGCTCCCCCCCTCACAGTGTTCTCATTCTAACTTGCTTTCGTCAGTTTTTGACACTCCGCTGAAAAAATTTGACAAAACAAAAACCAATGCACAAACACTGCCTGTGTTGACCTTTTATACCAAAACCTTTTTTTACACGCTAACAACTTCCTAAGTTTTTTGTAGTCTTTCTTTCATTTCTTTGTTTTGGAGGAAATGTTTTCACCGACTGCTGGACGACATATCGAGAAACTGACTGAGTGGAATATGGGGGCAAAAGGACAAGAAAGACAGGAAAGAGTAAGAGATAATTGATTTTACTCTTAAAAGCTTCCCATTCTACTGCTCCTTTTTACCTACCTCTCTTTCTGTTTTCTTTTTTCTTTTTCTTTTTTCCCCTCCTTTTATCCATCCAAACTTTGCACCTCCCTTCTTTACCTCCCACTATGCTTTTTCCTTTCCGGCGCTGTTTCCTTCCTCTTTCCATCACCCGTCCCTTCCTTCTATTTGTTCTTTTACTTCCTTTCATTATTCCATACATCTCATCTTCTTCCCCAACCTCCTTTTTTTATGTCTGTCTTTAATTTACTTGCCTTTTCTTCGCTTCCTTCCCACTCCTCCTTCATTCCCTCTATTTAATTTTATTATTTAATCTGCATTATTTTTCCTGTTCTCCTCACCCACTGTCTCTCTTTCCTCACTCTTTCATTCTCTCAACCCCTCCCTCCCTCCGTCCCTCTTCCCGATTTGTCCTTCAGCTCTGTCAGCACTCACTATCTCGCTCCATCTCCTTCTCTGGCAGTCTGATCAGCTGTCTTCCTTCTAACTTTACATGGCCTGGTGTGGTGCGGAGGGACGGGCAGCTGCCGGCTGACGCATTTCACTGCCCAGTCATCACTTCAAATCGAATCCTCTTACACAAACCTCTGTGCTTTTTTTATTGGGCACTATTTTTGCTCTCTTTTCTACCTGCACGGGGTCCTATGGTTTTTTTTTTTTTTCTTTCTTGGTCTGCCTGTTTTTTTCCCCCTCCTCCTTTTTCACCCCATCCAGCAAGAGAGAGAGAGGCAAGGCAAGTCCCGTGACCCTCTTCTTTTCTCTCCTCTCCTCTCTTTTCACTCCTCCTCCTCCTCTTCTCCTCTGCTCCTCTCCGCAACCTTAAACTCTCCATCGCTGATTCAGCTCCCAGGGAGGAGAGACTCCGCCTGCAGCGACCGCTTCACTCCGCATGGGCCACCATCCCTATCTGGATCACCTTTACTACGGTAGGTGCGGAAGTGTTTCTGTGTGGGTTCAGATATTTGTAAAATATATGTTTCCGAGTGTGCTTACTCACTGCATATATTTGTGAATGTGTGTTTCTGTGTGTGTGTCAGTGTGCTTTGTTCCAGCCACCTTCACATACAGTACAGTATTTTCCTCATTCTCCTCTTTTGGAAAAACAGACTGATTGTAAATTAGGCAGCTGGAAAGAGGCTTCTTATTTATTTATCACTCCACTCCTTGTTCGAATTGTTGTGGCAGAGCTTGTGATTCACATGTTGGCAAAGAACCATCTCCACATGTACACATGGGGTTAAAAGGTCAAGGGGTTATCTCTGAGCTGATACACTCTGGAGTGTTTTATAATCAGCTAGTTCAGCCGTATTGATATTCAGTGTAAACCATTTAGAATAAAATGTTAAGTAGCTGATGGCAAACTATACAATATCTCTGACTGAGAATGAGACTACATGATTAAATAAAGGTTAAACATGACGTATGAATTTACACAGTGTTTGGGTGTAAGTACAGTAAGTTGTCAAATAAAGGTAACAAACTTAGGTTGTTTTTCTTTATGTTTTTAATTTTTTATGTGCAGGCTAAATTTATTTGAATTTATCAATGTATGGACATATACATCTATAGTCGTCATTTGATATTAACATCCGCATCATCGTTCTTTTAAAATCCACATGAAATATCTCTTTCCATTCACATTCTGCGCTTCAGCACCGCAGCATTTTTTTTTCAGAAGCAGTTCAATGTTTTTTGTAAATATTTCTTTATAAATATTCCATTGCATTTTAGGCAGCATGGGCATATATTTGCAACAAAATGTAAAAATCCTTCCGTATGGCAGCAGCAGAACATGGTGTAAAAATGCAGGGTGTTGAACCAGCGCAGTCCTGCTCAGTGTACTATATTTGCCTGCAGGACAGGTGAGGTTTATCTGTAGAAACACCACATGGGTATGTTCTAATGTGCCCCAGTGTTAAGCTCAGTGTCAGTGCGGCCATCCCACCGGGACCTCAGCGCTATCTATAGACGGGACACACACGTGTCACTCTCCTGAGAGAGTGAGAGGGAGGTTTAAAGTAGAAGCAATGTTCTAAAAGTGTCATGCATATGCTCCCATCCCTCTGTCTCTTTCCCTCTCTCTCTCTCTCTCTCTCTTGCTGCCCAGGCTAGTTTTACCAAGTTAGCAGATACCAGGGAGATCAGCGGTCAGCTGTCTGTCAAGCGTCCGGAGCCCTGACAGCTTCAGGGTGAATTGCTGGAGGTGGCGAGGTATCGGGTGTCCCAGCCTGGCCCTATAGAAGACAGCCTGCATGGTTGTAGCGGTTATAGTAGACACGCAGCTGTTTGAAGGGAATCCATCTGCCTTTCTGTCTAGCAAGCGATCTCCCACTGGGTGTGAAACTTGGCTTTATATGGTGTTAGCTTAACTGCAGCAGCTATGAATGTTGAGAGTACACATAAAGGAACAAGGTTTATAAGAGAAGGAGGAGGAGGATTTATATTGTTATCTGTTTCCGACTGGGTTATTGGGATGACAAATGCCTTTCGATACTGCACCCTATAGTAAGGATTACAGAAGTCATGCCAGATGTTGGCAAATTCCATCCATTTCCTGCCAAGCTGTGTATCACAGTGCAATGCGGGTGCATATTACACACTGCCCTATCTTGCGATCTACAGCAGTTGGCTATTTCTCGCTGGAGAATTGTAATTCTTGCCTAGAATATTGGGGCGGCGGTGGTGTGGAGGCCAGAGTGGATAGGCAACTTAATTCTTCGTAATGTGTCTATGTCTAGTGCCCGGCTGGAGTGTGCCTGTGGGTTCGCGAGTGTGCACGTGTGCAAAGCCCCCTCGTTTACCAGCCCCGGCTGGTGATTTACAAAACCTCCGTTCCATCGCTGGGAGAGAAAAGAGGGGAGGAATGAAAGAGAAGAAGAGAGAGGAGAGGACGAGTGTGATTTATGGAAGAGACTTTTAGTTTAATTACTGGGCGGGCAGGGCTGATGTGCACAGCCCCCATGGCACTGGTTACACAGTGGTACGAACACACAAAGGGGCTATTGGGGGGTTTCAGAGGACGACATATTCACAGAGGTTTTGCGACTGCAGTTGCAATTTGTATGTTCAAAGCTCAAGACACAAGAGTCAAATTATGCAGCACGGACAAGCAATATACTGTACCTGTGCACTGGACAAGTGGATATGCACAAACACAAGTGGAAAAAATATTCACATTGCTGCTTTTACAAAATATCCATTTTCCACTTCACTGTGGAGGCACACTCCAAAATGTATCGTTTGTACCTTGCATGTAAGAAAATAGAATATTATAAATAGTTGTGCTGTGTCAACAGTCCAGCCTCAATGTGCTCTATTATGGAGATTTGATTAGTTGCTGTCATTCAAGGTGAAAGGTGGACAGACAAAGACAGAAGAAAGACGTCCTGATGTTTTTGGCAATGCCAGTGCTTCCAGGAGCAGTGCATGCTGGGGTGTCTGCCCCCCTCTTTTTTTACCCTACTAGTTACGCTCAGTTTCTCATCTATATCATAACTGGTTTCATATTGGTGGTATCAAATATTTGAAGAGGAAGACCAGTTGGAAAATTGCGACACAAAAACAGCTGTTCACCCCGTAATTCAAACACACACGCAGCCGCACAAAGGAACACACGCAAACACACACACACTCCCAATAACCCTTATGTGCTTCCTGCTGCTCCCACCATAGGTTTTCTTAACGCCTCTCTCAGAGCCTTCATTAGATGCCTGACGTTAGCAATGGTTCAATTCATTAAAAGCGCGACTCAGCCTTTGTGCATTTGCCTATAAATTGGTATTGATCTCTGTGAGGACGGGGTGGTGGGGAGTGTGTGTCGTGTGTGTGTGTGTGTGTATGGGGGTTGCTTGTGGATCAGGGACTGAGGCTAATGGGAGTGGGCAGGGGATCTCAGGTGAATGGGCTTCACTCAAGCAACAAGGGCAATTGAAGACACACATATAAACACACATACACACACACACACTGTGCACACGCTGACATACATTTACAGATTGACAGATATGCACAGTAGGTCACACACACACACACATTCACACACATATATTGACATTCCTTTAGTCTGCTCTGGCTGCGTTTCTCCTTAAACCTGTCCACGTGCCGCGGCACATATGCCATTCAACCTCATGATCACCACTGTCTGCTCAGCATGGGTCTGTAACGCTACTGTAGTTTGACTGAAAGAGAGGTAGGTGGGTGAGAGAGTGTGTGGTGTGGAGTGTGTGAGCAGGGGAGAGAGAGAGAGAGAGACAATGAGAGCACATGCTATATAGAGGGGAGTGGGCAGTCAAGGGGAGACTGCATAGCATGGTAGCCTGCATGGGACAGTGTGTGTGAGAGAGAGGGGGAAGAGATGAATGGCACAGAGGGGGAGAGAGAGCAGAAAAAAGAGGAATTGCTCTCTGTGGCGGAGGACCGGTGGGACGAGCGGCTGTGCGCCGGACTAAAAGTTTTCAGTGTGAGGAAGAGGGAGAGATTAAGGAGAGGAGAGGGAGAGAGAGGATCAGAGTGAGGATGTTAGAGGGAGAGAGTGTGTGTGGCTAAACAGAGAGCGAGAGAGAGAGAGCGAGAGAGAGAGAGCGAGAGAGAGAGAGACTGCAGAGGCAGCACCTGGGACACAGACTAAGAGAAGAGAGAACGAAGCACTTCTTCTTCCCAGTCTCCTTTTCTTCTCTGCTCTCGCTTTATTGCTTCTCTCTTTGGTGCATCGGCCCATCTGAAGCAGGGGAGGAGGGACAGGGAGGGATGGGAGGGAGGAGGAGGGGGATTTCTATTCAACATCTGCCTGTAGGTAAGTGCAACATCTCCCTCATTTCCCTTCATACCCCCCGCCCCCCTCTCACTCCACCGCTGCAGCTGAACCTCTAAGCGTGACACTCAAGGTGAATCGTGTGCCGGGTGTGTGTGTGTGTGTGTGTGTGTGAGAGAGAAACTGCTTCACAATGTACAGTATGTCAAAGCAGAGCGGACACATGGGCGCCAGACGTTGTAGTTATGCTGTAGTATTGCAGCTTTTTTTTAAATGTGTAATTTCAGAGGAAACGGCAATTTTAATTTTAATAGAGTGAAATATGACTTTTAAAAGTGATGTTTTTTTGTGGTGACAATTGTAGGTGTTTTTGATGTTTTTGGGTGTAAATTAGTCCGGGTGACCTCGCATCATTCTGTGATGTGATGTGTCTTGAAGGAATTTTTAAAAATCCAGTTTTAAATGGTTAGTTCTGTTTCTCCTTAATGGTGTAACAAGCTTTGGTCAAGGACTGCATGACAGTTCAGAAGAACAAGCGGGGTCATTTTTAAAGCAGTGAGAAAAGTTGTTTAAGTGTTGTGTTTTTTTTTATTCCTGAGTGTGCGTGTGTTCATTTATATGTGTGCACTCAATCTTCTGTCTTAGTCGCTGATGTCCGGAGGGACCCTGAAGCCGGTGCCATGGGGGATCAGAGGGGGGTAATGTGCATTCAGTGGATCCTGATTCGACATTTTTTCCTCCCCGTTTAGTGGCTGTGTGGCAGAGGGGAGGAGGAGGAGGAGAAGCTGGGATGGAGCAGGATGGAGGGCGGGGGAGGGGGGTTGGCCTGATGCGCCACCAAGGACAGTGGCCTGCTTGGGGGACATACTTCTTTATATGCCCATATGAACAAGAGCAACTATGGAATGTAAAGAAGTATGTATCCCAGGTCGGGAAAAATTACAGCGCTGCATCTGAACAAAAACCCAAACATTTAAACGCAAACTTGACGGAGTCCACAAACTGAATCTATCATATGGAAACTCACTGTAGAAGATGTTCTATCTGCTTAATTTCCACATAATAGTCCCAGGTATTCTGTATGCTGGCTCATGTACATGTGCAGTGTGTGTGTGTGTACTTTTTCAGCCCTGATGTGGCCCAGTTGAGACCAGTCAGCTTGGTGCTGCAGAGAGATGCATACAGTAGAAAACTGTAGATGCAGCTGCAACTCCAGTCAGCAGTTTCCGCTTGCCTGCAATAGATTTTTGGATATATATTTCACTCTTGTTCTTTTGAGTTTATTTGTGGAAATGGAGACATATTTCCTATAATCTAATGGCGATGATTTTAAGAACACCTTCTGCTTTCTTTGGAACACTTATTTTTTTTGTCATTTCTCAGGCTTTTGGATTGGATAGTGTGAATTTGCTACAGAAATACACACACTACACACACATAGATGCACCACAGACAGACAGCAGTTTCCAGTAAATGGTGCAGTGATTAAATGCTTGCTAATGGATAGCATGGTCCGAGAGGATGGTCAGAAAGAGGAAGGAGCAGAGACTGGCTGCAGGACTCTCTGACAGATCACTAGGCTCAGACGCCTGTGTGTAGTCACACTGTCTGGATCTGCGCTCAACTTGTTGGCCTGATTATGAACGCTTCATGTTTAATGTAACGATTTTGATCACCAAATCATTTGTGGACAAATGTGAAGTCAAAATATTAAGTTTTCTTTTTCACATTATTAGTTCTTGCTGTGTGTGTGTTCTTTCACAATACCTGAACATCTCAGGAACAGTGTCTGGTAGGGGAAAGTTAATTAGTTATTAGGTAGCTCAAAGAGGCAAAAGTAACAGGAAAAATGGGAAGCAAAAATGAGAAAATGACTTATGACGACAGTTCTGAGTTAAACCCATAATGTCAGTCTACATATCAGCAGAACACATAGGTGCCACTTTTTTTGATCACTCCTGTGTGATAATTCTTTAGCTCAGTGTAAGTATTACTATATAGGATGTATATGTGTGCTGGAACAATGACTAATCCAGGTGTGGTTTGGGAGCAGGTACAACAATCGTGTCAGGTTTTAGTGTATGTATTTTGGCCTACTTTGTATATAAATACTGTATGTGACCTAGTTAGGGTTTACCTGTCCCTGTTTAGGTGTTATTTGGGCCAGCTTCAGTGCGGTAATTTGGCCCTGATCAGGTGTACACCCCGGGGCGTCGTGCCTGTGTGGGAGCTGCTGGACTGACAGGGATCTGCAGTTGGATTACACTTCCTGCCAATCTTATTTTACAAAAGAAATGTTAACAGGGGATCATGAACAAGAAGAACTGCTTTGTGCCAAGAAGAACTGTTTAACATTACAATGCACACAGCCAGACAGCGTTTCAAAGCTAATTAACCATCAATGTAAGAGACAGTTCGAGCCTTAGCCACAGAAGAAGAGGCCATTTAAATAAACTGGGTCCAAAAATGCACGCTTCAGCTGGGAACATATTCATAAGACCCCCACAAACCTTAAAATGTGTGTGTGAGTAAGAGCAAGTGTGCCTGGCGAGTGTGTGTGTGTGTGTGTGTGTCAGTGTGTTTTTATGTTGGAGGGATTTATTGCAGTGATTTGTAAGAACCAGAGGGAAAGGTCGTTGTACTGTGGGAGAATTCAAAGATAGAAGGGCACAGTGCTGAGGGTGAGGGGGTCGGTGACAAAAGGGAAACGAGAGAGCAGCGTAGACTCAAGTGGGATCGGAGCGGAGGGAGTTGTGGCGAGTGAGCGTGTGAGATGAGGCGAGGCGAAAGAGGCAGAGAGAGAGAGGGAGACTGGATTGATGATGGTGTTCAGGGCTGGTGTGTGTGTGTGTGTGTGTGTGTGTATATATGTGCGTGTGTGTTGGGGGGGTACAAGGGGGCTGGGCGGGTATTGTTCTGTCACTTTGCCTGTGTCAGCAGGTGGAAGCTCTCATCAGGACATTAAATATGCAACAATGCTGACTGCGGCACCGTGCTGAGACAGCCAAAGCCGGACGACTGGGGGGCCCCACTAAAAGTAAACCAGCGGCACTGCTTTGCCTCACTCCGCGCTAGACAGCCATCCATCCACACACACACACACACACACACACACCCCCGAGACCTCCGGCTTCTTGTCAGGGCTGCCCTGACCCTCCCTCCCTGCTCTCCTTGGCTGGCTGGCTGGGTAGCCTGCTGGTAAAGCTGGCTGACTTACCGGCTGACCGACTGGCTGTTTGACTGGTTCCCCCATCTGGGAGGCCACACAAGGGCAAAGGCAAAACTAGTAATCCACGGGCCCAGTGAGGGATTAGCAGTAGTTACATACAGATCAGTCATGTGGAACATTGACTGTAACTGCCTCTATGAATATGGAATTGAATGCAAAATCTACAGTACAGCTGACTGTATGTATGTGTAAATGAATGTTTGATTTACCACTCTCTGTCAACTACAGATAAAGCACAACAGTCAATCAACCTTACTGAGTTCATGAACTATTTTAGATTTGCTATTCCAAACATCAGGGGCCAGATGCATAAAACTCTTTGTAGGTTCACAACTAAAACTCAGACAGAAATACATGCATTCTTTTCGCCAGATTTATAAAGCCATGTGTACGCATGCTTTTGTTTTTTAAATCTCAAACATTGTTCAAAAATCAGCCCCCTCATTCATTTGAATAGAACCAGTCAGTCAACATAGTGCTGGTGCCAACGCACGGGGCTCCGTCAAAACAATGCAGGGTCATCCGGTAAAAAATTTGCTGCAATGCAACGTGACATCATCCGACAAGGTTCTGCGTTGGCCAATCAAATGCATGCAAGCACGCATTCCTGGTAGATGACTTTGTAACATAAATGCTGTTTTTCTACTGTTTACCTCACATTCGTCCAGACGAAAGATAAAATAGTTGCCGGACTTATAAAATCCTCTCTGTGAGTATTACAAACTGTTGTGCAATGTTTTGGCGTCTGATCACCCTTTTAATTCAAACCGCATGAATCTGGATCTTATTTCATTGTCTCACTGGTACATTAAACAACACAGGAGCCCCCTGCGCTGTTTGAACGCAGGACTGACTCCCCAGTTAGCCATAGATGGACATGGGCACGCCCTTAATCCCTCCGTTTGCATAGCAATACTTCTGCCTGCTCCACCACTCATGAGACCTGTCAATGAAAAGAACGGTAAAGAAGTACAATATCACCGACTGTGTCGCGTCAACAAGGGTCTTTAGCAAAAAAAAAGCAGCTGTCCATACGTACAACGATTACTTGCGGCTGTGGCTGTTTATAGCACCAGTATCATTAAGTCATCGCATGTACCTTTACCAGTGATATTTCAATCACCAACATTAAACATCAGGAAGGTAATTAATGGTTGTGTTCACAGTGCTCATACTGAAAAAGACTTTACAAAGTGCTTCGTAATACAGGGTAAAAGGAAAAGATCATAAACAGGGAATAAATAATTCCTGCAATGTAAGTAAAAATAATAACAAAATTGAGCAAACTTTATAAAGAAAGTTTATAGATGTGCTTTAGATGGACATTTTTACAGATTGCTGTGTAGGCTGCAAAAAAAAATCACACATTCAGTGAAATTGGCTAACAAGCTAAATGGACACTGTTTAATTTTTAGATTCTGTCTCTCACCTTATTTTTCATCTTACATAGTATCACCCTTGGATTAATGTAGAAAAACGTGTATGCTGGTCTGAAGTGTTCGATTCTCACCGCACAATCCGTTTTTATAAACACCAGTTTGTGTGTGGAAAATAGCTGGAGTGTGTACTGCCCTTATACAGATAAGGAAACCTCTTTCAAACATCTGGAGTGTTTGAAATAAATAGAAGAAGAAGTGGGTACTTTGCAATTAGCTGTAGTTAATATGGCTGAACAGACAAAAAAATTAACATCTGCAACAAAAAACTTAATTTGCAGAAAATGTCTGCAGTGGGAAGTTCAGTGTAGAAACACAACAGTGATGCTGACTTAGTGCCAAAGACAGACAAATTAAAATAAAAACATAAAAAGGAATTTGCTAAATATTCTTTTAGTATTTGTTCAGTTTAGCAATGTGAAAAGAAACGATTTTTATTGATTTCAGGTATTTGTGGTGTTTTGCAATACAAACACATAAAATGCAATGATGTTTACCGAAATAAATCTAATTTTAATCAGGTTTCTGAGGCTTTATGTGGCTGGTTGTGTAGTAATGGAAAAATAAATATGATTTAGCTTTTTAACGGCCTTTGGTTGGGAGAGTTTAGTTTCTCTCTGATTGTGTGTGCGTGTGCATAAAACATAAAATCATGGGTTGTTGTATGTATGTATCCATGCACTGTATACCTGTACTGTATGTGCGTGACAGAAGAAAGGGAGAGAAGGTGTGTGCAGGAATTTTCTCTTTTAATCATGTTGATAGTAATCCACGGAATATAATAGGGGTAAAGAGTAATGGAAGTTGAAACAGATGCAGTGAAGTGGTAATGTATGTGTGGTCTCGCCCTGATACAAGGACACAGACACAGCCTATTATATCCCCCTCTATGTTTATGTCTCTAAAGTGAATCTCAGGAGGAATGTACAGCTGAACCCTCCAAAGTCATTCCTCAAACAATAGGCACACACATAAAATACACACATAGATGCCGCTACATGTACTGGTGTAATGTAAATCAAATGTGGACACACAGACACTCGGCAAGTTGCAATAGAACATATATATATATATATATATATATATACTATCAACTCCGGCAATGCCAGCCACAGTATTGATTTATCTGGCTGTTTATGTTCTTTTCTCTAATATGTACACATTACATGGATATAATGTATCTGTACTGAGAGCAGTGGCTCACTGATTTGTGTCTCAAACTGTAGAAGCAGCTTTTATTTGTAGTATCAGCGATGGGCTAACGCCAAGGCAAATGTGTAATTTCACAGTTTGCACTGTCAAATTGCTCATGCATGCAGTCATTACAGAACCGTGTTAAAATGTGCTGGGCTTATCAGAGATGGAACATGTGCTGTACAGTAGATGTGTCACTGAAATCATGGCAAACAAATTACTCTCAAGAAAAAGGAAAAAGACTGCCGACAACAGATGAAAGAAAAAAGATAAGGCCCTGATAAAAAATGACTTCAGAAACCTAATGAATTACTCATAATTATGAGCCTTAAAAGTCAATTAGTTCATTGGCCCAACGTTTTAATGTGAGAATGATGATGCATCAGTTCAAAGGGAAACTGAGAATCGATTAAGACAACACACAGCACAATCAGAAACCAAATTACATTTTATCATTTTGCGATTAAGTCATACATTCTCGGTGAGTGGGTCAGAGCCGAAGAGCTTCACCCTGCCCTAGACGCACACACACATACACACAAAACACACACACACACACAGTGCACCTCCAACAGGGACAGGGATCAATGTTGAGGTAATTTGTTTCGATCAATTAAACAGACATCTGCTTGAATTAGACTCCAATAGACTGCAAAAGGCCCAACCCCTTCCCATCCGCCTGTGGTATGTGTGCGTGTGCATGTGTGTGTGCACGTGTGTGTGTGTGTGTCCTTTGCATGGACACAAAAAGTGAGCGCACACCAAAGCCCCAAACAAATTGCTAAAAGGTGAAGAATCTAACATTCGACCCGTGCATGGTTGATTTGTAAATGATTACATAACTTTGCAGTTCATTTTCTAATTTCCTCCTATTATACTTTTCGCCAAACACGTTCAGCTCCTAAGATGCAATGCAGGAAGGAAAAGGAAAAACTTCACATCTGGAGTGAGCTATGCCACGGGCAACTTCGGGCGCTTGTTTATTGTTTATGGTGCAGGGAAAAAAGAGGTAAAAGACAGTTGTATTAGCCCGAGTCTAATTTAATGGCTCCCACTAGTGTTCTCTGTACATCAAGTGATGTTGCTGACACCAGAGCCTGTCCATTACTGTACGATATGAGGAGAGAGGGTCTGCTCCCTTCAAATGAACATGCAGGATAATTGTTATGCAGTGAAGCTGTGAAGCAGAGGGAAGTAATTAAAGGAACAAGGGCACTGTGGTGGTGGTGGTGGTGGGCCGCATCCCCCTCCTCTACGTCCCCACCGCTACTGTTTCCCCCTGCTCGCTGGAGATTACACACACACACACACACATTTTCACATGCAGGTTCCCCTTACATTGACACCCTCATAATTACTGCCAGGGTTTACAGTCATCCTAATATTCTAATTACACTCTGTCTGTGTTTATAAGGTCATAACATTTACAATTTTATGACACAGTAATCGTCAGTTGACCAAAAAATTAGAAAAAGGCATTTCCTCTAATTGTTTCTTCTGATGACAACACATATTGTACGCTACCACTCGCCCCCAGAATAAACACTCCGTTTTTTAATTAGTTCAAAATACATTTGGGTTATTGAATATACAGTATCTGTCCCAGTGCCTTTCATAATGCAGCTCCCACCTCAGAGCACATGCATCCATCTCCTGCAGTATTTCAAAAATATATTGCCTGGAGAGGCATCTCAGGGAAAATATAAAGGAGAGTTTCAGTGATGTATCTCATAAGGTATAACTCGGAATATAATGCATTCCTGGGCGCATTGTTATTCCCATTACTGGTTATGAGAATGGAGACTGAAGACAGTGTGAGAGAGTGGTTTCATGTGCTGAAGGTTCATTTTTGGGAAGTAGTCTTAAGCAGAACAGGAGGAGCTGAAGACTGCCCCTGAAAATCAAATGTTGAGCATTTCTGTATAAAATGAAATATTCATGACTTAAATTGCAACAATTGTCAAATATGTAGCTAATCTGCCTCATCAGGACTGTGGTTGTGCGTTGATCGGATTTGACTGACAACATAAGGTAACAACCCCACTGTCGACAGAATTTGATTCAAATGTTGCTGAATTCTGATTCAGTTCTTGTTCTAGTTCAGTTCTTGGAAATATGTGACCACATTTTTCCAGCAGAGCCCGGCACACTTTAAACCAGTGAGAAACGTACAGAAAAAAAAATATACACATACAGAAATAACCAAAACTGTTCTTTTATTAGAGTAGTTTTATTTTACAGATTATTTTGTGTTCATGTAGGAATCATCCCTCATAGTAAGCAGCTGATTGAAAAAAAAACATTTTACACGGCCTTTCTGAGGCAGGCGACATTCAGGAAAACATTTATCAAGTGCTAGATAAGTTCAGAGAGTAAAGTCAGCCTAAATACAGTGATTTCTACTGATCTGTTGTATGGGCATCAAATAAATGCATTTTCCTTTCTCTAGTGTTGGCACTGTCGGTCTGTTGGTCTGTTGGTACATCCACTACTTTGGTCCAAACTGAAATATTTCTATTGCATACTCCATAATATTGGATGGACTGCAGTGAAATTTGGCACAGACATCCGGTCAAAATGTTACTTTGTCCAAAAGTTTGGTTAAATGGCATTTCCATCAGCCTCAGGTGTACTGTGTGTTTAGTATGCTAACATGCTAAAATAAGATGGTGAACATGGTAAACATTATACCTGCTAAACTCCAGCATGTTAGAATTGTCATTGTGAGCATGTTATCATGCCGATGTTAGCATTTAGCTCAAAGCAGCAGAGCTGCTAGCATGGCTGTAGACTCTTAGTCTTGTTGCTTGAAAAATGACTTACAGGATTAATCGATTAGTTACTGATTAATGTTCTGTTGATCGATTAATGGACTAATTGTTTGAGCTCTAGTTTCATGCGCTAAATACATTTTTGGGAATTAGAACATGACAAATTATTACAACTTTCAAAACTAAGTAATCTAAAATTTTAAGAAGGCAGACGTCATTCAAGGGAGCATAGAAAAACATCTATCATAGATTGATAGATATTTTTGTGTAAAGTAAATAAAATGATGTTTCCGGTCTGGTGTATGAGAATTCAAGATGTACATTCGGTGTGTTTGACTCCATCAGAACCAGCTTTCATGTGGCTGTGCGTGATTTCTGTGTACAAACAGGCGTCCGAGTGCCTTCATCGACCTGCCTATGCTAACATGTCTTCTGTCAGTGCGGGGCCTCATCTATCCATCTCCCTTCCGTCTACCAGCGGAGGAGTGTAATTGGGAGCAGCATGCAGGAGCGCAGTGTCGGGGAGTCAGCAAGCCAGCCTGCCATAGCCGGTGATACAGGACGATAGAGGAGGAAGATGAGTGGAGCAGCCAGCAAGGCAGCAAAAGCAGTGAGTCAGTCGTGACCTGTCAGCCGGTAAAATGAGCCAGTCAGTCAGGGAGTTTGTCAGTCAAATGGCAGAGCACCGAGTCAGGCAGGGATGGGCTGTGATCACCGCCCCCCCCTGTAAGTGCACACATATATCTAAGAGGAGAGTGCAGCGTCAGGACAAGGCTAGTTAGCATTCCTGTGTCACCACCCTCACTGCTCAGAACTTGTGTTATTGAAAAGAAAAACAGAGAGACTGAAATAGAGGTTGGAGTAAGAAGAGGTAAAGGACAGAAGAGTGACAGAAAGAAGAAAACCGTGGTGGCATGAAGGCAACATTTGAACTCCAAAATATGTTTGGGTGGGGTCATGGCTAACAAGAAAGGCAAAGAACAAATGATCAATAGACAAAGGAAAAGAGAAACAAAAGAGAAAGTGAGTGGGATCGTAAAGAACATGAATTACGCAGAGCGACAGAGAGAGAGTCGGTCGGCGAAAGTAAATCTCCCAAACCCATAAAGAGTTATGCGTTGTGATCTGTTCCACCGATCGTTGTGTGCTTTGAGATAATTGCTTCCATTTTGTTGCACAGAGACTATTACAGTATATGATAGCCGGATTACCATCTGTAACAGTGGGCTTTACACAGCAGCAGTAGTGCTGTATCAGCAGCAGGGCTACTGTAGAAACTGTAGGTTTAGTGAACAGTGTGAGTGGGTTGTGTATTGGCCTAAGGCTGTTGTAGTAGTTATGGTCTCCGTTGGTAGAATTCCACCCGGTGGAGTGAAAACATTTACCCTGTCGGATCCAGCGACATCAGCACATCACCTTGATGGGATCAAATCTCATTGTAGGTCTGAAAAGTACCGGCAGTGTGACCAAGTGACTCTCCAGAATCAGGCTGGTAATTGTGTATAGCAGACTTTTAGCAGAAGTTTTTTGTTTTTACTTATATATTTTTGAAATGAGATATATTTTCAGTAGCCTGGTGATATTCTATATTCTATATTATAACCAACAACGTGTTAGTCTGTCTATCAATACTTTCTGACTTCACTACCCTGTCTGAGGCACTCAGCCCCAAGCCCATTGGCTCCTACTGAAGATGTAAAGCTTTGAAAACAAGTCTTGAATAGATCTTGTTTCATTTTTAAAAAGGCACAGTAATTTCTTAAAACAGCTGGCCACTTTAGTTTTTAGCAAACTGTACTCAAACAAGAGTAATTAGTGCATTTGCTGGGGACTATGACACAGAGGGATAAGATATATCAGACTTTGGATACACACACACAATACTTGTTATACGTGTTAAGTTCATTAGTGTTGGTCTTTCCTGGGATTTCTTGACAATGCTGTAGAATATCACCAGATTGTTTAAGCAGCTAACTACTTATGGGCACAAACCCATTTTTTACAGTGCGCTGACATAAATCATTATGCTATTAAACAAAATGTATACATAATAGTAAGTAGCATTCACTTTGGCGACGATAAAGTCACATCATGGTATGGCAAAATCCATAAGCTGTTTTTTTTTTTTTCTCATGAAAATATATTATGGGGTTGGATCAGTTGCTATTTGTATAATGATGCTGACTGACTGGAGGTCACATTTTGTTCACTCCCATACTGACTACTCCCATCAAAACAGCACATATACTGCTTTGTACGGTGTGAATGTGGATAGTAGTTGTGCATGTATATATACTGCTAGTAATATTTGGAATGATGAGAACTGTAGTTCGACCAATACTAGCAGTAGTAGTTTCAGTGCTGTGTGTGCTGTGCAGTCATTTATTCCATCAATTTAATGGTGCACCTTCCAATATGATATGCAAACATGCTGCAACCAGCACTGAAACTTTGAGTTCAGTGATGTCATTTAACAGTGTATGCAATGGAAAAAATGACCTGTAGCAAAAAAAACTTTCATTCTATATGAAAAAAACATTCTACCATTCCTACATTTCTTTAACTTCACATAGCAGCTTGAAGAAACTGTATAAAGAAATAGAACAGAAAGACCAGAAAAAATACGGGGGGGGGGGATAACATGAAACACAGGCGTAACATGGATTAAGACAATGCTATCTTTGGTAAAAATGCCACTGATTGCTTGCATTAACCGGGAACATAGTGTGTCACATAATATAATACATTTCCACGTTGCATTATGGTTGTATGGCTGTCGGATCTGATTTCCCTTCATGTGTCTCCAGTGGTCAGTCTGTGGCCAGACACACAGCTGAGAGAGCTACTCTGAGCTTCCTGAGGTCAGGTCAGAGCGGTGGCAGGGAGAGATGGAGAGATAAAGAGAGAGGAAGAAAGAGCAAGAGAGACTCCTGGACTCTACCGGTTTGTTATGGGAACAATAAAGCTGCAGGGCAGCAGGGCGTTCTAGCCCGGCCACAAGGTCCCTAAAGGAGGAGAGGAGAAAGTGGAAAGAAAGAAGGGGTAAAGATGAAAGAAAATTATTTGAATATTCAAAATCTATTCACAGTTTGAAGAGCACAGTGGTGGAAAAATTATTATGATTTTTTTATGTACTTAAGAAAAGTAGCAATCTGTAAAAACTACTCCATTACTGGTAAAAGTTAGATTTTTACTGTTGTAGCGGGTGGAGCTAATTTTAACTGCTTCATACAGTATACTATATTGGTTAGTTTCATCTGGAACAATGCATCATACTTTTGCATGTAAAGTCTATCAAATAAATGTAGTGGAGTAAAAAGTGCAATATTTGTCTCTGAAATGTAGTACAGTGGAAGTATAAAGTAGCACAAAATGGAAATACTTCAGTAAAGTACAAGTACCTCAAAATTGTACTTCAACTTGCAACACAAGCAGTAAAAACACTGACATATCACCACAGTTTAAAGTTGCAGCAAACAGTTGCTTATTTACACATATAGCAGATACGGAGTAACATTATCATTCATTTGGAGTCTTGTTTGTGGCCACCTGATGAATGTAAGTCCAATATTTACTCTCTGAAAACAACTGCCTTCTGTGTAGTGATGGGAAGTACGGCTCTTTGAAGGGAGCTGGATCCTACGGCTCCGTTCCTTTCCGAGAGGCGGCTCTTCCAGGCTCCGAATCGGCTCTTCATTTAGTATCAGTTCTGCTGGTCACTGCCCAAGTTACATTCTTATTTGTTGCAAGAAATAAATATGCAAGATTCTTCATCTGCAATACATAGAAATATTCTGTCATATTCGTGGTTAAAAAGTGGGATATGTCAAGAATAAATATCCTAGTTGTATAACAAAAATAACACCCTACTAATGAAATAGTATGGGGAATAAATAATTACTCAATTCCATACAGACACATACAGTATATGTCAATTCAATTTGTATGATATTGGCCTAATATGAAACAGTTGATAAGAATCAATAAAAAAGTCCACACAGTACTTTAGGCTCCATCCAAGTCCTTTGTCTCTGTCCACAGTAAACTGTATTTTGCCTTTAAGCCAAAAGCTTTGTTGACTCACTTTAATCACACTTACCCATTCCGACGCATACATCTTTACACAAGCGACCAAGACGCTGATCTGCCACAGATTCTAATCTAGATGGCTCTAACTAGCTCGGGCCTCTTTCGATCCCTACTGTCCCAAGTTAAAACAGAGCCGTTGTATTGACGCCTCTCACTCTCTGTGCGCTTTTCAGGCTTAGAAAGAGCGGGTGTCCCACTGTCTCACAATAGAAAGCGTGTCAGCCGGGGCTATCTTTACGCCCAAGCTCCTTTCTGACTTAAACTGCATTGGATTTTTTGTTTCACGACAGAGCGTATATCAAGCACGCCTTTGTGGCCCTGCTAAGGCCTGTAATGAATGCATAGGCTAAAATACCTAAGTGGCGGCAGTGGTTCGTTAAGGGAGGGGATGGAGAGGGGTAAGAGGTGGAGGAGGGTGGGAGGAAGGTGGTGGTGGGGGGGAGGTTGTTGGAGCGTGCTCAGAGTGAGAATCAGCCTACATGAGTAGAGAGAGAGAGAGGGAGAAAGAAAGGTGAAGACGGAAGGCAGGTCTGCTGCAGTTTGGCAGCCACTGCATATGGATCATGACATCATTCCCCGACAAAACGGGATGACGTCTTCTCCACTTAAATATCGTTCAGTCTGAAAAAGACTTCTTTTAAAAACCTGCACGTTAAATTGTTTCATTTAACTTTTGCGGTGCCCTTCATTCTCTTAATCCAGTCTCCTTTCACTTGAGAAGCTGAAGCTTTTCCCATCATTTCTTTCTATCCAAGCTGTCTCCGGTTTATCTCCCTTTGTTCTACTTTGCCAAGAAGTTTAGTGACAGCCTGTGAGCAGGAGTTAGCGGCTGGCATTTTTTCATATCCTTATGTTAGTTTATGAGCAGATAATTACTGACATTGGCTGTCCCAAGCATCTTTAGACACTACTTCTATTTAATTTTTGAAGCTTTTCTAACACGTAAAATCACATACAGCAACGTTGGCTCAGATGACATCTTTCCTGTGCTTGTTGCCATGTTTTTTTTTAATCTCATTACAGTTATTGATGGTGTGTTACAGTGGTGAGGACAAGTCTGAGGGGTAGCTAAAGCTGGTTAGACGACTCATGCACATGTACCGTGAGGAGGTCTGTTTGCTGAACAGTGTTCCAGCTTGCAGACTCTCTGAATATATATTTGGTGAAATTACTGAATAAAGTGGTTCATTAAGGACACTCACGGTGTCATCCTTCTTAGATTAATGTGAAGAATTTCACTTCTGCAAAGTCTAAGAAAAGATAAAGTCCCCAAGAGTCCAGTAGGGTTATATTAATGGAGAATACAGAGCATGGTCTTTTCTTAAAAAGCTAAATAAGAATTAAAAAAAAACTGTCAAACCCTGTTTACATGTTGTGGTGGTCTACAAAGAAAGGCAGTAGGGAGAGAGTGTAAGGGAGGATAGGATATAATTAAATATATCATCTAAATAGGTATTGATCGTCTTAAGGGTGTTGCCGTTAGATTAAAAGGTTAAGGAATAAAACTGCTTTGAGGATTAAATCATTGTGAGGTAAAATCAAGAGCAGCGGAAGATAAACACTACAATAATCACAAAGTGTGAGCGCTGCAGACATGCTTAATGACAACCTATAGAAACATTAAAGATCCCATCAAGATACATTTACCACATGCCATAACCAAAACTGGTCATGGCATTTTAAACAAATCCACTGGAAAGAGAGTTTAGGTTGGATGACAAATGGACACAAGGTCAAGCAGGTGCCCCGGCTGATTATTATTATGTGGAGACAATGCCAAAGTTGCTACACATTATGAACTATAATATGGATGTGGCTTAAAAGATACTATCATCACAGGCCACAGTAACCCTGAGAGGGCGGCTGACTGATAAAGAAAAAGTTTGCGGCCGTACGCTACGGTAGCCACAGTACGACACCTGAGCTGAGCAGCCGCACAAGGTCAGGAAGCGTTTTTATCCAACAGACGTGTTTTATCTTCAGGGAGAGTAAGGGAGCGAGGAAGTGGCTCAGCAGAGGATAAAGGGTCCTGTTACGCTCCTGTCTCCTTCTCTGATCAACCAATCAGGCACAGGAATAGTGCTGAGTCAGCCACTGGGTCCTGCTCACGTCCGAATGCAGGGGGAGGAGGGGTTGGTGGTGGAAGAGGAGGCAGCCAGCCGGTGTCTGCAGTGGACTGCAGCAGCAGCACCGCTAACCTCCCGGCAAGGGGCCTTGCTGGGGAAAAGGGGCCGAACCGCCAGCCCTCAAGTACTAAGTCTCAAAGTCTGATCTCTCCTAATGGGCTTTTATTTTACACCACTTCTGCAATGCTCATCACAATCCCATAGATATTAGATCCATCCTAAATGTCCGTGCTCAGTTTGATATATACATCCCACTTTTCCCTCTGCCTCTAGTCAGTGGGTAATTAGCAGAAATAAATACAGCCAGCCAGAGAAGATAAAGTTTACAGCCTGACCACAGGTCAACTTGTTTCATTACTATAGTGTGTCTTGCATTAAGCTAATTACCAACTGGCAAACATTTTCATCAGACATGCACAGAGGCCTTTATTAGGATCGTTTGTCTAAATCTGATTCATTTAAATGCTGCATTACAGAAGATTATTGCAGTTTTAAGTGGATTTTAATGGTTATTTTGTAAAAGCAGGCTCCCTACTGTCAGGGGTTCTTGTTGTCAGGAGTCAGTCGCAGCGCGTTGACGTGACAGGAAGTGATGCTCTCAGAGGTTTCTGGACCTCGCCCTCCCACAGCGCTGCGCCGGATGGAGAGCCGTGGCCTGACAATCATTTATTCACTGAGAGCAACTTGTCCTGATAAGGAGAGAGAGAGAGCTGAGAGGAATACCAGACAGTCAGAGACTGAGACACAGACCATGTGACATGGTCAGCAAGTGAAGAGGCTGAGTGAGTGATGGGAGTGGCGGCGTGCGGCAGGTTGTATTAGTGCAGCCCCGGTGTCAGGCCATACATCTGAAATGAAAATATCACGGTGAGCAAGAGTGACAGAGTCTGCTGTGGGACTGGTTTCAAAGTGTCACTCGTCCTGCGGGGGCCGTACATAGTGTTGGGCTGGCAGCTGCTCCGTAACACCACCTGTACTGTGTAAGTCTCCCCGGGGACGCCTCACACCCCCACTGACCTTCCCACTATGACTCCCTGACTGTCTTTACCACTACGTCCCTCCCTCCCTCTCTGCCGGCGTCCAGCTGTCCCTAACCCTCATCCCCCCCCCCCAGTCTCCAATATAAGGGCAGGAATGCAGCAGACAGCAAAGTCCCAGAATAGACAAGTAGCCAGCCTATCTCCAACCATGCAGTCAGCCTGATAGAGGGCACCTACAGTAGCAGCCACACTCATGCAGTGCTACCACATGCAGCACCCCGACCCACATACAGTCCACTTCCCTGAGCTCTTGCGCTGCTTAACTTATGAATGCACAACAACATACTTGTTGTAGTTTTGATCTCAACAGAGCTGCTTTACAGTTTAATGTTGAACGAGCACTCGTCGGTGAAGCTTTCAGCAGGCATCTGAGCGAGGTTAATGATAAAACGCTATGGGTGTAATGATTCTGTTTGATGTCAAATCTGAGTGGAGGTGCGCAGGGTGAAGGAGGGTTGCCTGTTTGATGAGTGTGTGGCCCACACATTGCCAGAAAAAAGCACAGACAGTGTAGCAAAGGGATTCTCTCCCTAATCTACTGAAAATCCTGCTATGAAAAGGATTTCATGTGTAGCGCTTTCTCCTCTGAAGTTGATATTCGCGCTTGAACACACACAGAAGCTTGCAGAGCAATACGCACAACATACACACTCGCTCACATGCTCGCCCTTACCGTCTGTCTTGTATAGACATTCATAGATCACTGTGCATAAAAATGGTACATACACATTTACATCCACACCTCGGAGATCAAAAATAAACATGAACATCCACACAGGTTATAGACTTGGCAGCACAGAATACACACACACACATGCACATAAACTCGTTACACAAACACACACTGCAGTGATGCATGTTGCAGAGGAAGAACAACAGTGGCTCTGGGACAGCTCGAGAATTCAGGCCATGCGAGCTCGTCCTCTCCTTCACCGTGTGCTACTTCCCGCTTTCTTCTTCCCGCCTTTCTCCCCTCTCTTTCCAGCTTCCTTTCTTTTCCTCTCAGTTTTTTTTTTTTTTTTCAGTCAAGGATGCATCCCCCTCATCAATTTGCCGGTCTCTTGGGTGACAAGTTTATTAAACACGAGAGAGAGAGAGATGAAGGGAGAGGGAAAGAAAGAGTGAACAGGCCCTGTCTTGCTCCTTAGCTCCTTGCATGCACTGCCGGTATTTAAGCATTTCTTTTTTAATGTGATTTGTGTGCAGTGAGGCTGATGTATTTGTTATCTAGAGAGGGGTGGACAGCTTTGATACAGGACTGACAGTGTAATCTCTCTCTCTCACACACACATACACACTCACACACACTCTTCTTTTGAGTGCCAAGACCCAGTAGAACTATAGGCTGTGACTGTTAAATACTGGTTTAAATACTTAGGAGCAGAAGTGAAATTCATGAAGGCAGTTTTTGAAGTGTAACATTTCAGTGAAATCTGTGACTATACACAATCATGCCTGAGAAATTATAGTTACACAGATGATACCACATTTTGTAATAGTGAATGACAAGACTATTTATTTGATATTATCTTTAATGTAAACCAATCCAATGAAAAGATCAGGGCCAACAATGTGTTGGTCTGTTTGTCATGCTCACTCACCCCAAATATCTATCGTTAAAGACATAGATAATTAAAAATGGGTCATGAATATATAGTTTCATTTTTAAAAAGGCTCAGTAATTTTCTGAAACAGCTGGACACTGTAGTTTTCAATCAGCCTAATCCTTTAAACCAGCATAACTGATTTTTTAGACACCTGGGCACAGCAGAAACAAACTGTAAACACAACATTCATATTGCATCATCTCATAAAATTGAAGTGGCGAACGTGTTAGCAAACAGTTGCTCATTTACTCATCCAGCAGACATTGGGCAACATTAGCATTCATTTGGAGTTGTGTTTCTGGCTATCTGATGAATGTTCAATATTCACTCTCCTTCTAGCTCTCGATTGGTCTTCTCCAACTCCTGACAAAAATATCTGTCTCTTTTGCTGCTAAATGCTCCACTATGTTCGCTTGCTAGTTGCTAACTTTGTCTGTGTGCTGTTTGTTGCTGGGCAGGTGGTGTACAGTGGCTTTATCAGAGCTTTTTCACTGAAAACAGCTGCCTGTTGTGGTCGAGAGACTGAATTAAACCCTAAAGCTGCAAAACCAAAACAATGAGCTGAAAGGCGCTAAAGCGCTCTGTAGAGCTCAAGAGAACTGCAGATATACATCTGTCACTACAAGCGACCATTTTCACATCACATGTAGGCATTTGATCCATTATTAATATAAGCTTTTAAAAGCAAATTGTAGTAAACTATGGGGGAAGACTGGATATGCAAACAAATAATCATCAGAAAATATCAGTCAGTTGTGGAAAAAATCCAGACAGAAAATATCAATAGCTTGGATTCCAGGGCCAAGACTCTGCTTAAACAGTTTATTTCCTAATGATTAAATGATTAGCTTGGCTAATTGAACCAGGAAATGAGTGAGTTGCTCCAAGGACATGCAGAGCCGTGCAGCTAGCAGGAAGAGTGCTGAGTACATCATCCCTGTGCCACCGCGCTCAGGCAGGCAGCAGGGCTGAGCGGCCCGAAGCACAGGCCAAAAAATCAGAAATACAACTGAGAACAGGAACAACAGAGGGGAGAGAACGGCTGAAACGGAGAGAGGAAGCGTGTGAGCGTTAGTATGTGTGTGAGAGAGAGAAAAAGAGATGTTCCACATAGCGCTAGAGGTCAATGAGAGTTAATTTTCCTGCTGTCCTATCCGCTGGCTTCATTAGCAGTATTGGCAGTTAGGTGATGTATTCATTGTTTTCTCAAGTTTGTCTGCAACCATCGTTTATATATGCTCCTCTGTTATCTCTTAGGGCCCTGTTTTTCTCATCTCTTTTTCATCATCCACGTTACTTGTTCTTCTCCTTTATCTCTCTTTCTCCCTCACACACTCTGTTCTATTCTTTGTCATCTTTTTTCTTTTTTTTCCTTCTTTCTTGCTTCTTCTATGCAGTAACGTGCTCTTTCAAGGGCAATGTCCCCTCCGATAATCA
The DNA here is from genome assembly GCF_020085105.1 of Siniperca chuatsi. Taxonomy (NCBI): domain Eukaryota; kingdom Metazoa; phylum Chordata; class Actinopteri; order Centrarchiformes; family Sinipercidae; genus Siniperca; species Siniperca chuatsi. The sequence goes on from NC_058051.1 coordinate 2,700,547, forward strand.
ATGACTGCTTACTATGTGTCTGCATGTTGGGTGTATGTGTGCTTTGTGCATGCATGTACAATGAGTGCTTATTTGATGCTACTTGCTCGTGGACAACCCCTTTCTTATCATTTCCTCCTTCTTGTTCTGTCTCTTTCAGGTCCCAGATTTGTCTGTTCACTTCTTCCTCCTCCTTCTCCACTCTGTCATCTTTCAGACCAGACTCGCCCCTAAAATGCTTTGCTAAAGCTGGTAAAATGGAACCAAATCAACTGTTCAATGGATTTGGTCCCCTTCAACCAGCTGTAGCTGTGCATTGATCACTCCGAACACGCACATGCAGATGGACAAACAAATGGACAGGAAAGCGGTGGAAAGACTCAAGCTAATTCTGTGGAAAACAACTTTAAAATCTAAAATTGAAGCTACATTAGCTTCTTCACAGAAAAATTGGACTGAGACATGCACCAGTTACTGTGTGGATTTATCTCTATCACACAGATTACCCAAAAGACATTGAAGTCATTTGCTAAATCTGAATAAAACAAGCCAGGTAAGTAATTATAGATACTGTATCTTGGTGAATTTGTATTTTTGTCTGGTACCGCCATAATTGCATTGTTCTTTGGAGACTTTTTAATTCTTGCTTGATTTTTCGAAGTGTGTGTTTGGTATACGAATTGCTCTGGTGTGTGTGTGTGTGCAAAAGTGTGGTATGGTTGAAGAGCTATCAAGTGTAAGAACAGGTGCTGTGTAAGAAAAGCACTAGTGCGTATCTGTGTGCGCATGTATGTATGTGAGTGTCTTTGACTCCTAATGCACATGTCTGATCAATAAAGCCTCATCCTGAAGTTCATATAAACTGCTGAAGTGGTCTTTTCTTTGAAGTCTGGTCTTACTGGGGTCACATTACAAATCACTGGGTTAAAAAATGTGTGTTTAGGGTGAAATATAAGTGAGGGTGGAAGAGAGGAATAGAGGAATACAGAAGGAAGGGAGAAATGATGAAATGAATTCAAAAGGATGAAAAGACATGAAGCAGAAATTTGAGCATTCCCAAAACAATCTGTCTGTTCCCACACTTTCACACTTTCACACAGGGGCTATACCCCATCTCCTGTCATTCTCTTTCCACTCCTGCTCCCTTCCTTTTCTCACCCCTTCATCCTCCTCTCCTCCGCCTCCTCCCCAGCCGCTGTATCGCCCGCTGTGCGTGGCTATGGAGGTGTGACAGATGTTTTAATGTGGCTGCGATTCCTTATCACCACTCAGCTGAAAGCTCCATTTGCCTTGGTCCGCCGTGATAGATGAGAGGCCGAGGCTGAGCGGAGAGGAGACGCTATGCTAACGAATGGGAGAGGAGGCATTTCAGAGGCTGAGGACGTGGAAGGAGGAGGGGGACACGATGAAGATGACACACACTGCTGGAAATGGTAGATGTGGTCATTTTCTGTTTTTCATGTCCCGGGTGTGATGAGCAAGTGAGTAATTATAGTAGGGGAGGGGTGTGTATGCAATTACACTGGGATGAAACAGTGCTTGTCAAGACTGGGAGCACTGCTGCAGAAATGGAGAAATCAAGCAGAACATGCACGTTACAAATAAACTCCAAATAAACAAACAAACCGACAGCGATTTTGATTAAACCTCGGTGTGTTTACAGCCCGTTAAATCTGTGGGATTATTAAAACTCAGTGGCATTACATCTTCTCAATGTTTCAAAGCAAGTGAAGAGAAAGAAAACAAGAAAGGGCAGAAGTGATCCATCAAGGCATCATACATCAACCTGTGAACCAGAGGCGCATTACAGAAACACAATGTCATTTCTCTAAAATGCTTTTGAGACAAAGGACACACCTTATTTAAGATGCTGGGAAAATAGTTTATAGAAGGCTAGATGATTTCTGCACAAAATATACTACTGTGAACAGGAACATGGTTTTAGAACTGGTAGAACTACTTCATTGTGATGATGGTGCTTGTACAGGAATAATCTGCAGTAGAAATTAATGAATATACAGTGGGAGAATTTCTTGATCTCAAAAAAAAGCATTTGATACATTGACCATGGCTTACTACTTAAAAGATATGGCTTGAAAGGCGTTGCACACTCCTGGTTATGTAGCTACCTGGAAAATAGGTGTCAATATGTTAAAGATAAATAATATTAATTCAAAGTTAAAGAAGGCTACTTGTGGGGTTCCTCAAAGCTCAGTGTTGGGCCCATCGTTGTTTTTTTTTGTACATAAATGATATATGTAAGGTTTCCAAAACCTTAAAATGTATTTTATTTGCAGACGATACAAATGTATTTTGTTCCGGTAAGAATTTGAAACATTTCAATACTGTGGGAAAATAATTGAAACTTCTAAAGAGCTGGTTTGATTTTAACTACTACTACTACTACTACTACTACAACAAATTCTCAAAGCAAATATTTGATAAGTGATGTTGAAAATGAATGAGTGTCTATAATATATATTATATAACAGATAATAAATTATGTTGGAAACAACATGTAGATTATGTCAAAGCAAAAAGGTAAAAATCGATTGCAATACTGTATAAAATTAAGGATTTCTTAAATCAAGCTTCATTAAACACTTGTTCACTTACACATCCATATACACATACAATCAAAACTACTTACTGAGAACCAACTAACTCACTTTTTATTAAATTAAAGGCCCTAAAATTCATGGACGTGGTCTATTTAAAAACAATATAAATCAAATTTAAAAATGTATGACCAGAATGCCATGTTGGCGTTAGTATGGCAAGGATAGTTTAAACTTTTGTCTGATGTCAAATAGGTAGTGTTTTGTTAAAAGGGTAGGTGCAATAAGCTGTAGCTTCAGTCTGTACCGTTTCAGTCTGTGGAAGAAATCTTTCTGTTGTTCCATTTTCCCCCAAATGTTTGTGTAAATATTTACAGACCCAAATAAAAACATTTCAATTAAAAAATGTATGTCACGATAACGGCATAAATAAAAAAATGCAAGGAGTTTATCCTACAATTCAACAGCTATAACTGGCACAGTTGCAACTGAAGCCCTAAATATTAGTGTTTACAAATATTCCAAATATCCTTTCCAAAAACAAATGGTCATATCAGACAACATATCACATGGCTCACGTGCAGGACATGAGCAGATCTTTACGCAGATGACTACGACTGAAACCGTTTCTACGATAGAACACTCCTGGACGAATGAGGGACTACACCGTATTTGATTCTGAAAACAGTGTCCAGATGACTACGACTGAAACCGTTTCTACAATTTACGCTGAATTATTTTAGGGAAAACTGACTGAAGCTCGGAATGAGAGCTGACCCTGCCGCTGCAGAGCATACCGGCTCATCATTGCATATGATAACGCTGCCCTTTACTGTGCATCGATTTATTTATCAGCCCGCTGACATTGGAGAGCAAGGAGCAATGTGCCAAGTCACATAAAACAATGGGAGACATTTTAATATAGAAATTGAAATGGAGGTTAGAAGGATCAAAAAAGGAGGGGGTACTTTTGCAAAGTGCTGTGTGAGTGCATACAACTGTGAATGTACTGTAGCCCTGTGTGTGTGAGTAACGACATAGTGCCAGGCCTCATCATTCACACTGTATTGATGTTTGACCACATTCATCAGCACTGGCTGACATGGCTCTTTAAAGAAGGGAGGGCTCCTTTTCTCAACTTTCAGCCTCTGACTCCTCTCTTTCTCTCTTTCAGTTGACTCCCTCTGTCCTCCGTTACTATCTCCTGACTTTGAGCTTTTTATCTTTCATCCTTTTCTTTATCATCCTTCACTCCCACTTTCCTCCATCCAGTGCGTCATATCCTTTTCTTTCCTGACTCCTAACCTCTATACCTAGGCAAAAAACACTAAACTATGCGGAGGTTGTTCACTGACATTTAAAAGTTGAAAAGTGTATTGCTGTGCATCACGGTTGCATCTCAAGAAACAGAGCATCCAGGCTGACAGTCAAACCAGGACTAAAAACACCCTTAACCCAGAGCAGGATTTAAGAGTTACAAGAAGATTCCTAGACTAACTTGCAGCAAGGATCTGTAAAATTCAAGATGGTGTAAAACCGCAACAGTTTTCATATGCAGGCTTTATAGGTATAAGCATATTATAGTGTCTAAGCAAAAATATGATGCCAAAATTAACACATTGCTTATATCTCATAATGGTGTTTACTAATAGTCCCAGGCCAAAAACTGTTTTTTTTTTGTTTTACATTTATGTTGCACTTTTTTCATTTTCAGAATAACAAGGAATATTTGAAAATGAAGAAATATCTGATGGATTATATGACATGTTTCACGATCCAAGGACCCAAAAGCAGAACACAGCGAGGTGGAGAACTGGATAGTAGTTTTAACACTTTTTATTGTGAACAAGTACTGGTAGCTGAGCGCTCTTCAGGAGCGAGCAGGTCAGGTGTAGTTCCGCTGGGGACAGGAGAGCAGTCTGCCGACACAGTCCGTGGAGAACCGGTTGGGTTCCGAGGGCGCAGGCGTGTAGCGCGGCAGGCAGGACAGGGGAGCAGCGTTGCAGCGATCAGAGAGCACACGGTAGCTGCGATCACCGGCATGGAATGACTGTGGCAGAGACAGACAGGGTTACACGAGATATGACAACAAAGAGCACCGATAAACTTGACTGGGGGGGGGTCGAGACGCGAGCCGTGGCGAAGGTGTGTACGGGAGTACGGAGACGATCTGGCGCTGAGGTAGAGCCAGGTAGATATACTGTGGAGGCTGATTGGATGATGAACTTCAGGTGTGCCGGTGATCCGCAGCAGGAGGGAAAACCAGGGAGCCCCGCCCAGGCCGCTACACACACACACACACACACACACACACAGCCATGAACAGAGGACTGACAAGGAGCACAGGGAGAGGAGAGCACACTGGAGTACACAAGGATAGGGAGAGAGATGTGGCTAACTATGACATTATATATATATGTAGACTTTAGGATCGTTTGAAAATGCATTTTATTAGAATTCTGAAGGTGTGAAGGTGTGTATGGCCTCAAAAGCCTAATAATAAAGTGAAACAACAAACTTAAGGTAACTTTATTTGTACCCGTAGGGAGATATGGTTTGCAGACAGACAAGGCATCCATGTTGACACAGATTGTACAAACAACACAGACAATAGACAAACATGATAAAAGTGCTCAAGGCTCCAATAAATAGTCAATTAAAAACCACTGCAACAAATAACCACTAGAATAAATAAATAATACTATAATAAATAATCACTAGAATAAATAAGCTTTGTTCTACACCTTGGGACTATAAACCTCCATCCAGAAGGAAGAAGCTGAAATTCACTGTGCAAAGGGTGGGTGTCGTCATTTAAAATCGAGCTGGTGATCCGCTGTAACTGTCTGGTGTACAGGGACTCACCAATCAGCCTACTAGACCATTTGACAATCTGATTTTCTGTTTTTTAACCACAGGTTTCCAAACCATGACACCAAAGAAAAAGATCAAATCGATTCAATACAAGCATGATAAAATAAAGTCAGCATGGTTTTGGCAATGTGGAAATAGGCCAATTTCCTCAAACAAACAAACAAAAAAAAAAAAAGCTGGTGCCCCTTCTTGCACACAGCTTCACAATGTGCTTCAAAGTTCAGTTTTGCATCAATAATTGTCCCAAGATATTTATAAAACTGCACACATTGCACTGTCTGACCCTTGATGGATGTGACTTCATGTGTGTGGGCATGTCTTCTAAAATCAATTATCATGTCTTTGGTTTTAGATATGTTTATTTGAAGATAGGACTCCTCACACCACTCACCAAACTCTCATATCCATTTTACCAATATATGATCAATTAATTAATTCAACTAATTACCAATTAATCATAGCAAAAATGTTTCTCAATTAACAGTTTACTACTCAAACAACATTGCAAATTGCTTAATGTAAATTACCAACACTAATGTAAATATCAGTATTCATTAAAAGCTTTTAATTTTATTATGGTCACATCTATGACTAAATAAGTAAACTTCAGAAATATGACACTTGAATATATGTAATTGCTGCACATTGTCACCTCTTGACCTTCAGTCCTTGTTGGATGATCTCAGCGCCCCCTTGGTAGGAAGCCTCCTAGTGGACAGAGCTTAGGAAGATTTATAGCATGTACACAATGTCCTATCATCAAATGCCTCCACATCCACCTTAGCGTTGCAAGTAAAAAGCTGATCTGAATAAGGAGCGGGACTTCCTCGGCTATGCTCTGATAGAGCATCTGTCTAAATTGTTTATCGGCCTTATTTCCCCATTTCTCAGGGGGGAAGACGAGCAGATTCTGCAAAGGGAAATTAATGGGAAAGGAACTTTTTACTGTGGATTGCGTTCCCCTGTAAATGAAAAATGACAGTAATATGCTTTCATTCAATAATAGAAGAGGATTCAGTAAAGTAGTTTGGTGTGATATACTGGAAGAAGCATCAGACCAAATGTGTGTTCAGTGTGTATATGTGTGCGTGTGTGTGTGTTTATGAGAGCAATTGTCTTCAAACACAGAACCTAAATAACACTCGTATGAGCTAAATGCACGCCATGCCAAATTACTGACTGCTCAAGAATAGCAGAGAGATCCTTGTATGAGCCAACAGACACCATGCATTATGTTGCAGGACAAGACGTGTGACCAACATCTGAATTCCATCTGAATTTTAATGAAGTGAATCTAATAGTTTTTACACTTGAGCAACATCTCAAGGTGCCGCAACATCCTGCAGCACACAAATACACTGAAACTATGTCCATATGAACTTGTTTAGTCTAGTATGAGCTCACTTATGCCTACACCAAGAACATTATTTTTCCCAAGATAAATCCCTTTACTTTAGTTGTTTTTGGAATGACATTTTTTTTGCATTTTGTTTTAACCCTCTACTGCATACAGTTGCCCTGAAGCTACAGAAGGGCTTTTTGACCATCACACCCTCCCTTTTATACATATTGAATTTTTTTTTACACTGTAATATGGGATGACACGTTTATGATAAATCAAATGAGTTCTGTTTGAGACCCCAGGGGCCTCTTTAAAACCTCAAAAAACATAATTTTTTTATAAGCTTGATATTCCATGACTTTTTCTAATTTTAAAAAAATTGCTTAGAAGCCTTTTGAACTGATGCCATGTTTTGAGAAGTCCACTACAGAAATGATGCATTGCTTCTGTTTGGGCTCTCTGAGACCTCAGCTGTAAATCATGGATTTTCATACCCTCTGAAATCCCAAACAAGTCTATTTAGATTTATGTTATTAGAGTTTTATAACATGTTTTTTCAGGTCTAACAGGGAGACTGACCTCTCTGGGTTCTAATTGACTCCAAACATATAGAACATATATAAGAAATATCACTATGTAGGATAACATATTGTAGATTGTAACATACTTTTTTTGTTTGTGAATTACTTTTTGGCAAACAAAAGGCATATCTATTTGTTCATGCATAGCATATACAACATAAAACACAATATTTGAAATATGAAATATTCCCTTGTTTGGTGTATTAACAATGCTTTATGGTCATATTCCTATTTTGTCACTTTCATCCAATGTACTCAATTTGTGGCAATGAGAAGAGTTACCAATAGTTTTCTACATAGTGGGTTAGAAGAAAGGCAAAAAAGTTCATTTAGTAATTATTATCAGTTTTTCATACATAAAGCAGTGAGGTCTGTGGGACCCCTAACAATGAGGAAGTAACGCCAATCTCAACAAAACACCAGGATCTGATGGTGTGGTTAGGTTAATGAAGACGGAGATTCCTAAAATATGTTCGAGAAAATACAGAATTATTATAAAATAATATATACAATATTCTTATATATTTTGTAATGCATGTGTTATATGTTTTCACCTAATAATTCTACAAAACCCTACAATTTATTTTATACACATAGGGCAAACACATCCGGGTGGGGGACGGCTGCAATCCATTTTTAACTGATACATTATCCGAGGACCCCAATCTTCCAAAAGTAGGATGAAAATATAATTCATGTAATAGAGGATTAAGATGTTGACAAGTGAAAAATTACTGAAGCAAAAGTGGAGCTAAATGGGAAGCAAGTGCAGTTATTGGCAGTGATTTCTGTTTGTTGTGGGAATGTTTTTGCAGTATAAGCCTCAACACTACACCGCTGCAGTCCATGCAGACACCATTACAGTGTATTCCTGAATAGTAAGGCAGGTGAGAGAAGACTGACAGGCAAGACCAGAAAAGCAGCTCTTTCTGCTTCCTCCCTTCCCTCCATCCTTTCCGACTTCTTTCCTTACCCTGAACCCCTTCCCCTCCTTTCTCTGTCCTCCCTCCTTCTGTCCTGTCTCTGTTCCTGCTACACAAGGGCTTTCAGTAAAAATATATTGATTTCTGCTTCTCTCTTCTGTCCCCCTTCCTCCCTCTGCACACACACACACACACACACACACACACTTGTCTCTCTCCATACTACTTCAGAGAAGAAGAAAAAGCGAGCAGCAACACTTCATCCAGTATGTCATAAATAAAGGGCTGGTAGATATTCAATCGACTGATAAACTGACATCCTGTATCAGCCAAAGTGAAAGTCAATGGAAGAGCAGCCGGGAGGTCTCCCACACAGACTGCTACACACACACACACACACACACAAATTCATAAATACAGAGGCATACTAACATGCCTAGAGAGGACAAATATGTTAATCAGTGGAAGAAATGCTTCCAGTACAGTCTGCTGACCCATACAGTGCTGGTTTTTTACATCTCCATGACATGTAATGTGGCAGTCCAAATGTATCCTAACTAGATTTTCATAATAAAGAACGTATCATTAAAATAGTATAGCTGTAGTCGAATTTTGACAATATTTTGTGCAATGTAAAATCCCTCTAGAGTTCATCAATGATCAGATTATACAAACCAGTCCTCGCGGTGGTGGAGCAGCTGTGTGCAGTGAGCAGAGAAAAAGCTTCCAGCAGAGCAGTGGATCACTCAACTCCCAGATACAGAGAGATCCAGGAAGATCAGAACTCCTCAGGCCAGGATCAAGAAACCTCATCGCCCTCTTGTCTCCCTTCTTCACCTCCTTACCTTGATTTTTTTTCAAAGTGAGAGATCATTTGACAATCGCAATCTGATTTGAATCCCCTAAAAGGTCATGGTTGATTTTTATTTTTCTGAACGACTTTTGCATTATCTTGCAATACTTTTTGATCCATAGAAGAAGGCTGAGCTTAAACATTACCATACAGCACGGATGTACTATAATAAATAATATGAAAAAAAATATTAATAATAAATATAATGGTGTGAGTGGGCGCATCCTTTGCTGTGGCTGGCTCAGCCACAAGTCTGTGTCATTGCAGCTAATGTTGAGGTAACTAGCAGAGGGTAACTAGCTGACCAGCTGTATTCCAAAAGTTATTGCCAAAATCCATGTTAGCATTGTCATTGTGAGCATGTTAGCAAGCACCACTGTACCCATGTACAGCCTCGCAGAGCGGCCAGCATGCTGCAGATTCTTAGTCTTGTTTACATTTGACAGTAATTTAAGTTATTTCATATCACAGAGATCCTTTATTTAATTGAAACAGTCCTGTAATAATATAGTATATACAGTAAGATTACATTACAAGACCTTCCCTAAAAAAGTAGATCCAATTTAATTTACAACATTGTCCTTGAGGGAGAAGTCGTGGGATCCTTTCAAACATCCCTTTCCCCAGTTGCTTCCCGTGTGAGTCCTCACTCCTGCTGGAGGAGCTGGGAGGGAAATAACTATTTTAGTGGACCATAGCAGGAGCGGTGCCCTCTCCAAACATCAGCAAAAACATATCCCTCTTCTCTCTCTTTAGGGGTGGATCGCCTTGATCTGAGGAGTCTAGTCTATCTCACCAAGCTAGCTTATTATCTCCCCCAGCGCTCTCTTATCTGAATGGATGTGATGTCAGCCTCCTCTGTCTATCTTTCTCTGTCTGTCTCTAGGCCAAGCGTGCTGTGTGTGTGTGTGTGTGTGTGTGCGTGTGTGCCAAGTTTGGGATTCCTTATGCAGGATGATGTGCAGGGTTTCCCCTGACTAACCTGTGTCTCACCTTTCTCCTTGTTGTTTATCTAACTGTTTCTCTGTCTTGTCTTTCCCTGTTTTGTGTAATTTTCTTCTTATCCGTCCATCTCTTTATCTGTCGGTCTCATACATCTCTCTTCTCATACAGTCTGCTCATCCACTGCCAAGATTAACCATCATTATCTGTCAGGTGCTAAAACAAATAGATAAACTGAAAGGTACTTCATTTTTATGGCGCCATATAAATTCTCAATCAAGACACATATTTCAATCTCTGACAAAGCGGGAGGAAATCATATTTGATAGGTTGTGTAATTTCCTGTGGTGTTTCCATGAACTCATGCTCACACCAATGGTACTCTTAATTATTCTGGTTAATGTGTTTTTACTTACCAGTTACATTCATTAACCTCAATTAGCCTCAGAAAGTGGCATAAAACTACTGGTACTTATTCCTCACGACATGGAAGTGTTTTCTACATTTGTGTGTGTATGTGTGTGTGTGTGTGTGTGTGTGTGTGTGTGTGTGTGTGTGTGTGTGTGCAGCAGTAATGGAATGATAATTGGAGCTGGGAATAATTAATCAGTCATTACTGTGTACAATCAGAATAAATGTGTTGTTAACATGGATGTGACACTGTGAGTGCACAAGCACGCATATACAATGAATGCATGCGCATACACACAGACAGACACACACTTACATACACGAGAGTCTCTGTCGATCTCTTATTCAGCAGGGCGATGTAGTTGGACAAATGAATAATTAGAGACTGGTGTGTATGTGTGTCTGTTTATTAGCTCCCTAGTTAAAACGATAATTTCACCAATCAAAGTAAAACCACATTTAATTTATTGTGTGTGTACATCGTTAATACCATAACGACAAAAAAGTAATGTATTTATGTATAATTTTACATAAACAAAATATAAAAAACACATTAAATCCGGACCAATGCAAAATTAAAGGGCCATTTCACCGTTTTTATACATTAACATTGGTTTACTAGTTACAAGGAGTGCTTCAGCCTTATGATGTCATCAGAGTTATCTCTTGGGCTTGGCAACTGCAAATTACTCAGTCTAACATTGCACATGGAGATCGGCTTTATCATCAGGGTTAGTACTACTCAACCCATGAAAACAGTTATATGTCTTCTGTGGCTCTGGAGGAGCTTTGTCAAGACTGAGAAAATAACCCTGATGATGTCACAGTAATGTCATCAGGGGTTATCTCGGTTTGGGGTGCGATACTTTGACTAATTTTTAACAGAAGGCCTGTGTTACAAACTGGAAGTGTGGAGTCGTGTGCATTTACCACGCAGTGATGGTCTAACAAAAAGACACAATTTAGTTGCATTGTGGGAAATGTAGGCTCTTGACCCGTACTGGGAACTAAAAGTCAGAATGTGGCCTCTGCTGCATGAATTTTGACCATTCTTTTTTTTTATCTGTATCTTGTATGTCCTCCTATGGCTTGACTTCCTGAAGTCTCTGCTGGTTGCCTCATAACCTTACAGTGACAACAAGACTCAACAGCCATAACAGTCTCTGCACCTGCACCACTTTAGTTTCTGTATGGATTAAACAAACAAGATGAAACCTGTTAACTAGAGACCTTTAGAGGTCAAGCTGTTACCCCCTGTTTCCAGTCTTTATGCTAAGCTAAGCTAAGCAGCTGCTGGCTCTAGCTACATATTTAATGTACAACAAAAGAGTAGTATCAGTCTTCGCACATCTAAACTCTTGGCAAGAAAGCAAATAAACGTTTTTTCCCCAAATGTTGAACTATTCCTTCAACAGATTTCCATTTACCAGGGCAGGGAGGAGCTACTGAAAGAGCCTATCAAGTTGCATTATGAGAAACATAGGATACAGCATTTTTAGAGCTTGATCCCTAGTAAGGACTAAAAGTCAGGATATCTCAGCCTCTGCTGCTTCGATTTTGACTGTCCTTGTCTTTTGGGCCAATGTGTTACATAGCACTCCCCATCATCATCATCATCATCATCATCTAAATGCCAAATAAAGTAATATGTAATTCTCCAGTAGAGTTCCAGGGACTTGTAGAAACTATACCAAGGTTTGTCTTCTATCTGTACAGTAGCTGATGTAGGTAAACTACAGGTAAAAAGGGACAAAATGGACAATGTGAAGAGTTTTTAATATTTTATGTTTAGATGAAGAGAAAGAGAAGATCCTGACATAATTATGTTAAGGATAGCAAGAAGGAAGAAGGCCTGAATTTTCTATAGGTAAACTAAAAGAAATACAGCTAAAGAACTCCACCAACTGTCCACAAACTGGCTGTGATGTGTTGTTCTCGCTCAACTCACCTCTGCAATGCGTCCATGTTGAACAGAAGCAGAAACCTACCCTAAATACAGTGCACCACTGTGCCATCCCATCATGTGAGTGGATCGCCATGGTTACAGTGGATGGACTGGATGGCAGGTTAAATGTGTGAGATCCCCCCAACGCACATACTGCACACACACCTCCTCGTTCTCCACCCTCCTCCTCCTCTAAAACCCCCACTGCTCTGATTGGCCTGGTTTAAACTGCTGGATGCATCCTAAAGAGGAGGGAAGTCCCAGCGGGCCGGCAGATAATGAATGCCCTCTATCTATCCTGGAGAGCGAGCGCCAAAGAGAGAGACAGGCAGAAAGAGACAGAGGCTATACAGTACTCTCTCTCACATAATGTGGCACTATGGAAAGACGCCCCCCTCGCTCTCTTTCTCCTTAATTTCTGCTCCATCTTTGTCTCTCTACCCCTTCCCCCATCACCTCCCTCTCTATTTCTTGCATACCCACACACATTCACATACATATGGGGCTGAACTCACTGACTGTCTGCTGCATTGGCTTTGACATCCATCCATATATCCAGACTGTGACCTTCAGACAGCTCAAAGCCCCAGCTGCTTACCACCTCCACCAGGCGTGCAGCAGGGGAACGGGACGCAGGGGAAATCGGGAATGGCAGGTGTCATCTCCCCTCGTGATCGATAGATATTAAAATGGCACAGCAATCATATATGGTAGGAAAGGAAGGAGTGGTGGGAGTGGGCAGGTGGTGGTGACAGGGATGATGGTTGAATCAGGATGGAAGTGAGGAGTGCCTGGTTAAGGCATGGTCACCACATACCTGCGAAGTCCCCAGTTTGATTCTGGCCAGGGACCTTTGTTCCATGTCATACCCCTCTCTCTCCCCTTGTTTCCTCTCTGCTGTCATCTATCCAATAAAGGCAAAAATGCCTCAAAAAATATCTAAAAAAGGAAAGAAGTGAGAATGAATGTAATGAAAATCCCTGTATTTTCAATCTAGGTCTTACTCTCATTTGTTCTGTCGTGCTGACTTGGAACTCATCACTTCCATTGTAGAGCTTCAGGAAATGCAACTCCAGAAAAACAACGTATATTGGGTTAAGCAGCGGAAGCCTCTGTAAGATTTTCAAATAAATTTAAATTTTACATAAATCATATCCAACACTTCTGAGGTGACTGGAAGTAAACGCAGTATTTAGGCCCCTAGATTAGCTATTGTAACTGCATAGGGATCTACTTCCAGGGCAACTTGCTGGCTAACCAAGCTAGCTGCACACTGGTTTGTGTGAGTTTTTTAGATTTTCCTCATAAGACAATAATGTAAACACACCTTCACACACAGCCCTAGTTCAATGGCTAGTTATCCAATGGACTATTATGAGGACGATTGTGTGTCATCTAACTTTCAGGGTCAACCATATTTATTTGAAAGAGAGTTGACAGACAAGGAGTTAAATCAAACGGAAGAGGACCCAGACTGAAAAATACCAAAAAACTGTTTGTGAGTATTATTAATACATATTTTTAAAAGCATCATCCAAAAAAATGTGACAGAAAACAGAAAGCTTGCATGCTGAGTCAGATGTGTTTTTTTATGCCTTGTAGAAATTTGCATCACAAAACAAAATGCCACCCTCAAGCAGCAGCAATTCTCTCACAGGTGAAGAGAAAAGTAATTCTCACAAACAGAGAGAATTTCACAAGCTGTTACCGGTGCTGCAGAATCGCTTCAAGATCTACTTTATGATGTCAGGAGCGCAGTCTGATACTCAACTAAAAATGCTGGAAGCAGACATCAAGACAGCTGGCAGTATGGTACACACACAGAGACAGACACACACACACGGCTACACAGCATGTCGCTTCAGGAAACGTCATCTTTTTTTTTAAATCGCTCATGTCTCTCCTCCAGCTGAAGTTCATTCATAAAGAGTTCAACTCTTTTGAAACCCAGCGCTACGAGCGGACCCCCAGGGTCCAGGCCCCCCACCTGGCTGCTGCAAAAGTAAAGGGACTTTATAGGTTATAAGATCTTATCAATGTCAGATATTTATATTGATACATACTTATGTCTACAAACCACACAAAGAGGAAACATGAAGGAGGAGACCCTTCACCATACAGGAGTTTTCCATGGACCTTGGTCTGTTTTAGCCGTGTTGTGCCAAGCCAAGCCATGATGACATGCATTTCCAGTACAGCCTCACAGCACGTGTGGGATAGCCACGCCGAGCCGCGCTGCTATGGTCCTGCTTAGCTGCAGGGCTGACCATGGCCAACCTGTGATCCCTGTTCCCCCCCCCCGGCGGCTAAACTCGTGTTTGTTTGTGCTGGAGACTCGAGAGAAAACTCTTAAACTGAAGTCGAACTCATTAATGTACAGGGACACAGGAGCAAACTCCATCGCTTGTTTGTGGCTCATGGGCACAAAAGGCACGGTTGCATTTGCACAAATTCAGCAACAGAGACGAACAATGCTCCAGTTTCCGCCCTTCGGGCAAAATCTCACCGTTCTGCTTCACACCTCTCTCATGCCCTGGTGCACAACCTTCATCCAGGTAAAGTTTGCTGAGTCTTTTTTTTTTTTTACAAACCATACTCTGAATTTAACAATTACACAGGACTAACTGGAAACACTAGGCTTTAATTGGCATTTATCTGGATATGAAAGGTAGTGCTATGTCCCTACCAATGTCAAGGTGTTGCGACACAATTGTCCTTACCAATATTTTTAACAATCGCAAAAGATCCTGTCATTTTCCACATAGGTTGAACCACTAAGAGTACATACAGAGTTGCCATGTTTGAGTGTTTTCTGAGTGCGAAATAGTAAGATGTGGGGGATTGCTGACCTGATGATCTGGCAACCCTCAGGCTGAAGTATGTATTGTCACTTTGCTGTAGCACTTACAGTAGCGGTTGTGAGATGAATGAACGACAGTGAATTTGAGGCGGTTTGTAGTTGTAGTTTAAAATGGCTATAATTAACACTTTAATATTAAAATCAATCACGTGTCTACTTGTACACGAAAGGTGTCGCTTTTAATGATGAACCCACAGAGAATTCTCACCCAACTCTGCAGTTCCCATCTTCCAGCTCACTGTTTTGGTTTTCCAGCCCACAACTTTAGTGCCAGATATTTCCCTCAGGAGTCAATGAAGACCAAAACCAGAGAAAATAGAGTGAATACTGGACACAAACACGACTCCAAATGAATGCTAACGTTGCTCCGTAATATACAGGATGTGAAATAGGCAACTGTTTGCTAACAAGCGCAACTTAAAAAGTGACCATATGTCAGCCTTGTGCTCACAGCTTGTTTCCGCTGCTCCAAGTGGCCAAAAAATCTGTTCATGCAAGTTTAAATGATTCCATCATCACGGAATTAAGAATAATATCTAATATAAAATAAATCCCCAAAAAAGAGAAAGGTTGTTGGTTAAAACTAAGTGTACGTAACAGCTTAGCTAGTAGGAAAACAAACTATAGTTTTAATGGTAAGTGAAATAACACCTATTCATTTTAACCTGTTAAGTTTGAAAATCTTAAGGTATGTATGTACAAAATAAAATGTAAAATACCTTGATCATGGAGTTTCATTCTTTACTTGGGGAGCACATATACTGTGAAAAAAATTCTAAACTTAAGGTTCACTTAGCCTACTTAGCTATTCCTTCTTCAGTCCATAATGAATAAAGCAAACAATCAAATCAAGTGCACAGCTGTGCATATTGGTCATTTGACAATGTCCTCACCACTGTTAAAAGCGAGACCCTTGTTTGCTTTCATTCACTTTCCTCCATCAGTCAGAAGACTCAAATTGGTAACCGTCACACATCTTAATCCGCCTTTAAGGAAGAAACACAAAAATAAGAACTCGGAGCAAATGCCAGCTCCTCTGTTTCAGTATGACCAATTGGTAAAAAAAAGTGAGGTATGATGATAAATCAACTTTGAAATATAATAATGATGAAGAAAGAGTTCTTTGAGGAAAAGCGATATGGCTGACCTGTCTTTCCACTTTGTGCATGGCGGAACAGGAAACTAGGGATGGCTGGAAATGTGTAGGAGCAGTACTCCTGGTAAAAACTATAAAATAAAGTACTTCGATGGATAGTTAGGGCAGGTAGTGTATGTGCCCTGTGAGTGTGTGTGCATGTGTGTGTGTGTGTGTGTGTGAGTGATTGCACGTGGGGTGTAGACTGAACGACTTGATGAAGCGGTAAATTTCACTTCTCCTTCTTGCCTGTATGTTTCCCCCAGCAATCACTCCATCCCACACACACACACACACACACACACACACACACACACACACACACACTTGTTGTCGTACCTTACTAGCCACTCTGCTCTAGCTTGACCCTCCTTCACACTTGAACTGCTCTGCTGTGGAGAAAGAACCTACAACACTCATTCAAACATACACAAATACACACACCGACAAACACATACCACAGCCCTCAAACAGAAACATACCCAGCAGTGTGTTTCTGTCGTTTTCTCAGGGAAGAAAAATCTGTGATGCATCTCTGTGTCTGCGGCTTTGATGCCCAGAGACACACTCGAGGTTTGCCCGTATCTTTGTCTGTCACTCACTTTGACACCCTCAAACACAGAGACAAGAACAGGAGGAGAGATAGTGAGAGCAAAGCGATTAATAAAGAAGAGATTTACCGTATTGGAGTAGCAAGAAGATGGACTGGACGGAGCGAGAAGGATGTGAGGGGAGATAGGGGAAAGAAACGGCCATGTGGGAAGATGGAGAGCAGGGATATAAAGAAGCGGAGGAGAAGAATGTGAAAGCGAGAGGAAAAAGAGAAGAGGAGGGGGAGGGAGAGTGAGAGGAGTAGAAAGAGCGAGCTGATGTTTGCTGACAAGGGCAGAAGCGAGGCCTCCTCTGAGAGCAGCCTGATGCAGAAACAAATGAGGCGACAGGAGGGAGCAGACAGCTCCGTCACACACTCTGATGTGTGTGAATGTGCGTGTGTATGTGTGAGATTGTGTGTGTGTGTGTGTGTCTTTTCATAAGTGTGAAAACCCCCAGAGTGGTTGTCAGTGTTTCTGACACTCAACCAAAGGAAAACATCCACCTTCAAGAAAGTCACAACAACAGTAATGCTCATAGGTGCATTTAGCAAGGACATAGAGGACAGAGAGGAGAGGAGAGGAGAGGAAAAGAGAGAACTGAGGAGAGAGGAGAGGACTGAAGAGAGGAGAAGAGAGGGGGGGAAAAAGTGCAAAGAGGATGTTTCTGCTGAGAGTTGGCAGCGCATGGCACACAAGCCATTCAGTCAGGTAGCGATAACACACACATTCAGGCAAACACACACTCCCGGACCCCCTCCCCTGGCTGACAGAGTGGTATAAACTATCAGCATGTGTCTGCTGTGCTGGGCTTCTGAGGAGGCAGTTAGCAGAGTAATGGGCGCTCAGCTTGTTACAGGACAGGCAGCGATATGAAGAGACAACAAAGGAAGGCGCTGGAGAGAAAGCACACGTGACATAACTACGGAATTATTAAAGATGTAAGTCTATGTACAGTGCGTGAGAAAGAACCACATTTTCATACTTGAATACATCCCAATCCTACAGTGGCTCTGAAAGCTCAATGCACTGCAACTTAAGAAAACACATGCAAATAGATGAAACAAAAGCAAAGCCAAAAAGATTTTTCTAAGTTGCAGTGCGTTGAGCTTTCAGGGCCACCGTACAATCTGACACACACACACACACACACACACACACACACACACACACACACACACACACACACATATATATATATATATATATTAGTAGCATATTAGTAGCAGGGGAACTGAAATCTGCCTCTCTAAATGGGGACAACAATTAGATTTGATGTTTTCCTTTTGTAGGCATTTTTGTAGTGTGGACACATGTTGTTTTCTAGTTGTAGTGCACAGCATTTTCAGATTGAGTGTGGGTGCAGTGTAAATGTGGTACATGCAGTAAAACTCACACACTCACACATGCTAACACACACAGACCCACAGCTGTGCTCACAGTGCCCTCTCCTTCTTGTTCCCTCAATTTTCACTTGGGTGGGAAATAAAACGTGTGTTGATTAGCTCTTCAACCTGACAAGGACCTGCAGGTTTGTGTGTGTGTGTGTGTGTGTGTGTGTCTGTGGGTGTGCTCCAAATCTTGTCTTGTCACACATACACTAAATAAGCATGTGTGTGCGTGTATGTGGTACTATAGGGACAAGTAGGTCCATGGTGCTGCTGTTCACTGGGCTGACATGCATAGCCACCTCACTACTCCTGCTGGGGAAGATTAATACTTTAGCCTTTAGTGGTGGCTGCCGGCTGCCGGCTGCCTTTTCCTCACTGACTGCTGCTTCCACTTCCATTTTTTTTCTCTCGTTCTTCTTCTTTGTCTGTTTTGGCGTCCCACCAAATCTTCATAAGCACTAACTAACTCCAGCTCCCCATCTTTTTCTTTCTGCTGCAGTACCTTAGCAACTACAAACTCTGTCTTCTTCTTTTTCCACAGCATCATTAGCAAAGTCATCACCAGCTTCTTCTTCTGTTTCTTTTCCTCCTCCTGCTCCTTTTTTTATCATATTACTAAACCCTTAATTTTAGTCTGTAGACTTTTCTGTTATTATTCTTTCCACTTTCTCTTTCCTTTACTCTCTCCCTGCCCTCCTGTATCCTTCTATACATTAGTGTGTCCCTGGTGTCTTGTGTTTCAGTTGAGTGAGTGATCAGTCTTCAGTGCTGCATAGCTCCATTCGAGGCTGCCATCAGTGTGACAATTAGGCCGGTAAATAAAGATAATGTGAGCCATCCGGGGTCCTTAACTGCTGCACTGCAATTAACAGAGCTGATTGGTGGGCAAAGCTTCTGCAAGGATGGTGGAAAATTAGTGAGACAGAAAGAGTATTGGGGTAGTCAGAATACTACTTCATTTTGAAAGGAGTGGAACTAAACAGAAATATGTTTTGTTGAGTAAAATGATACCTTTACAAAGTATACTACTTTGTATATTCTTTTGGTAGCCCATGATCATAACTGAGGGTTGGAATGTATCGACTGCTAAATTAAGAGGTTCACCTGTAGGCTCAGCTCCCTCTTCACTATGACCGTCCTGTTCAACAGCTGCTGACGCGGCATTAATCCGTCTCCCGATCTTGCGTTCCATCTTAACCTCACTTGTGAACAAGATCCTCCATCACCTGGGGCAGTGGCTCACTCCTAACCCAAAGGGAGCAACCCACCTTTTTCTGGCACAATAATATGGCCTTGAGGTTAAAAGCAGCCAAAATGAGTTTCCTTGGCAGAGTGGCTGGGCTCACCCTTGGCTACCTTGTTTAGCCTTCTGCCATCATGAATCAAACCTGGATTTTGGTTTTATTTGCCCAGGTCTCAGAGATTTCCATCTCTGAGATTTATGAGAATAAATTTTCATTTGTGAAGCTCAAAGCATTGAAACTGTTGAACATTTGTATTGGCATAGAAACAGAAATCTTAGAGATATCTCAGAAAGATCCCAGCCGCAGGTTTGAACCCAGGACCTTCTTGCTCTGAGGCAACAGTGCCAACCACTTCATGAGCATGAACCTCAATTCCTCCCTAACTGCTGTGGAGCAATGCAGAAAATGTGTTATTTTTAATTTTTTTTATAGCGCACAATTAAACATCGTTTGTTCTTTTGAGCCAATCTCAGTATAAAGTTGCATTACCACCTGAACTGCACGAACAAAACCTCAGCTGCACAACTCCACCCGCTGCAGCTCAAGAGGGTTTTTTTTGGAACCATGAAATAATCAAACAGGTGCAAGTGCCAAAAAATGGCCTTGTGCCCTACGGAAATTCATATTGCAACATCATTTGCGCCACTGCCACCTGTGCCTGAAAATGGTTACAGGCTTATGACTTTAATTTACAGATACATTAAATTAAAGATTATTTATTAAGACAGAGGATAAATTGTTTTTTTTTGTATGCTTACTGATGCTTGCCTTTTAGTAATCACCAGCTGGAGGTCATACTTTATCCATCCTTAATTACTTCTACTGTAGATCCCTACATCAGAAAAGATGGACAGACAGAAACAAAACTTGCACTGGCACAGATGGAGTGAAAGTAAAGTGACTGATAACAGGAGTAAGAGAGGGGAAGGTGGAGCAAAGTGAAAAAGGATCATGAGGTATTACACAGTTGGCAGAGTGTCGGTGTGCAGCTGAGGAGTGTTTGCACAATGCCAGCTCTCAGGGTATGTCTGCTGGGCAATGCCAAGACTTCCCACGGTGGCTTCTGTTTCACAACACCTGTCCCACAGCAGCAATTGAGGAATCTGCCTGGCATCACAACACAAAGACACAGAGGGAGAGATCCCATCTGCAAACCTGGCAACGCATCAGAGGGGGAGGAGAGGCTGACAAATCAACTGAGAATCAAACTTTACACTTCTCTGTGTTTGTCAATCTAGATATCTCAATCGTAATGGACCCACCACGATCAGTGGACTCACTCACAGGGATGAAGTAAATCTGCACAAATTTCAACTTTGGTGAACTCAGACTCATAAGTTGCACTGTTGCAACAATAGAAAACCATCTTGACAGTGCTGATCATTGGGGGAGCAGAGTCCAAAATGGAGGTAGCTCTTGTAGCTTATTAACTAGCTCGTAACTTATCCAAAATTTTGTTCGGCTGTCTTGCAGTTTGAGCAGTTCAGTGGTCCAATTTACTACATGGCTGCTGTCAAAAGATCCGTTATAAACTTTACTGAGCTAGTTATGAGACAGAAGTCAGTGGTACAAATACTGTGGGCCTACATCTTTTGAATAAACTTTGTGAACTTATTGTCCCATTAGCAAGTGAGCTAGAGCTTTTTTCCCTTCTTTAATAACTCTTTACAATCCTGAGAACAAAATGCCAGGAGTTTGTAAATGGCACAGTCCAGATAAAGAAGCTCAGGGAGCTATAGCCCTGTGAGCAGACACTTCATCACCAAGCTTCTAAAACCAGATATTTGTGCCACACTCTGGTGTGACCATGTCTGAATGCAAGAGAGCACTTAAAGGTAGGGTATGCGATTTTAATGCATTACTTTTTATTTTGTCAAATTCAACGAATATCTCCTCACGGTCTGCTAGCTGTCCGTTCTGTGTGTGCGCTGAAAGAAAAATCTGGTGTTTGTACACAGCCCTGGCTTTTTCCAAACAACTACTGAGTGGACCGTTTCTTGGAATAATGAATGAAATGACAACATTTCTCTAGATCCATTGCTACGTAAACAACCACATTGTGACACCAAATGTTTTTGGGTAACTTCTTCCTGTATGGTATGTCAACTAGCCAGTAGAAGAGGTTGAAGGCAGACACACAGGCTGACACAGACTTCCCGACTCTTACTAACTCCTTTTTCCTGATGCAACAGCTGAGACAAAGTTCCTCTCTGTCTGTCAGGTCTGTTGCAGCAGAGGACCGGGACACCAGCGAGGTGGAGACAAGAGAAATCGATACAGAGTTAAATTGAAGAATCTGTGCCCATTACTTTCCCTGTTTCCCTTCTTTCTCCCTGTGTGCCTGTGACAAGACTGTAGCAGCGGTGGGCTGCAGTCAGTCCCATTCACATCCACTCGTTTACAGAGTGTGTTTGCACATGGAGCACACATACACACCATCGAGGAAAAGAGAAGAACTGAGGATTGGGATCCTTTCTACTTCTCTTTTGTATCTAGTTCTAGTCTTTGTCTGACACGACTGAAGCCTTCTAAATGTAAATACGGATCATCCTTCCAGCCCAGCTACAATTACCACCCTTCTTAATTTAACCTTTTCTTTTGAGGGTGGAGAGTGCCGAGGTGTTTAGTCATTTCCAGAGCGGTGAAGATCTGTGCAAAAGTTGATTTGTGATTGAAAACTGCCCTGACAATATCTAAGCTTTCAGCACTTTTGATGCCAAGTTAAAGCACATATTCAACGAACCAGTGTCTCCCTGTGCGGTTGCTCCTTGACTTTATGTCTCTGGTCCAGCCTGTTCCATCCTCAGTCCACAGGCTCATTACTCATTTCACACAAAGCAACGAAGCAGAACATTTCAGGATCACATCTATTTCAATCTGAAATAATCACCTTTGAGAAATCTAATGTTTTATGCAGCACTCAATAGCCCGGCACCAGCCCCCTCTGTATTAGCACCAAGCTAATTATTCTCAAAGTCACTGTGGAACAACTTTATGCACTTCCTGTTCACAGGAGGGTTGGTGGGTTTAACAGACAGATAAGAGACAAACGTTGTTTAGCCATGCAAGTGGCATGGCTCTAGGGATTGTCAGTCTATCACTGTGGTCCAGACAGAAATATCTCAGCATTTATTGGATATGTTGCAATGCAATTTTGTACCTAATGATTTTGGTGATCCCCTGATTTTCCTTCTAGTGCCACCAGCAGGTTGAAATTTGTGGTTCAGAGTGAAATGTCTTGACAACTGCTGGATATATTACCATAAAAGTTGGTGAAGACATTCATTATTCATATATTTTTATTGAATTTTCATCCAAAATTACTGGAAAAAAATGGACAAAATCATACAACTTAATGTGGATTTGTCCATTTTTTAAAATAGAGCAGGAAAGGTTGCCAGATCTTATAAACCTTTTTGGTTCATCCAGGAGTGGCATGTTTAAGTTGTTTGGGTTTGAGGTATGGCGAGAAATTCCTTTAGACAAAACTCCCAATGTGCAGACATTGGAAAAGGTTAGACTGGGGAATGTCAAACTCTGTCTGCAGTTGTTGGAATGAGACAAGACTTCCCTTCACAAAGAGGTCCTTTACACAGGTCACACCTTTTCTAACATACAGTTGGAATGCCGAGTCAATTAAGGAGGCAGGGAACAAAGCATTACCACTGGTGAAGACATTCATGAGATTTGTGAACTTTAGTGATCCCCTGACTTTCCATATAGTGCCATTATCAGGTCATATTTTCAGATGTCCAAAACTTTGGTTTATGACTAAATACCTTCAAAATGAATGATATTCCCATCAGCCTCAGGTTTACTTTGTGTTTAATGCACTTCAATTGATGAAAACACTGATGGTATTTAAACTGTACAAAAATGACAATTGGAACCATACATATTAGAAATACTACATGGCTAAATGTTCAGATAAAACAGATATGTTTTTCATCTCTCCACTTCATTTTTCCTGTTTGCTCAGCCAACACTACATATGATTGTGAAATCTCACAAGTGACTCAACAGCATGATAAAACCTTCTAATAGGGGTCGCCAAAGAGCTTCATTCTGACACCACCCTCTGGCCAATTATTAAGCTTACTTCACTATGACTAATAAAGATCAAAAGCTAATTTTGGACCTCGACTTTTATCCTTCTAACAGTTTGGTTTTCTTTACAAAGAGCATCTCAGCCTCACAGAGCTGCAGCATGGCTGGGCTCTTAGTCTTGTTATAAGTTATGTTTTCTGTCTATGTTTTATTTTGGATTTGTCAGATGTTTGACGGAATTTATCGACTTTCCTTTAAAAGCCCATCTCAGTAACATCTGTCTTTAAAACACAGCTCTGAGTGACTAATCTGCTTCATTCTCATTCTGATCTGACCTGATGATCTAATAAAATAAAAATTTATAGGATGATAATGTACTGTATACTGCAATAATAGCCAGTCAAGTATCTCATTAAACTTAATTTCTCAAACTTTACATCAGGAACCAAAACAGGTCACAGGCCTATAGCTGGCGGTGAGTCCCTCGATGTCATGAAAACCAATATATTTTAATGAGCCTGAGACCTGGGGCCAGACAATAATTTTCTTATTTGGGTCACGGGCTGAAAAGTTGAATAACCTCTGCTGTAAAATACATGGTATTTAATGGTATACTTACAGCCTACAGTCTCCACTTATCACCTTGTGGACAAAGAGGTGGGGCTTGGGTGTGGGGTTGAATTGTACAGACCGGGGGTCATGCTGTGTAAAGAGGCCAGTGGAGATACAGTCAGTGATGAGTGTGGTCTATTTAAAGGCCCTCAGGGTTGGACACAATCTTTAATTCCTCAACCACCGGTTGGGCTGTTATCTGCTTTGCACACCACTGGGTGACTGCAGGTCACTTACACAAAGACAGAGTCAAGATGCCATACAAACATGGCATCGGTGAATTTGTTTGTTCATGTGAGTTCATTTCCTTCAGTGTTTTTCTGACTGCAAGGTCGTCTTCCCTACCTCAGCTCTATCACCCCTGTGGCCACTTCACTATAAACCACTTAGCAGAGAAAAACTGCTCTCTTTAGATAAACAAACGTCTACATAATCTACATATAGTTCCCTGCCCTTTGTCTTCAACAAAGTGTTTAACAAGTGTGTTTTGGCATGGAGCAGTGTTGTAAACCACGCAGTGAGGCAAAGTGAGTCATTCTAAAGCCTTTCTTAGCCGTTATTTACTGTGCCTCTGTGTTTGGTACTATAGATCACAGAAAACCAGCCATTTTGGTTTGCAATATATCAGATGATTTGCAAAGCGCCCTCTGAAGCAATTACAGTAAAATCATCTGCATGTCTTCGAGGGACAATAAGTAGTTTGTCTCTCTGTGTACATTTAAATTTGTGTGCAAATCACTAACAAGGTAACAAGGAGAGGAAGGGCCTGCACGTGTGTGAGTGTGTGTTTGTGTTTGTGATGACAGGGAAATGAACCAGAAGAGTCTGAGTAGTCTGAGAGAAAAAGTGAGTAGCTGGTTTCTAATTTTGGAAACACTTAAAGAGTCAGACCATTTGGCTGTGGTGCAGATCACTCCGTCATCAGTCCCACTCTCTGCCTCTCTTTATTTGGTTTCTGTGAATTTGTGAAAGAGTGCTTCATAACTTTCAATTGCAAGTCCAGCATCTCCAGTGAGACAAGCGAATGTCTGGTGGATGAAACAGGAACAGAGTTTGATGAAGATGTCATCGGTGATCTTCTCGAAGAGAAGTCAGATATAATCTGATCAAAAATCTCTTTACAGTGTTTGCCCCCAAAAAATCCACATCATATACTGGTCAGCAACGCATTCACTTAATGGCCACAACATCAGAAACTAAACCATACTATAGTGCTGCGCTGCTGGCTGTAATAAGTTAATGTGCATTTCTGCCTGCAGTCACAAGGTGATGCAAAATGACAAGCTTTATATCCCATTTGGAAACCATTGAGTGGTCAAAACCTATGCCAGACTGCAGAACAACCATTAGGAAGTTAAATATAGGAATGGACACAGGTTTATCTCACAGATATAACTCTGCTTGACACGGTATCTATTCCTCTGATATGGTCATCCCACAGTATGATTTCCCTGTGGATGCTCACAATTGGCCCATGCTCAGTGTGCAACTGGAAGAGCAAAAACTAAAAATGACTGCAGAAATATAAGAGACCATGCTAGGGATCAAATATATATTAATACTCACCACAGGAGCTCATGTGGGGTCAGAGGTTGTCAGCAAATTCAGAAATAGTTTAATTGCACCATTATCATGTTCAATAGACAATAAATACATTGAGGGAAGGTAGAGGGATGAGTGTTTTACACAGCCATTATTCCCTCTGTAGTTAGCAACCTATACTGAGTAACAACAGCAATTCAATTTCTAATACAAAAAAAATACTAAAAACCCAAAGAGAAATTTAGTGATAACACTGCGTGAGATTAAAATGACTGTGCTGACAGCTGAGCATTGTATTTCATTGCACGTGCTATGGAGGGGTAAGCCCTGTACAGTAAATGGAAACCCTGACTGTATGTAGGAATATTTTGAGAAGCATGCAGCGCTGTGGCAGACCCTGTTGAGTCTTCTGAGATGCTGAAGCCTCGAAGAGCGGCTGGATTATACAGTGAAGCGAGGGGGTGTGAGGGTGGAGACAGAATATAATACAGTATGTACAGTAAGCTACTGTACAGTAGTCACTGTCATCTAAGTCTCCACCGTCATGCATCTGACCTGCAGGCTGCAGCCTAATAATTCTAAAATTGTCTAACCAGAATGAAATCTTAAATTATAAATTACTATTATTATTATTAACTATTAATTACAATATAAGAGTTTTCATTTTCCCAGATAATTTATGCGCCATAAAAACTGCTGTTGTTATAATGCAGATAGGTAATTTTAAGATAATGTAAGTAAGTAAAATAATGTCAATCAAAATGTTTTAAATACATGCGGCACACAAAGACAAAATAAATGATTTATAACATACTATAATGTAGTTATAGTTATACTTTGTTCACAAGTAGTAAGCAGATGTAAGGACATTTTTAAGTGTTTATTAATGTACTTGTCTACAATAATAACTTCTTCCATCTACATAGCCGGATAGAACGGTATTCTGTGGAATTAATGCGAGACAGTCACAGACCTTCATCAAGCATCAAATTCACAATGTGAAACAACACTTCTTTATACCAAAGCCACAGACTGTAACAACCAATCAAAAAGGGGAGCCAAATGAGACAATTATCACATCAGTGTTTAATGAAAACATCCTATTTTGCCACGAAATTAGCAAAATAGCAAACAAGCAAAACTGGTCTATTTTTCAATCTTGACCTTGGAAAATTGAGATTGGTTTGACCAAAACATTCTTAACACAAGGTCCACTTACTAGATTTCTCCTCGAGCTTTAAGCAGCAGCTCATGACCTTCATCAGCGGATGGTGTTTGCTCAGTTGTCATGGAGAGTGAAGAAGAGGCATTTATAATGAAATAATTAATCTAATTTAATTAATTTATGTAATTAATTATAAGTAATAAATATAGTAAATAAATTATATATATATATAGCTTTTGATCTATATATTACGCAAAAGTAGTTTCTGAAGGCGTCTCCTACAGACACCTTCAGAAACTACTTTTGCGTCTGTAGGTGACTTCTAAGTCACGTGTTGGTTAGATTTAGGCAACAAAACTACTTGGATAGGCAGCAGAAAGTTACGCGACGCAAGTGAGTCATGTGACGTGACTTGTAAGATAACGTAACTTTTAATAACTCAACGTTAACTTTTAGTTTCACACAGAACACAAACCCCGGTCTCCTGGGTGAAAGTCCTGTGTTTGTTTGTGTCATCCAATCACTCCACCACCTCCACAGGCGGCTTTATGTCGCTCATTATACTACGTCACCTGACTTCCTTAAGGCATTCTGGCGGCCCTGTACAAAAGGGTACAGAGGGGTGTGACAAAACGTTGGTATTTGACGCCCTGGGAATGAGAATGGGCTGGTTATTTTCTAAATCAGCACACAGTGACTGGTAATATGCATACCAGGAGCAGCACGCATGTGCATATGCAGAAAAACTTTGACACACACACACACACATACACAAACACAGTCGTATACGTACACAGTATGATGGACATCACAGCGCAAGTAGTTTAAACCTGACACCGGCGTAAATGAATATGAAGGGATGAAATAGGATTAGCCTCTTTACTATTGATTAGCTGGCCATGTAATAATTAAAGCGGGCTGAGCCGCAGGGCTACTGCAGTGTATAAGTGTGTGTGTGATGAATGCCAAGGTCCCCAAACTCAAGATCGTTCCGCTCAGCACAATCACAACCACCTCTCCTCCTGCCAGCACGATGGCAGGAGGAGGTGGTGCATGGTCACGCAACACAGGGTTTACTGTGCGTGTGTGTGTGTGTGTGTGTGTGCGAGAACGAGAGTGTGTTTGAGAGACAGTGTGACCAAGTGAGCTAAGTATGAATGTCTTTAGCCATTTTATTTTGTCGTTTTTTTTAAATGTTGGTCATTTAAAAAAAAAAAAACATTATGTGTAATTTAAATATTAAAATCAATACGCAATCTGCAGTTTATGTAAATACTGGCAATAAAAGCACGTGCATGTGCTATTTCTGTCTCCATAATTTCTGCCTAAGCCTACACACACATGCATAGGCCTACATTAGTGAGACTGTGTGTGTGTTGTATGTACACCACTGAGCAGTTAGTCCTCTATCTCCCCGCAGCGTAATCTCTTGATTTGTGGGATTGACCCCTCTTAATTCAATGGAAGAGAATTGCTGTGACAGCAACACTGAATGGATTTTCAATGCACTGCACCTGCTCTAATAAGTTTAAGGATAACCTCCTCCTTCCTGCTGCACACACACACACACACACACACACACACACACACACACACACACACACACACACACACAGAACGAGACAGAGAGGGGAGGGACAGATCACACACACACATTGTACAAACTGAATGAAGGCATCGGCCTGAATTAACCAATGGAATTCCTCTATTCTATCCTCTTACCTTTTCCAGTCTCTGAAATGTGTCTCTTCAGTCTGGTGGCTCTGATCAATGTCCTCTCTATGGGCTCTGTCTCTGTGGACTCATCTCAGGACATCTTCATTAGGAGTCTGCTGCCAGATCTCACAGTCCCCAACAATAAAGCCTGTTAAACCTCTGATCCTTCAGTCTGATACCCAGCTGTCAAATATCTTACATTTTACATTTAAGGACGTTGGCTGATACTCTTATCCACGCTTGGAATGAGTGTCTCACTCAGGAAGGAGACTTTAAGATGGCTACTGATGTGTACATTTGCAAGTATGAAGATCAAACTTGAGATCTTTTGTTGGCCTTTTTTTCTTTCACCTGGTTGTTGTCAGAGTCGCTGCCTGCAGCCGAGGCAGAGGTGACCTGGAACACAAGAGACATTGTGCCCCTGCGCAGCATGTGGTGTGTGACCAAGCGTCTGGTGGCGAGTGTCTGCCGAGGCTGGGTCCCACCTCCATACTGGACCACACAGACACTGAGAAAGGGGAGAGGAGGTGAAGGAGAAATGAAGGAGAGGAGAAAGCAACCAGGTTTATGAGTGAGGGGGTCCGGATGATAGAGGGCGTGTTAGATTTAGAGCGTGCAGTGGCTGTACAGTATTGGACAAACTGATATATACATTTAGTCAGTGATGGAAAGTACCCAAAAATGTTGAGGTACTTGTACTTTCACTATATTTCAGAGGGAAATATTGTAAATCTTACTCATCTACAGTTATCTGACAGCTGTGGTTACTAGTTACTTTGCAGGTTATGGTTAAATATAAAAAACTATGATCAGCTTATAAAATATGAAAGATTAAACCAGTGGTTCCCAACCTTTTTTGCATCTGAGCCCTCACAAAAATGCACTGTCTAGTTGTGGCCTCGTGTCATGTTTCAGATGTGTGTGAGATGTCAGTAGTTCCACCAAATTTCTCACATTTACAACTGTTCAAGGCCCAAGTGGACAACTTATTTCACAAAAAAAGCAAAGATTAGAGACAAGACCAAAAATATGATTACAAATTTGTGTAGCAGAACTTTCTTTTTTCTTCTTTTGATGGTTTTAATGAAAATGCAGTCACTAATTAGGTAAATCCAAGTTGATTCTGCTGATACAGAAGAAGCTGATCAATGGCCCAAAAAACAGTTGAATGATGGGCAAGTCTGATCTAGTTCTACAAAGATTGCACCGCCTATTGAATTACGTTTTAGCTTTATATGAACTTTAGTATTTTTTATTAAATTCATTCATCATTGAAAAACTTCCATGTTTATTCTATATGTAAAATGTGTTTTTACCAGGTTTTACATGTACTTTAAAAAATGTTTAAACTTTCATTTCACTGAAATGGAGATAAAACTATGAATCTCTAAATCTAGACTGTTGAAAGTGTTGAAGATTTTGCTGTAAATCTATCTCAGCTGTTTGGTAGAGACTCAACTGTTGGTCAGTTGAAAAATCACAAATGTATACCACTTACTGAATTCGAAATGACAAAACTGTTGCAAATACTTACACTACTTTACAATACTTACATTACTGACTTAGTTTTTCTTCTTATTTTTTGGATAAGATTTCCAATGCCTTTTTGTCTCTAAGAACCACGAATAAGAGAGGGATCTTTGCTCTTTTGTCATATTTTACCTATACAAACTGACAAAACTCTTAATATATATATACATTACATTATATTTATATTTGGGGCTAAATTAATATTAGTATGGTTTGTGAGTCTTGCAGCACATGTCACCTGGTACTAACTGTAGAACAGATCATATCAATCAGAAATAGACAGCAGAAACAGACACACAGGTGTCTACTTTAGTTCCTCTTTATCCTTTGTACTTCTAGCTCTCCGTTTCCTGAAGCCACAACAAGCTCAGCTAATTGTCTCCAGTTCCACTCTCCATTTACAATTCTATTGTGGAATAGCTGTTATCTGTCACCAAGATCAATGTGAAAGTAATAATACGTACCCCCAGTTAACAGTCAAGAAGTGTGTGTATAACAGTAATACAAACAGCCTGCACAAATACATACTGCATCCACTGTCTCCTCTGAGTAATAGCCTTTTAATTACAAAGAACAGGGAGAAATCGTTGGCAATTTTCAGGGGGACAACTAATATCTCATACTGGGGGTGACGGACTGAGAACACAGAGAGCAGAGTGGGCCCTCTAGTGCTCAACATGGAGAAGTGCCTGAACCTCTGTGAACTTCCTTCAACAGCTCCACACATCAAAGTGAAGGATGCTGAGGCATCAAATGCAATCAGGACCAAGAGGAGAAGTCATCATGTAAAGATGACTTTGTCTTCTTCTACATCGCCTCTAAAAATATTGCTCCTCACTTTTAATACTGTAAATATTATCGCTCCGCTGTACTGTACCAACAGCAAGCGGTCACTGCCCAATAAAGCAGATGGATGCCCGGGACGGATTCAGATTGTGATATTCATCAGGCCTAAACAGGATTATTTGTGGAGCATTACATCACTCAACTGTAAGCCATCCTTCACTTTTACACGCCACATTATCCACACCATGTAATGCACATGAGTGCCTGCTTCTCATAAAGAAATATTGTAAAGTTTCCCCCGGCCTCCTCATCTCCTCTTTATACAGATAGAGCAATAACCTGAGTGGACTTCCAACTGTTACAATAAAGCTGTAGCAGTAAAGCGAGCTGTGTTTGATCCAGGACTGTGATGCTGGAGGGTGTGTGTGCCTGCTTGCCTAAGGTGGGTGAAGAAGTATTTACTAAATAAATACTCCATTACAAGTATAGGTTCTGCATTCAAAATGGTTCTTCAGGAAAACAATGTAAGTACTATAAGAAAAATGTACTGAAAGTCATTCTTATATTAGCATTTGTTATATTACTGGATGTAATGTGTCAGCAGCATTTTCAATCTGCATTACTGATTTTTTTGGCCATTTGGCAGCAGCAGAAACAAGCTGTAAACACAACACTGACATCACCTTTTAAGTTGATATAGTGAACAACAAAGCGCTGCCTACAGTATTTATTTACACATCCAGCAGTTACAGAGCAACATTAGCATTCATTTGGAGTCGCGTGAATGGAAGTCCAATATTCACTCTCCTTTCAGCTCTGTTTTGGTCTTGACCGACTCTGCGGGACACATCTGGCTCTTTAGCTGCTAAATGCTCCAGTCTGGTCACCAGCCAGTCGCTAACTTTGTCTGCCTGCTGTTTGGTGCGGGGCAGAGAGCGTGCAGTGGGATTAGCAGAGCTTTTTGCTGAAAACAGTTCCCTGTAGCCAACAAATACTGAGATGAGAGCAGTGAAATGGCTAAAAGACGCTAAAATGATTTGTAAAGCTGAAGGGAACTGTAGGGTGATCATACTCTGTGGGTTCATCACATTACAACACAGTAATTTGTAGTTGTAAATATAAAAATATTGATTAGAGCAGCTTCTTCTGGATTTCCTCAGATTTTCTATTGACTTCATGGTTAAAAAAAAAAAAAAAATATATATATATATATATATATATATATATATATATATATATATATATATATATAGATAGATAGATATATAGATATATAGATATAGATATCTATAGAGTACAAACAACATATATAATACAATAATGATAAAACACTACACCCACACTACAAATTGCAACATAAACTATGTACCCTGTGGAGTTTTTGACCACTAGTTGTGTTATGGAGCAGTGTTTCTATTTATGAATGGGTCTCCTTTTTGTTTGTATGACACACACATTCACATCCTGCTGCTGGTTTCATGCCATTCAGCTGATCAACAGTTGGTGGCAGTAATGTACCAGGAAATGTAGCAACAAAGGCAAATTACACAATTATTTAAAAAAATCTGCTTTGCAAATGTTTTCTGAGGAAGGAAGCACATTCAGCATGTTAAGACTTAACGTACACACAACACATTGGTGTGAGAAACACTGAAAGAAACTATGACTTTTGTTTGTTAACAAGAAAAATCCAAAGGGCACCTGTAAACAGAGGTAGAACATTCCTCACCAAGGCACCTAATTTACTTGTAACTGATTTTTCCAACTGTAACAACCAAATCAATTTAAACATAATGAATGGTTTAAAGGTCCAGTGTGAGGACCTAATGGCAGAAATAGAAAATAATATTTATAAGTATGTTTTCATTAATGCATAATCACCTGGAAATAAGAATCGTTGTGTTTTCATTACCTGAGAATAAGCCGTTTCTATCTACAGAGGGAGTGGGTCCCCTTCCACAGAGGCCGCCATGTTGCAATGCCATGTTTCTACAGTAGCCCAGAATGGACAAACCAAACACTGGCTCTAGATAGTGCCGAGCTTCGCGGCCACTTTGGTTACTCCTACACACTTAGAAGGGGAGGGCGATGCGAGCAGTATTCAAATGGTTGCAAACTGCACTTTCACCATTCATTTTGCTTGAGGACCCTCTGATTCCTTTATATCTTCCAGTGACCTTGGGGATTCTGGTGTGGTGGTTCTGACTACTTTATATGCAATTTATTCTATAACAATGCACCATCTTTTATAAACTGACCTTATGTATTATGTAAAACCTGGTAACTAGTAACTATGGTAGCAGCATGAGGTTTTGACTATATCTGTCAAACGAATGTGGAGCAAAAAGTAAAATATCTACCTTCAGTAGTAAATGTACTGATTTACATTTTCCTGTCTGTGTGTGTGGATGAGTGTTTGACCACTGCTTGCTCTCTGTGAGCAGGCCACAGCCGCATGCTCCTCTGCTTCTTTTGTCTGGCCTTTATCATCCCTTTTCTCCCTGGCCCTACATCACCGTCTCCTCCGTTGTTAGGCCGGTGTTGGGGTGGAAGTCGATAGCCTGTATGGCGTGAAAAGCCCTCTCATTAATTCCGCAGGAAAAGACTGGACCTCTTACTGCTGAGAACAGCCTTTCCCCGCATGCATTGATTTCTCCGACCTGTTCACCTCTTGCTCCCCCTGTCTCGCTCTCTCCGTCCAGGCCAGCTCAGCACTCACGCTCCTCCACACTGAATCATCTGAATATCATAATACAGCCCATGATGAATGCTAACTAGACAGCAGCTCCCGCTTTGATTAATGAAGATACGGTGCTGGTTCACAACAGTAGACCTGGCGCCTCACAGCCGAAACCGCAGATAACTATTCAGTGGGTATTAATCATGGTTAACCAGGCAGCAGTTTCTTGTGGGACAAATGAAGTAGCTAACTGTGGACTTAGAGGTACAATGAGACCACCTACACACACACATACTGTAATGACGGCAATGAGAGCACATAAAGCACAAGGTGAGCTTTTGAAGCTGGTTTAATTATGAAAAAAAGTGATGACATGTAACTTATGGAGTGAGAAAAAAAAAAGCGTATATTTTTGTTTTATCCATGCTAAATTTGTTATTGCCGTGTTCTGGAAAAACCCACAAAACCTGATTCTCTGCCAGAGCTCAAAAGGACTATCGAGCAGTCTTTTCATGGAGAAATTATCATTTTCAACAAAGGAAAACCCGGTGACTTTGAGAAGATGTTCATTCACACTTCCTGAAAAAAAATAATAATTTCACCCCCACACCCGCTGTATTGTCCCCATGCCTCCTCCTGATGTTGGCACACTATATAAACACGAGGATGAAGCACTGATTTGATGATACACATAGAATAACAGAACAATTTAATTGTTTTGTTAAAATGCACCTCTTCTGAACTATTCCCAATTTTAACAAAAGAACTGGAGACAACATACTTTAATGGAGAGGCAGGCAGGCAGATGAACTGCAGTAGAGAGCCAGAAAACATGCAGAAGTGGGCAGGAAATGATCACAAGCTTCTTTACAACAGTTTAGCAACCGCATGTCATCGTCTTAACAACGGCATTTTATTTGGTGTTATGGTGATAATTTGGTTTAATAATATTCAGAATAAGGGCGGCTGCAGCTGTTTCATTATTAGTGAATACAATAAATCTGATATATATTTATTAATATGGTCCAGAGGGGCACTGCAGCTAAGGCAAAGGTGCAGCAGCTCGAGCCACTATGTGTGCACGTACCTGCATTAGAATACAAACCAATGACTGACTCTTTTCTTCTTTGTCAGATGTACGCATTTAGCTGCATCAGTTCAGTTCAGTTTCAGTTTATTCACAAACAGCTAAAATACAAGTACAGTCATATAAGACATAATAGAGATATGTGAAGTGGGACACCCTGAGAAGCTATCTGAAGCTTGACAATAGGGGCCCAGACATTATAGTCTTTCTTTCATTTTTTAAAAACTTATTTATTTAATTAAATAGGTCACAGAAGAGATGCAGACAGAGGCAGAGAGAGAGAGAGAGAGAGACGTATGACATGCAACAACGGTCGACAACGGCAAATTGAATGGGGGATCACAATGTATGGTAGGCATATTGACCACTAGGCGACCAGCATGCCTCATTATATTCATTTCATTTATTTTTATCCTGATTGTGTTTTGTGTATCTGATGTATATTCCAAAACAGGAAAAAAAATCTGTTCTGATTGAGATTTGGTCAAGCTCTATCTAATGATACTTACACACCTGGTCTTTAAGATGATGATGCAAATCTCAGGGTTGGGGATGTTGGCAAGGGGCCTGCTTTGCAATTCCACAGGAACGCACGTTTCCTTCACCTCCCATTATTACTGCAATTATTTCTTTATCTTATCTTTATCAATCTTTCCCCGCATACCTATACACACACACACACACACACACACACTTACACATAAATAAAGTACATACCTGACACATCACATACCACCACAATCTATCTTGCACTATATGAATTCAACTTGTATCCTCCCATTGCCTCACTGTTACTATAATGCAGGGGTGGCATGTAACTAAGTACTCAATTATTGTATGTCAGTATGATGTTTGAGGTACTTTACTTGAGTATTTCTATTTTTATGCTACTTTATACTTCTACTCCACTACAATTCAGAGGGATATACTGAACTTTTTACTGAACTGCATTTATTTGACAGATGTAATTACTAGTTACTTTGCTAATTAAGTTTTTACACACAAACCCTATGACCAGTTTATAAAATATGATGATTTGTTTTAGATTAAACAACCCAAGTGTATATAAATTTGATGTCACCTTTCCCTGCAGCTCTCTGCTCTCAGACAAAGCTGTTTCTATCGCATTTAAGCTCTCGCTCATTTTCTCAACAGCATCTTCCTCTTTGTGTTTCAGCTCGTTCTTTATCTCATCTTCTCTCTTCCTCAGAAACTGGTGCATCTCCTCAAACTGTCTGTGAATGTGGGTCTTCAGCTGCTCAGACTTCTCTTTGGTTTTTGTCATTACTTCCCTCTGTGTGTTGGCTAGGCTCTCTGTAGCAAGGATATCATCGCTAAGGTTCTCCATACCCTTCTCCAGCTCCTGTCTCAGAGATACAGCTGCTTCTCTGATTGGTTTAAACTTGTGTCCTTCATGCCTCTCCCCATCTCGGCATATGATACAAGCTAACTGCTGATCTGTGACACAGAACAGTTTCAGCTTTTCTTCATGCTCAGGGCACAATTCAGCCACCTGTAAAAAATGTATCTATTAATAAATGCAAGAGCTAAAAGATGATGATACATTGCAAATGTAAAAAAAAAAAAACAGAAAGAAAAAGAACAGTATGCTGATACAAAGCAGTGATAGTGACTGTAAAGAAACAGATGTTACAGATGAGGTCACTCTAATTAATGTCAGCATGCTAACATGCTCACAATGACAATGCTAACATATTGATGTTTAGCAGGTATGACCATCTTAGTTTAGGGTGCTAGCGTGCTAACATTTGCTAATAACGTCATAATAACTAACGCTGTGTCTGTCTCCGTCTCCTTCTGGTGATACTTCTCCCTCTGTCTCACTCCAAATAAGAGGAAGCCACAAAGCCGCTCCCTCGTGAACATTATAGCTATATGGGTTAAAAAGGCTTCCTCCGCACACAGGAAGCCAGGCTTTTCTCCATATTTAGAATTATTATTTATAACTAACATGAACTGTCCCCGACAAGGCGTCAGGACCGGTCAGAATCTGAAAGTAATTGACCTTCTGTACTTTTCTACACGTCAGATTCCAAGTGTATAGGCTACAGTCAAATCATGTGTTACATAGCTGCCATTATACAGTCCTGACCTCCATCAGAGCTGTCAGGACATTTTTTTATTGTAAACTCTGTTTCCTCAGTCATACTTTTTTTTTTTTGGTCTGGAGTTTTGATGAAAAACATTTTCTAAAAGTAGGCCTACCTCTAGTGATATGTGTCCATCCAGATAGTTTCATTTGTCCAGGTTTTGACACATCAGTCTCTGAGATGCCCGTCTCAAATTAATCCAAGGTGCTCACAGTATTTTAAAAAGCATTAAAAATTGAACAGCAACAACCTTTTCCAGAATCAGTGCCCAGTATAATGAAGATGATATATAGTACTGAAGAAATGGTGTGTTGAAATGTTCACCTCCATTGTTTGGGGTGGAGGAAGATATCTCAGAGATGGATATCTCAAAACCTGAAAAAATAAAATAAGTTTTTACAGCAGAAGTGACCGCTTCACCTGACATAGGCTTGCCTCCGCTAACATTTTACATCGACCGCTGATGGCAGCCCTGTTTCACTATACTCATTCATTCCATACCGCCATGAAGAGTTTGTCCTTTAGACAGAGCCTCTCCCCAGGCTTGGTGCTGTTTTAGGACAGCACTTCTGTTGTCTGGGGAGGAGGCACTGCCTTAAAGACTAAAGTTGGGAAACAAAAGTCTCCTTTGGTCAAGAAAAAAAAAAACACCACCTATTACACAAATGACTGCACTATGATTGGCTGCAGCCAGGGGCTATTTTAGTTAGGTGTGGGCACAGTAAATCCCCCTGCATATTTAGTCATAAACCAAAGTATTGGACAAATTACTTGCTTTATCTAATGGTGGTGCTGGAGGAAACGTCAGAGGATCACCAAAGTCCTTACAATTTCTCCTGAGTGGGAACTGAATGAGTGAACCAGATTTCATGGCAATCCATCCAGTAGTTGTTGAAACAATTCAACCACAGAAGTGAACCTAGAAAAGGTTCATATCTGGTATAAACTCTAAATCTCCTCAGAAATCATTCAAATGTCTGATAGTATTCCACTTTAAGGCTCTGCGCGCTCCCGTGAGGTGCGTGTAGCGGTCACTTTCAACGCATGCGCACAGCGAAGAAGAGTCAGAACTCTACAAACGTGAAAAAATCTCAAAAACAGAAATTAGACTTGTTTTTTGGTTTTGGTTTTCTATTTGATTTGATTACCCACTTCAATATGAAAACAGGAAAACGCAGTTATTTTCCTTTTCTGATGCCCACAAAAAACGACAAAACGAAATTCTGACCAGTTATTTCGTTTGGCAGATTAAACGGAATAATTCAGTAATCAGATGATACACGGACCAAAATGGTACTATTTTCAAACTCAATAATAATTGAGATAGATCAAAAACATCACCTTGCTTTTATTTTTATGTATTTATTTATGTTTTTAATATTTTATTTGCATACTTTGGATTTGGAGTGGGGGTAGTTTCCCTATTAAATTCTAAAAGCAAAAACCTTTTCATTATATAAAACTGCACATAGGCCACCTCCTAATGCACAAAGTATGAAATGCTTCCTTTCACACCAAGATGTGGGCCTATTTACTGATTTATGAATACATATTGGATGCTCTGCCTTTTTAAACACTGACACTGGTTTCAGTGGAATGAGACAGGCCTGATCAACAAATAATGACGCACTTTGGACGGAACTTTATGGCGGAAATGTCTTCATTTAAGTAAAGGGAAAATAATTAAATTCAGGCGGTGGCAATTTAAAATCTAAAACTATGATGGAATATAATGGCAGTACGGCTCTCAGGCATTCTGTAGCGCTTTCAAATATGTTTTCTCCTGTAGATCAACTTTCCTCATTTAATATCATCCCTGCTGAGTGAACACACCTGTAGGCATGATGTAGTCTTCCCTCTTCTGTGTCTTTTGTTTGGGGAACTAACCTCTTTAAATGTGCATGTGGCCCCTATTGACGTCAATGATAAATGGATGCATTTGAATTCATTTAGAAACCGCAGGGGCCACACACTCCTGCGTTTCAGCCACTTTTCTGCTCATGTTCAAAACTTCCTGCACACTCACAATCCATCCCACATGTCTGTGTTCTCTGAGATTTCGAGAATATAGTCATAATTAAAAAATCTACCTGCCCTATTGGCTTCTCTGCTGTGCATTCAGCCTGCGTTGGGCTGCGTGTGGGACTGCACTGGATGGGACACAGTTTAGGGGAGCGGCTGTACGCTGCTCTTCATCGGAGGTGGGAAACTCTTGTGATCAGGCAGAAATCTCACCACAAATCCGCACACACGTTACCTTCAGCAGCTCCGTTAAAGTGCGGCTCCCAGCCGCCTCGGTGGGACAGTCCCAAACAGAGCAAAGGCGTCTCTGAGCGAAGGGGGACGCAGAGACAGACACACAGCTGCAGACTGCCAGCAAACACAAAGCATGCACACATGACTCGATTCTACTATGACTGAACTCTCGAAATCTCAGATTACTTTTTTTTTTAATACTTCGGTGTAGCTGAGAGACTAGAATTAAGATTTATGTTATTGTCTCACTGACCGTTTGTGTACCAAATACATGGACTGGACACTGACGGGCAACAGTGGTTATATTTTAAGTTTTTGCATCAAAATTATTGCTAGGGACAATTCAGTAGTCGCTGGATATTGGTAGGGACATGTCCATACCGTCCCTACCTAATCCTACTCCCTTGCTGAGGACACTGGGTCTGTGAACTCAGAACATGTGTGATGCATTCTCTGCAGAAAGAGTGTCCGCAGGGAAGATTCACCGGATCAGTGAAGATGGTCAGGCAGATAGCACAAGTCAAATCTTCTGAGGAAAAAGCAGCCGACATGGCTCCCGTTCTGCTCTTCGCTCTGCCGGACTGACTGACTGACTGACTTGGTATCTTGTTGAACCTTCAGTTTCACTTTCCTGGAAAAGCCACACCCCACCACTGCTGTAGTCATTCCGAGTGTTCGTGGCCAGATAATATCCCAAAATGACACATTAGTACCCCAACACATTTACAGGTCACTTCATCAAACTGGGAAAAAGACTGTTTCTAATCACTTAACTTGCATTTTCTAGGACCATTCATACGGTGGCCGACAAGGGCAAACACACTGCAATTTAAGAAAAAACTTGCAAATAGACGAAACACAAGCAAATTTTAAAAACATCTTAATTTGACAACACATGCGCAAACACGCTGCAAATACAAAACGACAACAGAAGTGTTTTCAGAGGACACTAACAAGTGCTGGACACGGCTTGTTGTTGCCACGGTTTGTGACTCATGAAGTTATTGAAGTCGGGTCTGTGTATCATCCGTTTATGTTAATGTTGTGGGTTTCTGACTTCCGCTACTGCTCTACTCTGCGCATGCGCTGAAAGTGACCTCAGCATGTGCCCCACAAGACGTTGCAGAGCGAAAAAGTGGAATCAGTGAGGAGATTTAGTGTTTATGACAGATACTTTACTGTCCTACCACCAGTGGTGACAGATGACCTGTAGCCTGCATGATAATCATGTTGGCATTATTAGACCAGAAATATCCCGAGGTCTAGACTGCAGGAGGCCAAGCATTGTAATGATAAAGAGATGACCTCAGCTTCGATGTTTAAAAAGTTACACATCACACAGTATCACTTTTTTATTTTTTTTGGGGGTTGGAAAGACATCCCCAAATGATCTTACAGGTATTAAATCACTAATGAAGCTGCTTTGACGACGCGCTGTGCGACCTGAGCATGTCAAATCAAAGAGCTTTACTGTCTCCTCACAGAGCAGCACAGGATAACTGTCTAAACTCCCGTGCTTAAAAACTTTGATGCAGGAAACCTTGCAGACTGTAGGAAACGCCGCTTGGTCACTCCAACGTTCATAACAGGCTACAGTCCGTCTGTCATCACTGATGAACCTGGTTATTATGATGAACAGTAGTTTTACAAACATTTTTCAAATTCCTTCAATTTACCTTAATTTTTTGTTTCAAAAATGTTTTACAAACTTTTTATTTAAATCTGCGTGCTCCCGCGAGGTGAGTGCGCGCTGCAGATAAGACTGCGCATGCGCAAAG
Source organism: Siniperca chuatsi (assembly GCF_020085105.1). Lineage (NCBI taxonomy): Eukaryota > Metazoa > Chordata > Actinopteri > Centrarchiformes > Sinipercidae > Siniperca > Siniperca chuatsi. Next base: position 2,741,485 of record NC_058051.1, read on the forward strand.
TGGAGAACCAGTACAAAACAAAATAACAGAAAAACAATGAACAGATGATACCGACCCGACTTCATGAGTCACAAACCATTTTAGTGTGCTCTGTATTTGGTGTTGTGTGTCTTTGCAGCTTGTTTTTAAAATCTGCATATGGTTTTTTATTTGCATGTGTTTTCTTAAGTTGCAGTGCGTTTGCCCCTGTCGGCCACTGTACATTAACACTCAGTCAGTGAAAGGCCACTCTATATAGATAAGTGTAATATCACACTCTAGTGGTCAGATGTTGAAACTGCTGGTTGGATAAGACTTCTGAGTTCACTTTTCCACACGGTTCTCTTTCCCAGCATGCAGCTCAGCACAACATTTAATCTCACATCCAAAACACCTGATACACATCTCAGGATCAACTCTGGTACCCGAACACTGACACCTGTCTGCCAACAGCAGCACTATGTCAATTATTATATTATAGTATTATATAAAACACTAACAACTGGTATCATTACAATTAGTCACTATAGTCACTATTGTCTTTGAAGCATCTTTTATTTATTTATCATAAACAAAGATTACAGCATTTTACAACAAAAATAAGGTCACTTCTTTATGGCATGGATCATGCTACCTTACAGTACATGTCACAGACATGAATCAGAAATGCTGCAATATGCTTCAGTAGGCTTTTTTTTGTGCCATTTTTGCATAGAGTGATTCCAAGTGCACAAGATGAAACTAAAGTAAACCCAGTAATGCAAAACAAACTATACATATTCTCATCCACATCACACCGCATGTCCTCTCCTGCAGTCCACCTGGGAAAGAATCCTTTTGCATGCCTGATCCATCCCTGGCGATCTTCTGCAGATGTGTCCAGACCTCCAGCATCCATTGTGTCCAGGAGGGACTGGTGGCCATAAACGTTCCCCCTCCCCCAGGAAAAGGATTACTCTGTGGGGTTGAGGGATGGAGAGGAAGGTGGAAGGAAAAGTGACACCATCCTGGGATGGGCTGTAAACCAGATGGTGAAACGCCACACCGCCCCGTCCACTTACTCACCTGCCCCCTTTCCTCACCTGGCTCAAGTCTTTCATAGAGGTCCTCAAGGGATGAAAATAGGCATTTAGTGTCCCAATTAGGAGTTTATGCATTTAAAACAAATCTTTTTAGGTATGTTAGGTTTTGAACATAAATTTAATAATTTCTACAATAGTATCTAAACATGTGCAAAATGGAGTGTAACTACACAGAGTTTTGGTGGTCGTTGAGTCTGAGTGAGAAAACTGTTCATGGATAATGAAGGATGTGGTCACTGAATGCATTTTGTGTGAAAGAAGGGATCCACAGTTTAATCCACAGTGACTTCTGTTGCGCTGAGTTTAGAAAAAGTGAACTTGGTGTAGAGAACCGTGACTTAGCCATTGTAAAAAGAAACGAATGATTTTGAATGAGTTTGTAAATCTTTTTTTTCCATTGTGTTTGCTGATGATCCCAATACGATTCTATCACATACAGATTGGCATACTCTGATAAAAAATACTAATGAGGAAATAGTGAGTGTTGCAAGATGGTTTCAACTGAACAAGCTCTCACTGAATATTAAAGTCAAATTTCATATTTGCAGGAAGGGACAGGAGGTAGGGATTATGCTTAAGTGTCAATAGATGGACCAGAAACGTCTCATGTTTCCTACTCTTGTTTCTTTTTAATGAAAAATTAAATTGGAAAAAACAATTGATTTAATTTGTAAAAAAAACTGTGAGGTCACTGGGGATCATCAGCAAACTACAAAGTTTGATCAATGTGTCTTGTTTCTCTGTGTTATTCCATGATGGATCCCTATTTGATTTATGGCAACATTGTTTGGGCTAATACATACCCCTCCGATCTCCATAAGCTTCATGTACTGCAAAACATATTTGCAAGATTGGAAGGAAGGACTCTTACAAATGTCATATTCATTGGCCGCTTTCTCTACAAACATCTTCTTCAGAATGAATTCACAAACTCGTTCTCATGATACTAGACAGGTTGGCCATCTTCATCTTCCTTTTACAGAACAAAACATGGCCACAGTGTTCCCTCAGATATCGTGAGAGCTCTCTATCTTCTGAAAAATTTAAAAAGAAATTATCATCACACTTAATTCAGTTAATTCTTGGTGATGTCTAGATCTTTCTTTTCTTTTATATCTGCTTTTTTTTCTTTTTTCATGATTTTTGTGGTTGCAGATTTTGGTTAACTCTTTTATTTATCTGCTTGCATTTTCTTACAGTAAGTTGCAGTGTGTTAAGCTCTCTGCAGTATTACAGCTACAGGAGTAGATGGGTCGACATTTCAGTGGCACTCTAGCACAAACTGTTAAGATATTAATCGCTAACAGGGGGAATTAATTGTGATTACTCTTGCTCATTTAAAAGTCAGGACACAGATTAAAATGCATTTTCATTTATTGATTCATGAATTGATTGTATTTTTACATTTGATTAAAATTTTTTGCCAATTACAATCAGGCCTATGAGAAATTTGGAATGTCCAGTCAGCCCATACTGCGCATTTTGGGATTGTGGGAGGAAACCGGAGCACCCGGAGTAAACCCACGCAGATCACACACAAAAGAGCAGAGTCTAAATTCAAAACCAGGACCTTCTTTTTTGTGAGGCCACAGAGTTAACCACTGAGCCGCTGTGCTGCCCTTGAATGATTTTGTAGCAAAACTTCTTCCCCTACATAAATTATATAATGACAGCTTCCATAATGGGAAGCTCTCATGATATAAACAGGAAATGCCACTCTGTCAAGGCCAAAATTATGTCTCTGTTTGACTCAGAACAGGTGTAGAGGACTACCATCAGTGAGCTAGTGAACAACGACAGGTAAGGAAATGTGGAAGATCACGGGGAGGAGGAAAATGGGGGAGAGGAGGGTATAGATAGAGGGGGGAGAGGGAAAGAGGGGGTAAATAGAGAGGGGGGAGCGGGGAGAGAGGAGAGAAAGGGGGTGATGCTAACTGATGCTAATCCTCTACACCTGCTCCAAGGCTGAAACTTTTCTGAGTGTAAAATGTAAAATCCCTTAGGTCTCAGTTGTTTTGCTACAAAACCTTAAACTCCTCCTCGTCGTCCAGGACAGGAAACGTTGGATCCTCATCGTCGATTCCTCGCGATCGTCCCTGGCTGTCGTCCAATCCTCTGGAGAGCTGCCGTTGTCTGAATTTGTCAGCTGGTCCAGGACATCTTCTGGTGGTACTGAAGTTAAATCTGACCAGAAGATGTGAGCAGAGCTGCTGAACAGACACATGAGGTTAATCTCTCGTTCAGAAGGCATCTGTTATTAGAAAACCAATCAAAAGCACTGATTCAGGGGAGGCCTCGTCATGTCTGGATTCAGATTCAAAATTGTCAGCCTACCTTTTGCTGCTCTCAGAAATGGCTTCCCCGACCGAGCTGCTCTGCTGTGAATCCAGGACATCTTCTGATGGTCATCTTGTAAATGTTAACCAGAAGATTTCACCCGAGCTGTTGAGTAAAGAAAGGCACCTGCACACATGACACAATGATGATGATTCATAAGAGTTGGAAATCTCAATTTATAATCATAATAGAGTTACCTTTTGGGTGTTTATGTTGTAGAGAATAGTGACTGAGTGAACAGGTGAGAGATTTTGGAGTCAGTCTATGACTTAAGGTACAGCATTCCTGCTACTGCTCTCGAAAGATTCTTCACTGGCTGTGATAAAGTTTTCTTCCGAGGCTCCTGAGTTTGTGGGATGAGCCAGAACACCTTCTGGTGGTAACGTTGACCAGAATATTTCAGCAGAACTGTTGAGTGAAGAAGACGTGCAATTAATCAAAGGTACAATTGCTCATCTTTGTGCACAGGGTCGGAAATGTCTTGCCGTACCTGTTAATGCTCTCTGCAAACTCCTCCCTGGCCATCATCCACTCTTCTGCAGAGCTCCTGTTGTCTAACTCCCTCCGCTGATCCGGGACATCCTCGCATTGTCCTGTAGTTGAAGCTGACCAAAAGATGTCAGCAGAACTGTTCAAAGAAGACACGTGAGGTTAATGTTTCACACAACAGGCAACTGTGATCGTAAAACGAATCAAAGACACAGATTCAACGCAGGCCCCAAACATGTATAGACGCCTATGATTGGCAGAGGCTACCTGAAAAAGAGATGTCAGGATGGTTTATGACACATCACATGCCAAACTTCATTGATGATAATGAATTAAGATAACTAGATGGTGGGTAGTATGTGGCCTACCTATCACTGCTCTCAAAAATGTCCTCTATCGACATCCAAATGTCTTCAGAGGCCGAGTCCACGATATCTTCTGATGATGATGTTGACCAGAAGAATTCTGCAAAGCTGCTGCGTGAAGAAGCACAGTAGACAGCAGCCTTGAAATTAAATTGAATTGCTTTGTAATTTTGCAGAGTAGCAACATTTCTATGCAACATCATTCAGACAGATTAATATTATAGAGGCAGGTGGGTAATACAATATTTACCCTCCTCTTTCTAACTAAAGTTGTTGTTCTGGGTGGCATTTTAGCCACTCGCAAATTACAGGAGCTGGTTCTGTGATAGACACTAGTCGAATTTCCAGTTTGGGAAATGTTATTTATTCATTCATAATATTATTTTAACAGGACGTCCCGTATAAATCAGTCGGTAATCAAAGTCATTTACTTAGTGTCTGATAATAATGATTGTTCTGATAATCAATACTCATAACTAAACATGCAAAGAAACACACACACACACACACACACACATACTTACTGTGGGATACCGTTTAGGTGGCTCTTGGTAATAAAGGGATGTCTGAGGACTTCGCTCGGGGTTATCCTCTCTCTCGGATCCATTTTGAGCATTCCTTTCAAGAGCTCGATGCACTCCGATCTGTCAGCAACCTCTGCGTGGTCCTCGTTATCCAAATTCATCTAATTTTGAAATGGTCACTGTCAACGTGTCGGTTCACTGAAAGAAAATCAATGAAAGTCTCTTTTGAGAAGCTACTAAACACCTACCATTTTCAGAGCGTCCAGGGAGTGGAATGTGTGGTCCCTATGGTAGCTCCCAGTCCCCTTGCATAACTAAAAGAAAGGTAAACACATATTTTAGGTATGCACTTTAAATTGTTGAACTCATAGATAATTGTTAATATGTCTGTTTTATGTTCATAATATCGTTATAATATCACTTTAAATCCTGTGTAATGATGTTCTTGATCTTGTGTGATACAGCAGAGTGATGACCGTGCAGATCGACCCAGAGCCAAAGTCTAGACTTAAACAAACAATCAGTGCTTGTGCTTTTAATTTAGATATGACAAAAATAGCGAAACAGGCCACGGCGTAATATCGAATAGGTCAAATAGATCTAAAGGAGGTGTATGATCAGACTCTGCTGTAACTGGAGCGTGGGGGTTACGGCCCCTGTGATGACATGTATAAATACTTGCAATACTTGCAAAACGATTCAGGTCTTTATTGATTTTAATAAAGGTCTTTAAAAAACTCTGATGACGTTGCCGCCGACCCTTTGATTTCAATCACAGCGGAAAATTATTAACTGCCGGAATATTTTTGAACTAATCTTCATAGGTAAAGAGAGTGGTGAGGATGGTAAGCAAATGACTTATGACAACGTTAAAGGGGGGAATATTGTCGTGCCTTCAAACTCCACTGACTGCCAGAAAGTTTAACAAAAAACTTTTCTGATTTTAGCCCAGCATCCAGAAAGTCGTCTGTTGGTTGGCCAAAGAGGTCGACCATGTCTCGCATCTGGAGTCAAAGCAGCACATAAAAGTATTACACATTATTATGATAATTACTTTTTTGGCAAGAAGTTCTGTTGTAGTCATGGCAACAATAATATAATTTATAATATATATTTATATAAAATATATATAACGTTTCCCAGCACATCACACACAGTAGTAGGTGAGACTTGCAATAAATCAGACAACTAAAGGAGCAAACATGTTGTATATTACTAGGATATTTTAAAGAAAAGATTATTCAAAAGGCCAGTTTAGCAATATAATCAACACAAGTTCATCTTGAGCTGCAAAATCCTAAAAGCTTGAAAGACATTTTAAACTGCACTGTTAACCATTAGGAGGAGGATGCTAAACAACTGCTAGCAATGATGGAAAAAACTACAGAAAAAAAACAAGGTTGTAAAAAAGAAATAAAATGACTTGTGAACTAAGGCCGGAGTAATAGATTCATTAGGGACACAGTAGGAAGCAAGCAGAGACCGGTGATGGTGAATTACTTACCAAGTCATATTCACAACGCCCAGGGAAAAGGACAACTCCAAGCATGGCCGCCATGACACAGCCCAGCGACCACATGTCGATGGCCTCGGAGAATGGGGCCCCCAGGATAATTTCTGGTGACCTGAAAGTGGACCACAAGAATGACGAACATTGTTATATTTTATGTAATAAAAACAAAACTTCAGTGCAGGAATACACAAAGTAAATGAGCATTAAGCTGCAAACGTAGTAAAGCAAAGTTTCTAGGAGACTCACCTGCAATAGCAGGGTTGATACTGAACTCCCTGCCGGGCTTCTGATCTGGGAATCGCCAAGCCGAAATCAATAAGCTTTACCCTAAAGGGCTGTCTTCGGTGATCCACCAACATGATATTGTCCAGTTTGATATCTGTATGGATCACACCAATGTTCCTCAGGGCATTGAGCGCAGTGGCAAGCTACAAGAACAAGGTGAGTGACGCGATTCAGAGTATGTACCACAGTTAAAAACTGACAGAGCTTTCAGTTTTGCTCGATCTGATGCTTTACCTGCTGGATGACTGTTCTGATGCCCTCTAACGGAGCAGGAGCCATTCTATTTATCATATAATCGTGCAGGCTCATGTCCAGTATCTCAAAAACCAGAGCATTTCCTTCGTCCGTTTCAAACGACTCATGGAACCGGACAATGTTGTGCTCATCCAGTCCTTGGCTCATGAGGTTTTGCAGCATCACCACCTGTAAAATTTGTTATGCTTTACCATATATATATGTATACAGTATATACTCCTATGAAGCCCCCCATATCAAAACAAAAAAATCTACATCTAGTCCTCCCCATAAACAAACAACTTACTTACAAGACATTCTTGAAAGGTAGAGTGCAAATAGAGAAAGAAAATTACAGATGGATCTCAATATTCTAAAAGCCATCCTATTGATTTACAATAAACACATGAAAAATGTTACTGCAAAAACATGCACAATTAATTGTTTAATATTTTCTGTACTGACTCCAGGTATACTTTGTAACAATAATCCCAGTGCCTTTTGCCCCTCCCACTCCTTCCAGAAAAAGTATTTGCCGTACTATAAGATACGTTTTTATGTAATAATGTAACTCACCTCCGTCTTTGCATTTTCGGTGTACCGTGAAACTTTTACAGCCACAGTCTCTTTGGAGTCTTCTTTAAAACATTTTGCCACAACTCCATAACATCCCTTCCCCATAATCTCCAGAAACTTGTAGTTTGCTGGTAGACAGATTTCATTAGGAGGTGGATTGTCCCTGTGGTCAAGGATATCTGAAAAAGATGACAAAACACAAGAAAATAAGTTACTGTAGAAAAAACTACCTCTTAAATTTAAGTTGAAGTTAAACTGTGAAGCTCTGTTTGGGGTGCCATTAAAACTGTTGAACCAAATGATAAAAAATATTATTACATATACTTATCACTTATTAATATACTTATTGTTAAATATTAAGTTGGTAAACGTAGATTTTAGATTAGAACTAGATTTGCTTATGTTACACAGCAGCAAAATGCAGAGTAAAACTTTGTACTAAAATCAGTGCTTTAAATATTTAAACTATAAAGTATTTAACTATATATATATATATATATATATATATATATATGTACATATTAGGATACTAGATATTAAGGGATCAACTGTAAGTTTAAGTACTGCTGGAGTGCAGAAATGTTTCTTCATAAAAGAGAAGTAAAGAATGACTTACCTGATTGCTCCATGTTCTGTTCAGTCGTTTTGTTTTCCGATTTATGTCTTTAGTTGAAATTACTTGGTTCTGCAAGTTTCTGACCTCTTATAAACTGACGGAACATTCTAATTCTCACTTCGTTACATAAGATCTAGAACACCTTCGTGATGTCATAAACACACAAACAAAACACACAAACAAAGCCAACTGCACCTTTAATCAGCTGTGGAAGACGTAGTCAGATCCTTCCCACTAATACATCAAGGAGCAACAGTATACAAAACAAAACCCACTGTCACCTACCCAATGTCCATTTCCGTCTTAACCCCATACCTCCACTGGACCGGCCAGACAGAAAAACTATCACTGAAGTTCTAATTAGTTAACCTTACTTTAAAAAAGCCTGCAAACCGATGTCAGCCGATGTCAGCCAAAAAACAAAGTAAAGGAACTTGTTTGACTTAAGTAAAGTTGAATATGTATTGTATGTTGTACTAACAAATGCTTATTTAGTGTTGTACACTTACACTTTAGTTTGAGTAACTAAAGAAAACCTGTGGAGAGTACTTGATAATTTACTTTAGATGTACTCTTGACTTAGTATAGACTACTCAGAATTACTATTTCAAACAACTAAATCATTTCAAGTGAAATATGCTGTGTGTGTATTTCAAACAACACGTTTATTTAAGTCAGGCTAACTAATGTGACATTTCCTGCAACTTAGAATTCCTCAGTTGTATTTACTTGAACAGCAATCTGATTTACTTGTTAAAACCATGCAAACAGATTGCCTTAAAAAGACCAAGTAAGTGTTACTTACTTCCATTCACCTAAAATAATCCAGTTTACAGTTACATATAATAAATCAAGGTAGTTCAAAGTTCAATTATATGCATTTTTAAAATTTTTCTACAACAACTGGTGTTGCTCCTTTTAAATTGTGATTCACACCAATAATACAGTTTTAATTACTGAACTTCCTGTATCAGAACCATTTCGAAACAAAAGCAAAAATGGATTCCTCTAGTCTGATTTTAGGAGTGCTTATTTTAAACAGAGGAGGTAGCAGTAAGAGGAGCTTAAGTGTGGCACAGTTTTTGGCAACAAACTTCGGAGAACAGGCTCAAGGGGCTGAAAACAGGGTTGGTCCGCACAAGTTCACACTGGTATCATTACATCTCAAAAAGTCACACAGCACATTTCAGTTTCAGGTCTGTTAACACATCGTGCCAGTTTATAATCATATTGTGCCGGTTGCAAACTATTTTAAGAGACTGTGTGCAGCTATTATCATGGCAAATACTGGCTTCTGTACACCACCATTTAAATGATAGTATAAAAAGTAAGCCCAACCACACTGAATTTTTAGGGCCCATACCAACTGGTAGAGCTAAAAAATATACATAGCAATATACTGGCTGAGACTTTTTGGGTTCAAATAAAAACACTTAGTAAAATGCCCAATAGACAATGTACTGGATGTTTTCTATTATACAGTGAAACAATAACTTTAACTTCTTCAGAGTAACAGTCTGAAACACCAAATACTCAGCTGTTACAATGCTCTGTATACGCCAGTACCAAAATCAGTGATGGTACAATAATCTTCCAGTAATAATTGACAGCCGATGTATCAGTTGAGCTTTATAAAAAAATGGAGGCGAGAGACAATGTTACAGTGGTTGCTGTGTGTAGCCCATAGACTATATAAAAATAATGGTACGGGTCCTCAGGATCCGTTATTTCCACGCTTTCCATTCATTGTCAGTGTAGAAAACCCTGCAATGCATTTTGGTAGCGTGGAATTGCGTTTCAAGAGACGGGCTGTCACATTGGCCGCTCCTCATTTTGCAAAAAATAAATGTTTAAACTAACCACTGTCGATCTAAAATGAAGAAATTACTATTTTGAAAAAAGGAAAACCCGGAGAGAAGATGTTCATTCATAGAGCTCTTCTTTTTTAGATTTACACATATAGCTGCTGTCTTTCATTTTTAAAATTTCTTTCTTTATTTTTGCATTTATGGCTTTATTTAGATAGGTGTCGCCAGGGGACATTGAGATCACAATGTATGGTAGGCATATTAACTGCTAGGCCACCAGCACGCACAGTTTTATTAATTTTGTTTATTTTTTATCTTCATTGTGTTTTGTGTATCTGATGTTTTTTCCACAACAGAATAAAATAATTGGTAAAAAAAAAAAAAAAAAAATTGAAATATCCAACATTTGGTCAAGTATCTAATGCTACTTATACACTCGGACTTTAAGATGATGATGCAAATCAGGAACCCACCTCCCATTATTACTACGATTATTTATTTTCTCCTTTCATTCCTATACTTATTCTGTTCCAGTAGATTGTTTTCCTTTCTTTATCAAAATGTCCCCCTTATACCTTCACACATGCACATTTAAACATAAATAATGTACACACCACATACCACCACAATTTATCTGTATTTATTATATGTATTTAAGCAGTATTTGAGTATCTGCATTTTTATGCTAACCCAAAGTGACGTCTTCAAATTGCTTTTGAAAGCCCAAATATTCCATCAGTGAAAGACCTCACAGTTGAGACGATAGAGCCAGCAAATATTTGGTGTTTTTGCTATCAAATAATAAACATTTCCTCCACTGTGTATGGATGTGCCTGCACTGTAAGCAGCTCAGGGGTGCACAGAGTTGACTGACTTCTCTGGTCCCGCTCTGGCTGAGGGTTAAGCAGACACCGCGACCTGCTGCCTCCTGGCAGTGGATGGTGAACTGTGCCAGGCCCTTTCCCCAGCCACTGCCCACAGCAGGGGACATCACTCCTACCAGCGAGTCTGCATCAGAACTGGAGAGGGGGGTCACTGGTGCTCTTAACACTCCAGTATCTCATGATCAAAAGCAATTTCTGTTGGAGGATTTTCACACAGGTTAAAGTAAGTGGGAGTCAGTTAGCTGTGAGCATTTAGCACCGGGCCACGCTGGATCCTGCATCCTGCCCAGCCAAGGCAACATTTCATTCAGCCTGCTAGGAAAAAGGCAGGGAGAGAGAGGACACCTCGGGGACACAAAGTGATGAGGAACCAAAGAGGTTTCTTCCATTTTTTCCCCGCTAAAGGTTTTTTGTTTGGAGAGTTTTTCCTTGAGCGAATCGAGTCTAATGACAGAGGGTGTCATATACTGTACAGATTGTAAAGCTCCTTGAGGCAAACTTGTGATTGGTGATATACTGACTTCACTTAAGAGAGAGGGACACGGTTAAAGTCATTAATCAATTTTCCATCCAAATTTAGCACAAATTTTAACTGAATTTCCCCAAAATCTGCAGAAGAAATATTAATGTGCCAGTTGGTGGTGCTAATTTTGCAGTTGGGTGCCTTTAAACCATTACAACGGAAGAAGGTGCAACGAGATGATGTGATAAAAACAGGTGATTGGAAACTCACTTATTGTGAACGTGATCCTAACTCTAAACTGTGCACATTCTGAGAAGACAGGGGTTACATTCAGCGAATATTCTTGTGGCTGACCTTCAGCATTCCGGTCATGAGGGAAAAGGAGCGAATGAATATGTTTTGGGTGCTCATTACAGACATGTGGGTGCGCAGTCATAACAGGATACAACACTTGTATCGGTCCTTTGCTCAAACACTAGCTAATATTCGTGGGACGGAAGGTGGTCGTACCTTTAGACTCACATAACAGACAGTAAATGGCACCTGTGCATTCCCTCCCTCATGCTAAAATTAAGTGCTATACAAAATTTGAATTAAATTTGTATCAAATATAAATGTGTTTATATGTTGTTATGTTTATATATGATATGTGATGCATTTATTTACCATTAAATAACTAGTCACAATCACATTTATTCGGTCATGAATTTATTGAGATTTCTGCATTTCCAAGGACTTGCAACACTGTTGAACACCCCCTTTTAAATTTTCTATTTTATTACATGCAAAAAGTACAACATTTTGAGGCTCTCTGTCAGGTACAGAGGAACCAAACTGACTCAGGTGTGTCATTGAATAAATAGTCTTAGTCCCACCCTACAACCACGGGACAATACACACATTCAAACACACACATCCTGACTCAAAACAATGTCACTAGTTACGAACTGACAATGTGTACATAGGGAATTATGAAGAACTAATTCAAAAGCAACAAATTCATTGGAGTATAAACATATGAAGGAATTAAGTCCAAAAATATGTAGATAAATGTACAATAACACTACGAAGACAGTCAGCTGGGAAAGGGGGATGCCAATCTGAAAACAAAATAAATCTTAGAAAGGTCAGAAGAGGCTAGATCGTGAATGCTCACGCTCGCCCATGCTCATGCTAAATAACCCCAAAAAGGGTGTTTGAATGGGAATTCTACATTAGTCCCTTAGTCCCAAAATAGTAACATAAACACAAAAATATTGAAATAAAGTTGTCAAGAATAAACCTTGATACAGGAAACAAATCCAGCAACGGAAACAAGTATAGAAAAAGATGAATATGAATCTCTTTAAAATTTAGAAAACAAACTCATAATAATTAATTTACCATACACCATAACCACAAGCCTGGCATGTAGCCGATAAGCAATACTACATCTGAAATATCAGAGACAGACGTGTGTACCGTTTCATTCGCAAAGCAAGGGAGTACCCGTTATTAGAATGAGGTTTGAAATTTCTTGTTGTTTATTAACGTTAAAAACTTTGCTGTCGGCTTTACGACTCATTTAAAAAAGACAGAGAGGAAGAGAGAGAGAAGGAATGATCCGTATTCCACTCATTAAATACAACTCAATCAGTCACACAACAGTAAATACAAAGAACAGCATCACTCTGTGTTGTTGTTTCCTCGTGTGAAAACTGCATTTCAAACGCAATCGTCGCTTTTCAGTTCATCACTGTTTAATTTGCTTGATTTTCTTTTAGTTCCCACTTTAGCTCCTGAGATTTCGGAACTAACCAGATTTTTGGACATTTCCTGCTCCTTGAGAAAACAGAAAATGTAACACTTACAACAGGTACTTGTTATGCTGTGTAGCTTCAATTTGTTTTTATTTATATAGCGCCAATTCATAACAGAAGTTATCTCATTGCACTTTTGACTTCAGTACCAGCACGCTGTCAGAGGGTTAGGATCTGATATCTGATCTCTGGATCTGATGGTGAAATATGCTGACAGCGGCATGGACATGAGCTTAGAGCTCATAGTGTGAATATGTGTCATGTTGTCTGCATCATAGAAAGAGAGCTCCTTGGATGAGCAGTTAAGGTAAATCCCAATCTTTCGAGGTTTGTCTCCAAATGCTAGCTCTGTGATTATATTTCGACTACAGGCGGCATATTTTTGGCCTTCATATTTCAGAAAATGATCTTCTATCCCAAGTTCCCAATAGTCCCTGTGTCCAACCTCTATTTCCCAGTAATGCTGCCCTGAAGTGAATTTACTGACACTGAATGCATGGTTTTTGCTTTGGTTGCCAAAAGTATTAGAGGCTGTGGTTTGGCTAGATGCTGCGGAGGAGCCAAAAGTATTAGAGGCTCTGACTTGGCCGAATCCTGCGGTGGTGCCAAAAAAACCGGAGGCTGTGGTTTGGCCAGATGCTGCGGAGGAGCCAAAAGTATTAGAGGCTCTGACTTGGCCGAATCCTGCAGGGGAGCCAAAAGTTTTGGAGGCTTTGACTTGACGAAATGATTTGGGTTGGTCATAAGAAGAGAAGTAATCTGATTGAGCTTGGTTGCTTTTGGGACTACAAAACAAACTCCGCCCATCATCAGACACAGTTATATCTGTGCTGTTGCTTTTGAGTGAGAGCAGCTCTGCTCGGGGCTGGATCACCTGAAGCATCTCCTTCCACAGAAAGAACTGCAGGTGGCTTTCATAAGGCCCCAAAGAGAGAGAGGTGTTCACCACTTTGAGATCACTTGCTCTGGGCCTGAATAAATGCTCTGGAGTCACCGTGCTGTTACGCTCAGTCCAGCTCATTAAAAACCTCTCAGGGTCTTCAGTTTGCAGAACTGATGTCACCTTTCCCTGCAGCTCTCTGCTCTCAGACAAAGCTGTTTCTATCGCATTTAAGCTCTCGCTCATTTTCTCAACAGCATCTTCCTCTTTGTGTTTCAGCTCGTTCTTTATCTCATCTTCTCTCTTCCTCAGAAACTGGTGCATCTCCTCAAACTGTCTGTGAATGTGGGTCTTCAGCTGCTCAGACTTCTCTTTGGTTTTTGTCATTACTTCCCTCTGTGTGTTGGCTAGGCTCTCTGTAGCAAGGATATCATCGCTAAGGTTCTCCATACCCCTCTCCAGCTCCTGTCTCAGAGATACAGCTGCTTCTCTGATTGGTTTAAACTTGTGTCCTTCATGCCTCTCCCCGTCTCGGCATATGATACAAGCTAACTGCTGATCTGTGACACAGAACAGTTTCAGCTTTTCTTCATGCTCAGGGCACAATTCAGCCACCTGTAAAAAATGTATCTATTAATAAATACAAGAGCTAAAAGATGATGATACATTGCAAATGGAAACAGATGAGGTCAATCAGAAATGACATGCTAGTCTACAGCCATATGGTGAAATAATTTGTTACATAGTAAAACTCCAAACTTTCCTCTGCAAAGTTTTTTCTGTCCTGTCAAATGTATTATTACAGGGTGTTTTCAGTTTTGGTGAAAATAAATTTCTCACGTAGGCCTTTCTCTAGTGATATCCATCCATATAGGTTTGTTTGTCCAGGTTTGACACATCTGTCTCTGAGATGCCTGTCTTCACCACAACATGCCGTCCTGACACTGAGCTGAGAACTGAAACTTATCAAGTCAAAATGGTACTATTTTCAAACTCAATAATAACTGAGGTAGAGAGGCCAGAAAGGATCAAAAACATCACCTTGCTTTTATTTTTATTGTGTATTTATTTATTTATTGAATATTCCAGAATATTGAATCCCATACTCGTGAATTTGGAGTAGGGTAGTTTCTGTGAAAGCGAAAACAAAAACGTTGTCATTATATAAAACTGCACATACTGCACAAAGTATGAAATGCTTCCTTTCACACCAAGATGTAGGCCTATTTACTGATTTATGAATACATATTGGATGCTCTGCCTTTTTAAACACTGACACTGGTTTCAGTGGAATGAGACAGGCCTGATCAACAAATAATGACGCACTTTGGACGGCTGATACTGAGGCTGCGCTGTTTGACTGCGGGCAGAAAGTATTAAATATGAGATTAAAACATGACAGATTACACAGAGCTCCAAGGTGTGTGCTGTACGGGACATAAAGTCCAGAAAGGATCGACATCCGCCGTCGCGTAACTGGTCACGAGCCCATCACACTGACTGCACGGCCGTGTGAATAGCACCGACGTACCTGTGCCTTCTCCTCCCCGCGCTCTCTCTTCATCCTCTCTGCTTCTTTAGCCTTTTCAGCGAGGCTTTTCAATAAATGGCTGGTTGGAAGACATGTCGCTTCTGTTGGAACAGCTGTCCGACAATTTGGACACTGGGTCTGTGAACTCAGAACATGTGTGATGCATTCTCTGCAGAAAGAGTGTCCGCAGGGAAGATTCACCGGATCAGTGAAGATGGTCAGGCAGATAGCACAAGTCAAATCTTCTGAGGAAAAAGCAGCCGACATGGCTCCCGTTCTGCTCTTCGCTCTGCCGGACTGACTGACTGACTGACTTGGTATCTTGTTGAACCTTCAGTTTCACTTTCCTGGAAAAGCCACTCCCCACCACTGCTGTAGTCATTCCGAGTGTTCGTGGCCAGATAATATCCCAAAATGACACATTAGTACCCCAACACATTTACAGGTCACTTCGTCAAACTGGGGAAAAGACTGTTTCTAATCACTTAACTTGCATTTTCTAGGACCATTAAGACTCAGTCAGAGGTGTGTGTGATGTGCAATGTGTACGTATAATATCACACTCTAGTGGTCAGATGTGGAAACTGCTGAGTTCACTTTTTCAGAACTCTTCACACAGTTCTCTTCACCAGCATGCAGCTCAGCACAACATTTACAGTAAACGGCGCATAATCTGGACGCAAAGTGAGGCGCGAGGCGCAAAGAGGTTGGATTTGGTCTTTTAATTAATAATTTTGGGCATGACATGAATTAAACCAATCAGAGTAATGTAGCCTAACTGCGTGAATGGCTGAATGTAGTAGATTGTGACGTGCCTCCAATAGAAGGGGATGCAGGAATGGCCCACTTGCAAAGAAATGCAGTGCAATAGAGACTTTGACAGCTGGCATTAGTCTCCAAATCATCTGACACGAGATGGCAGATGCGAAGTTTACAGCTGCGCTCGTCTTCGCTGAGGGACAGGTATGTGGTCCTTGGCCGGTGGACCCTCTGCCTCCGCCTCTCCCAATCCTCTGTCCCATCCACAACTCCATTTGACTGCAAATGAGCAAATGCACCGATATTTAACTGAGGAGGATGAGCGCTGCTGCGCGTCCCTGTGTGTTAAAAGCAGCGTGTACGCGCGTTGTGAACCCGCCTATAGGCGCATCTTACTATCTGAATACTGCGCCATTGACTTTAGAGATATACCCCTCAGTGTTGTATGTTTGTATTTTTATTTTTATTCTTATTTAATTTTTTATAGATGTAGATGGATCAGAATATAGCAAATTGCAGTCTGATTTACAGTATTTTTGTTTTATGTTAAGTTTTTAAAATAGTATATAAACCTGCAAAATGGACTGTAAATACACAGAGTTTCGGTGGTGGTGGAGTTAGAGTAAAGCACTGAGTGAGAAAACCTTACTGTAGCATATAAGTGATGAGTAATGTTGAAGTTGTTGAAGACTAAAGATGATTTGTTATTAATCAGTATTGCTTACCCTAACAAGTGTATCAAAAATCTACTTTTATTACTCAGTGATGATGAAATCAGGGGTGTTTTCTATATGTTATAATATTCATCAGTAAAGTGTGGTAAAACACTACACATTCTAACAGGTTACCACAATGATGAACTCCGGTTGAGTTGCAGAAACACCACACCAAGAGGCCTCTTTCAGCAGACATTTGACTGGTAACAGCACAGGTGTTACTGATAACATTAACGATGGCTCTGTTCAATTCTAGTATCCCAGTAAACCATGACAGTGTGACAGTGAGTCAGCACGAACAATTATTTATACCCACAGAAGATTATGAGCTGCAGCAGACTCAGGAAAGCACCCTGTCCTGGTTCAACAGACAACTACTGTATGTCTCCACTATAAGTGGACTGAGTTTATATTATAAGGAGAGAAATTAGTAAGTTTTGTATTTACTTAATTTTTTCGCATTTATTTAAATACAACCTAAACTTGCTGCACCTGATAACACACTGTAACTGTAAGTGACTTGTATCCACCATTCTATAGCTTGCCAGATTCATCTTTATCCATTTGAACTCCCAGGTAGTAAGCCAGCTAACATTAGCCACACATTTTATCATTTGCAGACTGCACAAAACCAGCAACCTACTAAAGGTGGCTGGTGTCAAATGAAGGGAACTTCCTGCAAGGATCCGTTAGGTTTGGCTACAGGCCTTTTCACAGCAGACATTTTGACTTGGACGCAATAACATCACCCTGTGTGTTGTTAAGGTGTGTCAGTAGGTCAAGTCAGTGAGCCAGCATGTGAAATACCAGAGCCCTGGAATTGATTCATCTGGATAGTTATACCTGTGCTATTCCTGCTATGATTTGTAGAGGCCTAATAATGTTATAAAAAAATAACTATTTGCTTTTGCCTACTGTAATGTCATAACCCTTATTTCAAATGTACTCATTTTAGTATGCTGATATACTGTAATTGAACACAGATGATAATGTCACAGTTAAAGACAGTATAATAGGAGGTTTCTGCCTCTTAAAGGACATTTTTCCTTGCCACTGTCGCCAAGTCCTTGCTCATGGTGGGAATTTTTGGGTCTCTGTAAATAATATTATAAAGAGTACAGTCTAGAGCTGCTCTATAGGAAAAGTGCAATGAGATAACTTCTGTTATGAACTGGTGCTATATAAAGAAAATTGAATTGAATGTGCTGTTTAGCAGCATATTATAAATGTGGCATATGTGCTGTCAAAGTGGTAAAGACCTTTTTCTTCATTTATCTGTGTTTTCTGTATCTGCTTGCGTTTTCTTACAGTAAATTGCAGTGCGTTAAGATCTCGGCCATTGCAACTTTGATAGTACTTTACTAAAATTAGGACAATCATAGAATTGCTTTGTTATTATTTTTATTATATGATGTGTTTTATAAATTCCCTTATAACAATTTCTTGCTAAAAGGCACAATATATGATTAAATGAAATATAAACAACATGGACTGTCCAGGGTGTACCCTGCCTAAGGCCCAGAGTCACTGGGATAGGCTCCAGTCACCCGCGACCCCTAACGGGACCAAGCGGTAGAAAATGGATGGATGGATGGATAAACAACATGGATTCCCCACCACCACAAATCAAAACACAGCTATCAATTCCAAATTATATTTATTTGGCATAATTTTACCAACAGAGTTTCAATGTACAAAAATCTTCATGCAAAGAGCCAAACTGTTAAATCCTTACCTTTAAACACAATCTTCAATCTTACTCTACATAATTTCATTTTTAATGTGTGTAACCTTAGCAGTAAGCAGTAACACAGACATTTTTCAATATGGAAAACCAGAATTTTTTTATAAATGACCTATATCAATCTGCAACCCTCCCATTACTTTTTGTGATAAATTCTTATTTTAACTGTAAATCAAAGCAAAACACATCGTTTAGGTCTACTTTAGTACATGGTCATACTAATTGTGCAGTCCTGTATCGTTGTTACAGAATAACAGGCAGGGGACACCGAGATGGTGGGAGTATCTTTTATTAGACGACAGCCAGAAGTGGAGAGTGTGAAGATAGGTAGAGTGGATCTGGAGAAGTCACCGGAGGTAAGCCACAGGAGACTGGAGAGACCAAGGAGGAATGGAGAAGCCACCGAGGACTGGCGATGACACGGATGACTGGAAAACACACGGGGAAACTGGAGAAACACTGGAAACGATCAGAAAGAGCACTGTAGTTCTCGGCTATCTGGAGTCCTGTACGTAAACGAGGTCGGACACTGAGTGAGGAGAGTGGAGTGGTTATATACTGGCTGTGATTGGGATTGACGGGGAGCAGGTGTGGGTGATTGCTGGCTGGTGAGGACATGACAGGCTGTGACAATCGTTAATTGTGGTTGATTAATTTACACTTCACAGCCTCACAGTAGTAATATAGCTTACTGTAACTTACAAATGATTAAATGATTGGTGTCTTGAATACAAATGATGATACACATTTCTCAGTTTACCTTTTCAAAACACTTCATACTGCTGCATAAACACAAAGTCTGTGGTGGGTAAACTGATGCAGTGAAGAACAGTCACAATCATTGTTTTGTCTTGCATAAATGTAGGAAATACAGCAGTGTAAAGTCAGACTATTGTCTTCATTATGTAGGCTATATTAACAGTAATACAGTATCAGTCAAGAAATGAAATTATAGTTTCTTACTTATTTAAAATTCTGACTTCTGCATTGATGACATTTTCTTCTTGTTGCTATTTGTATAATCTTCAGGAAATGATGACTGCAGACTCTGTTTTGATAATAATATGTTATGTATAATGTATTGAAGTTCAGTGAGGAACACAATGCTTCGATGCTCTGATAAACTTATTGTGTGATGTATGACTATATGATACGGATGAGATTTTGAGGCAAGCTTTTTGTGTCTGAGTTTGGAAAATTTAAATCCTTTTATTTACTTACCTTCTATTTTTTATACATATATTCTACTTATGTTTGCTGATTATTACCCATATTCTCATATATTTTACAGGCTGCACGGCCAGTGACACATATTTGAATCCTGTATTTTGAACTTTGTAAAGGTCATGGCCAAACCACAAAGCTACTTATCAGTCATAGTGGTAACTTGTCAGCCGACTGCTGGTTCAGCTTGACTCTTCAGCACAGCAATTGGTCCAGAGCTGATAGCACCACAAGAGTTGAACATCATTGGTCAAGAGGATCTCCTCTGAATTCAGTAAATCTTAAGTATAGGGGGTGATTAATGCCAAAAACAAGTAGCAGGAGGAGAAGGTGAATAACATATGTTGTAAACAATATCACCTCTTGAATGGGTTTAAAGGAGAATGAACCTCTTTGATATTTGTAGATTCAGCCTTTTTACAATATACCGTATATGTCGTTAATATTTTCAGCAGTAACGCGGCTCTATGTCTGGTTCAAAACTTTGTTAGTTTCAGAAATAATATGGATGGACAAGAACATGGGTGGATTTAGTTATTTGGGCCCCCAGGCAAACTCAGGCAGTGTGCCTTATTTTTACAGTACCTTTTATCTAATTCAGAACGTGGGTATTGGCAGTGGTAGAAGGGAAAAAAATTATGCCACAATGTAAACAAATCTCTTTTCAAAGTAAAAGGCCTTAACTCAATATTTTACTATTATGAGCCCAATATATTTAAATATACTAAGTCTGTTCAGGTGGAGCTATTTTAACTACTTCCTATACTGCTGGATAGTTTAATCTCTCTCTCTCACTCTCTCTTTCTCTTTGGATAACACTGCATCATATTTCGTTTGTTGATCAAATGTTTTGTGTGTAAAATCTGAATCTGCAAAGTAACCAAACTGAAGTAGATTTCGCAATACTTGTGTACTTTTACTCAAGTTAACTGTGAATGCAGGACTTTTACACTATAGTATTGTAAATTGTAACTAAAATGAAGGATCTGAATACTAAAGCACAGCGGAGCTTTGAGCTAAATGCTGATATAAGTATGCTAACATGCTCACAATGACAATGTTCACCATCTTAGTTTAGCTTGTAGCGGGCTGACATTTGCTAATTAGCACTATACACAAATTACAGCTGAGGCTTTTGCAGGTATCTGGTCGTCAAGGACAAATAAAATTTGGACCTGATGATGGCACTAGATTGAAAGTCAGGGCATCACCAAAGTGTTTACACGTCTTCCTAAAGGGGAAATAAATGTCTTTACCAAATTTAAAGGCCATCCATCCAATACTTGTTGAGAAATTTCACTCAAAATCACAAATGATAACCTCATGGCAACGCTAGAGGAAAAGTCAGGGGATCATCAAAGTCGTCAGGATTCATCCTCTGGGCAACATGGATATCTCTTCCAAATTTCATGGCAAACCATTTAAGAGTTGTCAAGACATTCACTAAAAGCCAAAAGTGTCAGGTGATCACCAAAGTCAGTACAAATCATCATCGAGGGACCACGAATATCTGTACCAAATTTAATGCCAATCCATCCAATAGTTGTTGAGATGTTTCAGTCTGGACTAAAGTGGTGGACCGACAGACCAACATCGCCCTCCATAGAGCCATGCTGCTAGCATGGCTTGAAATTTGAAATTTGAAATGGGAATATATATATTACAATTAAACAGGGTAGAATTATAGGAATAAAAAATAAACTTGCAGTAAGATTCAATAAAAACCAGGATACAGACTATTTAAAGGCAAGATTAAAAAGGAGGGTTTGAAGATGTTTCTTAAAGTCCAACTGAAATAAAATTTAGTCATCCCTTTTTGTTGTCAAAAACAATGTCAGCGTGTTTTTAAATGTATTGTTAAATATCCGAAATGCAATGCAATTTAATTTCAGGTGGAATTTTACAGAAGGTGCATAGTGGATATTTCTGGGCAGGTTGTTCCACAGTTTTGGGCCATAGTAAGAGAAGGCAGCCTCTCCATACGTCTTTGTCTTCGCTGTTGGTAGTTTAATGCTGCAGTGTTTGATGACCCTGAGGCAGCAGCTGGGACTATAGAGGGAGAGACAGTAGACTAAACCAGTTAAACCAGTATTACATTTTAAAACTAATTATAAAAGAGACAGGAAGCCTTTGTAAATATGCTAAAATATGTGTAATTTGTGGTGCTCTATTTTACTTGGTTTTGTCAAATAATAATCAGAATAGGCCTACTTAATAATAACAATTATTATTATTATTTATGTATTTACTATTAGCTGCTTATTATTATTATTATTCATTCATTGTTTCTTTCTAATTCTTCCTGGTCTGCGAGCTCTTTTGTGGCACCAGTCACCCTCCATACCACAAGTGCTTCCACCGCGATCACAAGCCGCTGGCTCAGTAAAGATGGGCGCTAACCAGTAGCGTTACAGTTATTTGTACCACATTTGTAGCCTTTTCCCCGCGAGACACGGCGCGAATGACAGAACGCCGTGTGAGAAGAACCGGTCTACTAAACACGTATTTCAAGGTAAGCCTATTTATTTGACGCGTAACAACACTGGTGGTGATTGTGAAAGGTGCGCTCCTTGTTGCGGCTGCGGCTCAGCATCAGCAGCGCGGATGCCCATGTATCCACATGCAGCCTGCATCCACTCTGTAATCTGCAACATCTTTACCGATCAGCAGTGAACATTTTGGTCACAGGGACTCTGCTTCTCTTCATCCTTTCCAGATGTCTTTATAACACTTGATAGGATAACATGAAGAAAAGGTTTGTTCATCAACAGCACCTGGTTGCGTTAATCCTTCACATGGAGCTCTCTCTAATCCATGGCCATGTTCTGCCATAATACTGCGTGGTAGCAAATAGCCTAGCCCACTGTAATTTATGGAGGAGCCGTCAACACCCGTAAGGTCCGCACTAGTCTGTGATTCAATGTCACGATCATTAGAGGAAACTGAAATGGTTCATTCGTTCAGTGTATTTATAGGCTACGTTTGTGTTGTAACGCACTGGCGAATAGAAAACAGCTACCCTAATTGACGAAAATCATAGCTATCATTCCTAATCATACAGTGTCCCTGCCACGTGCCTCTGATCTGTTAAAAAGCCGAACTGATCGATTACTTACAGCTGGGGGCTACAGCGTTTCCCCCTGCATGGCAGAGGAGGGTTCTCACACAGGGAGGGTCCCCAAAGGACCATTGCTGGGTTTCCAGTAGGGCCATGTCTAAATCAGGAGTCGAATCGATCCCTAATTATGTGATCACATGTTTTCGTTTCATTATCACTAGATGATTCATTTCAGGGCTAATTCTCCGGGTCCAAAAATATCTTGTCTATGAGTCTTGCATCAGCTTCCTGAACGCGTGTGCAAACGGCTGCACAGCCTACAGGAACATATTTGTGGTATCCGACGTGCGGTCTACACCGTTGCATGCTTTGTTTCCTATCAGACAGGCTGCATAATGATTGTGCGCCGCTGTATGGTCAGACACCCACACCTCGCGGGAGACTGAGCATGCTTTATGGGCGTCATGTGATGCAGGAGACATCATCACAGAACTTTCATGGGGGGATTCCCAAGCTCTGAACCTCTGCATCCTGCACGTTTCAAGGGAGTTCGAACTAAGAGAACAACACAGGATCATCAATCATGATAACCCTAAAGATTTATACTAATTAGAGACATTGAAGTTATTATTTACTTTCACAAGCTTGTGCATCTGTTGGATTTATTAATGCCCACAGATATGCTGTGGTAGTGAAGGGGTACATGATATTTTACATCTAGGCCTTCTGTATATCTTAAAGTTCTAATTGTTAAAGATCCCTTCTAGACATCTTTTAAGACATAAAAATACTCTGGTTGAAATAATAATTTGTGTGTGATATGTTTTTTTTCAAATAATAATGCTAGTAGTTATAATAATAATAATAATAATAATGAACAATAGTTGAACATTCTTAAATTTGCATCTACTCCTTCTCCCTCTTTGAGAAATTAATATGCAAGTTGTCTCCTACCCGACTGAAAAGTCTATTCTCATCATATGTGCACTGGAGGCTTTATGTTTCCACGTCACACTTGTGGAAGTTGCATATTGGACCACGATTGGCTCCAAACTAGTTGTGATGTCACAAATGCCTGCTGGTACGTCCACGTGTTAAACTGAGATGTGGGGTGAGCACAGAGAAACGTTCCTTCTTCAGCAGATGAATGTAAAAACAGCCTTCTAGTGTCAAACTCTGCCCGTACATTAATCTGCACAGTGAAGCTCAAACATCCAGCTGAAGTAACAGAAAGCAAAAGACATTTTTGACTAAAGGTACTAGTTTTCTGTATTGTCTGTGGTCGGCCTTTTTTCAGTAATAGCCTTGTAATGTATTTACATTCTGTACCTCTCTCTGTAGACGTTGTCATTGTTCCCTGTGCTGGAATCAAATTACCTAAATACGCACGAGGGATTTACAAGAAACAATGCAGCATGTAATCCAGCTTTACTGTTTGTAATATTATCTCTCATCTGTTCTCCTAACGCAGTATCAGGTCTGTATTAAGTTCCTGCAAATACAAACAGAACATTTCCTACTGTTTCTGCTTCACATTGAAAGCATGCAACTGGCAAAACACGACGTGGCCGTCAAGACAACAAATGAAAATAGTATTTATGTTTGCTTGTGACCTTCTTCATTTTCTAAATCATACTCGGTGTAAATTAACTGGACACCGTTCACCATCGTATACATGTGGTGTCACTGTTTCTATTGCATTGTAATCTAATATAACAATATGCGGGCCATGGTAGAAGCATTTGGAGACCTCTGCAGCATCCTGCCAGAGTGTTGTTCTCTTGTCCTTTACACGTAATTTATGAGGTTACAAATAACTGAATTCATGACCATGATGTAGGCGCACACATGTGTATACACACACACACACACACACACACACACTCATACTGAGAGTGACAACAACATCACCAAACATTAACCATCATGACCTTGTGACAGTTACTGACAGCTGTCACGGCAGTCTGTGTGCAGAAGTACGTGTTGTCACTGTTTACTGGAAGAAATTAGTGAATTTAGTGAGTTATGTGACGTCATGTTGCTAGTGATGTCTTCAGAGTATCATGCGTTTCCTTTTTTTTTTTGCCATACTCTTTTCTGATAATGTGACGAGAGCAGTATCCGCTGAAAGATGAATGCAAAGGCAATGACGTGAAAGAATTCTCAAAACATGAAAGGGAAAAGTTGATTCTTGACCTTGTGACAACTGAGCAAACTCCATCCACTGAGGAAGACTTTGAGAAGTGGATGAAAGCTCAGAAAAGGCTAGTAAGTGTAAGTGGAGATTGAGTGAACATGTCACAAATTGGAGACAAACGGGGATGTTTCTGGGATAACCTAACAGCTACCTGCTGGAGAGGAATTAAGGCTTCTGAAGGTCTTTTGATTTTTGTTTCTTTGCCTCTGCATTAGTACAAATGCGAGTCCGTAAGCATATTATCACAGTACTACTACAAGTAGTAAGTTAGTAGTTTACAGTGTCGATCAATATTTCTGGGGCAAATTTACATTTTCCCTACCGCTCATTCATATTATTCGTTCAGTCACTTTCCATTGCCGCTGCTGCATCTGCTGAAGCCTTGCTAAGCTAAGCTAAGCTAGCAGTTCAAAAGGCTCCGAACCACCGTTTGGAGTCAGTGAAGCTGAAGGCCGACTTTCATTGCTTTACATGTCAGGAGACAAAGTCACTGTCCCTTTCCAGATATTACCTTAATGAGATCAGTTTAAGATAAGTTTCAGTTTAACTGAACCCTGTTCTACTTCTTATTATTTATAATCAGATGCTATAAGTTGCTCATTGCTTCATTTTCAGTTTGAGGTAAAATGATTCAATGATTCATCATTTCCTGTCAAACCATAAGAGACCTATCAGTCCTCTCATCAAAGGTTTAATCTTTTCACTTTGCTGTTTCTTACACCTCTTCAAAGCTGCAACAAGCTGTTCGCTGATGTATCCGTCAGTGATTTAATCTGTCGACAAAAGTGCGTTATATTACACTGATTTCAATCAGAGTCTTGTGTGATGCACAATGTAAAAATCACAGGGTGTACCCAATGTGGAACATCAGGTTTTCTTTTAATGACAGCACAGTAATTTCACGGGGAGTTTTGTCACTGTGATGATAAGCGTAGTGCAGAACTAATGCAGCTTAATAGCAGAGATTGTCTGACCCAGTTCACAGAAACGGATAAAGGATTCACTAATGCTCCATGTGCAGTATTGTGCATCAAAGTGGCAATTGAGTCATGCAACTTTTAAGCCAAAAAATCTCAATGGTATATATCATGTGTTAACATTCCACACTGTCTTTAATGTCTGTTGGCATTTATTGTAGTTTTGTCATTGTTTTATCTGCCAAGTCAGCTGCCTGTTGCAGTACAACCAGCTGGGTTCATTCAGTGGTGCTGAAATGATATGACAAACCAATTAGAGACTGTATGAAAATGATTGGGGTGGAGAGGGGGACTGAAACTTATATTTCATTTTATTCAAAAAGCAAGACCCTCCCCACTATTAATATTTTATTTAGATGCTCCCCTTGAAAAAAACTGCGCTCCACCCTCTCGCTTATATTTCAAAATAATATATTCATGACAAACAGCCCCTCTAATTTCGAAAAGAGATGCCAAATAAACATTTATGATGAGTGAAGGGAGCAACACATGGAGCAACTCTGTGGCTGCTGCTGAACACTGCAAAGTTTTTGCCCCATTCTGGATTCCAAATAATAAAAATAAATATGAATTTGATTGGATGATTGCTTTCATTTTGTCATTTTGTCATTTTGTCATGTGAAATAATGGTGTAAGAGGGGAGGCAAGTTCCTGGAAAGTGTGCCTTCCCCTACATCCTCCCTTCAAATCTAGCCAACAGAGCCGAAGAACTGTGAACCTTTGAGATCAGGGTTTCTGTGTGCACTTCTACATGTATTCCAGTCCATAGTCATTCTTTTTTCCCTTTTTTTTAAGTGATCAGATTTTTGCTTGTCACTTCTAACGGCTCCTCATTGTTTTCCCTCTGTGTTCATGGTGACACACTAGCATTCTTTGTTTTTCACAATACAGATTTTCATACAGTAATTTCCCTCCATCATTCTCTTACCCTCCATCATTCCTTGAAAGGCAGAGGCATTGCTGAGGCTAAGTGCAGCTTCAGGCGGTGCAGACAGTCAGAGAGCACAGAGCTTTGCCGGCAGCTTTCTAGGTCTCATTTCACATGCACATGGCTGTCTCCTCTTGAACAAGTTGCCTTTTAGACTATGCTAACATGTCTGAAATCTAAGCCCCCTATTGGCTGGCTCTCTAGGTCATTTCTTCCAGTTGGTTTCACCACCAACAGGAGGCAGCAAGGTCACATGTGCTGGCATGTCTGTGAGATGTAGGGCAGGAGGTTGATGTACGCCCGACTGTGTGTTTCTATGTCTGCAGTCAGATACATGCAACACTTTGTTTTGGACTCGTGTCTATGTCTGTGGGCTATTTTAATTCATCCAACACAGAGCATGTGACACACAACATGTCAGCATTTGGCCTTTATTGAAAAAACATCAATCATCAGTCAAACTCGGCTTAGTTGTACAGTTGTAATGATGATTTCAATTAATTATATATTCTCCTTCTGTTTGCGGTTTATGAACCTGGTTTGCCTACTTATTCCACCACATTTAAATAGCTACAATCACTTTGCCTATTTTCTAGAATATGCCAAGTATATGATTATGAACTATGTTTGGACAAAAACAATGAAATACAAAATAGATCTACACATGGCTGGATTGCTTAAGGGCCCTTGGCAAAAATTAGCTCATTGGGCATCTATTAACCCCCCTTCCATCTCGCTCTCTGTAAATTGTACTCTTAGGCTAGTATATTACTTGGTAGGACTGGGCGATATAGATCAAATCTTCTAGTACGATATTTATAATTTTATGTTGTGATATCAATATTCAGTTTATCATGGTATAATCAATCTTTCAGAAAAATTCATTAAGAAACTGCAAATTACCAGACAGAAATGTAAGCATTGGCTTATCCAGCAAATTAATGATTGATAAATCATTTCATGACATTGATCATATAACAAGACTAAGAATCTACTGCAATGCTAGCAGCTCTGTGAGGCTGTACTTCACAGAGATAAATGCTAACATCACCATGCTAACATGCTTACAATGACAATACTAATGTGCTGTATGTTTCACAGATATACTATTGTTCACCATCTTAGTTTAGCATGTTAGCATACTAACACTGGCTAATTAGCTATACACAAAGTATAGCTGAGACTGATGGGAATGCCATTAGTTTCACTGGTATCCAGTTACATTTACCTGATGGTGGCGCTAGAAGAACATTCAGAATGATTACAATTTATCTTGAAGGGAATATGGATGTCTGTACTAAATTGTCCATCCATCCATCCATCCAATAGTTGTTGAGACATTTCACTCTGAGTCAGGGGATTACCAATGTCAGCAGGATTCATTCTCTTGGGACCATGACTGTCCAAGGCAATTCCAAGGCAACGCACCCAGTAGTTGTTGAAATACGGTACACATAGTCACATCGTTCCCAACCCTATTACATGTCCCTATTGCTGTGTGGTAATAGTAATTCAGGAAAATGCACCATGTAAACTTAGACCCCCTTTACACCTTGCATTAAAATGTATTTTGGGTAATCAGCTAGTACTTGCCCACATGAAAGTACAGGTGTATAAGCACACAAGACGCATTGAGGATTAATTGGAAAAATAATCAACAAATCAATAATAAAAATCATTTTTAGTTGCAGCCCTGCATACACTGTATAATATAATAGCTGCTGCTCTATCATCAGTTCCTGTTTTCTTTTGACAGGTTGTGATAGATACTCTTACGTACTGTTTCACACTGCATTGACTAACTTCCTCATAACAATCTCCTGATGAATATTTATTCGAACCAGGAAAAAAACAGTACTGAAATGTAGCTGCTGCACAGCTGTGAATTGGGGCCGGGCATTTTGAGGAGGACGAAGACAAATGCAGTCCATCTCAGACCAAAATTATTAAAGCTTTAAGTCACGCTTCCCTAATCCACACAGCACAATGGCTGATTAAACATTAGCATGTTTATTTTGCGTCACCCAGAACTCATACACACAGCCTTAGGCAGCAAGGGCAAGTCACGATCTTGCTGAGCGACCTGCCAAGCAAGAAACCATTTGTTGGTTTGGTGTCAATTGAGCAAATAAAATGAGAGGAAGCCCCTGAAGCTTGTCAAGGGCTGGATAACGAGTTAATAATTAGAATCAGGTGTGAGAGTAGGGCGATACCTAAAACATGCTTGGCAGTAGCGCTCCAGGAGCAGGGTTGATGACCACCGATATAAGATGCTCATTGTGAATCACCCAGGTCTTGAAATCACAACCTTCGTCACCAATGGCACGTCGTGATCACGTTGAGCTACACGCAGAAACAGGAAAATTAGAGGTGGCTTCACACTAAGACTTATGCAACCACCAGGGTTGTGATAACGACTTCAAGATTTCAAACTATTCGGTTATAAAGACAAAATTATGAGACATCTAGACAACAGAAATGTCTGTAATTTATTTTTACAAAGATTGATTGCTCTATAAATGACAAACTGATCTTTAAAGATTTCCAGTGACTGCAATGGTTTATGAGGATAGAATTCAAAATACTGTCAAAAATTCAGTTTTTGAGATTTACCACACTACATCTACCATAACTACAAAATTGAGATTTATTTTATCATTTACACCAGCTGTTTGCCGTACTGTTTACGGTAAAACATTTTGATGCACTGTGGGCTCAATTTTGAAAATTTCTACAATCTAGCTCGATAGTTTGTGGAGGACAGCCTGAAGATGCAGTTTGGCAAGTTTGGTGTCGATTGCATAAAAACTGTGGGAGGAGTCTCAGGGGCATCTTTGCACAGTCTACACCTGGGGTCCTGTCTGGTGTGGTCGACCCCAACCTCTATTGATCTTGTACTGAGTACCTGTTCTTGTGCTGCCATGATTAGTGCATCTGTGCTGTCCTTTAGTCCAGCCTTTTCCAGCCACTGGTAGGATATCTTGATATCAGCCACTTCTTCTGTCTGTCCATCCTCCTCCTCATCATCCTCGGGTTTCTGCTGCCTGAGGTATTCGCTTAGCTGTTCATCACTGGGGGCCATCTTCCTGATGTACTCCTGGATCTTTGTTGTTTCATCCTGGACAGTGGTTCTGACACTCACCAGTCCTCGGCCTCCTAACTCTTACTTTTCATATTTTAACCTTTTATCTGCTGCTTTGGCTGCCGTGTTTGTGCTTCCTCATATTAATACACGAAAACAAATATAAATGCGTATTTCCATCACGTTTTCCACATCTTTTGAGGTTTGACTGGCGCTCCTTTAATTATGTTGTCGCATTATGACCTCTTCTTCTGCAGTCGTTTAATGGCAACCGACTAGAGAATTGGTGCTACCAACTATTTATCTCTATCCGCCCATCTCCTAATATTCACATTACAGCAGAGGATGGAAGTGCACATTCATTTGCATTCTCTTGTGCAGATTTTGTGGAAATCCATTTCGAATTTGCACTACACTGTACATTTGGATGGAAACGTGACTAGTATTCAGTCCAGTAAAGTTAGACTGTTTTCATGGCATGATTTGACATCATTCACCACACCTCAAAGTCAGAAACGTGAGCTGCACACTGACAGAATATGACTATGCTAGTCTAGTTCATTATGAAAATACAAATGCAAAAATAGAATTTAACTGTTTTTTAAAGCCATCAAATCTGAAGATTTTTAGGTGGCTAAATCAAGTTAAATGAACATGACACCTTGGATCCAATCTACTGTATATCTACTTCAGAAATGTATACATTTTTCCAGAAAAAAAAAAAACTTTGTGCACAGAGATAACCTTTTTAGCTCTGATCAAATGCAATATCTTAATGTCATGTAGTTGCAAAGATGTCATTTTACCATTCTCCCAAAGGGCTTCTTCTCGATGGACCCACAGCTGATAACTAACATCCTTATACACAAAGTAAATGGAACAAATCCACTTTTTCAAGCCCAGACTGAGATGAATAAAGCTGACCATACCCGACCACCTGCTGTGAAGGAGAAGGAGACTAAGAGCTCCCAAGGCTGAGATTATCTTCTCTCCCATAAACAATGGTCAAATATATGTTACATTAGCCTCACAACATGTGCGGGGTCAACAAGGCCAAATGCACAATGCTGCTGGAGTTTATCCTGGAATAACATCAGTGCTAGGTTCAAACAGGGTTACTTGTTCTCACAGTTGACTTTTTGAATCACAGCTCCACTCCAGTCTTACAGTTTGTCCTGTACTACAGTTTTCCAGAGGGATATACTGCGACAGTAAATATAGTTTTCTTTCCAGTGAAAAGAAATTGCACTTCATTGTAGTGACATCTCATAGCAGTGTGTGTGAACACCGGTGTCTTTGAGTAAGATTGACAGTTTGAGATTTAATCTAAGTCTGTTGTTTCTTAGATGTGTAATAACCACATGAGAGGCTTCCCCTTGATACTTCAAAAGCCTTTGTTTACCACAGAGGAGGAAAGACTCCCCAGGCCAAAGCAAATAAGTCCCTGTTGTGAAGATAAAGGACCCTGTAGGTAGGGCAGAGCCCATTGCTTATTAATATTACAAGTCCTCGCTCTGATCTCTCTTTGAAAATAGAAATGAAAAGGCGAGATATAGAATTAGATATGAATGAAATAAGAAAAAAGAACCCAGTGAGAACTTATCCATTTATGGCATCGTTTGATTCATAAGCAGTCAGGGACAGAAAAACAAACAGAGGGACAGGAGGCTGTTACCTCATCACAGTGCATTGTTAACAGAGTGCCCTGGTTAAACTCTCAAGACACTCCCACCTCTGGTCATCTCATCATCACCTGATAATGATCCACTCACCCTCCCCTACCATGCCTATCATGATGCCTTATAAAACTTACTCACAATCTCTCGCCTCACAAATTCCTCTAACTTTACACTTTACACTACCAATTCACCTCCACCCCCACCTCAGACCACCAAGGACGGGAAACGAGGTCTAACTTAATTTGGCCATCCATCAACCCGTCAATTAAACATAATAAGATTTTAATTGGATTTTATGCTCTGGCTTCCTTCCCAAAACTTATTATTCCTACTTATCATGAGCGATCCGCTGAATAGACAACAGTTCACAGCAGCATGGTTGGATAGTCCTATTCACTTTCTGTTGTTCAGCAAACAGCTTGGCTTGTCAGGACCTTCTGGTATTCTGTACTCAGAGAATAATGAGCTGGGATAACTTGCCACAAACTATATTAAAGACTTTTTTTGTTTCAGTGCTGAAAATTGCAGTTATTAGTTGAATGAAAAGAGCAGTGGCGGTGAGAGAGCATTTCATTATGTGCACGTAAACAAACGTTTTCAGTAATAAATATTAGCTGTCATATGAGGTATGGCAGTCGGTTTCTTAAAGCGGCATTAACAGATTTTTGGCCACCAGGGGGCAGAATAACATGGGTTTGTTTTGTTCAGAGTTGGAGAGTGTTTGAAACCTGTGGCTTCACTGTGAGGATGGGATCTCCAGAATGCTGCATGCAGTACTTGGCTTAAGCTAGCAGTTGATGGTCAGTAAATACCCCCAAACCAAAGACTGGCTGTTCAGTAAAGCACAACAACATCCCCTTTTCTGTTTCCATGTGTGTTAAATACAGACGATGTGACGTGAGGTTGTGGTTTTGAGAGCCCCCACTGCCTCACCTGAGCGACAAGCTAAAGTTACTGTGAGATAGTTGCATTTTAAAAAGTCAGCAAGCAGCCTTGCGTTTATCCATGATTTTTTCATCTATGGTGTAATCAAAAATGCTACCACACATTACCTCTCAGGTGGTTTGGTGTAATTATCTGTTCAGCATTGCTCACTAGTTTTCTCCATTTTGTGTTAGTGAAGAGCACAATAGCTTAGTGTACTGCCAGGGAAACAAGGCATGCAATTCAATTTACAGATCGAATATTATTTTTTAGTTTCAATAAAAGTGACAGCCATAATACAAATTAAGATTTTTTTTTTACTTGCTTTCGAACTTAATCGTGCGTGAGAGTTTGGAAAGACAGAAGCACAAGTGATCAAACAATACAGTTTAGCTCCAGTGGGAAGCAGCAAAGTTCTGTGCTGTATCAGTGAGCAATTACCTCTCACGTGGATAATGTGGCGCCCTCCCTCCAGACTGCCTGCAGGAATCCATTGATGGGATGTGTGAATGTGCTGATGTGCTGCCTCAGCGCTGGACTATAAGAGGCTTTGAGAGACTGGCTTAGGACCTGCATGGATACCTCTCTCTGACTCTCCATCTTTACATTACCCTGTCTCTCCCAGTCTGACTCTGTCTGATTTTTTCATTTATCAACACTCACATGTCACCAGACCTGTTGATTATCATAAGCAGGAATGGAGGTAGGAGGCTAAATAGATTATATTTATAATTTGGTTTCATTTTTACATATTCAGAGCTTTGTGTTTGTGATGAAGTTGAATATTTATGGGTGATTATATTATAATAGGGGTTGCCAGTGAATATAATTGTATTTCCATTAGCCTGAATGCTGATGTTAATGTGTTTGCTGTATGTAATATAAAGTCAAATCTATTGTTGTATACAGGATAGCAGATAAAATGTTATTTTTGTGGAGAGAAAAGTAATTATCATTAGTGAAGTACAATAAAGAGCTACACAGGAAGTAGTGGTTTTAAACATTGTAGCTGCGCAAATGTAGGAAAGTCGAATACCCTGACGGTTCTTTGTGTAGTGTCTATGTTTTAAGAGTTTCTAAAAGTTGTCATGGCGTTTAAATAATTTCTCTTCATTCTGTTTGAAAATTAAATATTTCTGTAAAACAGTAGGTAACCAGTTACATCACATGTTGCGCTGCTGTGCTTTATAGTGAGGTGCGTTTATCAGCCAACATGTTTACTTTTAATTCATTTTATGAGGAAATGAGTCAGTGATGGAAGTACTCTGTTTCCCGTTTCTACTGTTTAAGTTATTGACATTGTTACAGCTCATTATGCACAGTCCTTTTCTTAGATTGAATGTTATGGTCAGGTTATATGAGGCAAACATTTGCAGTATTATTGTTAAAGTATAACAGAGGTGATACGCGTGTTTATGTGGAAACCCATTGTCTCATCCTGAGTTGGTTTGCTGTTGAGTTGCTGAGGAGAGGTTATCTGTTGAGACAATTGTAGGTAAATTATCCAGCCTCCGTGTCAGCATCTACTTACTGTAAGCAGATGGCAGCAGAACAATGAACCAATGTTTTAAGGTAGACAAATTGTACCCTGTTACCCTGTTTTGTGTCAATACACAAAAAAAAAAAAAAGGTCTACTCTGTTGTTATCAGAATTAAGCAGCATCAATTCACACTCCTGGGCAATATGAAAAAACGTTGCTGGGATAATGTTCATGCTTAATCTGCGTTGACCAGTCATTTATAAAGTGGTCGTAATGTATTATTATATGTGTTTTGGAGTAATGTGGATATTATGTCTCAAATTGCACTAATTAGTCAAATGAAATTTTGTTATACAACAGCTAGATCTGCATGTTGTTTTTTATGTTTGTGTTTATGACAGCTGTGATCTGTATTTGTGCTTGCTGGAGCAGAGAGTGCTTCTCATGGTTCATTACCAGTGTGTGTTATTTGAGGTTTTATAGGTTGTGTGTGTAAGCATGTGTGTTTGTGTACAACTACTGACAATAATTTCTTTGTAGATTGTGTTGGTAATTAGAGTTGCTTGAGTCCCAGCACGCTGTAGGAAAATGAATCCATTCTCTCAGCTTCACTGTGATGTTGCGCACAGGAGACAGCAGGACTGATTTAACACTGCATGTCTGTGTGTGTGTGTGTGTGTGTGTGTGTGTGTGTTTGCCTGCCCTGGCATCCACATGTGGCAGAAAAAACATGACACAATGACGGATCTCACGCTGTCAATTGTCCAGACATCAAAATTCTACTTTGATGTGAGCATTACATTATTGTCAATAGGCAATGGGAGAATCAATTTTTAGCTAGTGTCAGTGTGTTCTGAGTCATCCATTCAGTTTTATGTGTGTCATTCACTCATGCAACTATTAACAGCTTTAGTGTCTTATTAAAACTGAATGGTTCATAAATTTATTTTCCCTCTCTTTGCTCTCCATAGGATGCCATTACTCATCGTCAGTATGAAGCCGTCTATCCAACCTGCACAACCTTGTAGGCCTACAGATATGTAAACAAAAGCACCTAAAGAGCCTTAACAAATATTCATCACTGTGGACACATGGAGTACGCAACACAAGCCAAGGATAGATAATTTCAGAGACAAGCCTGACAGAACCCTGACCACAACGAATTCACCTTGAGCCTCAGCTGATTTACATTTCCTTTTTCGACGCTGTGGCTGTGAACAAATCACTCTATCCCCAGTTCAAAGACCTCCCACGTCTACCCTCCTTCTGTGCCACAGGATCCTAACAGTGCCCCTCAGAGGGGAGATGCCAGTCTTGCTTAATGCCGACGCCTCCTTCAGCTCCAAGCAGGAGCTCCTGGACCTGCAGGACTGCCCTCTCAGTGGGGTTCCATCTCTGGACACCCCCAGCCCCATGGACTCCCAGACAGGCAGCCCAATAGGGTCAGGCCCCAGACATCCTGGCAGCCCTGGAGCTGATGGCCCCGTTCGGCCCCACATTTTCACTGGGGCTTCCACACTCCCAGGGCAGCTATATGGGGTGGAAACAAAATCCCATGCAGAGACTCCCATGGGGTTAAAGTTGATCTCCACTGACTCGGATCAGCTATGTGGCTGGGGGGCTCTGACGCCCAAAGCTATGCAAGTTTTCAACACCCCTCGTTGGGTGCTGTTCTTCCTTTGTGTGGCCTCTTTCCTCCAAGGGATGATAATCAACGGCTTCATTAACACAGTGGTCACCTCCATTGAGAGGCGTTTCGACCTGCGCAGCTACCAGGCCGGCCTCATCGCCAGCTCCTACGACATCGCCGCCTGCGTCTGCCTGGCTTTCGTCAGCTACTTCGGTGGGACGGGACACAAGCCTCGCTGGCTGGGATGGGGTGTGCTGATCATGGCCCTTGGTTCTCTGGTGTTCGCCTTGCCTCACTTCACCACACCCCCCTACCAGGTCAGCCTGCCCGAGCGAACAGGAATGTGCTCTGCCAACCGTACCAGCCCGTGCCGGGATGAGGAGGGCGGAGGATTGTCCAGCTATCGTTTTGTGTTCATGCTGGGCCAGTTTCTACACGGTGTGGGTGCTACGCCTCTCTACACGTTAGGGGTCACATACCTGGACGAGAACGTCAAGTCCAGCTATGCCCCTGTTTATATTGGTGAGTCATAATTCATTTAGTACAACATGTTGCTGTTGGGTTTTGCTTTGTACTAAATTGTTTTAAGTAGCAATCAACCGTAATGATTTTAATAATATTATATTACTTAAATAATTATCATCTCTTCCTGATTGGCCAGTTTTTATTTGCATTTATGTATAAATGCATGTTGTGTGTGTGTTTGGACATTCATTTCTTTTTTGTCACAAAATGTGACACAGATTTGACACAATGGCCTGACCAAGTAATTGTTTTTAATCAAAAACTGTGATTTAAAAGAATGTGATTTTCAAATCGCAACACCTGAGATCTTAGTTATTTATAACTTATGTATTTAACAGTGTCTTAACAAGCTGACAGTTTGAAAAACAGTGTACTGTGTGTCGGAGTGGTTGGTCTTGCTCTAGATAAATGATATAGGTGATCCCCTCGACCACAACTACAGGCCTGGAGTTTATTTATAAAAATCCCAAGATTAGCTTAGATGTTTTCCTCCTACATTGACACTCACATTAGCTTTGCTAAACAAACTGCCTCATTGAAGCGTGGCCATAGGGTTTGACTATATTACCTCACTTCTTACCATTCTGAGTACACTGCTGAGACACTAACAACTGGTTTAGGTCATACAGTGAGAAGGCTATAGGCTAGAGTTGTGTGGACCTTAAGAGGAGAGCTGTGTGCTTAGCAAGTGTTCAGTCTCAGCTCATATTGGCAGCAGGGCTATCTGCGGAGGCACAGATTTTTCTGTCACTGAATGTTAATTTTTTTTAAAGTGCTTTGATTGCATGGAATAATGAATACATATGCAAATAGCAGGCCTCGGAAATAATAATAATAACAATTCCACCTGCATCTTTTTGCAATAATTGCATGTCTGTTGCAGATGCAGGCTTAAATATGTCGGCCGTCTGCATGTTTATGAATGTGTTTTTGTTTGAACGTGAGCACACATATGCCGACACGTCTGTCACAAAGTATGAGATACAATACTGGTTGTCTCACCAGCTGGCTCCCAGTTTGCATCATACTCTTTCCCTCTTCCCTCCTTTTTTTATTGTTTCTAAGTGTTTTATGTTGTGAATTGATTGAATGTGTCCAACTGATGAAAGAGCTTATTGGGTGGAAATAACCAAATGCGCCTTGTGTGCACTCACACACACACACAGGCGTACAGTTAGTGAAGCTGTAATTTTGACCCTCTTGGGCTCCTATCACCCACCCATCGTTCACTCATTCAGCATTCACTCTGGACATCAATTGTACAAAACATCCCTAAATTGTGCCTTGTCCCCTTTGCCCATTTCAAATAACAGCAGAGCACAGTGTAACCCACTTAAGGGAAACACCTGCAGTCTCTCACTTCAAGCTCCATTTTTCTCATGAAACATTAACTTGGACACAGAGCCAGTAAAGAACAATGGGGCCCTTTTAACCTGTACGACAGGAATAGGTAAGTAGGAAACAGGAAGTAGACAGTCACTGTACTGACACACCCGTGGCCTGGCTCAGTGTCTGTGTTCTCGCGCTCTCTCCCCAGGGATCTTCTACACAGCGGCCATTGTGGGTCCGGCAGCAGGCTACCTGCTGGGAGGATACTTCCTCAACATTTACACCGAGATCCACCTGACGTGAGTCTGGACGGCAGTATAGACTAGAACACACTAGAATAGAACAGACTAGAGATAATAGAAAATGCAAGTCCCCATAATGTAATTCATAAAATTGTACAGTGAAGACTTGATTTAAGGTTAGGGTAAGGGTAAGGGTTTAGGCAAGTTGCGGTTCTGGTTAAGGTTAGGGTAAGTTTCCAGGGAATGAATGTAAGTCAAAGTAATGTCCCCGAAAGTGATGGAAACAGGACTGTGTGCTTCATGTTCTTCTATCCCGGTGGGGACTTTAACCTGAATGCACACTAACCCATGGGGACTCGTGTCAGTGGGGACAAAAATTGAGGCCCCCATGGGTAGAGACTGCTTTTTGAGGGTTAAGACTTGGTTTTAGGATACAGGTTACAATTAGGTAAAGGTTAGGGTAAGGGTTAAGGTTAGGCATTTAGTTGTGATGGTTAAGGTTAGGGTAAGGGGCTAGGGAAAACATTATGTCAATGACTGCCCCCCACAGGGATAGTGAAACAGACTTGTGTGTGTGTTGTCACAGGACAGAGATGACTCCAGAGAACCCTCTGTGGGTCGGGGCTTGGTGGATCGGCTTCCTAGCAGGAGGAGCAGCAGCTCTACTGATAGCATTCCCCATCCTGGGCTACCCACGGCAGCTACCGGGTACCACTTCTGTCCACTGTGCACATACACACACACTCTCTCTCTTGCAACAGGAATGAAGTAAAGAAGCTAAAGAGCTTTCACATTTTAATTTTATGTTAAACACAGATAGAAATTGAAATGAGAATGGCAAATGTCACTCACTCACTTACTCCTCCTCTGTCTCTTCCTGCAGGCTCTCAGGAGTATGTGGCCATGCGGGTGTCTGAGGCCCACCAGCTTAAGGACGGAAGCCACACCACAGCCTCAGACCCTCAGTTTGGCAAATCGGTCAAAGACATGCCAAGGTAGTGAACTTACTACACACAAGTGCATAATTAGATATTAGCATCTAGTGATCTAGTGAAGGAGGTGGATAGTTTTGACAGACACTGGTGTTTATTAGGCTCTATGATCAATGTGTTGGTGATCAGTTTGATGTGTGTTTAGAGTTTCAGTTTTTGACTTGGTGACAGGTGATAGAGGTGCAGACTGATTACTTTGAGATATTACAAGCATAAGAACGTGATGCATTGTCCATCCAGAGAAAAAGAAATCACAAACGGATGTGCAGAGTATCTTTTCATGATCCCCTGTAGCTGATAAGTAATGCTACTAATTGGCATAGTTTCACATGAATGAAGCTTTGCCTGTATACACTGCAGTATTTTTGCAGTAACATAAGACAACTGGCTGTGTCTGATATATTTTGATAGTAAGCAGCAGGAAATTCATACTGTACATGCAAATGTTACTAATATCCTGCTCTTAACTGGAAAACAGCAGGAATTTTATATATGTTAATGTTTCTTTTAAATGCTAATGTTACTAGAGTTAAGGGGGGTTTCTGTGCTTTTAACCCGGTCTGGAACACACTTACAGCTGTGTAGTCTCTGTTAGCGTTGTTACTGCCAGTAGCTGCCATTTGTCGCTGGAATTCCATGTGTTATGTAGCAAGCCAGAGCCAACAGATGCCTATCAACGTGAGACATGCAGTAAAAAAGGAAATGCGAATGCCAAATGCAAATTCACCTCTAAAAAGTAACAACTGTTGAGTAACCTTTTAGTAGTAACTGGGTTCCAGCAAGTTGCTCCATTTCTAAATACTAAAAATGTCCATATATAAGCTAACATGACATTATTGGCAATGTTTTTTCTACACCCCCGCTGCGTGCATCCTTGACTGTTTGTAAATTAGAAACCTGTCTATTATAAATGAATGAATGAACAATCCTTCCATCAATAGATTCAAATATCAAGGAAATAAATGTCACATTCCCAGACAAGCTCTGTTCAGACAGGTATGTTGCGACTGCAGAGCTTTACAGATGAGTGACAGCCCTGCCTCTTTTCAGTTTACAACTTTGTTTACTATGAGCTCAGCAACCACAGTGTGATGACATCTCTGTAGCACTGGGGATTACACAGACAGATTAAGGCATTAATCACGGCACATTATGTAACATGACAATATATCTTTGGATCTCATATTGTGTTTATCTGTATTAGGAACGTCTCCAGGCTGTTGAGATTAGAGTGGCCTGGTTTAATTAAAAAGGAAGCTGAAGTTTTTTCAGTTAGTCGCACACACTGTCACCCCTTACTCTCTTTTCTCTTTCTCTCGCTAGGTCTGTGCTGCTCCTCTTAAAGAATCCCCCCTTCCTGTTCCTGTGCTTGGCTGGGGCTACTGAGGCCACCCTCATTGCCGGCATGTCCACCTTTGGTCCAAAGTTCTTGGAATCACAGTTCAGTCTCAGTGCTTCAGAGGCTGCCACATGGTTCGGTGAGTGACTAATAAAGAGGTAAACTCATACAACACATGATGCAAAGTCCAGAGCAAACCCAAATGGTTGTTCAAATGTCTTTCAAAGCCATCTCAGCTCAATAATCTTTTATTTTGTTTATTTTATTTTACTTTTAATACTTTGACTCTGAACTGTTCCTTTTGAGATGTTGGAGACATTAAATATCTACAATCCAACACTTTTTCACTTTATTTCCATTGACCTTCTATGTTCCAGCAACAAGGAAGCGCTTCTCTGCGATATTTTATCATTTATCATTTAACTACACCAGAAGTAGGAATATGTTGCGTACTATAGGTTGACATCTGCATTTCCAGAATTCTTTTAAGGTAGGTCTGGAAAATAAGCAGTTTTTGCATACATATATTTTGGTCAAGTAAACACAAGTGATAGCAGGAGCAAAATAGTGACAGTTTTTTTTTTTCAGTCCATAAAAAGTTATGCCTAATGCAGTCCTTTATGTAACATGTACTTTCACTGAATTTACTGAATGTCATTCTAAATGGCAGTAGCAAAATAACAGAATATACCTTTTTTATTAATTCTGAGAGACGGACTTTTAAAGAAACTTCATGTTTTAGTGTTTCACTGTCAATTCATTTATCTCTAACTGGCCAGACCATGGCAATGTTTCATGAGAACCATTAGGATTCATCCTTTGGAGGCCATAAATATTCACAGCAAATTCCATGAAAATCTGGCCACTTCAAGACTTCTATCACTGTTTGTTTTAAAGTGCATTTTCCTTTTAGGGCTTTAGAGTGGAACTGCAGCGAGACTGCACACATACGTATTCATGCTATTCTTCTCCCCCTCGCAGGATACATGGTGGTACCAGCAGGAGGTGGTGGCACCTTCCTGGGCGGCTACATCGTGAAGAGACTGAACCTGCGCTGTCGAGGCATCATCCGTTTTTGCATGATGTGTGCGATGGTCAGTCTGCTCGCCATCTTCATCTTTCTCATCCACTGCCCCAACGTGCCCATGGCTGGTGTCACAGCACCATACCAGTCCGGTCTGATGGAGAAACGCCAAGTGGACCACTACAAACACCTGCATGACAAGCCCAGCAAGCTGCGCCTTAGAAACAGGTGGGCAGTCTTTATGTTAGCTCCTAATGTTGATTTAGTTTAAGTTTAGTCTGTTGACTAAAATGTATATTAGTTTTAGTCACATATTGTTCATTTGACTATTGTTAGTTTTAGTCTAGTTTTAATTATTTTATTTTATCAGTGAAAGTCTCATTTTCCCCATGATTGTTTAACTTTTAAGAACCAGGTGTTCTCGTCTATCGTAAAGGTTAGTGGAAAATGCATGGTTCATCTGTAAATACTAGACTTTATAATACTTTGATCACACAGTGCCCATGTCAGTCTGCTCTGTAGTAACTAAAATACTGTTCATTGTCTGTGTTTAGCTTGAGACGAGCAGCGGAAAAGATGCAATAATATTCCTTTAGCTAATATCTGGGGGAAGATTTAGGTATTTGACAGCCAACATCAATCCTTCTATCATTCCTGCCAACAGCCTATAAACACAAAAGATAGCCAACTGAAAGAAACTTTAATGTTACCAACAGCCCTTTATGATGTTATGTTAGCTTTAGCTTCAACATCAGCTTACCTTTTTATAAATGTCAGTGTGCAGGCCTGCATGTTAACTGGTTTGTCCCAGCTGTTTTGGTGCAACTTCTTGTCTAATTTTCAATGGGATTGTAGATGTATTTTGTCCATAAATTGTTTGAAAAGAACCAGTAACATTAGCGAGCATTACTGAGGAGGATACATCGAGGTCATTAAATATGACTTTGCATTATTAGTAATATATTTATTTGTCTGTTTTTCACATTACATTACATACATTTTATCAGCTTTGTTTTGTTGTGAAAAAAAAGGTTGTCGTCCGTTGCAAAGAAAATGTCTTGTTTCAGTTTTCTTACTCATTTTTATAACTGTTTTATAACTTGTAAATCCTTTATACTCAACAACGTTAGCTACTGAATCATAGTGCCCTGCAAAGGAAGTTATTTTAGAATTAATAGTTTGTGTGCCGATCTGCCTGCAAAGAAACATTTCAGTTAATTAATTAAACATTTTAATTCTCTAAAGATTGTTTGATTTTTTATATTGGAGGGAAGCATGTGTACATTAGTGGTTAACATGGACGCACCAAACATTTGCAATCAGTTTATTATTTTTCCATTCACCAAGATTTATTGAGATATGGACATTGTTCAGTATGAGAAATCATGAGCAAGCAAATTCATGCTGACTGTATTGTTTTATCTGTTTGTTTGCATCTGTCTTCCTTCTCCTCCATTTGTTTCTCCATCCCTCTTTTTCTCCACACATTTTTTCCTCCCTTCCTCTGTCCCTATCATTTCTGTCCCTCATTTCCCTCCTGTGTGCAGCTCTTCTTTAGAGCAGGACCTGACAGTGGGCTGTAATGCAGGCTGTAGTTGTGTGAGAGAGCTGTACAACCCTGTGTGTGGGGCAGACGGTGTGATGTATTACTCCCCCTGCCATGCTGGCTGCAGCTCCATCAACCACACCGACCGCTCCACAGGCAAACAGGTACAGTCCTGTCATTGTACTCTGACTAAAGGGAAATTAGACTTGATTTTCTAGGACACCGTTTGGACAATTCAAAGCAAGAGCATTGAAGGAAGAAAGCAAAAAGCTGTATGCCTGTTAATCCAGGTGACAGCATTTCCTCTCAATGT
This sequence comes from Siniperca chuatsi, assembly GCF_020085105.1. NCBI lineage: Eukaryota > Metazoa > Chordata > Actinopteri > Centrarchiformes > Sinipercidae > Siniperca > Siniperca chuatsi. The sequence continues at coordinate 2,784,559 of NC_058051.1, forward strand.
TTCCTAACATTTCTTGAAGCTTTTCGTGCAGAAATGGGGCATTATAGCTGTTCTGTAAATAAATAGTTCAATAAATATAACTTAAGCTGGAAATACACACTTTCCTCTGTGTCTCAGGACATGTTGTGCATTTGAATGAACTCAATGCAGTTATATTCATTTACATTATCAGTGTTAGTAGAAACTGAAGCTGCTAAATTTTGCAGCAGAGGCACTCACAGCATCACAGGCTTAGTAAACCAACCCTGAGGCATTTCAAAGCTAAATACATTTTGATACAGTTCAAACAAAGCAACTGTTCTTTCCAGATGACACATAGGCATTATAGCAAAGACAATAGTCTCTTGTTACACATACAACTCATAAGATATTATAATGAAATAATTTAATGATATTTTAGTTATTGTTATTCAGCTTTACTCATGTCATCAAAAACACACACCAAGTCTGTCAATGAGTGCGTTAAGATGCACACTAGTGTCCTTATTATAAAACTTGTCAGTGTTATAATCATATTTGGGATCATATGAAACAAGCAATCTGGTTAGTCGTATCCTTGTGGGTTTCCAGCATTATTCCTTTCTGATCATCTGTGCAGTTGTCTCATGGATGTCCATGTGCTATGATCCAATATTCATTTTAATTATTTTTACATTATACAGCTTACAATAGGCCTGCATTAAAATTAGTAAAGCAGTTTAGATATGTTAGACAGCTGAATAGATCTGCATTAAGAAAATATCACAACTTTACATTGATGGTTTCCTATAATATTTTGTATAGTGTCCTATAGTATTTTATATAATATCCATAGAGGATGTCAGTGTGAATCTGTTGTTGCAGGAAGGTAAGGACGGGATGGAGACAGACTGTCTTGAGCCTGTAGATCGGCTTGGGACATCCTTACTTTTACTTTTACACCTTAATTCTTTAAGATATGTAGAGAACTGATATTAGGATTTATGAGAAAGTATGTTGAGTTTACGCTCTCATTATATGAACTACTAACCTCATTACCATAGCTGGTTCAGTATTATATGTCACAATATACTGCATGTGTGTGTGTGTTTTTAGGTGTACTCTGGATGTAGCTGTTTGATGGTTAATGTGTCCTGGGGCGAGGAGGGCTTCGCTCTGGCAGGGAAGTGTGGCAGCTCCTGCCACCACATGCCAGCCTTCCTCTCCTTTCTCTTCATCATCATCTCCTTCACCTTCCTCTGTAGCATCCCAGCACTCACCGCCACGCTCAGGTGGGTGGCCACAGTGAAACCTTACAAAAACAAAAATGCTTAAACTGTAGATTCTGGCTGTAGCCAGCACTGTTGAGTTTGTTCATTAAACTACCCACTCACTGCGTTATTCTTACCACTCAGTGGGACCAATATTACATTGAACAACTTTTTTGTTTTGTGTTTTTATTACACATACACAGCTGGGAACTGCCTCGAGAAAAACCTTGAAAAATGATGATAACCTAGCTGCCTTGCCCATGGGCATAACTGCTGGCATTACAGGGTGTGCTTTTACACTCAGGCCCCCTTATACCACCTGTGCTGTGTTTGATCTCTATCCAATGCAGTGTTTTCAACTTCCAATTTACAATATAATGATGATGGCTGAGCGCTAGAGCTTCTGCCAAACTGGAGGCCTGGGTTTAATCTGAGGACAATGTAGTGTTTTGATCCAACATTATATTAAAGCAGAATAAAAATGCAAACCTTTCATTAAGTGTTTTGTTTATTGTCACTTGGATGTTAAAGATTCACTGTGCAGAATGATGTATGTGCAGAGTTTCTCTGAGCTCACCTTAAATCTCCATTTAACCCTTGCACTTACAAGTGATTTTGTGACATCACAACTAGTTTGGAGGCCAGTCATTGGTCCAGTATGCAACTTTCACAAGTGTGACCTGGAGACTTGAAACCTCCAGTGCACATACTCCAAGAACGGACTTTTCAGTGAAGTATAAGACATCTTGTTTTTCGTAGTTAACTACGGTGGCCGACAAGGGCAAACGCACTGCAGCTTAAGAAAGCACATGCAAATAGACAAAACACAAGCAAATACAGAAACGCACTGCAAATCCACAAAACGACGACTGAAATGATTCCAGAGGACACTAAAAAGTACTAAACACGGCTTGTTGTTGCCACGGTTTGTGACTCAAGAAGTTATTGAAGTCGGGTCTGTGTATCATCCGTTTATGTTTATGTTGTGGGTTTCTGACTTCTGCTACTGATCTTCTCTGCGCATGCGCTGAAAGTGACCTCAGCATGTGCCCCACAAGACCTTGCAGAGCGAAAAAGTGGAATCAGTGAGGAGATTTAGTGTTTATGACAGATACTTTACTGTCCTACCACCAGTGGTGACAGATGACCTGTAGCCTGCATGATAATCATGTTGGCATTATTAGACCAGAAATACACACATTAGACAGTGTGTCTGTCATCACTGATGAACCTGGTTATTATGATGAACAGTAGATTTCCAACATTGTCCAAATTCATTCAAATATACCATAATTTACAGTTTCAAAAATGCTTCACAAACTTTTTATTTAAATCTGCGTGCTCCCGCGAGGGAAGTGCACGCTGCAGATCAGACATGGGGAAAGTGGAGAAACAGTACAAAACAAAACAGAAAAACAATGAACGGATGATACCGACTTCATGAGTCACAAACCTTTTTAGTGTCGTCTGGAAACACTTCCGTTGTCGTTTTGTGTATTTGCAGCGTGTTGTTAAATTAATGAAGATGTTTTCTTAATTTGCTTGTGTTTTGAAATTCTAAAGTTGCTCTGTGTTTACAGCTTGTTTCAGCTGCCCCTAAGTAGCCAAAAAATGAGGGGAAAAATTGCAGATGATTTATTATTTTTAGTAGGAGTGAAGAGTTGCCGTGTAATCTAATCTACTCTGCTGGCCACTTGAGAAAGTCATCAATTATGATTTTTTTTCTATTTTTTAAAATTCTGAAAATGGCTATTGAAATCTGGGATTCTCCAACTCTAGCCATAGGTGAATGAAAAATGTCATTGCATGCTCTAAAAGGGATACACAGCAGTCACCTTCTCTGCTATTTTCAACCCTGTACAAGAAAATTGTGCTGTGAGATTGTTACCGCTGTTGGTCTCTTGTAACAGCTCAGTAATGATGCCAGTAGATGGCAGAGCCTGTGACTGCAAGATGCAGGGAATCTTATTTTAGCACTGTCAGGGCAAAGTGTTGTGCAGAGGAACAGACAAAACAAATGCAGAAAAAGGAGCTGAAGAAAGTCCAGTATGCCTACTGTACATGTCTGACCATCTCTGTGCTGTTTAGGTGTGTACCAGACAGCCAGAGATCCTTTGGACTTGGCATCCAGTGGATTGTGGTGCGCACTTTTGGTAGGTCCACTATATTCTTTTATTAAGTTTACTTTTTACTTTTAACCTCTGAATCACTAGCAAAGGGCTTCATTCTCTCCACACAGAAGCTATGATCATGTCCAATTGCTGTTGCTGTTTCCCCACAGGTGGCATTCCAGGACCCATAGCATTTGGCTCTGTGATTGACATCTCCTGCTTACTGTGGCAGGATCAGTGTGGTGAGCAGGGTTCCTGCTACCTATATCAGAACTCAGCCATGAGCCAGTACACACTAGTAGCTGGCATCATCTACAAGGTAACACTAATACACATAGCAACAGGCCATTTACTGTAGTCTTCCATTCAATCTTAAGAATCTCATTCTTTGTATTTGAAAAATTATGCTTGTGAGGTGAGATGTCTCTACTTTACTGAATAACATTATTCCGTCACAGTGCCTGTACAGAAAATGATTGATGTGGGGAGGGGGGTTGAATCTTACTTGATTTTTGAGCATTCTGTTTTTGTTTGTTTGTTTGATCCATACACAGAAATATAGAAATGACAAATTCGAAGTGTTCGGCTGCTAATCGCTAAGAGACGGTTATAGTGCCTAACTCCCCGTAAAAACCAAAAACTGTTTTGTACACCTCTGTTTGTGTACAGATTTTAAAAAATGAGACACAATGTGTTAAGTCAAAATACACCTAGAGGGGCTGGTAGGTGTATTTTTTAACTTTGGAGAGAGCCAGGCTTGCTTTTTGTCCTTGCTTCAGTCTTTATGCTATGCTAAGCTAATCACCTCATGGCTCTAGGTTCATACTTAAAGCACAGATATGAGACATCTTCTAACTCTTGGCAAAAAAGTGTATTTCCTAAAATGTCAAACTAGTCCTTTAAAATGAAACATTTCAATATACAGCTTTTGGTGCTTATACTGTATGCAAGCAGACGTCTGCTGTAGGCCTGTTTGTGAATTATTTTCTGTGCACTATTTATCTGGATTTTTGACTTTCCTTTCTCAATACTATCATCTGTCCTCCTCTTTTTCAGGTTTTGGGGACAATCTTTTTCCTGTTAGCCAGCATCCTGTACCAGCCTCCTCCTGAGTCGCCTCAAAGCAGCTGTGAGAGCACCGACCATGGAGTAGGAGACATGAGCAATCTGCCTGTCAAAGATCTGCCTGAAGACGGCGTCATCGTCAACCTACATGCCAGGTTATGACATCAGAGGCCCCCCGACCGCTGAGTCTCCGTCTGACTGTGTAGGTGCTGCTTAACGCAGAGTGTGTGAATGTGTGTTTGGGTGGTGATGGGGGTGCCACTCTATATATCAGCAGCCTTCTCTCAGCCATAATGACACTACCCCCAAACATACACATGCGCACATGCAAACACATGCAATCACACAAACGGACAAAATGAATACAGACACATAAACCACAAACTCAAACGGCCCCAGGCACATCTCCACACACGCAGACAACATTCTGTAGTCTGACTTGCTGCTGTGACTGCATGTGTGTGTATCTGAGTGTATGATTGACAGGGCGGTGCCACACAAGTTTTTATATACCAGGAAGCATTTCTACAGGTATCTCAATACTATGTTAAATCAGTTCAAATGACTTTTTAGAATGTAAGTCTCATGATATTTCTGTTTCATATTTTATGTTATTTTCTCTTTCAAAAGACAATGAAACCGCTGAGACCTACAGTATGCCATATGTATGAAGCATTTATGATGTGGAAAAAAAGGCATTTATATCCAGCCTCTCCTTGTGTTCTTTCCCCATTACTGGAATATAGTTTCACTGCTTTATTTTCTACCCACTGATAAAGCCATGGTCTCATACACTGTACAAGATCTCCAGGCCAGTAATAATGAAGCCAAATCATTTTCATGTCATGTGTCATATTTTAAGTCAAGAGTATCTAAAGGCACTTATATTAATATAATGTGAGCATAGACTATTGGTCACAGTACAGCAGCACAAATATATTTTCAATCAGAAAAGCGCATGTGTATTTTTGATAGCTACTTGGACACATGTACAAGAAATTTATGACCAGTCATTGGCTTGTATTTAAAAGTAGTAATACAGAGAAGAAGGAAACCACTATGCGTTTGTGATCTACATGAAATAGATCTATATATATATATATATATACATTGGTTTAATTGCTCTGTTTGCCAGAGTTTAGTAGAAAGAGCTAGAATACTTATCTTCCATAGAAATTACAGAGCTGCACTTTAAAAAAAAAACTAAAGCACTGAGAAGCTTGGAAAGTATGTCTTGACACAAATATGGCCTGGTCTCACTAGCATTTAAAATGGCAAACTTTTGCAACAAAATCAGTTATTTCCTATGGAATCGCCGCAATCAGTTTGTTCACTCGTGGGGGTGAAGTAAATCTGCGCACATTTTTCGCGTTGAGTTCAAGTTTCTACAGTGCTGACCTTTGATGGAATGGAAAAAATCCAAAATGGAGGAAGTTATCGTAGCTTGTTAGCTGTGTGGCACCATCAACTTTTATAGAGACGAAGTGAAACCAAATCTTTCAGGTCTTGTTCCAGAAGTAAGAAAGTCTCATTCAAAATCTCTTTGACATTTAAAATAACGCAAATAACAAAAAATTCAGCTTTGGAATATAGCCTCTCAAGAGTATGTTGTGTGGTTTACTCCATATGTTTAGACAAGGACTGTAATTTAAAAAATAAAGAAACCATCTAATCTTGTTGATTCAATATTTCTGTTTTTGGCCACCTTTAATGTATATCATTTCCCATTAGCCCTAAATCATCCCATGTTACATGCCATGGCTCAGCAAAAGAGATGAGTCCATGGATGAGTCGCGGGGCCGTGGCTAGTTCAGTCATGTCTGTAACAGCAGGACAGAGAGGACCAAACAGTGCAGAGGTTTCTAAACAGCGGAGAAAAAATGACCAAGTTACGATTATGCAAATTCTAGACCTGCACTGGTACATTTCCGTGGGAGCTGTAGTTCGTATGCTAAAAACTTGATCGTTTTTAAATTTTGTCAAAATCACCATGTTTCCAGTACCAATAGCAAGTGCTGTAGTGAATGCTGATTTATCTTAGAATATGAAAAGTAAACCCCAGGAACACGTTTCATTTTTTCAGAAAGACAGAGGAAAGAAATGCTGAATGGGAGCTTGCACTGAGAACAGAAGCTAGTAGAACACAGACTAGCCTGACATGACGTCAGGATTTTGTCTCTCTACTTAACCCTTCTCTGTAGGAGTATAAACTGCTCCACAAAACAGAAATGGTGAAATAGGGACTACTCGCAGAACTAACACAGTAGCCAGCCAAGAACAGCTAGTCAGTCACAATAAATCTCTGAGCTTCTTTTTATTTTCTCTGCAGTGTTTCATTTTACTCCCCCTGGCATTTTGCTCATTATTTCATCCAATAAAAAGTTATTGAAGAGGGGAAAAAATGCTCTTTGAGCAATAAAGCTCTGCAGGGCTGCCAACTTTTCAGTTCAGTTTGGATTGAGATTCGGTATCGGTGAAGTTGATGCATTTTATAAGGCCTTTTGTGACATTACCCACTGCAGAGGTTGGGGTCATCACTCCTCAACCACCAGGAATTTTCTTTCAGCAGCCAAATTCATAATTTTAAAGCATGTATAGATGAAAAGCCAAGTCAATAATCACGATCAATGATGAATAAGTATGACTGATACTTGATACCAACTTCCAGACATCATGGCCTAAACTGGGAGACCAAACCTAACCAGAGTATCTGGGGGATCTTCCCCCAGAAAATTAATTTCAGAGACTGTTTTCCTGAATTTATGGAGTAATTTTGTTGCTGAAATGTGGAGTCTGGAGGACCGGGGGGAAGGGGACATTGAAAATGGGACTCTCAGGAGACTCTGGAGGGTTAAATATATGAGTGGATATGATTGAATTTTGTTCACATACTGTTAACGGTTGCTATTGGTGGTAACATTAGTTTGAAAAGTGGGGGGGGCACAATAAAGTGGGGGGTGTGGGGGTACTCCCCCAGAAAAAAAAAAGTATTTGAATACCATTTTCTGCATTTTTACATGTTTTCATCATATTCTCAGCTATAAAAGCTACACATTATGATTAAGATGGCTATCATGCTTAGTTTAATCATTCTGCCAGAAAAGTGGTAAATATACATGAGAAAAAGCCGTCTTACTCTCTGCATGTTTAACCCAGAGCCCTACTGAGCATCACATGCTGCGTTATTCAGTTAGGGATGTAAGCTATACTTTGAATAGTACTGGTACTAGTACTGGCACATTATTTATGGCACTATCAACTAGCCATGGGACGATATGAAAATTTCATGTCACGATTATCCTGGCCAAAATAATTGCGATTCACGATATCCCAATAATCATCAAAATATGCTTAAACTCTTAAAATTGCACTAAAACATATTCGAATAACCTTACCTTACATTTAGTTAAGAAACTAATATTTTTATTGCATCACAGATAGGACACATCTATTTACTGAACATCCTTTTTAGTGAAAAACAATCTTAAGGTAAGGATAAATCATAAGGTTCCCATGCATAAATAAACGATAAATAAAAAATAGCAACATTGTGTGAGTCTGTTCTTTCTTACATGATAATTCCTGTATTTTTTTTAAATCAGGCTCTATTTTTTACTTCTCTCCCATGATGTCAAATGGTACAGACAACAGTTTCATCAACTGTATCAGTATATTTACCCCTGACTTAAGAAATACAGGAATTATGCTTTAACAAAAATAAAGTTCAACTGCATTGTGGCATAGAGTCAAACTGTACTACTTTGAACATGTTATAGTAAAAAAACAAAACAAAAAAAACATTATGCAGTTTTCTGTGAAACAGTACTGCTAGCCTTGTGGCCTAGACAGTGAGGCGTGCCAAACCTTGGCAATTCAAAATAAATCAGGAAATCAATATAGGACTATTCACGATTATCCCGATAATGGAAATACACCACGATCAATTTATCTTGAATGTATTTTATCCCGATCCGCGATAAAATCATATATCGTCCCATCCCTACTATCAACAGATAATGTTCCATTTGCAACTTCAATCACACAATGTCTAGTACTCTTTATTATGAGGAGTACATTATGATTATACCTCAAAATACATGCCACATTTTTAAAAAATGTGAAAATAAATTAATTGTACAGCCACCATCTAATTGTCTTACATTTAATGGCTTATATAGGAACATAGTGCTTCTTCTCTTCATGTATCCATGCTTAAATTCCATTTTAAGATGATAAAAGACATTAATCAATGACAGACAGAAATCAATTCATCAAACTTGCTGTTGTTGACAACAGCAACTTTTCAAACCCATAATGTTACCACTCTAGACACAAACTGTCTGCAACTCACAGCGCGAGAGTCCGCTTGATTACTATCCCGACGTACGCTGGTGTCGCATCAGCTGGGCCGAGTTGATTCGCGCCGCAACGTTATCAGTTATACGTTTGTTTTTGTGTTGTGAGAGCGTGTGAAAAGTGTGAATTGCGTGAGTCTCACCGTCAGTGCGTGAGAGTTGGCAGCCCTGCAACTGCCTTTTAACATCTAACATGCACGTTAGCTTAGTCATGAACAGGACAATAAATTCATACAGTTTATTTCAAAGACGTATTTGTACATTCAACTCCTGTCTCATAACTGTCTCGAAACTCTTCCTGTGTTGTGGAGCAGTTTATACTCAGGACTTTTAATAAAAGTTAATGGTCAGCACAGCTAACAATCCATGATAGCTTTCTCCATTTGGGACTCTCCAGCTCTCCGTTCCGTCACATTGGTCAGTGGCGCAAATTTACCAAATTGGAACTGGCTACGAGAAATTTGCACTGATTTACCTCGCCACTGATCACAGCGAGTCCACAGAAATCAAACTTTGCCACAGCAGCTGGCCGTTTTAAATGCTGGTGTGACCGTGCCTTTAAGAGGGATATTTGGGGAAGTAGCTTGTAAGTTGGCCCTGCCAAGCAAGACGCACAATTGGCATGACATGCAGTATAACAAATCATTATTTGGACCTTATTATCACAGTACTGTAAGTCTAAAAATGTGCCAAAGCAGCTTTGCCTAACAACTCTTGTATTTAATTTTTTATCGTTGACCTCATTTATGCAAATTATTTATTTATAATATTTCAGCACTCATATTTTTTTGTTCTTTGTTTGAATTCACTTTGCGATGATAAGGAATGCTGCCCTGGCTCTCCTCCTGTTGTCTTTTGTCGTCTTGTCTTTATTGTTTATGTGATAGTGAAACACAAGTTGACAACCTACTGTATGTTGCCTATGTTGTTGTCATGTACTTTGCTCATGTAAGAACTGACCTTAACACGCTCCGGCTGATGTTGACGGGTTTGATCTCCATGTGAATGTGTAAATGCAGTCCTCCTAGTTGTGCTTTTTAATCAGTCCCCGAGCTTTGACGAACCACTCTGGAAATTGATTTTTATTCTTTCTTATTTTGTTTTTGGTACAGTATGTTTTTTTAAAAAAAGGAAGCAGTGGACTTGAAATCAATGATCTTTTTATGGAATGATTCAAAGATGTCAAGTGTTTTCTAATTACAAAAGCTGAACAGATTATTTTTTTGTCCCGAATCGTTTTTTTATCATGTGTGTGAGTTTATGCGTGTGTGATCTTCCTGAGAACAGAAAGGAACAAATAACATGTGATATAATGTGATGCACAAAAAACACCAAACAAAACAAAAACAAAACCCAAGCATTGTTCAAGGCCACAAAAAATATTTACAATTTTTGGGTTCTTTCCTTCCTTCTTCCTCAAATCAAGTGTCGGAAGAAGCAGATACAGAATAAATAAACAACATTGTCATACAATTTTGTAAATAGTTTTCATAGCTGATATTTAGGGGGATTTAAAAGGGAAAATGACAGTTAAAAAAGGTTACATTTGTTAAGTCTGTTAAAACTGGATGCAATATTCTATAATTTATGCTATCAATAATTTTCTCCGTCCCTTCCTTGTTCTGTTGCCTGGATCATTGCCCATCTGAATTGCCCACAATATTGCCTTGTGCACCACCAGCCCAATACAGACTGGATGCAGAGGGTGCGTTTCCATGACTACTGTCTAATCACGACCTGTTAAGTTCCACTGTCGCTCCCTGGGTTCCTCTCTGACATGTTTTATGAAGCCTGCCTGCGACACACTCACACACAGGCCACGCAGGCGTCATACTGCCCACACACATTCGTACTGCGACTCATCAGAAAATGGCATAAACAAAGGAAATATTTGGCTTGAACACTGTGCAAACAGATGAGATTTTTTTCTACATGAACAATGAAAAGGCTAATACTTAGTTGTACACTGATGTTTCACATGGGACAATACAATTATCTCTTTTTACCTCTACTCCTTAAATTAATATGTGCTTTATTGTGCGGCAACGCATTGCATTCTCCAAAGAAAAAAACTTCTCGTAATTATGACTTTTGTAAATCACAATTATGACGTACTATCTCATAATTATGAGAAACATAATAATGAGATCTTTTTCAGTAATTATGAGATCCACATTTTTAATTATGAGATAGTAAGTCATAATTACGAGATAAGGGCTCCAATTATTTTTTTTTCTTTGGCAATACTGTATTTAATTATGGTAATTCCAATAATAAACAATTGAAATGAATGGTGAGAACCGTAGGATGTTAAAAAAAAAACTGAAAGAGGAGTCATATTTGAAAGAGCGCAGTACAGTTGCCTGTGTTGTTTTGCTGGTCTGTGACATACTCTGACACATTTTGCTGCTTCCATGGCAATGTCAGTATTTTATTCTCAAAGTAAATATTGAATTTTGTGTGTTAAATGTGTCTTGACTTCGCTCCCTTTCTCTCACACTGACAATCCTCATACTTTAGGTGGAGTCAAACCACCACTGAATGCGATGTTGAAGTGATTTAGTACCTCTTAATACAAAAACTTTCATTATTAGATTGATATTACTGATGCATCAAAGTGTAAGCAGCATTTTAATGTTGTAGCTGGTCAATATATACAGTTAGCTAGTTTAGTCCAGTGGTTCCCAAACAGGGGGTCACAGGATAAATGGGGGGGTTATGAGATGATTAATGTGGTAAGAAAGAAGAAAAAACAAAGAACAGTTATTAATTAAACCATTTGGTGAAACTGCTAACAAATCATAGACATCTGAAACATGACAAGGGGCCCCAACTGGACACTCCTATTTTGTGAGGGGTCACAAGCCAAAAAGTTAAAGAACAACTGGTTTAATCTTTAACAAGGCACTGCATTTCAAAAGCTTCTATAAAATCTTAATCTGAACTTTATCAGATAAGATATGTCAGTGTAAACTATGTCAGATAAATGTGGTGTAAAGTAAAAAGTACAATAATTCCCTCTGAAATGTAGAGGAGTAAAAGTATAAAGTAGCAAACAAAATTGTACTTAAGTTACTTGATTAAATGTATTTATTCATTTTACACCACTGGTCACTTGCAAAGGACTGATATCGGACATTAAATGCATGTTTACCTTCATAATTAGACAAAAGTCTCATTAGTCTCATTAGATTTGATAGAGATAAGATAGTCAGTATCTTCAAAGAGATAAAACTTTCTTCAGAACTGTTCCAAGTATTGATATGAAGACAATACTGAATGTCTTGAAGGTTAACTTTTATACAAGTCGCTCATTACCATCGAGATCATTCAGTCCAGTTGTTTTCATTGTCTAATCCTAACCACTAGGTGGTAGTAAGTCACAATGTTTCAGCAGCCACAGTCCTCTCAGTGTATTTGATGTTTGCTGATACTTTTGTACGTTTGCTCTGACCTTTACATATATTAGCAGATAAAAAATGGTAAAGTTATGTTAGATGTGATTTTGTTTTATTGTCTAAGCAAATATAAAAACTTAAAAATGTTGAAATGCAGGAAAATGGCTATTTAAATGTGACTGACGTCATATTATTCACACAATTACTATTCAGGCTACTCGTGCACACCCACAACCTTAATTACAGTGACCAGTGCAGCCTCTTATTGCAATTATCAGAAAGATTAAAGGAAATCAAAGTAAAGGAAACATGGAAGAACATTGATACATATTGCTAGCAAAGCCCCGGTTACCATGGTAATATTTTTAATATCCTCTTTATTTCCAGTATATGGATAAGGATAATGATCTAAAACAGCATGTGGGCATCTGTAGGAGGACCTTGAAATGGCTGCATTTGAATTATTCTTAAGAGCAATGGTTCTCAAACTTTTTCTGTCCTGCCAGCCACTACACGTAAACAGATTGAATTTTTATCAGTCATTAACAATATTTGGGGAGCAACAAATAAAAAAGGAGCTAAGTTAAATTCGATTGAAATAAAAGAAATGATTCAGGTCAGCACGATAGCATCAGCAAACTCTTGTCTTTTTTTATTTCCCTTCATAAATCATATTCATTCAACTTCGTTCCACTCCATATTTTTCCCCCGGTCACCCACGCCCTCCCTGCAGTGGCTCTACGCCCCCGCCCCCCGGCCCACTGCTTTAGAGGAACACGTAAGTGATTTGACCTTTTCTGTCTATCAATTCATTTCGCTCTGGTGGGCTAAATTTTTGCTATGTGACATTATGAAAAGAAAAGAATATCTGGTATATGGTATTTTCATGTGAAATATTTAATGTGAATCTGTTCATTGATTGGTGAGCTCATCTGTTGGGACAGTAAATGGAGCAGTCCGGCTGTTGTGGGAACAGCTCTACTGGGATATTAATAATATTGCATGATTTGTAATACTGTAGATTAGGAAACAGTAATGACAGCACCAATGGCAGCTCTATAGTTATTCATAGTGATTTATAAAATTAAAAATATGACGTGTGTAGGATCTGAACCATGAAAAGACTCTTCATCAGCCAAAAGGCTTTTTTCTTTTCTTCCTCTTTTCTTATTTTTGTTCCAAGTGCATCTTGGCTCATTCAGTTATACAGTCAGGTTACAAGTTATCATTATCGGTCCTATCCACCAGCTGATTTATGTGTTATTACTGAGATGGCTAAATCAAACTGATTGCCTTCACTGACATTAAAAGCAGAAATGTTTGGTTTGATTACGGCCGGCAGTCGTCCCCTCGGGCACATATAATCAGCACATGTAAAAGTGAACGTTGTTCAGTCTCAAATCACAAGTTTATGTACAATTAGTTATGACATCTTTAAGAAAAAAAATTAACATTTTTGTCTGACCACCACACCTTGCAATCTGTGTATATACATATATATATATATATATATATGATTTGCAGGGGGAAAGACTTCTTGCTGTCTATTAAAACTAGTTAAAATTTTGCTGGACATTTTTGTTATAGATTAGAATCTTAATTTCAGTGGCATGTCGATGGCCATCATTTTAGCAATAGTTTCTACAGTCCTAAAGTGGTTAAAAAGTTAAATCCTTTCATACATCAGTGTATTTGCGTGCCAATGCACTGCTGTAAAAGTGATGTCACTGCAGTATTGATGGCTGGCTCACTTTCGTCCTCAACCCGGATTCATCTACAGTATCAGTTTAAGCCTTAAAAGGACATCAGACTTCCAGTGCCTGTAATCTTTCACAAAGTAATTAGGCTAGAGGTGTATTTAGAACATTTATAGCTGCTTTAAATCATTATAAATTGAATATATTTTGGTTGTGGACTGTTTGACAGACAAAACAAGCTATTTGGAGATGTGACCTTGGGCTCTGGGAACTTATGGGCATTTTTCACTATTTTTACATTTATAGACTAAACAATTATTGAATTCATAGTTAATATAATCATTAGTTGCAGCCCTAATTTCATCACTCCCTCCATCACACACACAATTGCTGGAATTCACCCAAAACTACAGCAGAGAGACTCAGTCAGAGTTTGAGTAACTACTACAAGTGTCATGTCCACTCTAACGTCTGCGAGTGTAAATACTTTCCCTCTCTGTGTCTCACATACACGCAGTCCTCCATCATTTCTCTGGCATATAGAGTGTCGGCCTTTCATGAGTCACCCTGCACACTTTGAATTCAACATGAGCTTGTTTACATTCTGACCAACATGGCAGGGTGGTCTGGCGCCAAGATCCAAGACACAGAGTCACAACGATAGAATGAACTAAACAGCAACAAAGTCATATTCATTTAAAATGTAATAATTAGAATAGTGATTCTCATTAGTTTCTTATTACAAAACCAGTCAAGATGAATGTGATCCTTTCACAGAGTAGAAAGGAGGTCATGGGCAATTATACAGGTTAGACAATGGATTTGTGTGTGTCTGTGTGTGTGTGTCTGTCTGTCAGTATCTCATGGCATAGAAAATGTCAATGAGCTTTTCTCCATTCATATGGAAAACCAATTGTGTTAAAAAGGGACACAGAGCGAAAAAGAGAAAGGAGGCGAGAGACAGGCTGAAGCCTATCTTTGTTAATTATTCGCTGGCTGCATCTTTCTTAAGGCCACATACAGGTTAGAAGAGGAAAATATCAGGAGGGTTTGATGTCTTTTTCACTTCTCCAGTTCTTTCTGTTAATGATATAATGATATAGAAATATATACAGACGGGGGACAAATTAAAGAAAAAACCTGAATAAAAGAGAGAACATATCAAATGCAGATGCGTCCATGCTCCAGGGCTCACTGAATGTTTTTGTGAGTATGAAAATAATGTGAATAAAATGCTACGGCCTTCACAGTCACCAGATATCAACCCACTTTCACACCGATGGATTTTGGACCACCATCACCATAACACCAAATATAATATACAGTAAACTTTCATCTTTATATCTATTTAGTGATGTCTGTGACTGTCTCTGATGCTATATGTTGTTATGTTTAAACTACATGTATCCAAGGCCAAATAACAAGGATATGTAAATACCTGAAAGAGTAAAACATGAAGCAATGACACAAAGTGACCTGGGCGATCTTTGAAGATAAGAGTGTTTCTATGTTACGGCTTTATCCGTGCAGTGTCTGTCCAAGAAAGAGTAAGTGCATGCACACCGCTTCTAAGAGCTTCTAAACCACACTGGCACTGAAATGAAAAGTGAATGAATTGTTCTGTGGGTACAAGTCTGTCAGCAACTGCAAATTCTCAAACAACAGCAATCAAGAGCAATGGAAGCCGAAAACAAAGTGAAATTTCGGCCAGATGAAATGATCATTTTGGAGGAAGTGGAGGCCAATAGTTTTATTCAGCAGATTTAAAGGCAGCCACACAAACAAAGATAAAATGAAAATGTGGCAGGATATTGAAAGAAAAAAATACACCCACGTGGGGGGGTAAGAAGGGATGGGAAAGAAATCAGGAAGAAATGGCGAGACTTAAGGTGGACTGGTAAATAAAAAAAAGCTTGTGAAAAAACACCATTAGGATATTGATGCACCAAAAAGGTGTTCCATGATGGTAGACGGGTTTAAGTTCTTCCATACTTGCTTCGCTATGTACTTGGTCAGTGAGTTTCAGTGTAATTTAGGGTTTCCTGTGGATTCCATTCCCTGGAAGTATCTCTAGTAAGGTCATTTTAACCGAGCACTAACAAATTAAATGACTAGATTTGTGTCTAGGTCTGTGCAGGCTGTTAACACTGCACTTCTGAGGCATGTGCCCAGCCCCACTGTGTTCCAAACAGGATGTGCCGACATCATGGAGATACAGGAGGCCTTCATCAAGAGGTATCACATCCCACAGGTCCTTGGAGTGGTTGATGATTCGGAGTCTCCAGCTCTCTGTTCCCTCAAAAAGTGAGCACCGTCAAGATGATTTGCTATAGGCCATTTTCACAGCAAACATTTTGACATGTCATAGTAGGAAAAGCAGAACCGAAATTAATAACAATAAGTGATGGCTGCATTCCATTTAGATTTAGCTTACTGGGGTATTTAAATGGAACAGAGCCATCGTTAACAGCATTTGTCCCAGCTGTGCATTTCCTGCTATGACAAGTCAAGATGTCTGCCTTGAAAAAGGATTCTCCAAAATTAAATTTAACACAGATTTATGTGGATTTACTACAAATCATTCAAATGAATGAGTTTGCCACAAACATTTGCCATTTTAAATGCTGGTGTGAATGTACCTTACAACTACGGCCCCTAATACACTAAATAACTACCTCTGACAAAGGTTTCTTCTGTTAAAGTCGCACTTGAACACACCAAAACGGTATCAGCTGTCAGCTGATGGCTGGGTGACGGACTGTCTTCGCCTATGATAAGATTAGTCAAATGGTTGCTAATAAGGACTGAATACTGCCACTGCTGGACATAATCCAGAAAGCTACAGGCAAGGGTCAGTCACTCCACAATGGCCCAACGGCACCAGACAGCCAATTACCAGCTTAGTGTGTCAGGGCCCTGAATGTGTTCATTTTGGCAGTGGAGTGGGAAAAACTTCAAGAGCGATCTGAAAACTGGCTGAGGAAATAGGACTCAAATGCAGACTAAAGAGATAGATGTTAGATAACGCAGTTTTTAGTTGTTCAAAACGCTGGCAAACCACACGCAAAGGGCTAAAGCACGCAGATGTCAAAAGCAGTGTGGGTCATCAGAACAGGCGGAAGGCAACATACATGACGTGTAGAGAACGAGTGTGATAGAGTCTGGTACTGATACCGGGGCTAATTACTAATGGGAAGCAGCTGTGCAGGCAGGTGATGAGGTCAGGCGGTGAGCGGGAGAGGGAAACTCAGCAGTGGACGAGTGAGGAAAGGCAGATGTGGAATGAGAGAAAATGATGTGAGCAGGTGATAGGATACACCTGGTACACCTGTACAGCCTGAACCCCCTTAAATCTGTGGTGTTTTCTCCCTTATTCTCCCTAGTAATTCAAACTGCCATTTTAAATAAAAAAAAGATTTAATCTTTTTCTTTGTCTCTTAACAGTTACAGTTATTTTGTGTGTGTTGTCACAGCTATCTCTTTTTCATTCACACTTTTTCATTGCCTTTAGTAAAACAGCAGCCCTCTGGATTACAAGTAGTAAATATCAGGGTGTGTGTGTATGGTGACAGAGTAACACTCCTGTAGAGGCTATGTTGTCTGTAAATCTTACATGTGATACAGTATCTCTCCCATTTTCTTGCTAACATTGCCAGAATGTCAGTTATGATGTATTTTCTTCCTGTGGGAGTATGGAGCAATTAATTCTGGCACCTGATCTAGTCACATTTTAGTCATTCAATTTTTAGTTTTAGTCTAGTTTTTGTGTTCATTGTCTGGGTTTCGCTTGAGACAAGCAGATAAATGTCAATTAACATTGCTGATATTCCTTACACCCAGGGTGCAAACTGCAGGGGAGCCTGGGGGAGCTTGGCTCCTCTTAATAAGACATGAGCTCCCCTGAAAACACCATTTGTGAAATTTTGGGGGGTATCTAAAATACTGACAATATGCTATTTTTGCCATGCATTTCTATTTTTCTGTATCTTCATCATCATGGATCATACAGTTCATCACTCTGCTGAGTATACTGTGCCCTGCTTTAGTTGGCTGTGTTGTATCATACTGTAATGTTTGGTTTTGATACCCGTGTGGAGGTTTGATGTGGTCATTTACTCATTATTATATATCAGATGTGCTGACATAAAGCAAGTAGGCCTACATATTTGCAGCTATTAATGTTTCTTTGCAACAAGAGTCACAGTCAGTCCTCTCTTTGAGGCAAGCGCAAAAGCAAGCAATGTTAATGTTGCGTACAACGTTACATTTACATCCACAGCCTTTGATAAAGATCTGTTAGCATCAGTGGCGGCTGGCTAATAGAGGGCGCTAGGGGGTTGCCTTCCATGAGCCACAAAAAAACCCTGTATTAATAATAACAATAAAAATAAATTAAACAAATTGTCAATATTTGTGTGTTTGAAATATGGAATGCACCCGGTAATTTGTGTAAAATATGATAGAAAATCATCTGCGCAACGCATGCTTTTCCTAAACGTCCCCTCCGCCTGTCTGCAGGTCTCAGCAGCTCTGGGGTGATGGAGAAATCGCCCACAGGAGGCGGGTCTGAGTAGCAGTTTAGCCAAAGCTATGAACGTATGACATAAAATTTTGCCAATCAGTGTCCTCAAATCTAATCTAAAAAGGGCGATTATTTTATCACCCCAAGTGATCACTCACCAAGTGAGCCACTGCTGTCAAGACCTTCTTTTATACGGTCTATGGTCAGGACCTCTACAGGTGCCATTTTAACTACATGACAATGGCAAGCACAATCACTAACTCACTCCTCCATGACCCAAGTCTAAAATCTCACCAGTGATGGGTAAAATCTGTCCTCCAAGATCCGTTTGAGAGGAGAACTTTTGAGCTTTTGAGTCGGCCTTGTGTGGGTATGACAAATCTCTAGAGGTTAGAGGTCAATTGATATTTACAAGGTTGTTTATGTTGTTACTTTTTGGTATTTCCTTCTGTTAACTGTTTTGTACTAGCTATCAGAGACCCCACAGTTTATTTTCATTTTTGTCCAAGAAAAGTGTTTTTCTTCATTAATTAACCCCTTCAACTCATTATGTGTGTTTTTTATCATTAATGTAATTAATTTAATTACCAGCATTGAAAAGACATGTTCCAAGAGCCACTGTGTCCCTATTGTTTGCTCGCTCTCCTCACCTCCCACATATTATTTAATTGAATCATAAAAAAAAAATCATTCTGCTTTACCACAATCAGAGGAAAGCACCATTACCTTTTTACCTCCCATTCTTACCTCTGTTTGGACCTCCCTCTGACTGTCAGTCTTTAACATGTGGATATATACCTTGGACCAAACCTCTGTCACTGCCATTAAACACATACAAATCCCCTGATGGACAGGAATGCGTGTTACAGCCCAAATGAAACCATTTAAAGCTTCAGCATGTCTGTCTATCTCAAGCTTTCTTTCTGTTATTTTCTTTCATTATTTCTGTGCTCTACCAACACACACGCACACACACACACGCACACAAACACACACCGATTACACATTCATGCAGAGTAAATAAGAGTTTTGAGCTCTGCTACGGATCAAATCTTTTCTCAATGAGACACTATGGTTCTCTGATGATTTCTTTGAGAGCTGTGTCAATAGACATATTTGTTGTCATTCACACACAATCATATCAAGTCATACTGATTGAAAAAACACATAAAATGATTTTCTTGACCGTTACACACTCATGTATATAAGCGTCAAGAAAAATCAGGGTCACTTTTATAGATGCCTATGTAGAAGTGTGCTTGTCTTTGCATATAACAATCATAATGTTAATCCAGCTGCTAGGAAAAATGTGCTCCTGTCTAACCCCCATGAAATAGACTGACAGTTGCTGCCACACTAGAGCTTGCAGAAACACATTATTAGAAAAAATCCTGGCTCCTTCATGTCAGCAGTACAGAGAAAGTACTTCCTTCTATTTAATTCAAGAAAAACTCATAACTGAATGAATGTAAGTAAGTAAATTCATGAGCAAATCTCATAAGGCCTGAGAGATGCCAGAGGGAAAACATGGGTCTGTGGTTCACAGTAGTAGCAGTGGTAAGGGCTTTAATATATATATATATATATATATATATATATATATATATATATATAGCAAATTGATAACACTTATGTCTCATGTCTGTATGTAAATATGAATCTACCACCAGCAGCCGGCTAACTTTAGCAAAAAGACTGAAAACTGGAAAACTAGCTAGCTTGGCTCTATCTAAAAGTAATAAAATCTGACACACATTACATCTCCGTAAAAAAAAAAGTGTTTAAAAAAGTGTTAAAATGACAAATTGCTGTTTTACAGAGTGTTATGTGCCGAACTATTTAGGAGGAGGTGAAGCGTATTTACTTTAGACAACCATGCTCATTCTTCTTGCATACGCCCCTGCTCAGCACTGTATCTTTGCCTGTCAATGCACCACTAACTGCCTCCCAGCAATTTAACGCTCCCCATCTCTCCAGCCTCCTTCCATATTAACATCTAAGAGTGAATTTGAAATGTTTATTAATTAGAGTTTATGTTTATTTTATTGCTGTGTATGCCAGGCTTGAACCTTTGAGGTTTGCGTGTCTGTCATGTGTCCACACAGATTGTTCTTGTTCAGCATTTCCTCCAGATGACTGCATTGCGTCGGCATTTGGTAAGGCTTGTAATTTCATGACCATCATTGATGACTTGCTCCCTCAGCCCTCGAAGGACCAATCTCACGAAGTTCACTTGAGTTTTCCAGAGGAATGGAACGACACTTGTCATGGTGGCAGGGATTCCCCCGAGGGTAAGTCAACGGGGGCATGTTGAACGATGACTGAAACGCAGCCATGGTTTGCTCCTCTTGCAGGTTTGTGTAATTGGTAGGCTGGGC
The DNA here is from genome assembly GCF_020085105.1 of Siniperca chuatsi. Classification (NCBI taxonomy): domain Eukaryota; kingdom Metazoa; phylum Chordata; class Actinopteri; order Centrarchiformes; family Sinipercidae; genus Siniperca; species Siniperca chuatsi. Next base: position 2,805,314 of record NC_058051.1, read on the forward strand.
TGTCCACTTGGGCTGACTGGAGCACTTAGGCCCAATGCTCCCAGTCACTATATAAAAGCAGCCACCTTAGGCCTGCGGAAGAGATGCTCTCCATGCACTTTGTTTGGTTTCTTTATCATTTCTCCCACCAGCACACCATACTTAAACACATCCACTCACTTACACCACTGCTTTTAAAGCCATCCACATCTCATCTCTTTTGCAATTCAATTTATGTTCTTGTAAATAAACCATTTAATTTAAGTGCATCGTTGGTGTGTCTTCCTTTTTTTCCATGGTCCTTTAAGCCATGAGTGTTCAGATTGAACTAAAATAATTTGCCCTTGAATTACCCACCTATTGAGGCCAGAGGCACATAATGCAAGGCATTGTCCTGTTCTGTCCTATTTTCTTGAATTTTTAGGCAGAGGTACACCAAATACACCTCAGAAAATCAAATAAACCCCTTCATGCTTCTGCTATGGAACATCACTACCTGTTAACAGGGAAGCCAGCTCGCTTATTTATTTATTTTTTTTTAAACTTCATCAAACTATCTTAACTTATCTTAAAAACTTCTCTTCACTTTAGCCTTTAATTGACTTTAATTGACTTTCCTGATACAAGCCATAAACTCTGCACTAAACTAAATGCAGTAGTTCATTGCACTGCTGCACTACTTTTAAAATTCTGTATTCTATTTTATAGTTAACTTTTTTATTTTTACTATTATCAAGAGGGTTTTATTTTCCACTAATTATGGCGTTCTATCCCTGTTTATGTTCATTTTGTGTATTTCACGTGAAGCAATTTCTTGCGTGAAAGGTGCTATACAAATAGTTGTTATTCATCAGTGTCATAGCTATGCAATAAATACTTAAATAGCACAGGTGCATAGGTTTAAGATAATAGGCACTGCTGCTAGAAAACCATTTAAAAAAATTGCATTATCACCTTTTTTTACCATGGAGAAAGGTAGCGACACTGCATAAAAGGATGTGTGAGGTTTACAATATACCAAGACTAAGTCCGATACATGAAACCACATATCCGAATACTGACGACATGCCAAAATGACAAATAGAAAATGCACTGTATGTTACCCATCATTCAGCCTATAGCTCCGGTACTTACATTAAAGACATTATGTAGAATTTCTTTGATTATAGCATTTTTCAAATTATTCTGATGGCACAAAGAGTGAAATTGTGCTGTGGAAAAGGTCTGTTCAGCTTTTGTTTCACTCCAGACATTTTGACTTTTCAAACACATGTAACATAATTAACGGTTGTCATTAATGTTGTTAGTTCCACTGGTACTTTTTATGCTGTGGTAGGTTAAAGTGTGTGTGTGTGTGTGTGTGTGTGTGTGTGTGTGTGTGTGTGTACACTATAGACATCAGAGGTGGAGCCGTTAATTAAAAATATTTTCATTTGAAAGAATTAACCACAAAGGCAGCAATTACAGAAAGACTAACAGCTTGTTTTTTTCTTTCAAACTGGACATAAGAGTTGATTTACAACAAGCTGTAAACACAATATTGACATAGTATCTTCTTATAAAACTGATACGGTGAAATAGTGCTGGGAAGTTTGAGTTTAATGTTGCGTTGGTATACCCAAGTCCGGACTTCTCATTTGGTCTGACCAAGGCAAACTTCTGGTCCGGTTTTGGTTCACACTGACTTTTTACAAATGAACCAAGAGGGGTAAACATGAAGTTATACAGACTGACAGGTTGATTGGACAGTTTTTAATTTGGTATTTGTAACATATAAAAGCTGAGCAGGCAGCAAGAGCCTTTGCCAGTGTCAGACTTAGTGTGAGCATATGGCTATTTCCTGGAGGCAGTATGTACCAGGGCAGACCTGATATGTATCAAACTCGACCATCGAGTTGATCGACTTGCTCATCGATAGACCTGTTAGATACACCTGTTCTTGATTGTATTGACACTGATGGAGACAAGACAGACAAAATGCTTTGTCTTCTATGGATAAAGTCACTTCTCATTGATTGTGACCCTCACCTGTCAGCATTAGTAAAAATAGATATAGGTACCGAACCAGTACTACCAAGCATGGTGGAAATTCTTCGTCTGTGCGTACCATAGTGACCAATCATGATCCGGAACTACAGTATAGGTTTGAGTTTACAGTCCATCGAGCAAATCATCAGGAGTGCACAACCATGGATTACTATATTCTGAGGATCCACTGGACACAGCAGCTTGTGACCTTTTTTTTTTTTTAATTCTCTCCACTCTACATCACTGAGCTCCCTCTGGACCAACTATTCCAACACACTCTCACATCATAACCTCATTCACAAAATAAAGTGTTTCTGGGGGTAAAACAAGTGCATTCACTGTCTCCTTCCTTTCAGTCACTCTAAAACGTTCTGCCTGAAGTTTTTGATTTTTGGAATTGAACTGTAGAAAGGATTGTCACTACAACAAACAACATGATGTAGTTGAGCATATTGCTGGGGATTTTTTTTTGGTTAATTTTCAGTGGTGTAACAGGAAAAAGCTCAGCGTGAGTTCTGACTGTAGCGGGAATTTCCTCTTAATGCTATCGTTCAAAGTGGCTAGACATAGTAAGTCAGAATCAATATATCAAAGTCACCAGGCTATTACCCTTGACTGTTTCAACACAAAAACACAGATACAGATGAGAGACATACAACAGCTGATTGGTCGCTAAACTCGTCCCCTGAACAGTGATTGTCCATTCATAGCTTAGCAATCCGTAACTTGGCACGGCAGGCCTCTCAAGCTTTAGATTGCTCCACATGCTGAAGGAGCGTGCATTGGGCTTTAAAAGCGGCACTTGGCATTTAAAGGGGTTTGTAGAGTAGTGTCTGTCTTTTTTGGCCTTTCCAAAACCAAAAACGCAAGAACAAGTGCAAGGAATGGATTAAACATTGTGTTTATCTGCTCCAAAATTAGTGGCAATCACTAGCATGTCCAGCTACCTAGCTTATAACAAGCGTTAACTTTAAGGCCAATGAGCTTATTATTACATTAGTTTGTGGGGTTACAGGTTATGTTTAAAAAAATTGCAAGTAGCACATCCACTGTTTAGTATTAGATATTAGGTACAGTATAGCCATGAAGTGCATATTTCAGACTGCTTTTACAGGATTCTATTTTTAAAATTAGTCACTATTAGTCAGTATTTTGAACTAAGTCATGGCGTTAACATTAGCTTAATTATCTAGCTGGCTACAGCTGGCTAGAAATGAGCCTGCTCTTTTTTTCACCTATCCTACGTTGAAAACCTCAAATTACGTTTAAATTTAAATTAATGACTCTTTTCAATCAAGCCCACTAACCGCCTGCTGTGTTCCCTCTTACTGAGGGAACATTGTGTCATTGTGCAGTCCTATCCAGGTCTTGAAGGTCAACTTGAACATCATGGTGGGGGATGGAAGAAAGGGACCTGACGAGAAGAATAGTAGGGGGTCAGGTAAAGGTGGAGAGTATGAGGAAGATAAGGAGGGAGATGAAGAGTAAAAAGAGAAAAACCTGTTATGAGAAAGGAACAAGAAGTGCAGTGAGAAGTAACAGAGCTTTGAGGGAGAAGCAAGCTTGTAGAATTCCACACAAACATTTTGTTGCCGTTGCCTTTTTTCTTTTAGGCTTCTTCCAGCTTTGGTGACAACAAAAAAATGACTGTTATTTATTTTATTTCCCACCAGCATCAGGTGAAATGACTTGGCAGCAGGGGAGGCTTCTCAGAGAGGACATTATTTCTTCCCAGTTAATATGAATTTGGGGGGATGGTCATTATTAAATTCAGCAGTGGAAAGGCATTAGCAAAATATTATATTTCCCTAACACATCACCTCAAAGCTGACCATTTGAATTTTTGTTAATTAGCCCTCTCAAACACTTAGAATTAAAGTTGTTTTGCAAGTATTAAGGGATAAAGAGCAGAATAATGGCGAAATTGTTTTAAAATGTGCTTTTCAGTGACTTTTTTTGCACTGCAAAGGAAATGTAACAGGCTCTGAGGAAATGGGCATGCCACATTAAACCTCATAAAACTAATGAACACAAAAAAGGCTTAAGTAAATGGAACAGAAAGAAAAACATAATCGTCCGGCACCACATTTTTTCTTTAATATAATATTTTAATTTCAGTTATGATAACAACAACCACAAATGTTATGTTTTATGGAAGATGCTCCCCCCTCTACTGATGCTTAACCAGAGTGTGAAGGCTTCCGATGTGAGACAACAAGCATGAAGCATCACGGTGACTAACAGATCATTTCACCGTCACAATGAAGCACCGACCTTCTCCTACTTCTGTCCAGCTCCTGATGAAAAGAACACTGAAGAGTAAAAATCCTCTGATGCTTAATTATGTAGGCCCAGTTACTCTACTTTACTCTGCTTTATATGCATCCAGCCTGCAAAGGCCTTTATGTTAGCATGTTGATTTTGTCAAGATAATTGTATCTGCCAAGTCTTAAAATGTACATGCACATCTGCAAAACAGATTGTAAAACACATCAAAATTAAATGAAATAATTTTTAATGTTTGTGTTGTATTTTTCAGTGCCAATACAACTTTTTCCATTACAAATGTTTCAATGTCAATGTTTCCTTTTTCAATGCCATATTTCAAAGTCACTGTCCTGGCTCCATAAAAGACAATGTGAATGTGAAAACAAATTGGAAGGGAGTGGAAGGGTCACTTCAGCATCATGGACCACTAATAACTTTCTGTGAGCTGTCACATTTCACCCAATATCTCTTGTCATTTTCACTTTCCATTTTCTTTACCACCTCTTGGTACATTGGTAGTTGATGCCACACACCAATTTGAACAACTTTTGAACCATGAAATTGGATGATCACAGACAGGTTAAGGTTTCCCTCTTGCGTAACATTTATCAGTTTATCAGCCTACCTGCTGTTTAATTTATTCTGCGCTCCAGCTGTCATGTAAACAAGAAACATTGTTTAGACTTGCCAACCAAATATCAAACTTTTTTCCATGCGGAGGGAACGCAGCATCGAGCCATCAACTAAAAATCAGAGGGGATGAGAAATTGAGACCTCAGGAGCGAGAACAAAGAAACCAGAGAAACCTGTCAGTCTGCTCATTACAGAGCTAACCAATGCTGACAGCCTGGTGGTAGCCTCGTAGTTACATCGCTGTATGAACAGAACCAGGCAGCAGGTATACCAATAAGAAAATACAAAACAGAGAGGGTCATAAACAAGTTGACCTCTTTTAAGCCTACAAGCAGACTTACATTATTGTTATTTTATTCTTTCAGTGCCACCACTCCAGTACTTCTTTTTACTATTTTTCTTCTATTTCTACAACTTCCATTCATCCTTATTCAAGTATAAACCCCTCGACAACTAGTAATCAACTAGCTACCAATTTGAAGTTATCCTGCTTTTCAGCAAAGCAACACCAGCTCTGTCTGAGCGGGATATTTTGGTATTCTGGCCACACTTAAAGTGGCAAAAGAGAAGAAGAGCTTGATGGTTATGAGGGAAAATGAGCGGTCAAAAAAAATTTGGAGAAAAATCATACCAGAAAGGACATTACAATGAAAATGTGGCTTGATGTGAAGAGGTTGAAGAAAGAGGAATCAAGGGATTTGTTCAGTGGACGGAGGGACAGAAGGAAAGATGATTGAGTATGAGGGAGGCGTTTTTCTGTATGTTTACGGTGAGAGAGTTTATCAAGACAACTGAAGTGTGTCCTCTGAGCCATTAATGGAAAATTGTAATTTGTCAAACTGTACAGATGCACTACAATATGTGCAAACCTTTAGGAAGGCTGGAATGAATATAACATAAACTAAAGGATACAATGTTGTGCAGACAGACAGATTACAGTAGAAATGTTTTGTGTGTGACCCTGTTTTACATCCTGTGTGTGTGTGTGTGTGTGTGTGTCATTATAGCTTATGACATTTGGTAAGGTTGTACAACACTGTACAAAAAGATGATGAAAAGTAAATGGAGAAAGAAAAATAAAGAGGGGAACAATGAACATAAGGAAGGAGAGAATGAGGGAGGGTGGGATGGAAAGAACATAAGTTGGCTGGCTATACTTTACTCTACTAGCATAGCCTGTATCTCACACTCATTAATTGTGTGTAATTCATCAATTTATTTAAATTGGGAGGCTACCAAAATGTATAACAAATATCTGCAATAATATTCAAATCATGCAATCAATGTTAAAACTAAAATAAACTTATATTGTTATCCTGTTTCATTTGGGTTTTCTGTAGTGATGGGCGGATGAAGCCTTGTGAAGCTTTGGGGGGGTTTTCTGTCTGTGCCGAAAAAGATTTTAAGCTTCGGGGCTTCATTCTCAGCAAGAACAGTGACATCTGGTGGCATACAGAAATTAAAGCAGCCATTCAACAGCAGCACTGGCACAACACCTCATGGTACGTGTCCACAGGATCCATCATTTCCATGCTTCCCATTCATTGTCTATGTAAGCAGCCGTGCAATGCATTCTGGTAGCGTCACATTTGCCAGGCTACTTCATTTGCAAAATCCCGAGAGCACTGAACGCAGCATCCCAGCTCCTGATCTACAGCAGCGCTGCAAAGGCCTGTTAGATCTCAGCAATAAAGTTTAGCGCCAGCGGCGATTGCACAAAGCCTGCCAGCTGACTTTAACGGCAAGCTGTTAACTCTGTGAGGACAAACAAGCTGAGCTTCCTCCGATCTCTACAAACAGACACTGCACAGCAAAAAACTCTTCTTCAACGGAGCCACCATTCTCCCACGCCTCTCTGACACACAGCTGTGTGCCAGGGCCTGGGTGCAGATATTTTCCAGTTCCAATGATTTTTTATCCATAAGGTTCAACATGAGCAAAAGTAAATATGCTTAACATTAAGTTGGTTAATGCTAGCTACTATATTATGGACTCCATCTATGGTCATGCCAGTGACTTTTTCTGTGATTCCCCTCTGCCATTTCCTTTTTAGCAGCTTCAGCTAAGTGAGCTGCTGTATGAGTCAGTGGAAATGTTTGTACCCCTAAAAGAAGCTCCAAGTTTTCAGTTATGAAGTGGCATGTAACAGCAAGATAGGCATCCATGTTAATGGACGTCCAAACGTCAGCAGTCAAACTAATGGCAGAGCCCTGTCATGGCCTTCTCTCTGGTTGTTTTATATCTTGCCTCCACCAGAGCACTGTGTATTGGTTTCCTGTTTCAGGGAAGGACTACTGCATTTTACACAATGTTTGAGATTACACCTCCCTGATCTGGATCATTAACCATTTTTTGTTGTTGTTTTTTTTTTTGTTGCTAATGCTAACTACACAGCCTTCCAAACTGCTGTTGTAAACAAACCACTGTCGATCTGGAAAAATGTAAAATCATCACTTCCTATAGTCAAAAATTGCATTTCATTTATTTTCAGGACAGAGGTGGCAAACACCTGGTATTTAGAAGAGCAATAAGAGCTTGGTATAATTTAGTGTAGGTTGGTTGATTCACTGTTGTGTTTACAAAACTAAAAGAAAGGGCAAACATTAAATCATAAAAATCACAGATCATTACTTCAAAAGTAAAAAAAAATAGATGCAGTAAAATTTCTTCTCAAAAAGTTTTTGAGATTTGTGAATAAACAGACCTTGCACAACATCAGACAGATACAAGGACCAGAGGGAAGACAACATCTTTTGTCATAGAGAACAAAGACAACACACACATGCTTAAGGAAACCACCCAGCAGAGTACTTTACATGCACTCAGCAAGTTAAGACTCAAACTGAAAATGAAAACTTCAAAGCAAGGGAAACTTCAAAGTAAGAAAATAGGCTCTTTCACGCCACATGCTAAAGTCCATGCTAAATTGTGCCTCCTCATGTCTAATTCTTTTTTTGGGGAAGTACTGTAGTTACTGTGAACTGAGGTATCTTATCATGTAGCACCATCACCAGGTTAAATTTGATGTGTCTTATGCCTTGATCTTTAACTAAATAAACTGCAAAAAATAACATTCCCATTCGCTTCAGGTGTGCTTTGTGTTTAGTGAAAGCAGCCAATGAGGTGTGTTCAGTGTTAGGTAATCTGTGTTTCATGTGTTGATTTGATTTGTGTCAACAGTAGTTTGCAGGTAAGTCATTTTTGTTTTCATTAGTGTCTGAGATTAAAACGGAGATAAATGCTTAATAAGGATAAATATTGTATTTCTTTGCGATTTCATATTAGTACAGTAAATCTTCTTTTCCTTTCGGCTGTTCCCTTTCAGGGGTCGCCACATCATGTGCCTCCATCTAACCCTGTCCTCTGCATCCTCTTCACTCATGTCCTCTCTCACTACATCCATAAATCTCCTCTTTGGTCTTCCTCTAGACCTCCTGCCTGGCAGCTCCAACCTCAGCATCCTTCTACCAATATATTCACAGTCTCTCCTCTGAACATGTCCAAACCACCTCAATCTGGCCTCTCTGACTTTATCTCCGAAACATCTAACATGAGCTGTCCCTCTGATGTCCTCATTCCTCATCCTGTCCGTCCTCGTCACTCCCAAAGAGAACCTCAGCATCTTAAGCTCTGCTACCTCCAGCTCTGCCTCTTGTCTTTTCTTCAGTGCCGCTGTCTCTAAGCTGTACAACATCGCTGGTCTCACCGCCGTCTCCAACACCTTTCCTTTCATTCTTGCTGATACTCTTTTATCACACAACACACCTGAATTTATATTAGTACAGTGAATGTACTTACATTTAAATGAATGCTGAACATTCAACACAGTATAGTCACAAAATACATTTTTTGGATTCGTGTACATGGACACAAATTTTCCATTTTTTTCAGTTGGAAGTATCGTTTGTGCCTGCACCGCAGGTTGGTTTTTGTTTGCTGTCAAGTTAGCAATAATAAATATGCAACATCTGGTTAGACTGTCAAAATAAAGCATGCTGAGAAACATTTCAGCTGACAATCGCAGTTTGGTTAGGTTTAGGCACCAAAACTACTTGGTTAGGTTTAGGAAAAGATCCTGATTAGGGTTAGAATAAATACTTCCTTAAAACAATCAACTCTGACTATTGGCTTCACACGAGAAACAAACCCCAGTCTCCCGTGTGAAAGTCCTGTTTCGTTATTTATACTACGCTCGTCCTTTGAAAGTGTGAGTGTCACAAAAAAAAAAAAGTGAAAATTTATACACAAATCTATAGATAAAATTTTGTGACTATTTCATGAACTGCTGTGATACTGGGTTGGAACATTAGCTGTTTACTAGATTTAGAGGTATATTTAAGTGTAGAGTTATGCCAACAATGTGTTAATTATAAGGTCAAGATTTGAAGTTAATTCTCGTTTGTGTTCATTTATTTTTCATTGTGATGGGACAATTCTGGGCAATCCTGATCTGGTGAACTTAGTACAAAACATCAGTCAAAAACCAAAGAACTGTAATGGCTCAGCAGAGAAACAGGTTTGAACCCAGATGCATGACTCAGAGACTCAGGTAAAAAGTTCACATTTACTCGTAGAGATCAGGCAAAAGTTCAAAATCCAGGCAGACAGATAAAACAGAGGGGCAAAGGTCCAATAGGCAGGCAAGTGGATCAAGTTGGCAAGTCAGACAGGCAGAACAGAATGCTGGAAAGCTAAGGTCGTCAGATACCAACGTTTTGTCACGTCCCTTGGCATCTCATACAGATGCACAAGGTACCCTTTAGCATTCATCTGAAATTAACCTGACCGCGGTGCTATAAGACGCTGTGAGCATCAGTCCCATTGGAGAATCGAGGATCCGCCGCCTGGAAGTATTTTCCTCACTGTTAATTCCCATGTTTTCAAAAACACAAAGGTGTCCATGATAATTCAACACAATAGGTTAATGTTACAAGAGGGAGAGGAATTCAGCCCATCACTAAACCTGAAGTGGAAAACGTTATATAATAAAGTACTTATTGTACAATGAATTTACAGTCATGATCAGCCAGACATAGTGTGCCACATAGGTTTCTACATAAGCGTTTTTGGCATGAAATGCTCCCTGATCCAGGGGAAAACTTTTTTTCTCTTCCCATTGACTGTTTTCAGTGTCAGCTGGTGACATCATGCAGAAGCTGTAAACTACGGAGGTTCGACTCCTGTTTTGGCTAAAATATCTGAAATAAAACAACATCTTCACTTTTTTAATAACACAGATCATCTCGATTAAGGTAGGTTAATTGATAACTCTAAATTGCCCGTATTGAATGAATGTGAGAGTGAATGGTTGTCTGTCCTTGTCTGTGTCTGTGTTAGCCCTGCGACGAGTTGGCCACTGTCCAGGGTGTACCCTGCCTAAGGCCCAAAGTCACTGGGATAGGCTCCAGTCACCCGCGACCCCTAACGGGACCAAGCGGTAGAAAATGGATGGATGGATGGATCTAGATTAAGTGTAATTACTAGTTTGGCTGTGGTAGATATTTGATACATTTAGGAGATATATCTTTTAACGACCCTATTTACAACACTACTTTGAAAACTGGAAGAACTACAACTGTGGTGCTGATTTGTATCAAACTGCATGGCGGGCCTCTCGGCAATTGTTGATTTTAGGAAATATTTATTATGGTACACAGATTCTGGACCCAAAAGCACGACTCAACAACAGAGAGCTGAAGTGGTTAGTTTCGGTTTATTGTATGAACAAGTTCTCAGTGTGTTTGATTAGTATAGTTACTTCTAGTTTCTGGATTTAATCCTGCAATCCAACCACAGAGATCTTTCTCTCCGAAGAAGCCCTCAAAAGCCTTACCCATTATAGGATTCAGCTGAAGCCAGAAGAACTCCTGGTGGCTAAAAGTTTCATCAAGAGAAGGATGGAGAAGGAGACAGTCCCTGACACAGCCACTGTGTTCCAAATGCTTGATGAAGACATGTTTCCCACCCTGAAGGCTGTCTTCCAAGCAGCTGTGAACAAAAGTTGAGAGGGGATGAGAGAGAATAAATGGAGGGACTGCAGTTGGAAAGGAGTGTAAAGAAGAAATGGAAGAAAGAGTGCACGTAGGGCAGGAAAGGAGTGGAGAGTGAAGAAAAAAGTGAAGAGAAAATTAGTGGACAGAATGGAGATGCTTAATAGTTACTTGAGAGGTTAGATTTACAGTATTGCTGTATGGCTCATAGCTTTTACATGTATATAGTTATTTGTGAAAGTCAAAGTTTGTCAGTTTCCAATATTAGAAAGATGTGGAGAAGAAAGGAATGAAAGAGAAAGTGAAGAAAATAAAGGAGGAGAGAGGAGGACATACATAAAGAAGAGACAAGGAAAGGAGAATTGTGTGAAAATGAATGAGATAATGAAGAGGGAAGGACTGGAGAAAACCTGTGGAGCAAGAGAAGAAGCAGGCTGAGGGGAGGAGAGATGATGAGGTCAGTGAGAAAGGAGTAAAAAGCAGAAGTTAAGAGAAGAAGAGAAGAGAAAAATGTATGATGAGGAGCCAGGAGGAGAGGAGTGGAGAATTGGTGAGTAGAGGACAGAAGTGGAAGTCTGGATTTGAGGAGTGACGAAGAGAGGAGAAAGGGAGGAGTGAAAGAGAAAGTGAGGAAAAGAATGAAGGAGAGAATAGGAAATGAGATGTGAAAACTTGTGGAGAAAGCAGGTGAAGAGGAAGAGGGACAAGAGATGAAAATGTGTTGAGAAGAAAGGAGTGAAGAACAGAGGAGTAACGGAGAGCAGAGGTGCCAGGAGTAGATGTAAGAATAAGATATGCATTCAATCTTTTTTTCATCTTAAGTTTATGGTGAGAAATCTTAATATTTCTTTTGTTTTATATTTTCTTCTTTCAGTGGAGGAAATTTCCAGCCGTCAGTGAGTGGAGCTGAGAGAGTGAGGTAAGTTCGGATGAAAGGAGGAGGAAAGGAGAACAGAGTGACCAGGAGTAGATCAAAAAAAGTACTGTAAGATAATAATACATGCCCACGTTGTTTATCCTACTATGCTGTTCCCTAAAGATATCTTGTATAATTTGAGTTAATGTTCTTCTGTTGGCCTAATTTTCAATTCAGAGTATTGAAGACCACCTTTACTTGTCATCGTTGGTGAGCCTTCATTTGCAATTAGAGCAGCCCAGATTATTATGGCATGGATTCAAATTTAGCAGATGTGTCAGCTAAACATTCATTCTGTGAACTCTACTCCAGGATAGTAAAACAAAAATAGGTTTCAAGATTAGTAATGCTGTTTACGCCAAATTCCTACACCTGTTATGTAACTTCAAAATAGTAACATCAGACAATTTTTGCCTCTTTTTAGGTGGCATGAAAAGATGCAGCATCTTTGTTTATTGGCTGTATTATTCTCAGTGTGTTTGATTAGTATAGTTACTTCTAGTTTCTGTAAGAATATGTATTAGTGTTACTCTTTAATTTATTTAATGTAGAAATGTAAAACATTTTTATTGCACTGATTGTAAATTCCCTGGGTTATTTAGGCTGGCTCCTCGTTCTGTTTCTCTCTCTCACCACCATCATCTACCTTTTTGGTTTGGTTTTGGTTGTTGTTTTGCCTTCATGACACCACACATAGAGTCAACATTGTTCCCACCACGTTCACGACCACGACGTACAGACTACAGATTTATTTAGTACGCTGCTTTTGTCTTATTTTCACTCAATATTGTTTAAACTACTTTAAATCATGTGTGTTCTCCCTCTTTGTCTAGCTCACTGCGCCTGGGCTGTGACACACTGAATAAGAAGAATGAATAAATACTGACACAGAACAATGTCTTATCACAGACTTTTTTCACGTTTTGCCCAGCGTTATGCTGCCTTGTGTTCTCTAGAATTGGTTTGGAGCTCTGTCTTTATTAAAAGATAAGACAGAAAATAATATGATAGTGTTTGGGGTGGGGGGCATTCAGGATCCAAATGTTCCAACAAAGCAGAAGATCATTTCATTTGTAAATGCCAAAATAAATGTAAAATGGCTGCCTACATTAGGCTGTCTTTATGCAATAGTATAGTAATAGTGAAAGATTATTTCCATTCACCCAGAATTTTAAATGTTATAAATGTTCTAAAAAGTATTTTTTTTTTTTACATAAACATACCTGAATGCTCTTTTTCACACTTGTTATCACTGAACTTACACTTGATCTTGTAAACACTGGACATATTTCCTTTACCCACAAAAACAGCACAATTTAGAATCAATAATCCCTCGCTGAGTGGACAGGCCAGACAGTCCTCAAGTCCCGGGCTTATTTATCTTAAAAGGATGTCATGAATACAAATGCACTCTGTTCATAATGTAGTGTGTCAACAATATTTTGTATTAAATGTAGTTTCTCAGTATTGCCTTTGCTTTTTCAAAATGTCTTTTTCAGACTTGAAACAGAAGGACAGACATTATTTTTCCCGTCATCTTTATGCTTTAGGGAACATATTATTTGGATGTGGCCCATTTCCTGTATATAGACATAAACAAATCAGAGCAGTGTTATACTGTCTGTCATTTCACAGATAGATGTATCATACTCAATATAATTGAAATTCTTGTTCTCATCTTCATTTGATTTCTGCTGCATGTGATTAATATTAGTTTTGACCTCTAAGTAGCACACCTCCATTTATCACAGGGTTGGCAGTTCGATGTCCATGGGCAAGACACTGAAAACGGAGCTATATAAATGTAGCCATTTCTAGAAACTGTCGCTGTTCGCTGGAAACCTTAGCACTGAAGAATTAAATAATCATGGCTAAAGAAATACAGACAGATGACAAATTAAAGGAGAAACCTGAATAAGTGAGTGGAGAAACATAACAAATACAGATGCCAACAGAGAGAACTGTCTAACATGTCACACCTATGGGAGTGACATGTTAGACAGCACTCTACACCAGCAGGGAATTTTGTTTTCAGTGTGTTTTTATTGAAAGAAAAGGTTAAGTACATCAAGAGCAATTTCTTCTACATCTAAAGTAATCCCCCTCCAGCCTCAAACATATAACTGACACAAATTTATATGTAACTCACCCTTTAAACATTCTAGTCCTGATCCAAATACCAAGGTCTCAAATTGAATAAGCAAGGTGAAACGTGAAACACTGACTTATTTACGCATCTAGCAGTTATGGAGCAACATTATCATTCATTTGGAATCATGTTTTTGTCCACCTGGTGAATGTAAGTCCTCTGTTTTTGGTCTCTGCCAACCCCTGAGGGAAATATCTGGCTCTTTAGCTGCTAAATGCTCCACTATCATCACCAGCTAGTCTCTAATACCCCTTTTAGGACAAAAAACACGCTTACGCCTGCTAACATCTGGCTTTTGTCTTCAGTGTGAAAGGGTACAATCAGCATTCACTCCCCGGTCAAATGACTCTGCAGTAGACACGGGTATTTATCGGCTCCGGCTCCGATCGGCAGTGATGTAAACATGACACCTTGGTGGACACGCTAATTTTCGCCCCTTTCCGGTGCGACATCTGTTTCTATCTGCAGATGTCTATAAAGGTCTCATCCATATGTTTATGTAGTATTAGCATGCTAGGCTAACAGTCCATCAGCTGTGACTTTATATCTGTGCTGTGACGTCTTTCAGAGCACTCAAACACTGTAAACACACCTGTCACCTGTCCGGCATGATGCCGTTAACCAGAAACACAGCGCTTACACCTTATTTTTATAGTTTATGGGCTACACACAGCAACCACCGTAACATTGTCACTACCCTCCATGCTGCTTTCTACTGTTTACTAACCCCAGAATGCGACACAGAAAAAACTAAACAAAAAAGGCAAACTCGTCTACTGGCAATGTGAAAGGAGTCAATCCCCTATTTTTAGCGGGTTACTCGTGTTTAAAAACCCTTCATATACACACTCATTTTGGTGTAAAAAGGGTATAACTATATCTGTTTGCCGTTTGGTGCTAAAGAGGTAATGTACAGTAGGTTTGCTGTAGACGAAAACAAAGCTATGAGAGCGGTGAGAGTGAACCAAAACAGCAAAGTTGCGAGCTGGAAAACCCAAACAATGAGCTGAAACTCGGCGTCGTTCCTCTGTGTTGTGGATACTCTTCAGCTGCTGGTGGGTCGGATATTGAAGATATGCTGGAGGTCTGCTTCTGATCCTACTTGATCCATTTCTGCCTGTAAGGCCTCTGTTGTTCTTCCCAGACCTGAGGATTCTCCACTGCTACATCAGTGTCCTACTGTGTCCATCAGTACAGTATTCCCTGAGATTACATAATCAATAGCATTATGAAAGCTCTCTGTGCCTCAACAAGCAGACTCAGATGTAAATGGGCCATATTAATGGCCGTGTTCCACCATGTCTGTGAAATACAAAGACCTTTTGAGCTAATGAAAGTATAATGACACCCCTCAAGCATCCTTTCAGTGGTCTGTTTATTGTTTTTATTGACTATTGCCTCTTCCATTTGGATTTAAATGAGTCTTTCTTTGTTACAGGTATATAAATAAATCTTTTCATTTTTCCAAGCAGTTTTGCTTACTGGCTGTAGCCAAATATTTAAATACAGAGAGGATCAATCAGTAGAAATCTACTGCTTCTGTCTAGGGCTCAGGATTGTTATTTGCCAGTGTATGATTAAGTTCTCCTTTTCAATGTCAACTGTTCCTGCTCCTCGCTTAATTAGGAAGAAATCATTTCAAAGAAATACTTTCCATATTAAATTTGTTTGTTGCTAGTATGAGCAGTGTCTAAATTAACTGCTTCACCTTCATGACACAATTTATTCTGTCCCTCTCTGCATCGCTCAAGGTTTTCTGTGCTGTGCAGTGCGCAGGGCCAGCACAGGCCCAGTGTTGCTGACAAGAACACACACAGGTGGAAAATTCACTGAGCATTTTGCTGGATATAATGATTTAATATAATCATCTGCGTCTTCCACAACACACAAACACAAGCAACCTGAAATGTCCATGTAATTACATACATGGTATACCTTCAAATATGAGTCTTGACTCATGCCGGTTAACGTTATTACTCTCCTCACGAGGGCAAAGTGTAACAAATTTTAGCACTGAGCAAACAACTGAGACAGTAACCTCATTAACACATCCAGAGGAAAACAAGCCGCAGAGACGCAGACAGAGGCAATAGGGTGACTCGGGCTACCGAAGCGTAAAACTGCTCAAAATTTACTCACAGCTCCTGCTCAGCCAAGAGACATCAGGACCATTCAAATTATCCCTGTAGATAGTGTTTATGGCTCAATAGATGTTCACCTGTTACCAGGTAAACACTGTGAAATAAATAAATAATTTGGCAAACCAAACCCGCTAGAAGGCAGTTTTATTAAAGGTGAAAACTGTGATATTGGTAAGAAAACTGAAAAGGTAAAGGCCATGGGAAGTGAGTGGTCTGTGGACAATGAAATGTGGCCTACCATATATATATATATATATATATATATATATATATATATATATATATATATATATTATGTATCCTAGCCTAAATGGAGGGTTTGAAAGGCCGAAACTAAATATATAAATACATGAATAATTCTATAATTAGATGCTTACATAAATTAATAAATATATAATTATATAATAAAATGCTTAAATACATGAATAAATACACAATTACATAATTATCCTATGGGAGTACGTAGACGATCTGGCGCTGAGGTAGAGCCAGGTAGATATACTGTGGAGACTGATTGGATGATGAACTTCAGGTGTGCCAGTGATCCGCAGCAGGAGGGAAAATCCAGGGAGCCCCGCCCAGGCCGCTACACACACACACACACACACACACACACAGCGACAAACAGAGGACTGACAAGGAACACAGGGAGAGGAGAGCACACTGGAGTACACAAGGATAGGGAGAGAAATGTGGCTAACTATGACAGATGTAGGTAATTAGCTTTTTCTAAGACAAGTCTTTATAGCATAGCATTCACAAAGGACTTGTGCATTAAACTGTACTAAAGACGTATTACACAGACAGCACTGCTAATATTTTCACTGATAAATATTTCTGCACCACGTTACCGACATGGCTCTAAGGATATTAGGGCCAGATATTTTTCTTATTAAAGAAGATGCAGTCTGTGTTTCAGCATCCTTCAATAAGCATGCTGATAAATTAGGTCCACTGTGTGAATGTGCGTGTGTTCTGTTCCAAGGTGTGTCGGAGGACTCTAAGAGTCAAGGACAGAATTTATAGTAGATACTTTCTTGCTGATGGTCATCCTATTGTTGCCATGCCTGAATCATTTCATCATTTCTTATTATTTTATTCCATAGTTTTATTATTCAGCACAACACAAACAACATTTGGCATTTTGTGTGTGTGTGTGTGTGAGAGAGAGAGAGAGAGAGAGAGAGAGCTCAGGAGGAAGAGCAGGTTGTCCACTGATCACAGGGTTGGTTGCTCGATTCCCACCTCCTCCTGTCCACAGGTCTTGGGCAAGACAATGAACCCCAAATTTCTCCCGATGGTGAGGCCAGCACCCTGCATGGTAGCTTGCTGCCATCAGTGTGTGTGTGTGTGTGTGTGTGTGTGTGTGTGTGTGTGTGTAAATGACTGAATGAGAGGCAACTTCTAAAGCGCTTTGGATAAAAGCGCTATATAAATGCAGCCATTTAACGTTTGTGCGCGAGCACGTGAACACTGTGCTCATTACTGTATTGTCCTTGCATGGTAGTTTTTACATTTAGACTTCAGTTATGAGCCCATAACTCATTTCTCTGAAAAGTTTTTAATAATATCAAAAGGCATTGGAGGACTTGTTTCTGAAATAGCTAGTAGTCCAGCAGAATTGGCCTAAAATAAACCTAATTTGAAAGGAAAATGATTAGGTGCACCAGTTAAATTAGAATGAACTTACAAATTTCCTGGGCCTTGAACATTGTAGGTTTTATCAAGTGTACTCAGTAGTGGAGGGGGAATAAGCAGTGTTTAAGAAAGAATTATTAGTACAATATACGAATGGACAAATCTGTCTGGTCTGTTCATTCATCAAAGTATGAGGTTTATTAAGACAAGTGCTTGGAGACTCCCAGCCGTCTCTGCTGAGTACATGGAGGATGTTATAGTTTTAGGCTGAAGGTAACAGCAAGGTCACAGAAGTAGCAGAAGAGAGTACAGCTGCATATCAGAAATGAAACTTTCTGCCACATCCCCCCCTTTTTGATCATAGAATCCACCATGTTGTTGAAAACAAACAAAAGTAAATAACTACATTAATATGACCTACTGTAGGAGTTCCATCCACACAGGATAAGTGCCATATACATATGAACTAAATCTGCAACGATTAGTCTTTGGGCTCTAGGAAATTGTGGTGGACATTTTTCCCTGTTTTCTGATGTTTTATGGATCAAATGACTAATTGATTATTTGAAAATCGGTTGATTAATCTGATAAGAGTAACCATTAGTTAAAGCCCTTATATGAAAAATACCAAGGGGTAACCTGTTTCCTCTTACCTGTAGTGCTATTTAGCAGTTTCATATAGGAATTATCAGTAGAAAGAAAATAGTTCCCACATGAAACTGCTCACAACAAAACTGTGGATTATCTTGAGTCATGATTTCTGGAAAGAGACATTGCTGTTGAGTTTTTCAAATGTATTTTTTGCCGCTTTGAGCACCACAAGCTGAGTGCCATATAGTCCCATTATATTCAAAAAATGCAGACATCTCTATGGCTGATATCGCAAAAATTCGGCAACTCACACCAAAACAATCTAGATCAGGGGTGCCCAAACTTGATTCCTTAAAGGGCCAAAACTGAAGCTTAATGGTGGGCCACGGGCCAAAAGCAAATTTTTGTATTGTATTGTTAAGATGCAAAATGGTACTAGGATCCCATGGTCCCTTCCTGCGAGGGGAAGGGACGCGATATGCTGATCACTGAGTGAGGAACTTGTTTTTCATCAGCATGAGTTAAGTGTGTTCATTGAGAAAATGTTAATGAGATAAAGTGTGATTCACGTGACCAGTGTTGACTCCTATCGGAAAACAAAAAATCCTCACAACATGAGTTTAGTTTATTGAGAGTAAAATAAAAAAAAGTGAAGTTCTGGACCAGATCACAGATGTCTCCCCGCTATGACATTATCCTTGACCCTTCTTTAATTTCCTCTGCCTCCAAGAATCTGTCCCATCGGATTAGCAGCCTGTTAATTTAGGAATCTGCTGCTAAAGCATAAACTACACAGTGTAAATCTATGTGAAAAAAATGACCCTTAACCCTGACCTTTCCATATGCCCATATCCAACTTTGACATTTCTTTAAATCCCTTTAACCATTCTGTCTCATCTAATTTCACAGCATACTTGAATCAATAGCCCACAACCTTGGGGCACTCGTGCACTATGCATGAAATATATAACACCCTATTCAGAGCACACAAGCTGTACTGATGCCAAAGCACTTTCTCAGTTGGGGCTCTCTCTGCAGTACTTTTCATTTCTTTAGAAGAATCTACCCAAACAGTTCCTGGTTAATCATTCATGTAGCAGTGGAACCTTTCAAAATGCTGAAATGTCAAGTGGATGTTACTGAGGCACTTATTGAAGGATCAGCCGCTATCCCACCATTTCAGACCTAAGAACCATGTGCCACTAATGCACTTGTGCTGGACTTTTCTCAGATTTAAGATTAATCTTGCTTTAGAGTACATGATGAGATGCACTATTCCTTAGTCTTGCTGATCCTATAAAGCATTTTACAATTTGCAATGTGTTGTCAGCGTATCACCCTTTCATTCAATGATCTGATATAATAAAAAAAAGGAAAATGAAAAAAAAATGGGTCAAGATTTTGTCATTCCGCTTTTTGCAGGTATCGAAAATGGAAAATGTCTGTGTGTTTTCGTCTTGTTTTCGTCTGCGTGCGCAGTAAGTCGTGACCTACTGAGAAGGTACATACCTCACTGTAGCGTGCAAAGTGAAAAAGGGAAAATAATTTATACATTTTCATTACTGTCTATGACAAATAGGCTTAGGGTAATGATATTCAATCAACAACAGATGTCCTGAAGACGTAACAGCTTTGTGGTTAAAACAAGGCTAAGAGTCTTCAGCCATGCTAGCAGCTGTGTGAGGCTGTACTCACTGTCGGCTCAGTGATGCTTTGAGCTAAATGTTAACATCAGCATGTTAACATGCTCACAATGACAATACTAATGTGCTTATTTTTAGTAGGTATAATGTTTATGATGCACACCATCTTAGTTTAGCATGTTATCATGCTAACATTTGCTAATTAGCACTAAACACATAGTAAAGCTGAGGATGATGAGAGAGTCATTACTTTTTAAGTAATTAAGTATTTGGCTATAAATCAAAGTATTGGGCAAATTAAAATTTTGACCTGATGATGGTGCTACATGAAAAGTTCACCCTGAGGAGCATGAATGTTTGTAACAAATTCGGTGGCTATCCAATAGCTGACGTTTCACTTAAAACCACAAAAGTAAATCTCATGGTGGCGCTAGAGTAAAAGTCACAGGATCTCCAAAATCATTATGAAAACAAACACACAGTCATTTTCAGACTACGGGCATACTGCACTGTTTCAGTGTCACGGCCTCCTCATGGACAGTAGCACTGGGATGAATGGGTTATTATTGGCTTCGTATTTCTGACATTTAAATGAGGCTTGGAGGTCACCAGCCTCTCAGACAGGAGGCTGAGTATTTCGACTTTCACAGCTTTCACTCTCCTGCTTTTGTGCAACTGTTGCATACGTAATGAATACCAGTCAGATATCATCTCCAATGATTAAAATAGTTTGCATGCAAAAACTTTTAAATTGAAGGATGAAGCTTTGATTAACTTTGCAGCTAACAGGATTCTGTCTCTCTGTGCACCAAATATTGCTCTTGAGTAAAGTCATTTTCTTAGTCGGACCTTGATTAAAGTTAAAATTAAATAGAATTTTGCTGCAGGCACATGTTCTCCCTCCACATTAAGATATGCAATAATATTTGTGCATTTAAAGGGACAAGCCTTTCTGTGTCTCTTCCGTTGAAGTCAACAGCATATGTACTGCTGTATCTCCATGGCATATACACAACTGAACACACTCACAAAAGATTATGCAAGCCATTCAGATGCTTATGACCTGTAAATTGGATTCTGAGTATATTGGAGCATTTTTAACTGTGTAGACTTTTGAGAAAGGAGAGTCTGACGCAAGCTGTCCATTCATCTTACAAATTATTAAAGCTCATTAGCAACAGGTAGCCTCGGTCTCGTCCTACGTTGTAAATGCTACATTCCATTCTTTCTTGGAAAAAGCCTCATTTCAGCGCTCACCTTAGGGCATGATCCATCAATCCATCTTGAAACCCATCATCTTAAACACTATATGGCCCCTCTGAGGGAGCACCCAAGAAAGCATCCCAATTGGATCGACCTATTGGCAATGACCCAAGCAAACGGACAATCGACTATGAGCGCAGTCTGCATCTGCAACAAGGTGTGCAAAAACCTGAGAGGTCTAAAGATCCACCAGACAAAGATGGCCTGCTTGACGAGGGAACAAGTGAGGCAACGTGCAGGAGCTGCGGCTAGCACTACATGTTCTGTGGTGCTGACTGCGGATCTTGGTCAGACAGAGGAGGAGCCAGGCCTGGAGTCACCCCACAGTGTCATGGTTTGGGGGTTTTGTCGTGTTATTTCCTGTTTTATTTTGTAATACTCTAGTCTCCACCCTTGAGAAGGGCATTATCACTGGCAGCAGGATCTCAGTGTAACTCTTCTCATTGGCCATGAACATGATTGTCAAATCAGCAGAGGTGAAATGTAGTGGCCCCATGTCTAGATCTAGTACTCAGCAGCCCCCATAAGAGAATTAATCAGTACCTGGGTGCAGATGGCTCCTTAACCTCTTGAACCCTAGGCCACTGGCTCAGACCCATGCTTGAAAATGACGTGCCCAAAATGAACAGAGTATATCTCTGCAACTATAAGGTCTATTTGATAATCTAAAAGTCGCAGGTTAAAATTGGTTCACAACAGCAGGTACGCACACACACAGCATTCTGTTGTGCATCAGAGCTTAAAGGTATGTTGCTGAAGTAGTTAGTAGAGCATCAATCCCTTTGTCAAATGTGTGAAAATAAAATGCAATTAGGAAATCAACTAGTTAGGGATTCCTTTTGGAGTTTTGCAAACAGACGTCAAGGAGGGCATGACAATCCTGCATAGATTACTGAGCTACAAAAACGGCAGTGAAGGGAAAAATAATCCCCCCCACAGTCTTTGAATATATATGACAAACTGCAGAAAATTACAGTAATTATTTTCTTTTTTTTTTCTGGGGAAGGACCCCCATGGCTCCCGCTCTAATTGTGCTCCCCTAGAATTTTGTCTTGCATGAAGCCCCTGCATACACATACACTTGTGTGCCCTGCATAACCACTCTTAGCAACACTCTTGTCCTGCCGAAGAGAATACTGTAAATTTTCTAAAAACTACAGCATCTCTCTAACCCTCTGTTTGTTTGTGTCCCACAAGCACAGCTGTGTGCCCCTCTCTCTCTCTCCCCCTAGTTTCTCCTCCCTGTCCTTTCTTTTCACTCAGGTTTCTCTGTGCTGGACCATTGGCCATCCTGGGACCTCTCTCTCTCCCCTGGCAGGTTGGTGCCTCTTTCCAGATGTTTGGATCTGGATCTTCGTCCTCCAGGAGATTCAGCCTCTCCTCTTGTCTCTCTCTCCCTCTGTGTTTCTGTTCCTTTCTCCTACCTGTGTGATTGGTGAGCTTGAGCTTTGCTCTTGTGAGTCTGTCTAGTCTGTCCTCTTCCAGGTCTCCATGGTGGAGAGGAGGTTGTGTGGCTCAGGTCCTAGCTGTTTGGCAACACCTGAAATTGCTCAACGTCCTCCCGGATCCTTCTTCATATATGTTACAATCAATATATAATTTTGCCATCTTGATTGTCCATACTATAATTTTAATATGTTGGTCTATTCTGTACACACGATCCATTGCATGTTTCTCCATCTGTTGCTCTTCCTGAGGTTTCTTCCATTTTTTCCCATTCAAGGATTTTTTGGGGGAGTTTTTCTTTATCTGAATCGAGGGTCTAAGGACAGAGGGTGTTGTATGCTCTATGGATTGTGAAGACCCTTGAGGCAGATTTGTGATTTGTGATATTGGGCTATATAAATAAAATGGAAAATCAAGCTGGCGCCGTGGATGGCTGCCTCATTGTGTTGGTGGGTTTTGTCTCGTTCTGTTTGTTAATTCAGTGTTTTGCCTGGTCTTTTTCACCAGAGAAGAGCTCATGAACATCAGGAAAACAACTCCAGCAGATCTATTTCCCACTTTTATCCCTTCATCCATGGAATGATTGGACATTCTCATCAAAGATGTCTTCACCTTTGACCATGAAGTGAAACGCTGGAGGAGAGGTAAATGCGCCGGTGCATCTCTGCCCGCGCAGACTTCGTACACTGTTACCAGAAATATTTCTCTCCAATGTGAGATCACTGGATACTGGAAGAACTTAAACTGCTGGTGGGGAAAGACAGAGACTTTCTTCATCTTCCCTTTTGTGCTTCAGAGAAACGTGGCTGTGTGGATCTGTGTGTACTGGACTGCAGCTGGCAGGCGTCCAACTTTCAGGGAAAATTAAAGATGGAGGTATCTGTTTTTACACTAACAGTGGCTGGTGTAATGATGTGACAGCGCTGTCCCTTTTTTCATAAACTGGGAACCTTTCTACTCCCCGTGACTTCACGTCCTTCATTCTGGTCAGTGTTTACATTCCACCACAGGCCGACATGCAGGATGCACAGCACATGCTCGCTGACCAGATGCTGTAAGTGGAGCAGACAAACCTGGACTCCTTATTTATTAAGATTACCTTTTAACAAATGTAATCTTAATGAACTCCCCAAATACAGACAGTTTATTAAATGCCCGCCCAGAGAGGAGAATACTTTGGATCACTGTTACACCACAATCAGCAGTGTCTATCACGTTTTCTCCCGCGCTGCACTGAGACACTGATTCCACCTGATTCCTGCATACAGGTCCAAATTAAAGCTCTCTAAACCTGTTGTGAGGATATGAAGAAGTGGAACAGTGCAGCTATGGAGGATCTTCGTGCATGCTTGGACTGTACTGACTGGGATGTTTTCAGGACTGCCACCAACAGTCTTGATGAGTACACAGAGACTGAGATGTCATACATCAGCTTCTGTGAGGACTGCTGGATACCAACACGCACCAGGGTGAGTTAACAATGACAAACCCTGGTTCACAGCTAAACTCAGACAGCTAAGGATGGAAAAGGACTCACCTGTTGGTGAGTCCGCCTACAGGTGGGAGACTCACCACCTGGTGCAAACCTTTGTACATTCCTTGGTCAATTTTGCACATTCCTGCACAAAACTGTACAGCACTTTCATTTTAAAAACAGATACAATGCACATATTTTTTTATATTTTTCAGATTTGTATTGTTAATTTTTCTATTTTTTATTTATGTTTCTTGACTTTTGCAGTACTTAATCAACTTAACATCAGCACTGTGGCACTTTGCAATTGATTCCACTTTTAATTCACCACTCGTTTCTTTCAGTTCAAAGCTCTTTTTTTCTTTAGCCTATGAACTGAGAATTGTGATGAAATAGTTTCTTGGCAACAGACTATTTACCAGGAACCACTGTCTCCAAAGGCTCTCGCTTTACCTCTTAACTATCCCTCAGAACACAATAAAGAAATAGCTAAGAGAAAGCCAGGGGGGTAGACTGTTTTATTCTACAAAAATTTTACAGAAAAGCAGCTGAACAGAAAAATAACAAGGTACATTTTTGTCAGCTACAATCACTGGAGGTCACTGGGGGAACTCTAGAGGAGTCTAGGAGGAATGGTTTGTCTCAAAAAATATGCTTTCTTTAGTAACAGAAATAAATGTCTCACAGGTCACTCAACATCTCCACACCAGTGATGTTTATGAGAGTGTTGCCAAGGCACACAGACATGAAAGAAGTTATGGAATTTGTGGTTATAGTTTGTTTTTAACGCTAAAGGTATTATTGTAGATATACATTAACTATACAGACTTTTGCCATAAATGCATGCTAGAGCAGCGGGTCCCATAGTGGGTGTTGCCAAGGGTGCCACAAGATTTGTAAATGTCCCTTTTTGTACTGTACATTTATGGTAATTTATTTTATATTAAGTAAATGATTAAGTTTTCAAATATATCAAAACACTAACATTTGCTATTAGCAAGAAACACAAAGTACTGCAGAGGCTGATGGGAATTTCATTAGTTAAGTCTCAGCCCACAACCAAGCCTAAACTGAAAAAGAACTGAAATCAGATTTTTCAGTAAAAGCTACAGTACTTGTCTTAGGGCTTCTTGTGGAAGCTATCCCACGCCTGAATGCCTCATCTGCTGAGAAATCAAACGTTGCAGCCGAGGTACCAAGTTAGCTCAAGAGACATCTCGATACACCTGAATGACTGAAACTTTTGTTTTTTTATTCTTATTTTGGGCCTGCAACCAACACATGTAAGGTGAAATGTTTTTGTGTTTTGTGAAATGTGGTTTTGTTTTGACCCTCAGGGCCACCGTACTTTAAAGCTATCATGTTAAGGTTTGTGATACAATACACATTCTCATTGAAAGATATATACACACATATACAATTACTAGTTATGCAAGACAAGTGCGATCATCCTACCAAAAAACATAAACATACTGAGTTGATACTGAAATTTAACAATATTTTTATTAAACCATAAAAAGATGACAAAGATATATGCTGCTTTTAATCTAACAAGGTAAAATCACTACAGTAAATCCTCTTAACATTACATCTTATGCACTTTGCTCCTGTTTCCATTAACTCCTGTATACTAAACAGCTGTCAATCCTCATTGGAACTCTGTTAGAGAAACACAAGCTCTAAATCACTGAACATGAATGTTACAGAACATACATGCTAACATAAAAGCAAACCTTTAAAACAAACTTAACTCTCATTAACCCAGATAACATCATTATAAAACTGTTAAAAACCTGACGTTACAAAATATCCCCCTTACTAACCAAATAATCTGAATAACATTGTTAACACATATGTAGCAGTAGCCTACAGAGTAAATAAACATTAAGACAAATTAATTAAAATGAGGTATCTGCCTGGACATTTATTCCACCATGGAGAGGTTCTAAGAAGTATTGCAAGGGTTTTTGAAGCCGGGTCCCGGCGGACCATGTGACCATCTGCTCACAACTATTTCACTACCAAAAATGGACCTAATCCAACAGTCATTAGAAAGATAATTTGAAACTTACATATGCATATCTGTATTTGAAAGATGTGCACTCATCAGTTTAACAACGATTTTACTAGATTTTTATGGTTTCACTTTTGTGGTTTCTGTCGTCTGACCAGGACCGTTTTCGCCAGGTACACAATGTCCCTGTCTGACCAATGCTTGCTGGGATATTACAGGAAATCTCATTTGCATAACCCCTAATTTATTCACAAATCGTCATACACATTTGTAAATCTTGTTTTTATTTATGACTAATATTGACACTAATTTGACTCCATAATTCCCAATCAAACGAAAACGTTCAAACACTGAACAAAACTTGGCAGTGAAAAAGAAAAGGATGCCCAACACACTGGGTGCACATTTAACGTTGTTTCGACAAAGTTTAACTCTTGAATTGACTTGAGAAGGAAAATAAATCCAATGTGTGAATATTATTTTTGTCTTCTCATTTCTAACTGTCCACCACCCCACTGACCCCTTAGGGAAGTGGATGAGATAAGGAAAAACTTAGTAAAAAAAAAAAACCATCCTGTCCCAAAGTAAGCATCATATTTAAGGTACTACAGAGATACAGTATGTACTGTACATCCACGTATCCTCAGCTGTAGCCTGTCAGCCAAACACAATGAACTCACATTTGCCATGGGGCCGGAAACATAAAGAGATTTCTTATTTAAGTACAAGGCATTTCCTCACAGTCTGTAAAATATCACCAGCAGGTTGTTGATGCCAAGCAGAATCCCTCAGCAGAAAGACAATATTATACTGCAGCACATAAACACCCACATGCTTTATTATGCTACCGTAAGTGTGTGCCTATGCCTATGTGTGCTGCAACACCCATGATTAATAATGAGCTCCGAGGCTGAGCCAGGCCCGCTAAAAGAATTGAAATGATGTATAACAGAACATTCATTTCTTTAGATGTACCACTGGGTGTTAAACTATGTGTAAAGAGATGTTGTTTGTGTGTGTGTGTGTTTGTCACAGAGAGGGGGCATGCTTATGTTGTGAAGTAACCATTAGAGTAACATTTCCTCTCTGCCTGTCCAGTGATAATATTTCTCCACACTGAGACTGGATCATTAGCACTGAAGACACAGTCTTAACTGCCTCTAACAATCTGATACACTGCAGTGGGGTCTCTAGCTGTCACTTAACATTATTTCTTTGCACTTTTGTGTCTGAGTAAGAGATGGAGAAAGGGAGAAGTCTCATGCACATACACACAGTAAGACAGAGATAGAGTTCTGGTTGTCAAGGGTACATACAAAACAAAAATCAAAAAATGTCTCAGAAAGTGTACTTGAAATTAAATGCCCGTGATTTTCGATTTGTTGGTCCTAAGCGTTATTTTTGGTTTCCAAGGTGAAACATGGATGGACAAAATGGCAAGGGCTCCTCTCACTGAATGGCTGTGCGTCATCGCAGCAGATGCAATAGCGAGCACGCCTCCTGTCGTGCCAAATATAAAAGCTGCTCTCCTCCGACTTTCAAGAGACTAAACCCGTTTTACTCCGGCTGATGAACTCGCGCGAAAACCAACAAATGTCCACTCAGTTGAAACAATCATACTTTCTGTTTCCATGTTGTCACACATAGAGGCATAATGGATTTAAACTTCACGCTGTCAGGGTGCGACATGGGCGCGCTGGCGCAGAGACTCTTTGGGAATAACTCAATGTTTCCATTTGATAACAACACCACCGCTCCCAAGACGGAGGAGGAAGACTTGGAAGTCAACACGGACCTTTACTCCAAGGTGATAGTCACAGTCATCTACGTGGCTCTGTTCGCCGTGGGCTCTCTGGGGAACTCCATCACCCTGTACACCCTGCTGACCAAAAAGACTCTGCAGAACCTCCAGAGCACCGTGCACTACCACCTGGCCAGCCTCGCGGTCTCCGACCTGCTGATCCTCGTCCTCTCCATGCCCATCGAGCTCTACAACTTCATCTGGTTCCACCACCCGTGGGTGTTCGGGGACGCCGTGTGTAGGGGTTACTACTTCCTGAGGGACAGCTGCTCCTATGCCACCGCGCTCAACATCGCCAGTCTGAGCGTGGAGCGCTACATGGCCATCTGCCACCCGTTCAAAGCCAAGAGCATCATGTCCCGCAGCCGCACCAAGAAGCTCATCAGCGCCATGTGGCTCGCGTCCTTCGCGCTCGCGACGCCGATGCTCTTCATCATGGGCCAGGTGATGCGTAAAGGCGAGAAGATCTGCACCGCCATCGTGTCCCCTGTCACCATTAAGACTGTGCTTCAGGTGGGTGTCGGAGAAGTGTCTTGTCGCTGTTTTGTGTGTTGGCTTTGCGCGCAGATGTCTCCATAGTTGATCTTTATGCGCCGGGACGAATTAAAGGGGGAAATAGTAATATGACTGTAGTCTCCCTCCACATGTAGGACGTGAGGTGGGTGTTAGGGGGGATTTTTTCTTTACTGTGTACATGTGTGCCATAGCGCTTGACAAGCTGTAGAGTTTTACGCGCGAATGTGTCTCCAAAATTCCCCTTTGTGCTCATCTGTTGATTTTCACTGGAAAACACAAAAATAAAATAAACAGTGTACGCAGAAAGGACGCTGATTTTATCAAGCTATTTAGGCTTTAACTCAGTGTATTGAATTTAGCCATAGGGTTGTCCGTAATTCCACTTGACTGCAGGTTCATTTCTGCCAGGAAATGAACAAGGCAGACTCTCACCAACATCAACAACATGATGCTTGTTTCTGCAAAATTAATGAAACATGATGCTTAACGCACGGGAAATGATGAGATGCTCAGTTCTTAATATCTGAAAACATATTTGTTGACCTGATTATCACTGAAATCTAAAGGGAAAAGATCATAAACAGCTACTAAAAAGATGAGCAGACTTAGGCAGCATGCAGGGGGGGCTGCATGTGTGATGTTTTCTGAAGTGGGCTCAGTTCCTGCCATTTTAAAATGTTGTGCATGTAGAGCTGAGATGAGTGGAGATTAATCCATTAGTGGATTGACAGAAAATGAATCTGTAACTATTTTGATCATCAATCAATCATTGAAGACATTTTTCAAGAGTTGATGGTTCCAGCTTCTCAAGTGTGATGATGTGTTGCTTTTTCTTTAATTACATCATAGTAAACTCAGTATCTTTGGGTTTTGGGACTGTTGATCAGACAATTTGAATACAGTCACCTTGGAGCAAGCCCCAGTTTGTGCCAAGTATCAATATTACAGTTGAGTCACAGAGCCAAGCATCTAATTTTCTGAAAAATAAATACCAGGCATCACTGAAAAACCCAGAAGGTTGTTTCGACATCACTTGCTGCTATTCTACAGGTCGCTCCAGAATCCTCAAAGACTCTTCGAACCATCTGGATGAAACTCTTCGAACCATCTGGATGAAAAAATGTTTTTTGTTATACAATTTTTTTTAACACGTCTCCAAAGTTGTGACTCGGTTTCCTAATCCAAATAAAAATGGTAGCCGGAAATATAAACCTCCTCCCTCAATTTGTACAGTGTGAACCAACTTTTATTATCATTTCTACATTAGTTTATATTAATGTTATTTTCAATTTTACTGTTAAAACACAACTCTTTAAAATGGCTTTTAACTGACTTGTTTGATTTTATATGACCTGGACAATGTTATATTAATTTACTTATTCACATTTTTTTACTGTCTCTCGTGTCCTTTGTTAAAGCACTTTAAGAAAAGTGCTATACAAATAAAGTTGTTGTTATTATTATTAGTTTTATTATTACAAAAAGGCAAGGACATATGTCATTTCTGGCTGCCTAGATTACAAAAAACAGTCACAACTTGAGAAAAATTGGAAATGCCCTCAGAACAGCAGTAAGTGTTGTTAAATGACCTGTGTTTTTCAGAGATCTACGGGTATTTATTTTTTTGAAAATGTGATGCTTTAATCTCTGTGACTCGAATGGAAGGATAATAATGCATGAGAAGCACAGACTGGGGCTGCTTGGACTCTAGGAAATTATGATGGGCAATTATTAACAAATTACTGACATTTTACAGACTAAACAATGAATAGATAAATCACAAAAATAATCATTAGTTACAGCCCTGTGTGCACTTTATGGGGGCATGCAATCTGGGAACCCATAGCCTATCATCTGACGAGGATTTAGCCTCTGGGGACGATGGCCGGAGTTTCGGGGCTTGTGATGTAGCCAGGGGATATCCGGATAACGGATATCCGGGCCAAGACTTTCTCTTCCATGCGACGGTCATTGTTTACAATCCGATTAGCAATCTCGGAACCCATTGGCTATCGTCTGACAACGATTTGAATGAAGATCAATTTTAAAAAAGCTAATAAAAAGCTAATCTCTAGGGTTCTGAGATTAATAAAAAGTGAAATCAGATTTCATTTTGGCCAATGCGTTCCTCCTCTTTTGCTCTCCATACAGACTGTTCACCTGCATGTAACCAAAGCCCGCTCAAACGTGATTGGTCAATACTACTCGGACTACAAACAGACCACAAACGGAAACCAGAACGCTCACAATACTAAAATATTGTCCCTTGCCTACAGATTCTGCAGATATCTGTTTATAGTGATTAGGGGGCATGTGGCTTAAACTAAAGCCGGTGAATCATCAGCAAATGTGTGGGTGTGTGAGTGAGAAACAAAGAGTGAGAAACACACACACACACTTTTCCATAGTCTGAGCACAGCAGGAATGATTAGGTGAGGTTCTTTTGTGTAGCTCTGCAGGCACTAGGCATTAGACAAAAGCAAAAGGGAATGTGACATCAGCTAGTATGTTCCCTGTGAATGTCTGTCTTAAGTTTTTGTATGATCACCATCATTACCATCATCTGCTGCAGTGTCTACTGTCTGCTTTTACTCTCTCCTGCTTTCCTACACCACACTAGTCCCATATATTTTTCTTGCCTTTTGTTTGTCCTTTCACGTCTCATCTTCTCTCTGTTTTTTTGCCTCCTCTATTCATCGCTCTGGCATGACAATAACTAACTGAAGCAGTACCAAGGCTAACAATTCTTATCTTCCAATGCTCTCATTGAGGCTATTGGCATTCATGTGTTAGGCTAGAGGAAATAGACTGTGTCCGTGAAGAAACATTTTCCCACACAAGAGGTCTTACCCTATAGAAATCACATAAGACTTAGTTATTAGAATCCGGGGGCATTATATGACATACACTGACAAGGAGGAAACGATCAATTGCTCCCATAACATTTTATAAGTGTGCATGTTTGTTTGTGAATATGCTGTGTAGTGCATGTGTATAAAGATCCAGTATAAGCTGGTTCAGTAGGTGCCCTGCTGCTATGGAGGGTCCCCAAACACTCTGCCTGTTTTGACAACAGTGAATGACACTGAGAGGAGAGAAGGTGTGTGTGTGTGTGTGTGTGTGTGTGTGTGTGTGTGTGTGTGAGAGAGAGAGAAAACTGAAGTGAAAGGGAACGGTGAGGAGGTCAGAGGCTGAGCGGGGAGAAGAAGGGGGATGATCCTGTGTGGATTAATAGGAGGAGCATGGTCCTAACACTGCCTGGGTTAGGGGTTCAATTCCCCCCTGCAGTTAGCCAGCAGGCTTAAATTCAACTGCAGCGCTGTGAGTAAAACTGTCCTCTAAATAGCAAATATAAATAATGCTAAAAATTATTTTAACTTCTTAAAACCTTTTATAGGCAGAATCTCTTGGGTGGCAAAAATTCTTTCCGTTCAAACTCTTAAGATTTCAGTCCTGGCTGACTTGGTGACAACCCCCTGGTTACTGGTGGTAACAACAACTGGGATTTAACACTACAGGTCTGGGGGCAGCCAACTCTGGTTAAGCAGCTACTTTGTCAGAAATACATCAGAAGAGCCGCTGGTGTATGTGTTTACAGTGCAGCCAAGCAAACTCACTTTGTTTTGATAAAGCAGGTAGTCAATAATCAACCTTTTTTTTATCATGCCATGAGTAACTGCGATCTGGTGCTGCACACAGCGCCATTAGTTTTCCACACAGCAACAGCAGAACCCAGTGGAGTGGGTTATCTCGCTGCTCACTGTGGCTGCTCCCTCTTGTTCCATTACTCCCTGCAATATTTAAAACTGATCCACTGTTAAAAGACACGGAAAATGACTGTTACCTTGTTTTGCATTTTTGACGAAAGATTGCAGTCAGAGCTAAACTCTGTGATTGATCTGTGACTGTGATGAATACATTTCATTTCCTGTGGCTGCTTCACAATAAAAGCCACCCCTTTTTAATGTGAAGCAGCAGCAGCAGCAGCAGGAAATGTTGGATTAGCATTAGCAGTAACTTAATCAGAATCAGAATCGGAAATACTTTATTGATCCCCGTAGGGAAACTCTTTGTTACAGCAGCTCGCCTTTACGTCAGTGTACACAGGAGAAAGTACTAGCAAAAAATATAATACACTATAAAACACTATAAAAACAGGTCAGAAAATAAATTAAGTATCAGGTCGGTATAAGTATAAGATAAACTAAGTGTCAAGTACCAAGTGGGTTTACCGTTTGATGATGATAGTACAGTATAATAATACAATGTAACAAAATAAGTAATAAGCGGAGGTGCATGTACTGTCGAGAGTAATAGAGGTATATAATATCAATAACAATAAATAAGAAAAACTAACATGGGAAAACTAATATTGCACGGCAGTAGTACACAGAGTATTGCACAATTATTCAATTATGGCGGAGATGTAATGCTCAATGTCCAGTTTAGTGACTTACACACACATACAGACTGACACTTAGAGGGAGGAGTTAAAGAGTCTGATGGCCACAGGCAGGAATGACTTCCTGTGACGCTCTGTGGTGCTTTTTGGGGGGATGAGTCTTCCGCTGACGGTGCTCCTTTGCTTGACCAGCACGTCATGGAGCGGGTGGGAGACGCTGTCCAAGATGGTGTGTAGTTTGGCCAGCATTCTCCTCTATGACACCACCGATACAATAATACAGCTCTGACACGGCTGTAGGAGAGTGAACAGTAAACTGAACAGTAAACAGTAGGCTAACGCTGGATTACGTGTTGCATGGTTTACTGTCAACCCCCTCCCCATTTGAATCCAGCATGGGAATGGCGGACTGTGCCACAAACAATAAGAAGGAGTAGGCCTATATCGAGAGGTAATTAATCAATGTAAATACATTGTATGGATATTGCAAACAAACTGCCAACCATAAATAGTATCAAAAATGGGGTCTGATTTCATGAAAATCTTAAGGATTATAACTTGAAAATACAGACACTACATATCTGTATCTTCATAAAGCTGTTATTTTTTCTTTCTCTTTGATTTTGTTGCAATAGTTGCATCATCAAAGCAGGCCCACAAACATGGTGATGACTGCATTGGTGGTATAGTGGCTAACATAGCTGCCTTCCTAACAGATGACCTGAGTTTGTTTCTCAGCCAATGTATTGATTTATGTAAATGCTGAGTTAGTTATCCTTGAATTTGCCTGAATTTGCCTGCATAGGATCAATAAAGTATATTTTATCGTATATGTCTGATTTAGAGGTGCAATGATTAATCGTTAGTTGATTAATCGATAATTTGACAGACAGAAAATTAATTAGCAACAATTGTGTTAATCAATTAACAAAATTGTTAATTGATTTGTGTTTTTTTCGATTCAATTTTATTTATATAGTGCCAATTCATAACAGAAGTTATCTCATTGCACTTTTCCTATAGAGCAGGTCTAGACCGTACACTTTATAATATTATTTACAGAGACCCAACAAATCCCACCATGAGCAAGCACTTTGGCGACAGTGGCAAGGAAAAACTTCCTTTTAACAGGCAGAAAACTCGGGCAGATTAAGGGTGGGCAGCCATCTGCCACTGCCGGGTGGGTTGAGAGAGAGAGAGAGAGAGAGAGAGAGCAGGAGGAAAGAAAGCATACAGTAGCACTGTAGGAATTGACCCAATGGTGGAATAAGGAGACAGCGACTCAAAAATCTTCACCTGGTGCTTTCATTTTATTGCTGTCACCAGCCAAGTGCAAAGTGCAGTTGTTGAAATGTGAATTGTAGAAAAAAATTGTCAGAATTTGATCCATTCGGTCCGATAATATTTGGAACGTCTCGAAGAGCCGCAGGATTAAATCATTTTATCCCCATTCAAGTTAGCGGAGGGCTAAACCAGAAGTTAGCCACCTCGTCCGGCGGAGTCTTTAGTGCGCTTGCTCTATGGGCCCCACGATGTGGAAGAATATGCCGAAGGTCTGGGTAATTTTTTACCAGGAAGTTGAAGTTTTTTTGGCTTCATGCGCCACTGAGCAGCTTGAATGAACGGAGCCCTGCCTCCGACGCTGTATCCAGTTCTCTTTATACATCCATGGGTGATAACAGATGGATGAAAATCAAACAAAACACTTGGTGCCCCAAAAATATTTCAGGAAATGACTTTGGAGTTAAACTGTGTTTCCTTGTAGCAGGCATTTTTCACAACTTGGTGACATTTTGTACTATGAACGATTAATCAGTTAATCGAGAATATAATTGGATTAATCGATAATGAAAATAATCCTTAGTTGTGGCCCTAGTCTGATTATGGTTTTTTATACCCAGGAAAAAATTACTTTTGAATAAATTTTGAGGTACTTGTACTTTACCTGAGTGTTTCCATTGTAGGCTTCTGATGTTTCTACTGCACTACTACTATTTCAGAGTGAAAAAATGTACTTTTTACTCAACTACATTTTTACAGCTTTAGTTACTAGTTATTTTGTAGATTTTGTATAAACATACTGCACACACTTCCAAAATCTTACAAAGTGTTTTTTGTCTATTTTATTTTTATATTATTGACTTATTTTATTGACTCAGAAAAGTCTTATTTTCTTAAAACAAGAGAAAAATCTACCAGTGCATGTAGTGAGATAATTTCAACCTGTTTCCAATAGATATCAACTGGTTTCATGAATTAGAATCAGGAGTCAAGTGTCATTCTTCTTCATTCTAAAGCAGCGATCTCTTCTTTCAAGGTTCTCACACTTATTTCTAGAAAATTCTTGAAAAAAGTTCTATTGACCTTCTTCCACCACAGATAATAACAAATCTTGTAAATATGTGCATGTGTGTAAAATATCTACAGAGACACAGGAGGAGTGTATGAAATGAGAGTATGAATGAGAGAGAGTCTAAAAGATTTGTTTTTAATTTCTTCAAGGCTGCAGGATGAGAGCAAACTGAAAGTGAAGTTAACTCACTGCAGTTGACAGTCAGCTCATACATTTCCAGTACATTTACATTTTACATGCTGTGTGTTTAGCCTGGTGCTGGTGTGTGCACTTACCTTGGCCTGTATACCTGTGAGGTTGTTTGCTGTGCTGAAGTGGTCTCATGCTGCGCAGGAGTCTCTGCTTGGGTTGTAGAGGCTCATGTTGTTTGTGCAGCAGGATGAGTTTGAACTGCAAAACCGACTGATTCGTCCAGAGAAGGACTTTAAGAATGCTTCTTTTTTTTTTTTTTGATAGGCTGAAATGCAAATCTCTTTCCCTTTCTCCTGGCAGACACAGTTATTTGTGTTTGACCATTTGAAAACTGTTATTTACATCTGCGTGATGCAATATAGTCCATTTTACAGACTGCAGGCACGGTCATTCTCTTCGCTCAGGTCAACTAATTACACAACTCACGTGATATAAACAGCTTATAGAATTAGAAGCAATCCACGCATTATTAGTAGGGATAAGAGTATAAGTATTTATATTACTATTAGCATATTAATACATTTCCCTTGTAAGTAAGGGAATGTAAGTAATCCAGCATTCTCGCAAGATTAATCTGAGTTCTGTATGTTTGATGTATATATCAGACAGTTTGAAGCTTCAAGACGTGACCTTTTTCTGTTTTTAAAAGCTTATATTTCCCAATGGTGTTCCAAGGTGTTTGAGGTCACAGGATTTTAGGACTATAAGGATGTGATTAATGTTCTAACCAGACTATCACAGTTAGTTTTAATTTCTGAAATTCAATTCTAAAATTATAAAATCAAAATTCATTTAATTTCTAATAGTTTCAAAGATTGTGAGGCGATGTGGCAGACGCAGACAACAATTTTAAAACTGCTGGAATATCGTACAAGTATTATAGACCATGTTTCTTCCATAGGGCTGGAGGATCAAATAGATTACTGACAAAACACTATGCACTATGAACATACTGTTTCTCCTTAACTTTGGTACATGACAATATGTAGCATATTCCACATTAACAAGACTAAAAGTCTACAAAGTCTGCAGTGGCTCTGTCAGGCACAGCAGAGCTTTGAGCTAAATGCTAATGTCAGCATGCTAACATGCTGCTGTTTATCAGGTACAATGTTGATCATGTATGCCGTTTAAGCTTAGCGTGTTAGCATGCTTACATTTCAGAATCAGAAATACTTTATTAATCCCTGAGGGGAAACTCTTTCGTTACGGCTGCTCATTGTCACGTCAAGACGAGGAGACGGAGCAAAGGCAACAGGCAGCATGCAAGTTGGCGCATGGGCACTAACTAATTTGCCAAATAGCAGTAAACACAAAGTACAGCTGAGGCTGATGGGAATGTTATTAGCAGGTCATTAGCAGGTATTTGGTCATTAACCAAAGTGTTGGACACATTAAAACATTTGGTTAGATGATGGTGAATGTCTGTACCAAATGTCATGGCAATGGTCTCAACATTTCACTCAAAACCAAAAATGGTGTGGTTGCACTAAAGGAAAAGTCAGGGGATCCCCAAAGTCGCTAGGATTCATCCTCCGGGCACTATGGGTATCTGTATCTAATTTAATGCCAATCCATCCAATAGCTGTTGAGATATTTCAGTCTGGACCAAAGTGGTGGACCGACCGACTGGCACTGCCGTCCTTACAGCCACGCCGCTGGAGTGGCTAACAGGCAGCATTTCATTTCACAGCCTCACCGCTGTCACTCTGTTTCACTACTAGCTTTAGCTAATAACGTTACTGGTCAGTAGTTAACATGGCATAACGTCATCTGCAATACCATGAGGGGTCCATGGACAGGACCCATCAGACTAAGGGCCCGAGTGCAGCTGCACTGACTATACTGCCTATAATTCCATCACTGGTTTACACACTGTTCTTTTAGTCACGTACACACACACACACACACACTCTCTCTCTACATATACATTAAGCCACATGCCTCCTCAACTATAATAATAATAATAATAAAACTTTTTTTTTAGAGCACTTATCAAAACAAAGTACAAAGTGCTTCACAACAAGAGAAATAAAATACCACAGTGAATGATGAAATATAAAGAAATAAAATACAGAAAATACACAAAAGCAATAAAATAAACAGCCAGTTCAGCTAACATCAGGATCTGCTTTCCGATAAAAATGTGTTTTGAGACGAGACTTAAACGAAGACACTGACTCAGGCAACCTCATTTCTATACTGCCAAGCACTCAACTATTAAACCATTATAATGCGCACAGGCACCCTCACTGCATCAGGCTGACTCCAGGACTCGCACACAAACACGTACTGCTGACAGAAACTTCAAATATTCTCCCCTACAAATTCAGAACTCAGTTTGAAGATTGCACCAGAATGCCTACAGCAGCTCAGCAGGTGAAATGACAACTGATGTGTCTTTGTGGGTGTGTTAGGCTAGTATGAACTTTGTTTGTGTGTGCAAGAATGTGGTATGCATGTCCAGGGACATTTCTTGGGGCTAAGCCCAGTCCATCTGGGGCTGAGGACTACGCCTACTGCCTCTATTTCATTTATTTCATTTTTCTGCATCGTATGACTACTGCCGTTTGCTGTGTTGGATGCCTGTTCTCTTGTGTTGCTGGCTGACCTGAGAAGTTAAAACAGATACTAACATTAATAATGAAATTTAATATATACTACCTACTTTTCTCTAGACCTAGAGTCTGCTCTTGACCACATTTACTAGTCTGCTATTTAATTTGCAATATATTTTGTGGTGGTCAATGACAGAATGAACAACCATAAAACTTGTATTACTATGCTTATCTAAAGACTACTTTCTAAACCTAACACAACATCTAGGCTATACTGTATACTACACACTACAGATAAGGTCATTACAGTGCAGGGGAACTGTTACCAGAGATGCATAAATGATGACAGGCACCACAAAACTGGTATTTACCATGGAGGTATTAATAGAAGGCCTGTCTATGGAACCCGCAGAATCTCTAGTTTTAGGAGATGCCTCAAACTTCCCTCTAACAAACGTAACCCGTTAGCGCCTCTGACAGACAGTGATGTTTTTAGTCCCTTTTTTCCTGTACTTTGTACAACTTTTTTTACACTGTACAGTGTCCTTGAGTTTGTGAAAGGCGCTTTCATATTTCAAATGTATTATGATTATTGTAACACTCAAATTGTACATCATTGTACCACACACACACATGCGCACACACACGCACGGAGAGCAGCGGACAGGATGAAGTGTGCACTAAAGGAAGGAAATATTATTGCACCTATTTTATTTTAAACAGAAAAATACAACCGTATCATACACCTGAATTCAAGTTTCTCTCTTTCACTGAACTAAGACCAGCTTAATTGCCTCGTTAACTCATCCTAAAAGACATTTCATTCAAACTCGACAGAAACAAAATAAAACTCACCAAAACCATCTTGTTAGTCTTTCCACTATTTCCAACAATCACCAACTCTGGTTTGGTCGAAATAAATCCTTACAGTTAATTCACAGAGTGAGATGTGAAAATATTCTGGCTCTGCAGCTGTTTTTCCTGCTGGCCTCTTTTTGCTCGCTGAATGAGAGTCTGTCGCTGAGCAGCGTCTCTCACTCGTTCTTCGGAGGCAGGCCATTAAATCAGCTAAATAAAATGACAGAAATGACATTTACAGACGTTTTCTTAACTCAACGTGAGCGGATGTTTGTGCCACTGCTGTGAAGAACTGACAGACCTGTCAGCCAATAAGACACGAGTATTTCCATGTATTTTCCTGTAAACCCTCTCTGATTGGTCTTGCCTCCACTTCGTTACGTTCAATGAATATACAACACTGCCGTAATCTTCAGTGACAAGCCGCTCAAAGTGGACAATTATTCGTTGCTAAAGAAAGAATCCTCGGGGCTACAGCCCATAATGCCCAGGCCAGGCGACGCCCATGTGCAGTGTGTCAGTGCAAGTGCTTGTTCACCTTTATCTAGGCTGAATTGTTTTATTATGATAGTGCACACGCCAGGTCATTTCAGTTACAGCGGAAGGATTTAAGGAAAATGTCTAGTTTCTGACAATATTGGAGTTGCGATTTAAATTGCGATTATTTCATATAGATTAAAACAGCAGACCTGTATTTGTGGTTTACATAGTATTAGATATTGTGCCAAGCATGATCACATAATAATCTTTTTTTCTACAATTATTGGAATCAAACAATGCAGTTGCTTGCTGTTGAGGACCTTACAGGCCTGTTTTTTTCTGTCTAAAAGTTAACTTCTCAGTAAACTTGCCTAATTTTCTATAGAAAATTTTACCAATTATGCTCATTTAGTAAGATTTAGCAGTATACTTAACATTACTTAATAATATTCAAATATAATCACAGCATTCAAACATGGTGTTGTATTTATTAATAACAGCTGAATATTTGGCCAGTTATGGTAATGACAAACTGCTGTTAAATCACTCAGTGATCACTTATCACTAATGATATTGTTTTCAGCTCTGCTCTATAGCTACTTAAGCTTACATAAATGTTAGACTCACAGATTGACAGGACAGATTGCATCATAGTTCTGAATCCAAGAGTTCTCAATTCAGAGCTTTTAAGGTGACAAGCGCAAAAATGACATGATGTGCTAAAAACTGTGAGACTGCGATATCTCTGTTCACCAGCTATCATGTCATTTCCACTCAGCTATTGGACTACCTGCTAGTTACCTGTCTGACATTAATGTAAGGCGATCACTACAATTTCAGACAGATAGCTAGCTAGCTTGCTCACCAGTTGTCGAGTGTAAATTACACACTTGCCACTCTGTTGGTCTTTTATGAACAAAAATACATAACCCACTGCTTGTTTTTTTCAAACATCAAAAATGATACAGAGTTTGATCCAGTTTGTCTTCTTCCACAAAACAATCTTTGGCCTAAATGTACAGAGACCCAGAATGCAAGGCGGCGGCCACAAATGTCTCTTCTCCACTGCTTGACACTGTAAATTTTGTAAGGTACAGTTAAATTTGCGGCTCTTGCGATTTGAAAGAAGATTGATGTTAGGGTCTATTCAATTCATCGTTTTTATATATTATAAAAAATGCAGTCAGTGGCACATGATTTGATATATGACTGATATTTGTAATACTGATGTTAAATCTATCTCCACACTGTGAACTCTGTCTATCATCATGCAAAATAAAAAACTTTTACACATCTGATATATGCACTTTATACTAACAATAAAATGTGTTCAAGTTATTTTTCTTGTTTGGAGGGATTTTAATCAAATTCAACTTGGCCAAGCTCATCTTGCACAACAAGGATTGTGCATATTTTGTCCTGATATTCCCTCTTGGTTCTATATCAGATGCATCTGCCCTGTGGATGAAGAGAAGAGAAGCTTCTCTTGGTTATTAGGTTTGCATTCAGAGGCAGTCCCCAAATGGTCGAAAATAATCCTTCATTGTCATAATTCATGCTTCAATTACTTTAATTATATTTGGACGAACACTTCATTAATCCACATTCTCATAACTCCAAGGGCCAGTTATTTAGAAGTGCAATGTGTAACATTTTTTTTATATTTTAACTCTTAACTAATTTAGTAATACAACCTAAATCAATTAAAATATACACACAATATAATATAATACATAAATCTGTATCGTCAGCTAATGAGACTGAGGTCATGAAGGATTGGTAGCCTCTATCTCCGTCTCACAGAGGGGGATTTGTAGGTGCCACTTGCCCAAATAAACGCAACACTTCTTATAAACCCTCCTTGCGTTTGCTGAGGAGAACATGTTGGAGCTGATTTTTCCATCAACCTTTGACTCATTTCACCACCTGCCATTGCCAGAAATCCTGGAAACTTTAGCTCAAATTGAACTGGAAGAGTAGCACATTTTTCCTGATTTGTGTCAAAACTAATCCCTCTCTTTTGTCACAAGGCAATGCAGCACATTTCCCACAAAATGCAACCTGGTGGCACACATTGCATATTGCAACGTGTATGGACCAGTATGGGCAGGAAAAAGCAGCAGATGTTGCTTACAATAATTACACAGCTACAGTATACTCTTGAAATGAACATGGTAGTGATTTATTGATTTTAAAGTATTACACGTAGCACCTGCTTTGTGATCAAAAATAGAGGTGATAGACTGAACATCAAGGAAACAGGTGCTTGATAAGCTCTGAGATGGCCTTGTGCAGTATTTTAACCCCTGACTACTTATCAGTCCAAATCAAATGGTGCTTCTTGATCACAAATACCCTAATATACTCACTGCCTATTGAGTAAATAAACATCTTAACCTTTAAAACAACAACTGTTGTCTTATACATAAATCTAATAAGTAATCGTCAGTACTCTTCTTATAAACATCCTTCCTGGCTACAGTGCATCTGGTCACCTTCTGTTTGGCTTTCCTCTTCAAAAGAAACCAGTCCAGACCTCTTTGGATCACAGGCAGAACAGAGCCTCCGTTATGTTTACATCCTCACAGCAGCGGTAGCTGAACTCCTGGCTTCTCTACCACTACATTCACTCAAGTAATGTGCTTCTTTGAAACCCTGCATGTATTAGATATTTGATGATTTATTTTTCTATCTCTGTTGCACCATAATGAAGGCTCTTTATGATCACTGTTCTGAAAGACCTCCCACCACTCATACAGACGCACAAGGTACACTTTAGCGTCTGTATGAGATGCACCGGGCTTTCAATTATCTCTAATGTAAACTCATCTGTGGCAATATTAGACACCCAGAGGAACTGCGTAGGCCGTCCATTCATCCAAACGCTGTGCATATCAGTCGCATTGAAGAACTGAGGACCCACTGCCCGGAAGTATTTTTCTTCACTGTTAATTCCCATTAATTCCCATTACTCAACAACAGTCTGTTAAACAGTAAATTCATTATATTCGGTGCCCCATGTCGCTATTACAAAGCTAGCATAGCGGTCAGTAACCAGAACGCGCTAGAACCTTTTTCCCCCTGATTGGATGGTCAGTGGGCAACATGCTGATTGGCTAGTCAGCTCAGGTGTAAAAACAGTAGCTTGTGTCACAGTGTCACATACACATAATCAATTTGTGTCCATCTCTCAGACTTTGTGAAACCTCACTGTTGAAAATATTCCTGCACAAATTTTAATTACACATACACAAAATAGTTGTACAGCTACAAAAGTTCACACATGTGCAAATTATATCTGTGTGCACAAACCCTTTTTACACATGCACTAAATATTTCCACAGTTGCAAAACGTTATTGCACGTTATTACAAATTCACACACTCAGATACGTGCCTGCAATTATTTTTCACGTGCACACAAAAAGTGAAATACAACTGCAGGCTGTGAAATTCACAAGCTCAAAATATTAATGACTCTTATTTGCTTCCTTATAAATTGCACAATTTCACAGCGTAAGTATAATTTCAATATATATGTGTGTGTATACATATAAATAGATATAATTAATTGCACAGGATAATTATATGGTATACATGTAAATAATGTGCAATAATTATAAAATGTGTGTGTACATATGTGTGTGTGTGTGTGTGTGTGTGTTCAAAATGTGTATATAATATGTATAGATCTGAATAACTCTTATAACTATATAACCTGAGAATTCATTTTCACCCATTTAACATTTAACTCCCCAGTGTACTCTCAATTCAGTATTTACTTCTTCCAATTCTAGGAAAAACATTAATATTTCCTAAAAACTACTATTACGGAGTTTTGGGTTGGTAGTTCTTCCGGTTTGAAAAGTAGTGCTGCAAATACGACTGTAAAAAGATATGTCTACTAAATATACAAGTATAATATACAATTACTAGTTCAGCTGAACTAGTAATTACACTGCATCTAAATCATCTATATTAAGAAAATCTAAAAATGTTTTATTTAAGATATTTTAGCCAAAACAGGAGTCCAACATCCGTTCGACGTCACCAGCTGACACTGAAAACAGCCAATGGGAAGAGAGAAAAAGTTTTCCCCTGGATCAGGGAGCATTTCATGCCAAAAACGCTTATGTAAAAACCTATGTGGCACACTATGTCTGGCTGATCATGACTGTAAATTCATTGTACAATAAGTACTTTATTAAATAACTTAAACATTTCTACCAGACTTCAAGTTTAGTGATGGGCTGGATTCCTTTTGCAGCTGTGGCCTTCCGCTATCCAAAACTGACACCAAAAAAAAACTTGATTTCTCAGAATCAAAGGAGAAATAATTCAAACTGATGTCCGTAACATTAACCGGGTTGTTGAATTATCAAGGACACCTTCATGTTTTTTTTGTTGAGAAATGTTGAGGTTATTAGTGAAAGAAAACCTTAACATGGGAATTAACAGTGATTAAAATACTTCCGGGCAGTGGGTCATCGATTCTCCAATCGGACTGATACTCACAGCGTCATATAGCACCGTGGCCACGTTAATTTCGGATGAATGGACAGCCTAAGCAGTTCCTCTGGGTGTCTAATATTGCCACCGATGAGTTTACATTGGAGTTAATTAAAAGCCTGGTGCATCTCATACAGACAGAAGGGTACCTTGTGCCAAAGGGCGTGACAAAACGTCAGTATTTGCTACCTGCTCCACCAACATCCCGAATCAAGCACTCAACGGGCGGACCGTGTTCTGAGCTGAAGGAGCGCAAGACTCCGGCGGGATGAGGGGAGGCGGACTCTGTCTTTACAGTGATGGTGCTTGGTGCTCAAGCCCAGTCAAAGTAGATGGACATTGTTTCCAGATGTCAGACATTTTATGTGAAGATAATAATAATATAAATGTCTTTACAATCTTATTGCTGCTGGTTTGCATTCCCCCAGATGCAAATAAAAAAAAGCACTGAATTATTTCCTGGGTGTGTACGAGTATGTATATATGTAAATAACTGTGTTGTATAATGATAAACAAATTACCATGCATTAGCATTTTCAATGTGAGCATGTTAGCGTGCTGACGATAAGGCACAGCTGTGCTTTGATCTAAATGCTAAGTGCAGCCTCACAGCGTTGGTATTTTCTAAAAACTGGGATATGGGCCTATCCAGGTTTCTGAAATCAGGATACAATTTTTGACTAGGCCTTAAGTCGTCTTTACTATAAAAATGTAAAGCAATGATTCCTCTGAGGCCGCAGTTTGTTTGAGTGCGATGTAAACAGATACTCAAATTGCTTGTCTTCTTCTGTTGTATTTCTGACAGAGTAGCTG
Organism: Siniperca chuatsi; assembly: GCF_020085105.1. Taxonomy (NCBI): domain Eukaryota; kingdom Metazoa; phylum Chordata; class Actinopteri; order Centrarchiformes; family Sinipercidae; genus Siniperca; species Siniperca chuatsi. Next base: position 2,849,967 of record NC_058051.1, read on the forward strand.
CTCAAAGCACGTTTCTTGTCCCAAGTGATTGATAAACGTGTCGTCAAATCATTGATAAGTGATAAATGTGTCATTTCAAATGGAACTATGGCACTTTTATTATTCAGACACTCTTAGCGTTCGCATCAACCTGATGAAATGATTCCATCTTTAATATCACAGTATGTATGGGTTATCTGGTAGATATGTGAGGGTAAGGGGGAGAGAGCAGATTTGAATAAAATTATAGTTCATTACATTTTAAATAGTTTCACAATTTGTATTGTAAGTGCTTGATGAAATATCTGTACATTGGAGGTCATAGTGAAAGCATGTTGGGGTTCTCCACTCTCTGGATGTTAGAGATGACAGTAGACAGGAGCCAGATGTGTTCACATCCGTGACTGTTTCTACATGCGATTATAAAACACCACATGAGATGTGGCATGTAGACCTTTGTCTAAACAATGTCACCTTCAGGCAAATATTTGGATTATTCCCTGCTGAGAGTGAGATAGATGTTTATGTAGATATGAAGAACCAGGTCATGGCAATTATGAGAGCAGTGTGCCAGAGGAAAAGATAAATAGACTCTCTACTGATTGTTAACAAGCATGCAAACACTCACTAAAAAGCAGTTAGTTATTTAAGTTATTTTTATGGAAGGGCAGTGGAACTTCTTTCCATGTCATATGGAAAATAATAAAAACAAGGACACACAGTCAGTCCATTGTTTTGCTTGTGTGTATAGCGTATAGGGGACTATATTAAAATGATAATGTAAACTTGGAAATGAAATGTGGTATGTAATTCCAGAAAAGCATTATAATTTTCCACATATGTATGTGTTATTTGAGTAAAAATGAAAATGAAATTTTCATTTTAATTTCCACATGCCCGTATAGGCGTTCTATGACCATATTAAAATGAGAATGGACAAGCTGTTTGACATTTAAATTTTAAAGTCGTACCCCGCTGTACAGTGGACAACATCCAAATGTTAATTCAAATTTGAAAATTAAAATGCAATATAAACAATGCAGCCTAATTTTCCATTTGTGCAAGCATTGTGCAAGCAAGTCACAATTTAAATTAAAATGGCATTTGACATTTCATTTTCAAAGACTTGTACAGTGGACAAAATTCAGATGCAATAAGCAAAACAGCACTCCCAGTCTATTGCATTTACATTTCTTTTGGTGTCAAAATGATAGTTGCATCTGTCAATCCTCTCATCAAGGTGGGTCTTCAGTTAGGACTTCACTTCTTCTTTAGCAACTTGGTTCATTAACATTCTACCAACAGACCTGGGCGTGCACGTCTATATATTTTTACTCAAGTAACACATGCTTATGTAGAAAATTATGATGCTATTGTGGAATTACATTTTCATTTGCAAGTTTACATTATCATTTTAATATAGTCCCCTATTGTTACGGCTGTGACAGTCTGCCTGCATTCCCTTAGTGTTTCCAAATTCCAAATGCTTTTCCCCTGCCCTGCCCTGTCTCTCCCCTGCCTGTCTGTCTCTGTGTGTGTGTGTGTGTGCATATGTGTCTGGAGGCGTGGCTACTCCTCCTGTCTCTCTCCACTGGCTCCTGACTCCACCACTCTCACTCACTTGAGATCCTTCACCCAATCACGCCGCTCAGCCGACACATCTGCCTCCCATCAAGCTCATCAACGCCAGTATATCTACTCCGGCTCTCCATTCGCTCATCGTTTGATTGTTGTTTCAACTTGTTTTCTCCTGCCTGCTTGCCATGTGTCTCTTAGCCACGCCATTGTCGCCACCATTAGCTCACCTATCTGTTCTGGATCTTTGTCCCAGTCTCGCCAAGCTCCGCCACCATACCTTCACGTCCTCTGTGCCAGCTCTGGATCCCCACCCCTGGTCTCCTTCCATTTCTCCTTTCCCGTTCTTCAATAAATCTCTTTATATTCCTACCCCTTGTCTGAGTCCGGCTCTTGAGCCCAACCGTATAGTAAAATGTAACACCTATACGCTTCAATAACCAGGTGCTCAGTCTCATTCTTTCCTTGCACGCCTGTTCACTTTCACCTCCTCAGCCCTGACATGCTGCCTGTCTCCCCGGCTGCACCTCATTGGTCTTTGTATATACAGTTGAGGTATATCCCAATTCCCTTATTTTTATAACCTCATATTACCAATATAACTGAATTTACTGGTTGACCTGGGTAGTTTAGATAGCCCTGATTATTTCTGCTGGCTGGTTATTACAATAAACCTAGCTTTTCAGCATCCTCACTAATTCTCTACAGGCTGAGAGGTTTAACTCTGCTAACTAGCTGCCTGTCTACTAACAATATACTTAACTTTTACTTTTTCAAGAACATGAAACACTGTTTAGACCCTATAGGTCACAATAAACAGCTATAAAATAACACCTCATGAACTGCTAGGGTTGGTCTACATTGACTAAACATTTGACCAGACTTTACTGACTCTCAATGACCATTAATGATAGCTGTTAGCACTTTTGCTAGCCTGTGAATTGCTTATGCTGATTGCTAACGCTAATCCCTGATGCTGATCGCTAGCGCTAGTCCCTAACGCTTCCAGCACCTACACGTATCCCAGCCTTTCATGTAAACTCAAATGTACCGCATTATTTACGACCCAAACTAATTTTTAACGTGTTTACTATATTTTGTCACCATAACAGTCCATTTACAACACTCTTACCTGCCCAAAACAAATTATAGTCAACATCACTGTTCATATCATCGTCTGGCATTCACTCAATGTGCCTCAGCTCTGCTATCGCTCCTGACTATGAACTGGGCTGTAATGCCTCGAGAGCGATGCGCACTGACATGGCTAGACTCAGAATGTCCTCTGCTGACCTTCTCCATACTAGGACAGAAATACATTGTGTGCTGTCACTGGTTCAAGTGACAAGTTTCTGGAGAGATGAAAAATGACAGACTGATGAGGAGACTGTAGTGTTCCTCAAATTAATACATGAAACAAACAGAAATGTCATACGTCGTGTTTTCCAAATGGTTTTCCATCGTTTGAGGTTTGATTGACACTCTTTTGACCGTCATCTTGTTGTGCCCTGTTCTTCTACAATGGTTTAGTGGCACCCGACTGGAGAATTAGCACCACCAGCTGTTTATCTCAATGCGCCCAACTCCTAATATTCGCATAACAGTAGTGGATGTTCTTTTTCTAGAAATTAATTTAAATTTGGATGGAAACGTGGTTAGTGACTTTATACAACTGTTTTCACAGGCCGTATAGTACTCCTCGTGATGAGGAAGCAACATTTCCACTTGTCACAGAAGGTAAAGCATAGGTGAAACTAATAACATAAATGACAGCTCTGTTCCATTATAGTGTCCCATTTAGCCATGACAGTTAGCCTGTAAGCACAATACCAAAGCCCTTGAACTGACACAATGACGGAATGCAGCTATTTTTAATGTTATTATATTAACACAAGTCAAATATTTACCTCCCACTTGAGATTTGAGGGAGAGATGCAGTAAAAGATGCTAGGGAAAAATGATAGAGGAAGCCCAGTTTTAGAGAAATCAAACATCCTTTCCTCTCAGGTGCCATCTGAAGCGATGTCAGTTTCAGGTGATGCTGGTGCAGCTAGATCAGCTGTCATTTGGCTTTAACAGCTGTGTAGTGCCTCCCGATGCCTTTTATCTGCCTTTTTATTTGCACAGATAATGTCATGTTCTTTCCAAATAATAGGTGCACTTACCAATGTCAGTGTTATCAGTTGTTGTTTTATTCTTTATTGATGTCCTCCCACAAGACAAAACAGAATGTGAAATATCTGTTAAATTGCTATGTTTTACAGGCATCTGCACATTGACATACACACAAAAGCTGTACTCTGTATTTATATTTATACACTTCTACTAATAGCAACGCTTTTTTTAAAATGGAATCAAATTTGATATACTTTTTAATTATTTGTATCAGCATTTTTTTATTAATCCAGGTTGGCATATGGTATATGGTCTCATAATTTGTAGAAATAATTTAGCAGCCTAAATGTTTTAGGGAAATTATGTAAATGTATCTGACATCATATAGTTTTTACCCGACGTGCAGGGATTTGAAGCATCACATGACTGAATGGAATGGAGTTGGTGAACTAATGTAGTTGTTAGCTAGTGAGCTAACTGCTAACATGCTAGCCAGCCAGGCTTGTGCTAGTGCTAGTCAGTCACAACAGGTCTGTGGAGCTTCTCTCTATTTCTCTGTACTGGGCTGGTTACCCCCCGTCATTTTGTCACCACTGTAATGCACTTCAGTCATTAGCTTAGCTTGGCTGCTAATGGGACAATAAGGTTACACAGTTTGAGGTTAAATAAAAGTTGATTGTGCAACAGCTAATATGCTACGATACCTTCCTCCATTTTGGGCTTTCTGGCCCCTCAAAGTTCAGCACTGTCAAGATGCCTTGCTATTGGTCAACGGCACGGATTCGCAGGTCAAAGTTCACCCAAGTTGTATTCAATGCATTCATACGGATTTACTTCGCCCCTGCGAGCAAATCCACTCATTGCAGTGATTCCATTGGAATTAAATTAATTCACTACGAAATGTTGCCATTTTAAGTACTAGTGTGGTCACACTAGTACTTAAAATGGCAACATTTCGTAAGCCTTAATATTACACCTGAGTTGTATTCGTCATGGTATAAAACTGCAGTGTTGTGGTGTTGCTGTGTGAAAGCAGACCCAACAGCTGCAACGTCCAATCACTAACAGATTTCCAATAAAGACTTTCATGAAGGCTGGTCTTGTATCCTTGTTCATGCCTCCTGGGATCCCTCCTCGCTCCTTGATATTCCAAGCTGAAACAATCTTGGAATGTCCTTCATAATGGTGGACCGGATCGGTTCTTTGGTCACGGCGAGGAACAAGGAGCGTGGCATGATCAAATAAGGAAATTGGGATGTAGCCAAAAGTTTGTGTTTTAACAAGATGAAATATAAGTATTGAGATGCAACATGTGTTGTTCTTGCCATACCTCACTGCTTATTGACTGCCTCTTTGGTAATATATTCCATTTGTAAGATTATAAACTCTGTATTTAACTACAGTAGGTCAAGAAAGCAGACATAGTCTTGTGAGGGTAAGAGACTGTGGGGCTCAATGTTAATTATTATCTATTATTATTTCTGTTTCTAGAATTGGTAACACTTTATTTGGCTAGTCTGCCTACAGATAGTTTATAGAGTATTTGTAACGTTTCAACAGCTTAATAGTTGAGATTCAACAATTCAACTGTTTCACAAATAAAACCGTTTTCTAGGTTTGGTTAGGTTTAGGCACATCTTGGTTAGGGTATGTTCATGAATTGTCACATATACTCTATTGATAATCTGTTAAACATTTACAGACAAAGTGAAACATTTGAAATGTAACAATCTGTAGGCGGCCTATGCAAATAAAGTGTTACCCTAGAATTTCCTAGATCTGGTGTCAGTGTCTTTGTGTAAAGATCCAGCAAAGTATTACTGATTGCATTTTTTAATTTGCATTGTTTCCCTAGAAAACTCAACAACAAAAGTTGAGCAGATGCATTCTAAACATGTCCTGTATCCACTTGTTTTTAAAGAGAGCGCCATGCTGACGTACATATTTTCATTGAGAGAGAGAAAGAAAGAAACATCCTGCTCCTACCTCAAACTCAACTGGGCTAGAATCAGTGTGAACGCAGAGTGGCCTTTCTAAGGAAGAAGATTGAGAAAATCTATCATTGTCAAAGAAAGAGAAAGGTTTGTTGTAATGTCAGTTGTACTGTAGTTAATTTGATGTTGTTCCTCAACCTTTTGGGGGTAAATTGGCTCTCCCTTCTCTGTTCCTATTTGATAGAAAGGTGACGAGCACAGCTGTTTCATTGCCTTGCTATTGCCATTCAAGCAATTGAATGTGTACAAGGAAAACAGAGAGAAAGAAGGATGACAAGGAAACAAATAATAGATATTATATAACCATGGAGATGTTGTATAAAAATGTTCAAGTAGTATGATGTAAGCAAGGATATAAAACATCTGAGGAATGCACAGCATGTCCTTTTAGCCAAATGCCTGTCATCACGGAAATTGCATTATTTGTGCAATGGCATTGAGTCCAAACACATGTCACAGAATGACAGAATGTGTGGTTACAGACTAAATGACAAACAGTATGAGCTTCTGGTAAACAACATCAGTCATTTAAAAGATACTTTAATTGAATGTGACTGTAGAGGTAGAAAAACCTGAATTATACTTTTGGACTGAATTTTCAGCTTTGGCATTTTACTATGGCAGAGACAAAGTAAGACATTTTGTCTAAATGGCGGTCGTGGGAGTGTGTCTTAAAAAAATGTTGGTTACTTTGTCTCAGTTGTACAAACAAAGATGGAACGGATGAATGAATTGCTATTTGCTTATAAGAAACAAAATAAGGAATTCACTCGTACGCACTTAAAAATTGGCAGGACCATGATACTGTGATCTGCACTATCACTGCTGCCAACATGTTTCTGGATCAGATTTGCAAGTGCTTTTGTCCCTAATTGTTTCCCAATAGAATCTCAGTATAGTTCTGCATTAAGTTATGACCTGATTTTTAAAACTTTTTTTACAAGCTGTATGGGCTATAAATGACAGTGTGCAATGGCACATTACCTTATACAAGGTTCACCATGACAAATAACAGACAGTTACCAAAGAAATTTAATTATTAAAGCCCAAATTGTCTATGTCATCAAAATTAAGTTTTTGCAACATGCACAAAAAGGATACATTTTGTCAAAAAGTGACATAGATGACAGCTTGCTCGCTGTCTTGAGTCACGACAGTAAACTGTAACATGAGTAGTTACACTTTATGAACACCTGCCGCAGTTTACGGGACTGTTGTAACTCCAGGTGGCGACCCGGCTATGGCTATCCTGTAGTAAACTTAACCGTCGCATCTACAAGAGGGACAGAATGAAAAAAGACTGCACACTGATCTGTGCTCTCAGTTTGTGTTTGTTGAAGCGGTATAAGCTCCTGTTATGAGAGGGGAAGCCTCGGCTGTCAACTGAACAGCGTGTGGATTCTACTTTGTTCAGTATGACCCTTTCTGCTGAGTAGCTAACAGCTAGCAGCTGCCTGCACATGTCAGGCTAATGTCATGTCAAGAAACACAAACAGCAGGTGCAAATTAATTGGTGTGCAGAATTGTTCTGTACTGAATATTAAAGTGGATAAGCTGTATGGGATAACCTGTATTTTTTGAAAATGCATAATGAGTACAGCCTTGCAGGTGGTGCAGGTTTTTTATTCTCGCTCAACTGCCTTGCACATGAAGTCGTAAAAAAATATGATGTTTAAATGATGTTTTAAGGCCTAGTCACACCAGAAATTTGGTTCTAGAAGTTCGGTGATGTAGTGACTATACTGGCAAAGTCACCAAAGATTCTGGAGATTCTTTCAATTTTCTCTATACTATTTGGTTTACTTCCTCAGGTATTTTGTTCACCACTGGCCTCCATCCACTGCATTTAATAAAAAGCAATTGAAGGGGGAAAATAAAGCTCTCCGAGCTTAGCTCGATCACTAACGGGACAATAAGTTCACACAGTTTATTCAAAATACATATTTGTACCATCGATTCCTGTCTCTGTCTGCAAACCATTCTTCTTTTGTGGAGCAGTTTATACCTCGACAAGATCAGTCTACTAATGTATTGGTCTCTCTTATTTGCTCTTGATCTGAGACACTGTTTCCCATTTTAAAGTACGTAACTCTTTTTAATTGACATTGTTGCTATGGCTGTATTTACATGTATCCACACAATGTTCCTATTTCACTTTTATTTTCTTTTACTGAAATCACTATGGTTATATTTACGTTTAATAGACTAGACATCTATCATTGTTGGGTAGCTCATATGAGTTCAGTAGCTTCCACACTTGTGCTGAAAAAGGCCGGCTCTAGCACTGGGCTCATACTTCAACAAGTATTCACAGACCATTCAAGACAAATTCTAGCTGACAGATAAATATTAAGGCGGACAGCTCACAGGCATGAAAGCAAGTCTGTTAACACCAACCAAACATCCACCGTCTCCCATGAGAGTTGTCAAACTGATAGAAGGTGAAAACTGAGCTGTGCGTGGGCAACATCTAAAGAAGGCGTGAAGTACAGTGATCAAAACACAGGTGCAGGTGGAGTTTTGGCCTTGTACTGTTTTTGTCACTGTATGTGTGTATGGTGTAATCATGTCTGTGTTTGTCCCTGTTGTCAGTACATGTGCATATATGCCAGCTAACAATTGACTGAGATGTCAACCAGACTGAACAGCAAACGTAATACACAAGGAAAATTAGCAGGGCATGAAGGCTGAGGCAAGAAATAGTTGCAAACATTTAGTAACTGTTTGGTCTAGTGCTGCATCATTAAGTGACATCTCATCAAAATAGTCATGTTGGCCAGCATGCTCTGCCACACTGTGTGCATCATTCATTATTCAAAATGAATCGCTCATTTTCTGATCTTTATAGCAATGCAGCAGCTGCCAGCAGTATGTATGTTCATCTCTGTCTGTATATGTACATACTGGTGTTGAGTTCAGGGTCATCCAGGTTCTGGTGATGGTATGGAAACAAAACAAGACATAAGAATAATTCTATTGCCTCCAGTGTTTCAATTTGTGGCACACATTGCTGTTTTTATGAGTAAACTAGAAGAAGGTCTGTTTTTATTTCCTATTACCTGCTTTAATGCATATTCCAGGTGAACATTTTTACCAGAAGGCAGACAACGTAGGCTGCTCAACATGTAAGTTAAAGCATTTGCCCCCTTGTTTGTTGTGAGCTGCAGCTGCCTCACATCCCCCTTCAGTAGTCAAATCACGTTTCCAGTTGCAGACTCTCTTGGTTTACACCCACACATTAAAATCTGAGTGGAGCATATCTGTGTAGATAACACATTATAATACACATTATGCTTTGGGGCCAAGTCACCCCAGCATTTTAATGTAAGCATGGAAATTAGTCTCAGTGGAACTGCCACGATCAATAGATTCACTCACAAGGACAAAATTAGATTTTTTTTTAAAACATCAAGTTAAACTTTGGTGAACATTGACCCGTGATTTTGCGTCGTTGACCAACTCTATATGAAAAATGCAACTTTACTGTTCTGCTTTGATGAAGAATAAAGTGAAGGTGTTTATTGGCGAGTGAAAAGATGGTGCACTCTTTAGATAGATAATGTTCAATCCCTACTAACTATAAGGTCCAAATTTACTATGTCTCAAAACTGACAATATGTCTCTACTATAGCTTCAAGTTAATTGTGAAGTCAAAAATATATTTTTTAAATTATTATGTTATTTCTTTTTTCATAATATAATATCTGGGGCAAGAATAATTTAATAAATCAGACCCTCCCTTCAGCAAAAAGAAAAAATACATTACCCTCCCCCTTTTCTGACCCCACCTAATAATTTTCTCACAGTGTTGAATTAATGTGAACTTTTAAAATGTTAATGCAGTACAGCAGGTGAATCTCACCTCGTAGTTACTGTTTTTCAGTTTCTTTTTTCTGACCTTCTGCCATACCTTTTCTGCTAAGTGCTGTGTTACGTAAAGTATCTTACAGAAGCATGACTGAAAAAATGACCTAAAAGTACAAAACTGTTCCGCCAACAAATTTTTCTTTTCCAGTTGTCATGTCAGAGCAGCTTAGCTGGATGCTGTTGTGCACATCCAAAAGCACAGCAGAACGGCTACACAAGCAGAACGGGGTACTGATGATGGAGTAGTGAGATCCACTGGGATACTTACTGTCCCCGTTCATTACTCACCATATTTCAGCCTCCAGAACGTTTCATGGGTAAAAATTATATCCAACTAAAACTAGGGTCAGGTGAAATTCTTGAAATTGAATGTGGTCGTAGAAATGACCCAGCACCAGACGTTAGTGTGAACATGGATTGTTAGCTAGTGGTTTTCTCAACATTGGAGGCACAGTAATTAAATCATATTCACATTTGTAAAAAATATAAAAGTTATTTGCCCCATCAGGTATGATGTTAATAATAACTAAATTGGCTGGTGTCTGTATTATAACAGCAGCTTAAATATTACATTGCTCTTTTTTTCTCTCACTCCCTTGTCTCTCTGTCTGTCTTTAATAAACATGGATGATACTGTCACTGACACTGTGGCAGTACTTTTTTCAACTCTTCCTTCCAGGCTACTTATGGCCCCAACAACAATACACTGTTTTCTCAACAGTGTCAACAGAATTTTAAGCTCTGCACCACAAGAGTGGAAGTTTTTTTTGTACACAGGCTTGTAGCCTACCTTTTACTTTTTGTCAAAGAATTTTCTAACATTTGTTCATCATTTACTGATGAATCAGCTGGGAGAGTTTCATGCCCATCAGCCGTGGAAGTGCTCTAACTGTCAGATACCTAACATTGTCTATGGAGAAAGTGAATAGGACTTTTACTTCCAGAATCAGGGGTGCCCGAAATAACTCCATCCATCTCACTACTCCATTGCTGCAAGCTTATAATTGATTGACTCAAATAGAAATCATCATTTTTATGAACATTTTATTGACAGTTTAGGCAGATTATAGTAAACTATAAATCAAACTGAAGCTGTAAAGGACTAGGGAGACAAAAATAGAATCTTGACAAGTGCAGGTAACATCCCCCATCCCCAGTGGAAAGCTTTCTTGACACTTTTATGTATACTTTATGTTTTTAAAAATGTATTTATTTCTAAAATATCAACATGTTGCTGATGATTACTGTATGTTTAAGATGCGATAAAGGCAATGGAACCACTTTGTTGAGGTTAGGAGGGAATCGGCACCATGGCTAGAAAATAAAAAAAATCTAGCATTGTCTGTAGGTAGGAGAAAGGATGCAATGGCACTGCATTGGCATTAAACATTGGCATCAGACTGCAGAACGGTGAATGTCATTCTCAGGAGAATGAGTTGGATCCAAAGCAGTTTGTAAATTGTGGAAGTCCAAAGTGAGCCAAGGCTCAAAATCAAGGCACCACAGTACAGCAGCACTGCACAGTCACGTGCACCTCATGCATTAAGAAAATGAGTGGCCCGCTGATGCTGCCTCTGGCAGCGTACTCCCTCACAGGACACTGCTAATCTGTTTGGAATGGACGGCTCTTTCATAAACAAGCTCCTCAGTTCAGTGTGTAGTTTGTTTATGGTAATTTTAAAACACTCATTCTGGGACAGAAACATAGAATTCTAACTTGTTCAGATGATACAAAATCCATCTCTGGTTCCATCTATTCAATCTCACTTTTTCACCAAATACAAATCATTTTGCTGGTTGAACAAAGACTGTTCTATGTACCTACAACTACATGCAGTAATGTGTGTGTTTGGTGTCCCCTGGACATGTTCATTGCAAACAAAACCAAACTGTTAGATAGATAAAGCAAAGCATTGGATACATTGACATTTTGATGATGATGGCTCTAGATTAAAAGTCAAGGGATCACCAAAGTTATTGGGATTCATCTTCTGGGCACCATGGATATCTGTACCAAATTTTATGGCAATCCACCCAAAAGTTGTCAAGGTATTTCAGTAAAGTCAAAAATGTCAACCTAATGGTGGAGCGAGAAGAAAAGTCAGCAACTAATGAACTAATGTAACATGCAAATTTAGATATAAAAAGCCTCAATTAGAATTTTCTTGTTGTTTTTAAGTCTTGATGTATACATTGTAAAGATCTAAGCTTAGTTTCATCTTGTCTCTGTTTTTGAAAAGCTTGTGTTGTTCGTTCCTTATATGCTTGCGTTCAGTCTCCTTTGTGTTATATCCCTGAACCCCGCCAAACTAGACAGCAAAATGAACAAAAAAAAAAAAATCACAAAAAAATAATACAAATAAAAGTATGCAAACCCCAAGCACACAGGCTTTCCTGCACCAACTGTTAGCAAATCTCAATATGTTCACTTAAACGAAAAGAAAACAGTATCCCAATTAATTAAAAATGTATTAGTGTTCTTATCAGGGTGGGAAGCCGCCAGAAAATAGATTCACCACCCATTTTCAGTCACATCCCACAGAAAAGACAAGCGCTACACCAGTTAATCGTAAATCTACAGTGACAAGGAGGTAAATTTGAAAAATGGGTGCTCGACACTCGATAAGAGTTATATATTGTACACAGTTGAGGCCCTGGCAGCAGTCAGCAAGGGGGACATCAAAGTCCTGTTGTCTTTGTAGACCTACAACTTAATTTTAATTGTCTTTCTGTATGCATCAAAATGTCAAAATAAGACACTTTAAAGTTTGTTTACTTTGAGTTCTAATTTTCACAGTTATTTTCTCTGTGTGTCACCTTTTCCCCTCCAATCATTCTCGCCTTCAGTCCCAACTATCCACATTAGCTCTGCCAGGTTTTGGCTGCGTTTCAGATTTTTTTCTTTCCTCCCAAGCTGGGAGGAAGCTCACTGTGAAGCTGGGGTTTGCCTTGCTGTTTTTCTTCAGCTTTCCTTTTCAACTTTAATCAGTCATTAATGTCTAGGAGGCAGGGGACCCTCAGAAGTCAGCCAGCCTGTTCATTAAAGCCATTAACATTTTTCATCTGTGATTATCCCTTGGAAAAACAACAGCACTGCATCTGTGTCTGTGTGTGTGTGTGTGTGTGTGTCGGTGTGAGTGGGTAGTAGGTGGAGAGGGAATGCTGTAGGGAAGAACTGATGTAAAAGCTGTTACAGTTACACTGATTAATCAAATATCTACAAATTAACACCTCACACATCCATGCACGTTTTCTCTCCTCGCCCACAGCTCCACAGTTACACAGTAGCTCTAGTAAGAAGTCTGCTGTCATAACTGATGTCTAGCAGCATCTCCTCTCTCTTTCTTCTTTTTTTCCATTCGCTCTCGCTCCATTCTCCTCTCTCGTTAATCTTCACCGCTCACTTTCTTCGCCGCCTTTTATGTTGTATAAACAGCGAGGCAGCGCAGTGTGAAGAAAATGATTTGTGCAAAACTTTCCATTCTGAATTTGATCAAAGTTGGCACTCAAAATGTAAAATGAAATTTCATCAAGTGTTTTCGAGTGTTTCTCGATGGAACTTTTGAATTGCTTAGAAAATGACTGGGAAGTCAATATGTCTGCTAAATTAATTTAATGAAAGGAGGACTGCATTACATTGGTTGCAAAAAGGTTTTGAAAAGTACAAAAAGTGGCCCACTCCATTTGTTTTGCTGCAGCCCTAATTTTCTCTCATAGGTGTCTTTGTATTTATCTGCAAATATTGCGGATTATTTCTTGAAAGCAACCAGTGTGTCGAATCATGGAAATCCATTAGAAAATGTTGAGCAGACACCTAGTAAGAGAGAGGGATGACGGACAGGGTACAAAAAGAGTAGTGGAGGAAAACAAGTAGGACAAGAGGACACCGTCACCGGTGAACTGGGTGACATTAGGATGAATCACAGTTTGTTTTGATATGACAATATTGATCCCCACTGAGTTCATTAAAAAGAGAGACAGAAAAAGTTATGAGAGCGATGATATACAGTTACATATATATACAGTTTTTGGTTTTATTTATATAGACTCAAACACAGGACATCATTTCTAAATGAGCCACCAGGACAAACACGTATTTTCTTTTCTTGTGTAAAATGAAGCTATGCACACTTGTGACTAGAGCTGAAATGATTCATTGATTGGTGAGTGAACAGAAAATTATTATTTTAACTATTTTGATAATCGGTTAATCGAGTAATTTTTCAAGCAAAAATGCCAATTGTTACCTAGTTCCAGCTTCTCAATAGTGAATCATTTCTGCTTTGTTTTATCTTACATAATATTTTCCTAAGTATGTTGGGGCTTTGGACTATAAGTTGGACGAAACAAGCTATTTGAATATGTCACTTTAGGCTGGGGGAAATTGTGATTGTGGCATATTTTACTTTTGTGCCTTGCCCAAAAACACTTTGACACGTGGACAGGATGAGCTGGGGATCGAACCCGCAGACTCTGTGATTAGCAGACGACCCGCTCTTCCTCCTGAGCCACAGCCTATCCTGTATTACACAAGAAAAAAGCAGCATTTTGTGGAAAACCCCCATTGGTGGGGGGCCAAACCCCCAGGTTGGGATCCACTGATATAGAAGGTCATTGTTAAAAAAAATTGTTAAAAAAAATTCTTAGGATGTGATGTTTTACCTGACCTTCACCAGTGTTTTTCGCTCTACAGTCTAACCAGTGTTTACAGCCATCTGCCTTTCCTCACAGGTAAACGCATTTCTGTCCTTTGTGATACCCATGGTGGCCATATCTGCACTGAACGGGGTCATAGCCAATCAGCTACTGCGAATGTTCCGCGAGGCAGAGCAAGACAACCGTGTCTGCATCATTGGGGGAAATCCCACCATCCTGAATGTCACCGTGGAGCCCAACCGTGCTCAGTCGTTTCGCCATGGAGTTCTTGTTCTCCGTAAGTGAACACACACACACACACACACACACACACACACAGAAGGAGTGTGTTTCCAACATAGCCCATATCCTATCCTTCTAGTATACAGAAAGACAGTTTTAACGACCAGATCGTCTACAGTATGTTGCCTTTGTGCCCTAGCGGTCCAGCCATTCCTGTCACATGTTTGCATTTTCTCTACCTGAAACCTTCCTGATTTTGAATATCTGATGCCAGTGTTCTGTGTGTCTGCCAGTTGTCTGATTGCCTGCCTGTTGCTAACTATAAAGCCCAGCTCACACCAGAAAGTTGCACAGCTAAGTTCATCTGAGCATCAGCACAAAATAGGTGGTGCTAGAAGCCTGGTGGCGTAGCAGCGGTGGAATGTAACTAAGTACATTTACTCAAGTACTGTACTTAAGTACAAATTCAAGGTACTTGTACTTTACTTGAGTATTTATATTTTATGCAACTTTATACTTCTACTCCGCTACATCTCAGAGGCAAATATTGTACACTTGTCTGACAGCTTTAGTTACTTTTCAGATTAAGATTTTTCATACCCTTCCTGTCCATTGAAAACCATGTATCTCCAAATGTGGTGATTTTGAATGTTTGTGATAAACTGAAGGATGAAGTGTTTCCTTTATGGATTGAGAAAATTCTCCTCCCTCTGAAGTTAAATCAACTCTTTAACCCCCCCCTCGGATCAGCTGGAAAACGCATCGTCACGAAGCTGAAAACAGGCTGTTTTTCTCATGAAAAGTTGACTTTTTAGAGATATGTGGTTCTCACAGGACAGCGACGCTACAAACATATGATGATCTTATAGACCATGATGCATTGCTGTAGATTAAACTACCCAAGAGTATATAAAGCAGTTAAAATGAGCTCAACCTTAAACATCTGCAGCAGTAAAATGCAACACACACATGAATGCAGCAGGAATATGAATGCAGAAACATCAGATATAATAAAACACTGACAGGGAGAAGTTTACTGCACAGTGAATACTTTTACTTTACTTTAAGTACATTTTGCTGATAATACTTGCATACTTTTACTTAAGTAAGGTTTTGAATGGAGGACTTTTACTTGTAGTGTAGTATTTTCGTAGTGTCGGATCCGAATACTTCTTCCACCACTGTGACGTAGTGACTACTCACAGGGCTAGTTGAACGACTGTAGCTGGCAAGCTAACTGCTAACACACCAGCCAGCCAGTACATGCTAGCTTTAGTCAGTAACAATAGGCTCGTTCACGATGAGCCAGGCCTGCACAGAATCGATCACCGGTGATCGCTGCACAATGCATGCGATTAGTGTCAGACTTGATCCCGACTTGCTCTGACGTCATGCACACGTGGGCAACGATAACCTCACGAAATTGAGGCGGCCACAGTTTTTAGAGCCACAGCTGCTCTCCACCAACTGCAAGACCCAGGGGATGATGGGAAACGCCAGGCTGTCGCCTGATCAAAGAGCTGATTGGATCTTAGTTTTGACCACAAATGTTTTGTAGAAAATCCAAATTTTCTGTGTAATTGTAATGATTACGCATGTTGTGCAATGAAGGTTTAATCTGTTAACAAACATATCTTGTGTGGTTGTTAAGAATAATCATAATAATAATAATATTAATAATAATAAAGGTTATTTATATAGCACTTATCAAAACAAGCAATTACAAATTGCTTTACAAGGCAGACATAAAAAGAACAAAGGATAGAATACAATGTCACATACACACATTTCCCCATATATGAAATTACTAACAAATATAAATAAAGCAATAAATAAAGATTATAAGAAAGTCTAATTACAACTTGATGACAACGTTTGTCAGCCAGAGAAGGGAATATGTTTAGTCCAAGAATTCCACAGGTTAAAACTATTGTGAAGCGACAGAAAACATATTAAAAGAATAACAAATGTTTGGAACTAAGTCTAATTATGTCACTGAAGGAAACTTATAGTCATAGCTGTTGCTTTTCCTCCCTGTGTGTAGCCTATGTATGTAGCTGTGAGAATGATTGGACTGTTGATTCAGTAGTTCAGTTTCTTAACTTTAGGGTTGTATGATTTTTAAATGACAGTGCCTTTACATAAATGGTCCATGTATGCTATACTTATTCAATAAATATGACTTCCAAGGGCTAACATCTGCCCAGTCTTTTTCTGATTCTCTACTCAATTATAACAGTGGCATCGAAAACAAATAAAAAGTTCTGACAAACTTAGACCACTGTGAAAAGTAGATTTATTGTTATTGTTTAGTGTCCAGCTTCATGGAAAAGTAGGGGGGTCTCTTCTGCTTCATCTTCATCAGCGACGGAGAAGACATATGCGATTTCTTCAGCCAGAGCTATGCGAATGTGATCTGCAAACTACAGGTAGCCTACAGAGGGATCTAACAGGATGTAAATATTTCTGTGACTTCCTGTATATTCTTTGAAGGCTGATAGAAACTGTCCGACTTGACTGCAGCTTTTTGTCACTGCCCCCTGCTGCTGCCGCCTGATCTCGTCCACTTTCCAGGCGAGGCGCAGTTCATCTTAAAAGAGCATGATTTTTGTAGATTTACTGTAAAAAAATAATACAACTTTAGAATCAACACAATTATCACAGCAAGTGAAGTAAAACACAGCAATATTTCATATGTTATCAGCTTAATGGAGGCTTCAACTTAATATTTTGGAAGGATAATGAAGCACAAATTGGTTTACGATTACTGATGCGAAAGATTTGCAAAGATTTACTTTGGCCCTGCAAGCACCATTGAAATGAACTGATTTCACCACGAAATTCTGATGGTTTGGTGTGACCAGACCTTCAGCCTAACACCTACCAGTAAAAAGCCTTTTAACTTGTCCTCAACCTTTTGTGTCTGCTCTTGAATCCACCGTGCAGCAGGAGAACACGCTCAGTCAGCATTCATTCATAAACACATTCACACATGCGCGCACTTTAGAGATAAAGACATTCATATATTAACTTGCTTGCTCCATCAAACTGTCAGTGATCTGCACTTCACTCACTCCAACTGAGTAAAAGCTCCAAAACCAATGTATCCATCACTGTTATCTAGTCAGTGATGTAGTGGTAAATCAAATGTGGATAAACTATGAGCTGCAGCTGATGATCATCATAAGCCCAAACAACCAGCACTATCATTCAACATGCTGATTTATTTTTCAATCATGTCATTTTTTATTTGTGTGTTTGCCCAAAACAACACACAAATATGTCTACCAACCTCCCTCCACAATTTTGACTTAATTTATACTGCTACTACAATTACATTTGAGATATCACTTTTGTCTGGAATTATATTATATTCATAATTACTAAATGCTAAGCCATAATCACGACAACCCCTTGGCGTACGGCATAACTTAAAGACTTAATGTCATTTAATAAGTGATACCAGGAGATCCACAGATATTTAAAACATTTAAGAGTAGAGTTACTCCAAAGAAGGACGGAGGCATATTTGCAGTTTCAAGCTTTTGGATTTACTTAAAATAAATACCAGGTGTTCCAGCTGATTCCTCAGGTGCACTGATTAGGCTGATGATGTCACAGGCCACACTGCTTGTCAGATAGAGCAGCTTATATCAACACCACATTTGCAACAACATCATGTAAATAACTTAATTTCTTTGGAAGCTTTAAGACTACCGTTCGGAGGAGGTTTACAGTATATCTGCTGATGGTAAATGCTTCTTTAAGAAGTAGGATGTCCCAACTTTGGTCAATTATTTCTGTGTTTTTGTATATTGTCTATAGATTGATGTATTTTTAGCCATGCTAACGGCATGACTCTAGGGATGGAAATTTCCGTCTGTCTTTCGATCTGTCAGTCCATCCCTTTGGTCCAGACTAAAATATCTCAACAACATTCATGGTTCCCAGACAATCTATCCTAATCACCTCGATGATCCTCTGACTTTTCCTCTAGCGCCACCCTAAGGTTGACATTTGTGGCTTTGAGTGTAATGTCTCAACAGCTGTTGGATGTATTGCCATGACATTTGTACATGGATATACACACATTCATGTTTCCCCTCGGGATGAATTGGAATAACTTTGGTGATTGATTTGACTTTTAATCTAGCACCAACATCAGGTCAAAATTCATATCAGCCTCAACCGTGCATGTTAGCATTGTTATTGTTAGCATGTTAGCATGCTGAAATTACACTTCACTTGGATTTTTCAGTTTCTAATTAGATTTGATTTCCAGTTATGTTCATTTTCAATTTTAATTCAGTGTTACTCACCAAAGCACTTTGGGTGTATCCAAACAAACGTGTTGAACACATTTATTTCCTCATAAAACAATTGCAGAGCCATTTTTTAGTTTGCTAGCTGGCAGTCTTCTTCCTTTCCTTTGATGACATGCTTCTTTGCACACTACCGCCACCACCTGTCAATCAGTGGAATAGCATGACACTGTTGGCAGGAATGTGTATAACGTCGCCTGTGTGATTTAATCTCTCCTGATAGGCATACAAATTGGCACTCAAAGTTAGATCTCTGTTGTGTAACTGGCTTATAATGCAGTGATAAGTGCCCCTTTCAAAGTTGTACCCGATTAGTTTCCTGCAATGCCTAAGATGGGACCTAGCCCCAAAATAGCAAGTTCTTCTTACAGTAGTTTCTCAGATTAGCCCGTGGCGACAGGACCATAGAGGTGTACATTTTGCATCGTTTTCTGCAGTATGTATTCTAAAAACAATTCAGTGGGGCTAGAAAGGTTTCCTTACAACCTGGCATTTGTTGCTTTGAATTCTGGGGATAACAGCAGGGTTTTTTTAAGAAGCTGCTAGAGTCCAGAGCCACAAAATACAGCTGTAGCCATTACCCCCATGGCGTGGCTTTGACTATTCAAACACATTGTGACTGAGAGGTAATACATGTTTATGTACCACAGCGAGTACCACAACTTATAATAATAATAATAATAATTATTATTATTATTATTATTATTATTATTATTATTATTATAATATGCTAATTATGAAATGTATTCCAAATATGAAAATATGTATATACAGATGTGAGGCTCATCTCCACAAAACATCACAGGCATTACCAATTTCTCCAAGAGACTTTGTTCTAACTTCCCAAACCTTCTCCCCTCTCTGTCCTCTGTGGCTGATTCCAGCCAAACTAAACTTTAGCTATAATCCTTAATTTAAACTTCTATAATGTTACCCATGGTTTTAATGACATTATAGATTGCCTGTAGATATTTGCTTCCTGGTTAGGTGTTTTCAAGGCTGTAGCCAGGAAGTAGTTGATTTATTTAAAGTCTCTGTCTTCATTAAATTTGAGCCTACGGCAGTGGAGCCAAATAGTCCAATAGATTGCTGACTCTGCAACCTGAAATAGTGTTTTTTCTAAGTTTCAGGCTGTTTCTCTTACACAGCAGGTAACCTGGACTAATTTACCTTTGCAGAGACTGCAGTTGAATTACAGATGCTGAGAAAGATACAATCCAAAACAGACAATACATGAGGGATTTGACTCATAAATTCATATATTTAGGCACTTACTTCGAAAATGCATGCTGTTCTGCCAGCATTACATACTTTTATCCCTTGGAGGCTTGTAGAAGTTACAGGTTCAGTGCTTTGCCAAAGAGCACTTTGTCATTGTTTTCACAGAGTAAGACAGTGATGCAGATTTTACACCTGGGATATTCACAGCTGTTCTGGAGAGCTGATGTTAAAATGTATTGATTGTCATCACAGCAGAGCTTTCATACAAGTGCCAAACTAGCTATTTTAACCTAAGTTGAATTTTGTGAGCCAATTCCTCCAGAAGTAATTTAAGTCCAATTTTGCCAAGAAAAAAATAATGCAGTGATAAGTGACAGTTGTAATGAAATTGTATTGACAGAGGTGTATTGACAGAAGAAACAAGGAGGACTGAGCACAGGTTGAAAAGACAATAAAACCCTCTGCAGGACAGTTTGACCTGCAGTCCTCTGATGCTGTGTACTGCCTTGTCATCCAATCACAACAGTATGGATAACAATGCAGAAGCAGATACAGAGAAGAGAAAGAGAAGGGAAAAAGAAGAGAGATGCACCTGAATAAATCTTGTTAAAGAAACACAACACAGCTTTTGAATGAACCACTCATTTGTGCCATTCTCAACTCAAACTGTTCACTGCCTTGATGAAAAGAGTTGCTATTTGTAAATCTTTCGAAACATAATTTGATTTTCTCTGTAATACATGTTTTGTGCTATTGTTGATGTGTTATTGATTTTTGTGTAAATTTAGGTTCTGTTTAAATGAGGAATGATGTGATGCATATGGGCATCTGCTCGGGATGTAAACGAATACTAATACATTCTTCAGATATGAACAAATAAAAACAGCATGTGATTTTTTTGTCAGCTGATTTTATTTTGAAACGTTCTCCTCTCCTCGTGTGTCTTGTTGTTTTACTTCCTGTCTTTGTTTGCTTTTCCCTCCAGTCTTGATTGTTTGCCCCGCCCTAATTGGTTGCACCTGTGTCTCGTTGTCTCCTCTACCTGAGTGTTTTTAGTTTTTTCACACCATGTCTTCTCAGTCATAACGCAGATATCATAAACACGCTGCCATAATTAGCTGAGCTCACTCTGCATAGTGGTGGCAGGATCTCTAATATCCACAAATCCTCTTGGAAATCATATAAAAGAAGTTCTCTTCAGATCATGTCTCATAATCATCAGATTCAGAAGTTTTCTTCAGTATCAAAGTAATCAAGGTGATTGTTGTCTGTACAGTATAAACATGAACTGTTAGTAGCTGAGAGAGCGTGACTCTCATGGTGCAGAACATGTAAACAAATAGGCTAAAGGGGAAAAAAGTTTTTAGTTAAATATTCAGACATTCAGTGAGGTTCATCCTCAGTAACGTTTCATCGGTTTTTATCAGATTTGTTGTGCAGTGCAGGAAAAGCTTGATTTATATTAACTACATAAGCTATTTTTACCTCATGATCCCATATGGCCTGGCACCTTGTGCAACTTAACAGCAGATGGAAACTGATGAGCAAAAGTTAGGGTCCATCTCAAAAGTGCATGCAAAATGGCCAAGAACGCTTTTCAGACTCTTGTTAATAGCTTTCCCATATTTTTTCATACACACATAAAACCGACTTTATTTTCATCTGGAAATCCTCCAGTTGTATGCACAACCACCCCCTTTTTTGTCTTTTTTTTTTTTTTTTTTTTTTTAATTATGCTATATGATCCAGTGTGCATTATGGCCCGCTAATTTTTTTTTTCCTTTCAGCTTTTTTGTTTTTTATCATAGACACTTCAGACCAACTTCACTGTCATCTGGGCCTCTGTAATCTTTCTTTAATTTTCCCTCTGTTAAGATCTCCCGTTCTATTTCTGCTAATCATTTTTAGCTGTTACATTAACAGTTTTATTCAGACTGTCATGGTTGTGGGTTTGTGTTCAGCTATTTCATTTTGTAATGCTCTTTTCCCCTCATGTGTCTGGTAGTGTTGTCTTTGTTTTCTTTTCCCACCAGTCTTGATTGTTTGCTCCACCCTGATTAGTTTCACCTGTGTCTCGTTATCACCCTTCACCTGAGTGTATTTAGTCTGTGTGCTTCCCTTGTGTCTTTGTCAGATCATCTTTGTCAGTTGTTGTCAAGTGTTCTAGCTGGATCTGAGTGAGTGATGCGGTGTAGAGAGGAATCAGCTCAGGATGAACTGCAGGAAAGGAGACCAGGTGTTAAGGAATCCTTTAGGTTTAATGTGAGACTTTCTAGGTTTGTGTGGTCTGTTAACAGATTGAGCTAATGGTTTATTGATAATTTCGTTCTGTCCTTCCAGTTTAATAATATTTTGTATATTATGTTGGTGGCTAAACCTAAACACATACTTCAAGGAGTATAAATGGCTGTAGAAAACAATTTAACATAAATTAAGTAATGTAGATTTCCAACAGCTTATGCTATAGACCCCACTTAAATGCAAATACTGATTTTTGTGACAAACATATCAATTTTACTCATTTATGTGGCTTTTCACTTTAAATGCATTGACATACAATTCAAATCATTTCCCTGTTGTGCTTTGGCAATTTGTGCACATTGTCACTGGGTTGTTGTGCATGATTGGATGGTGTCACATGATTTCTCTCTTTTCAATCACTTCAAGATATTTTCGCTATTTGTTTCTTCATTGCAAATCTACATTTATGGTATTTGTTCAAGCCTGATTCTTAAACATTCACATTATCTTCTGAACATGGTGCATCATTTGCAAATAATGCTTTTCACTTTCTGCATCATTTGTTTTGTTTGGTGTGTGTGGGTTTTTTTTGGGGGGGGGGGGGGTTGTATATTGCTTATCTGTGTATTTGGCTTCTGATGCTGTCTTTCTCCCTTGTGTCCAGGATCGGTGGTCATAGCCTTTGTGGTCTGCTGGCTGCCCTATCACGCTCGCCGCCTCATGTTTTGCTACGTCTCTTACTGGTCCGAGTGAGTAGCAATTCTTCTCAGCCTCTTATACAAAAGAACCTCCAGTAGTTTGTCTGCTCACTTGATCTATACAGAAACACACCAATGCTGCATATTCCGTACACACACATAGACCTTCACATGCATGATAATTTACTTATACACACCCGCACACACAAATATTGGCTATAGCCATCATTTAGAGGGTCATCAGTTAAATGCGTCTGACAGAGGAGCAGGACAGATACATCTTCCTGATTAGATTGCCTTCTCTCTCTCTCTCTCTCTCTCTCTTTTTTTTTTTTCTTCCCCAACGATTAGCCCTTCCAAACTATTGTTTCCCTAATTAAATCAGACACCATTTCAGTAAATGAATGTAAGGCTGGGAAAGCCTCTTTCTTTTACTCTATATGACGGCTGGACAAACTAAACTAAATGTGGGAACAGAAATTCATACATCTTCTTCAAACATGGTTAGTGTAAACACACTGCCTATTCAATCAAACACTCAAACCACAATGTCAACGTGAAATATAAATTCATTTGATTATATTGCTGGTGTCTGATTTTACTTGTGTACTTATTTGGTCAAAATTTGTAAACATAACTTCTAGTTCAGATTTTTGAACATTCATGCAGCTCTGTTCAGAATGTCTAACTTTCAGACAATGAAGAAGACCCACTTCAGTGCACGTGTCTCATAAGATTGTCATGTTTATTTCTAGGGTTTCCTCGGTTCCCCTCCATTGCTGCCTGAGGTGCAACACTGAACTTAATTCAATTTTATTTATATAGCGCCAATTCATAACAGAAGTTATCTCATTGAACTTTTCCTATAGAGCAGGTCTAGACTGTACTCTTTATTATTTACAGAGACCCAACAAATCCCACCATGAGCAATCATTTGGCGACAGTGGCAAGGAAAAACGTCCTTTTTAAGAGGCAGAAACCTTGGACAGAACCAGACTCAATGGTGGGTGGCCATCCGATAAACATAGCTTATCTGCCTGCTACTGTAGATTAAAGGCAATTAAACTGTTATTACTCATTTGTTAGTTACATTACTTATTCATAAGAAATTGGTATGATTATTGCATCACATCACTAAGCAACTAGTTGCCAATCGAACACTGGCTGTAAAAATGTGGGCAGCCGTTCTAATAAATGGATTATGCTAATGGTGCGTCTTCTGCATCATGCCTGCAGTGGAGGCATTGAGAGGCAGGCACTGTTATTATTCTCTCAGTAGGTTTTTTTTTTTTTATTATTATTTTATATTTTTTTGCTACAGGCACCCAAGAAACCACAGGGTGCAGCATCAGCATGGCTGTTTTTTTTTTATTTATTTTTTTTATATGGCAGGAGAGTTGACTCATGCCATTTTTAAAAGGACATTCTTCACTTCTGCTACATATCAGATGTGAAAAGGTGTTATTTTGGAAATATTTCTCTTTTACATGGTAAAAGGCATCAATTAAAATAAGGTCGCTCAGTCAAAGTCAGTTGGAAAGGATAGCCAGAAAATTAGATCTTTTTATCTCTTCTGCTCGCCTGTTGAGATCCTTAGCTATCAATTTTGTTAGACACTTATGGAGACAGTGAAGAAGTGGATGGAGTGTGTGACTAAAACAGCGGCTTGTTAGCCTGCACTTTTATCTTCATTATTTTTTCAACAATGAGACTTTACACTGGACACTAGGGATGCAAATTTCAAGCAATTTCTTTTGTTTTTTTTAATAATGCAGGTTTTAAACTACTGGTATGGCTCAATCTCTGCAAATTCAAAGTATGTAAATTAGGTATCTGAGCAAAAACGCTGTATATAAATTGCGACAAAATAATGCCTTTTATTTGAATTTGCAGTGCTCATCTCCCTTTTGTTGCTTAACACATGGCCAGACAGGCTAGCTGACATCAGGCTCATCCCTATGTTCAAAAGAACGAAGGGAGACGGACATTTCAAATGCAGTTTGACTTTAGACATTGATATCTCCACATTCAAACTGTCTTGCCTGAAAATTTGAGGGCATAGGTTTCAAGGAGTATAACATGAGTAGGCTATAAGCTGTAGGTGGGTGACGTCAACATATATACAGAGGGAAACATACATTAAACATTTGCGCTAGGGGTGAAAAACACTGCTGAGGACGTAAAACCCTTGGAGAGGTCTCCCTAATGTGTCACTAAGAGGATACTGAGCTGGGGAACATAGGACCCTGCGTGCATAGAACCCTGGATAGACAGATATGCTTCTGCTGACATGCCAGTCTTGCAGCAGTAAATTGGATTTAAACCCAAAGAAGGGGAATGTATTGCTTAGAAAATTCATGGCTTTTGTTTTAATGTTGTTGGGAAGCACTGCTAAAATGTCCAAAGTTAGCACAGTAACTGCAGCAGTGCTCTCTGCTGTCTGACACACAGCTCCCCAGCCTGCGGGGAGTTAGCAGCTGTTAGCTTACTCTGTTGAAGCCAGTTCAAACTGGTAGTTTGGCATTAGCATTTGCCTCTAGATACCTTGCTAAATCGGGCAGCCCACAACTTGGTGAGATTTCCACACTGCTTAGAGCCCAACACACATCACTGCACTGTAAGACATTTCAGGTTGGTTGAACTTGGAAAAGTTCACCTGCTACCTTTTTTTAAAAATGCAAGTTAACTACACTGGTCTAGTTGTCTCAACATTAAGTTGTCAAGGTTGATTACCTTTTTTAATCACTTGTTTCAACTTACTACTGAGTTTAAAACCATTATTTTACATTGTCAATGCAAGAAACTTTCCTAGTTAAACAAACACATTTCTGCATTATTGTAACTGTTTTATACAATTTGCCATTAAGCTGAGGCTTTAAATTCCAAATTTGGGGGTTGTAGACAGACACAGAAGGTGGGGTTGTACAATGAGGTAAATAGATAATGACAGGCTCATAAAATCTCTATATGAACAATGTTGTACATTGTAAACACCCAAAATACGTGTGTTAATCGAACTCATACTTTCAAAACTGGGAATGAGAGAATAAGAGGGAGAAAGAGATATGGTAGAGTAGGGTTGTGCAGAGGCAAAATGTGGGATAGCAAGAGCTTTGTCAAACCATACAATAAACTTCCATGTCTAAAAGAGTCTTTTAACACAATTGTAAAGAGAAATTGTTTGTTTTTCATTATATGTGAAAGTTAGTGCCTCAAAAGGTTTGCACATTTGAACTATACCAAACCTTCAGTTCGGAGCAGTATGTAAGGCTCATTTTTCATCCATACTTGACTTGCTTTGTCCATACCTGACCTGCCCTGTACAAACTATACTGCTGCAAACATGAACAATGTGTGAAGGACAAAGCCATTCCCAAATAACAGCTTCCTCCTAGTAGGGGCTTGAGATGATGTGCAGTCATTTGTTTACAGGTGATTATCTAAGCAGTTTATTTCTGAGCCCATGGATTCTTGCTGAGCATTGGTCTGGTTTAATGTTCATGATGACTCTCTGAAAGAACTCAAGGAGTACTTCATATTACGGTGGTACTCAAGGTTAAGACAGTAGATTTCTCCCCTTAACATGGCAAAGCCTATGGGCACATCTTTGACGTCATGTGGAATGATCTTCTCCTCTTCTACCGCATCCACATTAAAGACTTCCAAAGGAAATGCTTCATGCAGAGGGCCTTCGTGTCCAACCAGCATTCCTTTCATTCACACTGAGGGTTTTTCAATGAGCCTGAAGACATATAAAGACATATACATTTAACTGACATCTAAAACATCAGAATCAGAAATACTTTATTGATCCCCAAAGGGAAACTCTTTCATTACATCATATTAAAATCGTATTTGTGACATTTTTAAGACTTTTTGGACCTAAAATTCTGATTATTGCATTTTAGACTTTTTAAGGCCTGTGGGAAAACCTGTCAATGGCAGGTGTATGGTGTTTGCAAAACATAGGATATAGTTTTTACAGTAATGATATTTACACTTTCTGAAAAAAATGGGTGTTGCTTTAGGTATGCAAATACCGCTAATAACATGAAAAATGTTATCTTTAGTCACATTTCAACTTTAAAAAAGTGAGTAGTATGAAATGTGTAATAGTGTCTTATGTCACACATCCTGATTATGTCTGAGGAATCCTCTGAAAGGTAGCGCAGAAGACCAAGTAGGGCAGCTGTTGTTCTGTTTAGGTTTTATGTCCCACAAAAACAGACAGCAGGCGAATGTGATACCTAAGCTAGAATCCTAATTTTAGTACAGGAAAGTTACATACCTCTTGACGACAATGCAGAACAAGAAGTGTCTATATTTTACTTGGAATTCCAATATATCACTTACCTGCAGTGTATAACTACTAGATTATGTCCATGCTTCAGCCGTGCCATGGTTCAACGAAAAGTCCCACTCCCGCCTTTTTTTCATACTATTTTTTTTTTTGTCAGCTGATAACTTGCAAACCCAAATTCAATCCACACGTACAGATCTGACAAGTCTCAAATAGTCAACACAATGAATTATTCTAAGTTTGAATCTCAAACTCACAGCTGAGTTAAAAACCCAAAACTTGTTAGAGCCCTTTGTGTTAAAGAGAAGAAGTGGACATACCCAAACGGGGCTGTAACGTTTTACAGTGTGTAGTTAAGCGTGTCAAACATTAGAAAATGCAGATTTCTTCAAATAGTAACTTTCTGTTCCAACTGAAAAATGGGTCTGAAACTCCTCCTGTGTAGACAAGCCGTTATGTTTCAGTAGTCATCGACAAGTACCACCTGCTTTCACAGTCAGGGCAGTTAGCTGTCAGCACTGCCACAGTGAGCACAGTGAGGCGCGATGGTTTTTCAGCCCAGTGAAGCCTTATTGATTCCCTGTGTACGGTGTCTACAAGTGATCAGTACACACCTGTAACTCCCATTTTATGCAATAGACAGAGGCACCACCAAGTACTTCACAACAACAACAGTTAACACTACACATCCTCGTCTTCTATGTTAATATTTTTTGTCGTTTAAAATATTAATGGCAATTTACTCATAATTGATTCATTAGTCTATACACACTCAGAGTGTATGTATAGACTGGCTCAAATAAAAATTGCAGGCGTGTTTGTGAGTGACAGATACGGGGCTCCATTTTCCTAAATCAGTGGTATATGAGCAAATCACAAAAAAAAGCATTTCATGGGAGGTTCAGTGCATGTTCCCTGAATATTGCTGATTTCGTGCCAAGAAGCACAAAGTGTGCGGATGGATGTGGATTGGTATTAAGGGGTATCTGTTAATGTTGTAGGGGCTGGTAGCCGTCACAACAAATATTTTGCTTTTCTTTCCTGGTAATAGCAGTCCTCTCTGAAATTCATGACAGCGAGATTGGTCCTGAATGAATCTGCCACAAGAAGAAACTGACTGACTGTGCAAGAAGCAGAGTCACATTTCAAAATGCTGCACCTGTGTTCCACGGTTTGCCCAACGTCGTATGTAATTATAATGAAAAGTCTGCTTCTTTAGGGATTCCTGTCAAAGTCAAGATTTTACTCAAGTAAAGACTACGTAATGGAGAATGACGCATGAGCTACAGAGCCCACAGAATTACCGGAGTGTGTGTGTGTATAATGTATAATACTATCCCTGTTGTCCCTTCAGTCTATCCTCATTTGTCTTTAATGGTGTCTTTGTCTGCAGACAGACACATCATTGACCTTCTGCACACTTCAGGCGACTCTTGTCCATTGCAAGTGCAGAACAGATCATACACCAGATTCTAGTAACTGAGAAGATGCTCAGGAGTATCTACACTATGTGTTAGAACATATTGCTGTATTATGACTTATGACCTTTTGCTTGACTTTTTTTTAATTTTTTTTTTATTGTCAGTATTTGCATGTGTGAAGTTATCTTATCCTCTTGCTTCTGTGTCCTGGTCAAATTATCCATAAAGAGATTTCCTTACTAGCTCTGTACCCCTCCCGTCTCCTGTCCCATCTTATTTAATCTTTATATCCTTAATGTCCCTCTCCTCTCATGCTGTGTAGCATAATCTCCCTCTTCCTTCTCCTCTCCATCAGCAATCAGAGGGACAGAGTCAGATCCATCAGTTTTAAAATATAGATTTAAACCTCACTTGTGTATTGCAGAGCACACAATACCATTTTAAAAATTGGATAGAATAACCTCCTTAAAGATAAAAGGATTAAAATTTTTATAAGACATTCAAATTATTGGATTGCCAATAAAATAAATATGCTCCATTTTTACTAAGGATTTAATTCCAGCTGCAGTATTGCTCTCTTTATCCATGTCCATGCAGAGAAAAATCTGATATTGTACCCTTTTCAGACAGCTGAAGATAAGATCTGTTCCACATGGACTTCAAACGCCAGTCTTACGCTTCAGTATGTGTCTATTTAATTCTAGCATAGAAAATGTTTCTTCTTCCCTTCCTCTTACTGTGGCTTTGACAGCATTAATAAAGCCAGAGGCTGGTGGGAAGCCCACACTACAAACTTGGAGACGCTCCCTCAGTAGTTGATCTGTTAATGACATTGGAAGCATTCCTGGTAGTGGACCAGCAAGGCCTAAAATGAGCAGTGACATCTAAAGAGAAGATTATTGGGTTAGTGTAATACATGCTCACCAGCCATTAGTACTCACCAGGCATCACTCTCTCTGGTTGGCTGAACAAATCTTCTTAGCCTGTCAATTCTCAACATAAAAATTCTAGTCTCTGCCCAGTGGAATAAAGTAAGAAATGATTTCCACTCATTATACAATATGTTCTTTACAGTTTAAACAAGGCCAGCCTTAGCCTTTAAGGGACCTTAGCTGAGATTTTTGCTTCAGAGTCCCCCATCTATATCTTAACCAGCTTTAAAGTATTGCCCTGTTTTACGTCAAACTGGAAGTGCCGTGTGTGTGCGCGTGCATAGGACGGCTTTGCTACCAAAGACTTGAAATTACATAAGGCTACAGTGACATGAGGAAAATAAGGTCCAAGATGAGAAGTCACCGAATAATCCTTTTTAAAGTAGATTCAATAAAACCGTGACCACAGGATCAGTATTTATTAGACACAAAATACATTTTTAAATTGAAACAAACACTGCACAGAGAAATTCATCTGCACAACTTTGCGAAAATTATGTCAGTAGAGGCTCGTTGGCGTAGTGACTATATACCACATATCCATTATTTGGTTTCTTCTTGACAGAATAACCAATGAGAGAACTTTTTGTGGTCTTTCTATTTACTTATAAAGTCCTTACGTTGGTACAGACAGCACCTGCTTCCCTTAGCTGGCGGCCATAGTCTGACAATGGCTCTCTGTCTTCTGCTTTCTCACAGGGACTTGTATGACTTCTACCACTATTTCTACATGCTGACCAACGTCTTGTTCTACGTCAGCTCGGCCATCAATCCAATCCTCTACAACCTGGTGTCAGCCACCTACCGCCAGATCTTCTTCTCCACGCTGCGTTACTTCTGCCTGCCCTGCCGCCATACACCCAGGAGGCACCCCCACCGCCTGAATCGCCACTCAATCAGCATCTCCAGCAACCACACCCTCTCTACCAACATCATCAAAGAGACTGCGTACTGATATGGCTGCAATGGAATACGCTTCGTCATTATATAACCCCATCCACTGCCACCTTGTGATTACTTCCAGCTTCATCAATGAAATCTAGTACTGGTTCAGAGACTGTTGGCAAAGGCTGATCCAGTACTGGGGTCACCATTATTGTCATGTAGGGTCAAGTGCCCACTCTGAGACCATTTCATTTCGGATGCACATTTTATGTTTGTGTGTTGTATCTTTTATTTAATACATGAGTTTAGCATAAACAGAGTGAAAGAGTATCTTTTAAAATGGAAACTGATATGTAAATGTTTTTATACATATATTTCTATGTACATGTTTTTATTGGACAAATCATTCACTTGTTTGGTGCTGTACAGTGTAAATGTCTCTACTGTTTCAGTCTAAGTATCAACTTATAAAACTCCAAAGTACTTTTTCTATAAAAATGGCCTCTGGCAATACTTTCACCACTTTAACAGTTCTGATGTAACCTTCCATTGTGCTATTTTGCGGGAGCATATGTGGATAAACCTGGCTTTGATGTTAGAAAAAAGATGGGCAAAGAGTAAGTGTTTTCTCTTTCTTGAATCCATGTTGCATTCACAGCTGTATAGGGAGAAACAAAATCCCGTGTCTCTTTTGGCTTTGTCACGAGCAACTTTTTAGCAAAATGTTTGAACAGAGGGTCCAGATAATAAGGAGTCCTTATCACACTGCTTAGACTCTGAAATATGAATGTCCATGGGATCTGTAAATAGTGCAGACATGATTATGATTATTTCTGGTAATAGTTTTCTGCATTCATAACAGCCTTTTAAAAGTGTGAGGTAAATGCGTAGACAGGAGAAGTGGCTGTAATTGATTATTTGAATTAACTGTACATAACAGCAGTGACCATGTGGAGCAAATAACACATGTTGGAAATGAATTGACGCATAGACGCACGCATGCTGGAACGTGACGTTGGGCTTGTCAGGGCAGACAAATGAGCACAGAGCATCCGCTCTAATGCCTCTCCACCAGCTGCTGCTTGAGGAATCAGAGGCAGGCAGAGATCTGGGGACTCAACACCCCCACTCAACTGGGGACAACGTTTCCTTTAGGAGTGGCATGAAGATGTGAAACAATCTGGACTCTTCCTCAGCTCAGGCACACAAGAAGTGCTATGGAACATTAGAGAAATGCCATTGCCATCTCTTATCCATGATTCAGCAACAGCATTTTTGAAGGCCAAGAGAATGGAGCTTGTACGACGGGTCACTCTCTTCTGAATGATGTTGGGTAGTACAAAATGCTATAGTAGTCTCATTCCGAAATAAAGTTTTGACCAGAAGAGCATTTTCTACTAGCCTTCTACAAATTATCAACTCAGTATCCCTGGGAATTATGTGATTTATGTCCAGCGGCAACGTTTGGTGCCAATACAAGAAGTAGTGTGCTTTTATGTAGCAAGCCAGAACGTAAGGGTGTAGTGGTCGAGATGCTCACAGACCTACAGTTAATGTTTGCCATTTTTAACCAACTATAACCACGATCTTTCCCTAATCTTAACCATGTGTTAAGGTTGCCAAACCCTGACCAAAACTTAAACATAGTGTGTCTGCCATAAGCATGATCTTTCCCCAACCTTAACCATACCCTGACCTTAACCAAGCATTTTAGTTGCCTAAAGGCTGGATTATGCTTGAAACAAACTAGTATGTACGTAAGGCAAAAGTGTTTATAGCTGTTCCAAACAGCCGACAAGCACTTAAGTTGAAGTATACTGTCGCCTTAACCTTAAACTCTTGTTGAGGTATGGTTATTTGCTATAACCACAATCTATCCATAACCTTAACCATACCATAGTTGCTATGTGCATTGAACCTAAAAAAAACATTGTCACTGAACGTAATCAGGGGTTTTGCAGAAATGTCGACTATCGACATTCTTGTCTGGCGATAGGTTTTGGTACACAGGCATGTGCATCTACAGTACTTTCACTATTTAGTGCTGCCGTGTAATATTAACGTGTCCACCATGTTATTGACTGTACTGATTACAAACTTGACCAAATTTAAACAAATTGTGAAAAGTACCGGATTATACACACAAAATGCCACTGGGAATAGATTACATAATTATGAACAGGATCTATCGTTATGTCAAGCTAAAGTGATTCTTGTCAAGGTAAACTGAAAATTAATTCAGGGTCATGGGTGAGGCTGTTTTTAATTGGTCATCATAATCATTAGTGGAAATATTTTTCTCCGTAGAAAATGTACTTGTTGCTTGTGTTGTCAGTATTCTGAAGCATAGGTGTGTACAGTGTGTAGTGTTAAGGTAATGCTTTCTCCGCATGCATGCACTTGTATGTTCCCCACAGAGTACATGTAACTTGCAATTTCTGTTACTTGTGAATGTGCTTCTGCACAAGTCACGTATTCTATGTTTCTTTGCTTTAATATAAACAAATGGGATCAATTAATCAGCAGCACTTGACCATTTCATTCTCAAGAGGTTCAGCTGTTGGCAAGAGAACCCAGGCAGTTGCTTCATTTATAAGAGAAGCCTCTATTAATTGATTTCCATTTGTTACAAATGGAAATCAATTGATTTCATTAGGATTTCATTAGTAGGATTTTGTTACTGCAAAAGGCTGCAGTAATTATACAGTACTAGGGTCACAGCAGTTGAATCATTCAGTGTTTTCTCTGCTTATGTAAGTCCTACTTTTTCATTTTTATCTTACAGCCTCTTTTTATATTAGCCAGGTTAGGGGTGTAACAGTACACACAATTCACGGTTCTGTATGTACCTCGGTTTTGGGATTGCGTTTCGGTACATTTTCGGTACAGCAGGGAAAACCAAAAAAATGCAGAAATTTGTAACTGTTAATTAACAGTTACTCACATACTGGATTATTGTCAGTACGAAAAAATAAAGAGCTGTTGATAATTCCTGAACAGCTGCAGCTTGCGCTGGTTTATACAGGACAGGGCAGAACGGACTGACTAAAATGCACCGGGAAACCGTAATGCTGCCATACAGTAGATCTAAATGTCCCGGGAGGATTTTCAAGCTCTGGTCTCTCATTTGTGTTTGCCGTTCGGAGGCAGCGACACTACATGAGCTCACTAACCTGGCTAACCGGGCTAAGCCAACTAGCATGCTACAGTTGATACACAACAACGGCTGCACTGCTAAAACTTTCCAGGTAAAACTCGTGCTCTAGAATTTCTGTTCCACGCTTATCAGTAGTCGACGTAAATAAACTATTTTGACAGTAATTGTTTGGGTCACATGGCATTCGGGGCGAATACACGTACCGTTACACCACTATTGCCATGTAAACACCAAAGGTTATGTAGATGTACCATGAGTGTATACAAAGTCCCATGAAGGAGTATAGTCAATTTAGCAGTGATTATAAAATAGTCTAAAGAATGCTAGTGGCTCTGTGCTGAATGCTAACATCGGTATGCTAACATGCTTATGCTAAGCAGGTAAAGTTTACCATGGTCGCCACCTTAGTTTAGCGTGTTAGCATCCTAACATGTGCTAAAAAGCAGTAAACACAAAGTACTGCTGAGGCTGATGGGAATGTCATTAGTTTTGCAAGTATTTAGTCATAATATTGGACAATTTGAAATTTTAACCTGATGATGGCACCAGAGGAAAAGTCGGGGGATCACCAAATTTAGTAGGCTGTATCTTCTGGGGACCAAGAATATCTGTACAACATTTCAAGATAATCCATCCAATAATTGAGATACTTGAGATATTTCAGTCTGGACCAAAATGGTGAACTAACTGACAAAAAATGAAAACAACTAAATAAAATACTTTCACTATCAAAATACTACAGTTGTGCAAAAAGATCAGCAGCACTTCTGTGTATTCAGTATTTACCACCTTTTATGCATTACACTTACTTTTGCCCACTAAATCTACAGTGTGCACTGGTGTTGTACTGTAAAAATACTTGACACTGCTACCGCCTTCTCAATGCATATCACAGCAGTGAATTGCAAAAAAAAGCTCAACCTCTGTGTATTATTTTTATTATATGACTATTATATGTGTTTAATATAATGTACTATAGTTATTATTGGTGACAGTTACTAGCTGTGCTTTGTATTGGATATTGCTTTGTGTTCTGTACAGTGTCTGTGCTGTTGAATCTGTGGAGGCTTTAGTCACTTTATATATGCTCCATTACAACTTAACTCAGCCAAACATCCGATTCTCTAACCCACAGATCCACCAGACAACCATACTGAATGAAATATATGATATAAATATATATATAAATATTGTATATCCCTTTCTGTACTCTTGTACAGTCCTGTACATGGATATCATGACCTTAATGTGTCTCAGCCCACTGTATTTAAATCAAAGAAATATTTCTGATGATTCAGATCAGCCATGTTTGAGTGTATAATCACGTTTCTCAAAGAGAATATTATTTCATTTCATTACATAAAGAAATAAAAGAATGAAGATATAAAATAAACTGATGTACTGACTTTGCTGTTTACAATATGTCTCTTCTGTCTTATTCCTGCCACACAGGCTCTCTCACGGGTATGCAAGGATATTCAAACAATGAGAAGTGCACGCAGACACACAGATGCACACACACACTCACCACTTAGCGGAACAGTGTTTGACCTTTTGTAAAGTAGACTCATGACAAATATCAGCTGTTGGCTTGAAAAAAGAAATGTCATTCACAGAGCACATGCATTTAGGCACAGAAGCCTGTTGCCTTAACAAACAAGTCGTATGTCTTACTTAAGATGTAAACTGAGGAATAACATGGAACATTACCTTGTTCTCCTCTGTGAAGCATATGAGCAGCGGCAGGCAACAAAACCACCAACTAAAAACATGGAGCAAAGCCTCGTCGTTCTTGTTGCTGACCAGCTGGAGGAAGTCAGCTTGGAGGAATATTAGGTGGAAGCCTGGATCAGGTAGGTTTTAGATGTTATACTTGTTTTTGTAGCTGTATGTAGCTGCTGTTGATAGTTATCATGTGTGTCCCACAGCCCACAAGTGATTGACAACCGAGTACATGTTTCCTAGCAACAGCAAAACACCTGTCACTGCTGAAAAACGCCTCAGTGTGATCGAAATCCAAGCTGCAGGAGAGGAAAGCAATGCAGTGTGCCTTTAGGTATCCACTGTCACCTAAAGGCTCTGGGGAACTCTAACTCTGCCACACCAGAAAAAATAGATGTTTTTAAAAGTCCTGATTTCTCCCACACACACTGGCTCCAGTGCTGTATACAGCATGCTAATATCATATCATCCTTGCAGTCTTCTGCTAAAGCATATTCTCTTCCTGGGAGGGCATGGATAGGTGGGATATATTATGTATGATTTTACACATTTTCTGACACTGTCAAATCGGCCATAAATATTTTCAATAAAGATAGTGTTGAAAAAAGAGAGGTAGAGGTACATAAATGAAAATAAAGACATAAAAACAAACTAAAAGGAATCAATATTAGAAAAGTCATAATCATCACTGATAAACAGTCCATGTAGAAATAAAGTACCAGCATTGTTCTTGTATTGCACAGTAGAGCTAGTTAGTCCCAGTTTTATTAGTATAAGGAAAATTGTAAGATCAGACTGCTATTTTATTCGAATGTAAAACACTGTTTTGCTGTTTAACTTACATACCCATCGTATGTTTTTACTTTAAAGTCACAAAAGAAACGCTAACCGTTGCATTTAGCGATGTAACGCTATCTCAGGTAACAGGAGTGCAATCTTCCCCAAATACAATAAATGACAGGACAGCACTGCTAGCATCACCCTAAACTTGTTGAGTATCGTCCCCATAATTATGATAATGATGATAAAGACAGAACCAAGAATTGAACCCCATGTGAAGTCATGTATTCTTGAGAGCTGAACTCTCCAGCAGAGACAAAAAAGTTCCTGTTCTGTAAATATGATTAGGACTGGTGCTCAAGCCTTTTGTCATACTTGGTTGCAGGTCGGCTATTCTGCCAACATATTTCACACAGGTCGCTACGCTTTGCAGGGAGCAATGACAGATCCCTGATGTAGATATAAATTCTATATTTACATTTATTCTCAATTAGATTGTTTATCTTTTCAATACATAAGTTCACTGAACTAAAATGGCAATATGTTTTCCCCATCTGACATCTAAACGTGGCTTAAATTTCAGCATTGTTTCACAATTTTGCAAAATGTTAAAATTGCAAGTGACAGGTGATTTTATCAATTTTACCTTCAATTGTTCATTTACCCTTATTCTAGAACCTATCTACATCCAGTTGGATAAACTTGTTTCTTTTGCCATGAGGAGCTGGATGTGCAAGCAATCCATTTCTAAGAAATTACAATCCTCTCCCTTGTCCCTCCCTGTCCACTCTATTGCATTCTGCCAAATGGAAATTTAAGAAGACAACTAACCAGTCCATATATCACTTCTGAGTGGGAGAATGCTTCCTTTAATGACCAGCTGCGGAATACAAGTGGCCGCATTTGAATTGGTTTATCACAGCAGACAATCACACACACACACTTGATGCTTTGAGAAGGTGGGAGAAGAGTTTTCTATTACATCCATCGAAACAGGGATACTAATCAAACCATTTGGTCCAACTGAAAAACAGCTTCTCACTCTTTATGTTGTTGTCTTTTGCATTATTTTTTCCATCGCTTTTCCTTTCTTCCCTGGGTTACCCTGTGGTCTCAAACTTATTTAATTTAGAATTTTAAGGTTTCACGGGCAAAAATGTGTATCATGTCACCATGCGTACATGTGCATCCTTGAGCACATGCTGGTATAAATACAAGAAGATGTACTACTAGAAAAATCTATAATTTGGTTTTAGGCAATGGCGGACTAGAATTTCTTTACATTTTAGTTGCTTGTTTTGCATGAGGAGAGCGGTGGAGAGAGGAAGAGGAGAGGAGAGAGGAGAGGTGAGTCCACTGCTTCCCACTTTTACCAACTCTTCTCATATCTGACCTTCAGCATAAATTCCACCTGGCTCTCTGGAAATCATCAGTACTGGGGGAAATTCCACAAATAAGGAAAAGTGGATCAAAGCTTTGGGGTCTGGGAAGAACCTGCTTTTTAGTTAGATAGGAGGAACCATAATCCCTCCATTCTTTGTCTGTCACTCGCATGGCTAGTCCTACTCACACAGCTCTGGGCAACACCTTAACACATTCCTGCACGGGTAAGCTGCTGTACAGTAGAGACCAGTGTTAGGCCTGCTGGTCAGAATGAATGGCATGAAAGTTTACAAAGCAGCCCTGCAGGCAGTAAGCACTGCACTGCCCTTTGTAGCCTGGCCAACACTGAGGCTTATGATGATGCATCGCAGCCTGCGAGGCTGAGCGAATGTTGTCAAATGTTGTTGTTGAACCGAATGACATTTTTTCAGTCGGTCTACTACTGGGTCTATACGATCTCAATTTACAGTCATCAGTTATTTTAAAAAAGCCAACTACTAACAGCAGGGTGAGAATACGCAAAATTCGCCACACCAAATCCACATATCGACGCCATTTGGAATGTTTTTTGGTACGGTTTGTGTTGTCATTAGTTGCACAAAAGATACGTTTCTGTAAATAGCCAACGTTAGAGTTCAGCATCAAACCGCATCTCTTTACTCGGCAAGAGTTGTTTCCAGTGGTGGAATACCACGCTACTATTTACTCTTGTTCTGGTTCTTTTTATATCGCTTCTTTTCTTTGCCATCTTTGATTTTCTGTGACACCAGGTGGCTGTACCTTCAACTTGACAAGCCTTTGGGGCAGCTCTACTTCTTCATCCTCTTATGTTGGACTGAGGGCAGACCGGATGATACAGTGACTCACTATCGTCTCTTTCGAGGCACAAGTGGAATTACAACACAGGACGGGCCGGGTCTAGCAGGTTAGCATGCTAATTGCAGTAGATATCTCTGCAACACAATACATAGAGGTCTTTGACATGACGTCAGAACTGTTACTTCACATTCTGATGATAAGCTTAGTTCATTTTTTAAATGTTTTAAACTACAATTCTGGCCAAATATTACACATTGTACCTTTAAGGAGAGGTTCATTAACAAAATCCTGAATCCTACATTTTCATCTAAGTGCCTGTGTGTCCTTCACAGGTTTGTTCCTCCTGCCCACAATATGTTCCCTCATCTAATAGCTTATCACATTACCAGATAATAATGTATGTATGTCAGTCTACAGTAATTACCCAATGTTTCCAAAAAACAAATGCATTCTGATTATATAAGCAGTGTGGAAGTTTTTGGTTTTGATTTAGATGCAAAGACTATGCAGCACAACTGAGGTGGGTGAATTAATGATCCTGTCATGCAGGATACTTAGAGCATCATAATTATGGATCCAGTCCAACTAGGCTGCCCATTTTGCCATAAATTGAATTTGGGGTGAGTAGACCCAGCAACATGCCATATTTCTTGATTTCCTTTTCATTTGCCTCACTAGCAGAGTGAATGAGCCATGACTCTCCTCCTTCTCCTCTTCTTCCTCCCGAGTAGAGTTCTTCTCTGTGAAGAAAACGACACAGCCTGGCAGAAAACTGCCTTGAAACACCCACAGAAAGAGATTAATTAATGCAGAAAAACAGAGAAAAGTGTGTGAGGAAGGAGTTAGAGAAATAAGCGGCATGCGGGAGGATATAGAGAGAGAAACAGGCGAAGTCTGTGAAAAAGGAAAGATAGATGGATAATCTGAAAGGGGGGAGAACCAGACAGAGAGAGAGAGAGAGAGAGAGAGATTTGGTCAAGCGTATGAACAGCATGTTACTGCCCAGTCACTGGAGGTAGGTAAACCAACACAGGAGGTATCCAAATCCAATCTCTGGGAATTTGCACAACAAATTGTTTTTAGAGCCAACACAGGAGCTTTGAGATGGCTTTCCCACAGGTTTTCATGAGGGAGCCGTCGCTCTCATTAGCTGCATTTGGACAGAGGAGAGAAAGCAGTCAGACAGAATGGCTGGGTCACGGGCAAAAGACTCTGTAACATTCCTTACTGTTCTTTATTTCAATTCACTTTTTGTTGGCCTACAAGGTTTCCACAAATTGACAAAACTAAAGGGTTGGAAAAATCTGCTACAGAATATAAAGACTATACAGAATAATGTTACAATTAACATATATCAAATATCTGTATTGATAAATTTGTACTGTACAAAATGGTTACTGCATTTTAATATGAATACAGTGTAAGAGCGATCCGGGCCCTTGTCGTTTACTTCACCCCCCATCTGTCACAGCTTTTGCAAGTTTTAGGTAAAATTGTATTTTACAGTGTTATTATTATTATTTTATTCATTTTTCTCCTTGTACACTGTATAAATTATTGTAGAATTTTGCTGTGAATGTAAAGACTGGGTGTTTCTGCAATGCTAATTCTAAAGTGTTAAATACAGACCTGGAGAAGCCTAAGCTAATGTTAGCAGTAGTCCTAGCAGCAAAGGGTGTGTAGATGTAGCATCAACAAAAAAACTGCTTGTGGCTACCACAGCCAACTACGATGTTGACTCTAACGTCACTCATGGCCCAACTGTTGGTCAAAGGAGCAAATGTTCTACTATCATTTCAAACAACTTCCTCTCATGTTCGTAGACTAGTAAACTCGCTAAATAAAGGTGGAAACCAACAACTGGATTGGAGCTAGGAACGCCTACGAGACAGCACAACAGCCAGTGACACAGCGATCAGCAAATTGCTGTATGCTTGTAGCCTACGGGGGAGAGTGATAGATAGGAAGAAAGTGTATTACGCTTGGCCCTCAGCACTCCAGGTGTATAAAAACAGTATCATAGGTGAATTTTGAGATGACGGAGATTCCGGTAGGCTAAATCCAAGCACTTTTAAGGACCCCTTTATTACACATTACATGAGGTCATTTCATTAATTGTTAAATTCTAAAGTAGTGCAGCTTTAAGCTCTATGTAATAACACAAGCGAATTTTCAAACTTACAAAAACATGAACAAAAAGAAAAAAACAGCTTTATCTCTGGAAGATTATGTAGCTACTATTCATTTGCCCACCCAAAATATCAGTAAGTACAGTATTACATTTCTTGTAAGACCTGACTGTGAAAAAGATGTATCATGAGCTGACAGATAAAGGAGTTTATCTGTAGAGTCAGAGTTGGCAGCCTATTGGTAGCAGAGAACTAAAGTGTCACATCTTCCAAGGACTTTTAATTTAAACATTTAAACATCTTAGAATTTCTTTCAGTCCAGAGGGTGAGACACTCATTTGTTCATGGTCATTTGTTTTACAGTCTGTGGCTATAATAGAACACTGTCAACAGAAAACCAACGTCACTGCAAGTCATGAATATTTTGTAAGAGATTTTCTTTCGTTTCCTTTTCACTCTTCCCCCTCTCCTAGTTCTTCTTTGTCTCAGCAAGTGCCATGTTGCTCATAGTTTCACCCGGAGGTTTCAGGAAGTCAAGTGCTTGCAACAACACAAGATACAGGAAGCTCATCTGTCCGGAGTAATTGATGTCTTTTACCTTGGCAGTGCTGCTGAATCCATTTTATTGATGCACACATTAAACAGCTCTAAACAAACAAATTAACAAAACACACACGTTTTGAAGTTTCAATAAAACAGTTTTGCACTTGGTCCTCATCTGAATTACACTCCAGTGGAAATCAGCATATGTCACCCCCACACAGAAGTTGGGTGATAAAGTTTCACAGAGCCATTCTCAATCAGTTTGTGCAGGGGCTTTGCATTCAAATCATTACATTCACACTGCATGTCTAAAAAAGCTTAGAGGTTCCATCAACCAGAGAGAAATTATGCAATTTGTAGTCAATACAGCCTCAAGACTCCCTTCAGTCAAACAGCAACTGGACCCAGACAAAAAGTGTGTGTAAGAATCCCAAATGAGGAAAGGCAACAAGTCTTCCAAATTAAAAATAATTCAAAAAAATACTTTGGGTCTTTTTTGCTAGCTGAGCAAGCACTAGCAAGCTAATCTGCTAGCATGTTTACTGCTGGCTGACCACTTATGATCTGTGTGAGCTAGCTTATTACAATGTTATCTAATAGACAACATTGACTCTGGGTTTGACGATATTGTTTTAAAAGTTTTTATTAAAACTGTTACAATGGACACATTTCAGTAGAAATCGATAAACGAAATTTTTTATCTTTATACTACGGTAGCATAGCTGTTATCTGATATTTCTCCAATCAGAGTTGGTGGAAGTCTTGGTGAGTACGACATGGCTGCAGACAAGATGGCAGACAACAACCATGGTCTAATCGTAGGAAATTACATTGCGACAACAGGCGAACAAGTGGTTCTTCGTCACTAAATGTATGCGTTACAAGAGGACGAAGAAGCAGACAGCGGCAGAATCTGGTGCCACTTTTAAAAAGGCAGCGCCTGTTATGGTGAATGCATGCAGGATTGTGTGCTTTCTTCACTGCTGCAAATGGAGTGATATTAGGAACAGGTGAAATACAAAGTTCAAGTTTTATTAATTGAAGCCAGGTTTAAAAACTTCCATTCTCTCGCTATGTTAATTTCTGTAACTTAAACTATTAATGTTCACGTGTGAAAATGTAGCTTAGGAAGGTTCAAGCCTGCTGTTTGTTAGTTACAGCTAATGCAGCTAGTTAACTGTAACGTTGAGGGTAATAAATTTGAGTCATTAGCTAAAGCTAACATTAGCTATAGTTAAGGGTTGGGGAAACATTGTGGTTTGTGTTAGCTAATGCTAACTGTAACATTGAGGGTAATGAATTTGAGTCATTAGCTAAAGCTAACATTAGCAATAGTTAAGGGTTGGGGAAACATTGTGGTTTGTGTTAGCTAATGCTAACTGTAACATTGAGGGTAATGAATTTGAGTCATTAGCTAAAGCTAACATTAGCTATAGTTAAGGGTTGGGGAAACATTGTGGTTTGTGTTAGCTAATGCTAACTGTAACGTTGAGGGTAATGAATCTGAGTCGTTCTTTAATCAGCAGCTGCAGCTTGAAACTCAAAATTTCCCCGTTTCTCTTTAGTAAGATAGTGTACGTATAAGAGGTGGATTAACTTTAAGAAGACCACAGTAACAGCGACTTTCATTGACTGTGACTGAATGCATGTTGGAGTGTGTGGGTGGACCTACAGTTTTAAATGAGTGAGGGCAAAACAGTTAGCAAATAGCAGCTCCTGAGGGAGCATACAGTACGGTGTGTGTGCAGTGAAGAAGTTTCCCTCTGTGTTCCCCAACCAGAGTCAGGAGGACGGAGCAGGTTGTTTCAGACTCAGCAGTTTGTTATACAAGCGTGTAAAATAATGGCACCATAATGTTCAAATACTGTCACTCCATAAAACATCCGGCAGATGGAATGAGATAACAAAAGCACATTTGTTTTTCAAATCTAATTCTAATATAAATTATTTTTATAGTCAAGGGATGTAAAATAAAAACAGTAAAACAAACACTGTGTTCTTAATTGCTGAATATGTGAATAAATGTTAGTCATAATCCATGATTTTCTGCTTATTGTTGAGAGCTCCACAGTGATGACGGAGAATCTTGTCCACAGGTGTATTAATAAGATACTGTTTCATTGATCATTACTGAGGTAAATGTGACAATTAATCAGGATATTGATTTCAGGTGATATCGCTCAGCACTTCATAATTTTCCATGTTAAAGTAATTATACAAAGTATTGTAAGTATTGTAGTATTGTAGAGTCCTGGAGACCTGCGAGGGTTTCAGCAGGTTTGAATCAGAATCAGCTTTATTGCCAAGTAGGTTTACACATACAAGGAATTTGCTACAAACAATAAACATAGTAGAAATATAAGAAATATAAAGCAAGTACTGCAGGCCAAGAATTGTAAATATAAAATATGACAATAAGATATTAAAGAATATGAAAAATTATTATAAGAAAATAAAGGACATGTGCAATATGACAGTTTGTGCAGGGATGTGCAATGTGCAAAAGTTTACAGTATGAATATATTGAGGCTGAAAAAGCCACGCTGCAACAAACGTTGACACTCAGTAGAAAACGGGAAACGATCAACAGTCTCCAGTGTGCAAGTCTTTACATTTTGTGGACTCCAAAAGTCATGTATTTCAGGCCAAACTGTTGCAAATTCAAATCCAACTTGTGGCACAGCAAG
This sequence comes from Siniperca chuatsi, assembly GCF_020085105.1. Taxonomy (NCBI): domain Eukaryota; kingdom Metazoa; phylum Chordata; class Actinopteri; order Centrarchiformes; family Sinipercidae; genus Siniperca; species Siniperca chuatsi. The sequence continues at coordinate 2,893,615 of NC_058051.1, forward strand.
AACTGAGTTTGTAACATATATCAGTATGAATCTGTGCCAAAAGCTACACTGCAGTTCAAAGTACATCCATAAGTTTACCAAGTTGACTGCAATGAATTCCACCTGCAAAATATAGTTTTTTTATGCTACAGGGCACACTATTCATCCTTACATGTAAGCAAACAGGTTATACTGTAGGTTTAGTGTTTTTGTATAATAAACCAGACAAAATTGTATTTACATTTATTCTTTTGGCAGACTATTTAGTCCAAAGTCCAAGCCACAGTAGACTGAGGAGAAGCCTTTGAGAATACGTGCCACAAGGCTGCAGGTGCATGAAGTAACATATAACAAACTATTTAGAGTCAAAGTGATTTGTATGCTAATAGATTGGAAGTACCCCCTTTAGTTCAATACAATAAACGTCAAATTATTTGTAAAGTCTGCAGTTAAATCAGCTATTCAACTCAGCATTTTAAGTTACAATGATTAGATTTTCCAGTTTAATTTTGTGTTCTTTACCAGTCATTTAAGTCAAATATTTAAGTTGAGAAAACTCAAAATGTGTCTTGTTCACTAATAAACACACATTGCAGTACATTTATTACATACAAATTTATTAGACATAAGATACGAGCAATAAAACACACATGTAGCTTGTAGTTGACATATACATAAAAACATCTGATGTTCCATTTCCACCCTAAAAAATATATATTTATATATATTGTGTCAGGGCAGGCCAACTCTACACTTGGAAGCTGATTTTTTTTTATTTTGAATTTTGGATGTCAGCTCACCTCTACCCAGGTTCAGCATCACCTGTTGAATAAAGTTAAAAGGCAGTTCAGTTCATAAAGTGGATCTTATAAATTGGGGGAGGCACATTACCTGAGGTGGCTTCTTCACTTCATCCACGAACAGTGCCTTCCAGCCAGGTTTTGGACCACATCTTCCTGAGGGCAGAGGACTCCAACAGGTCTTTGAAGGCATTCTCATCATCAATATCCAAACAGTGTGAGAGACAAGGAAGAAAGGGCATTTGTATGTACTGCTCCCATTTTACTAGTCAACCATGATTTAATTGCACGATCTGACTGGAATCACTGAGCATTAAACATCTTAAAATGTAAAATACTGCAAATTAAAGTTACTCACAGAGCCACTCTTGAAGAAGTAGGCAGTACCTTCCACAAAAATTCCTGGAAGCCCCTCTGAGACAGGGCAGCTGATTTCTGCTGGCGCAGTAATCTACAAGGCAGAGAATACCACTGCTAGATTACAGCATTAAAAAAAGAAAAGCTGTGAAACACAGCCACAAAGAAAAGGTAGTGAGTGGTGACAGTGGCTTGTCTCAAGAAATCTCAGCAGAGATGTGCACATCCTGGGTCAGTTTTCTATAATACATAACTGAGTTGTAAAATATGATTACACATTTGGTAAGAATTAATTATATGGTAATAGCAGCGGAACAATATCCAGTACGCCAGTACTGACTGCCCTGTTGTGAGTGTGTAATGTTACATTTATGAAACAGCACTTTCTGAATTTTTTCTTTCCTCTACATTCATCAGGTTTAATAATAAAAACAGAAAAGACAAAAAAGATTAACAGACCCACTCTGTGGTTATCAGGCTTGTTATCAAAGCTACCCTGCCAGGTCCATTTATAAAGAACAATTAGGGATAATTGTTTGCAACAAGACTAATCAGTCAGTCAGTCAGTCTCTACAAATGTAGACATACGTGACATCAACGCACATGATTTGTGGTGTTAACATGGCAGCAATGAAAGCTGTCACCACAGGTTTTTGTAATCTGACACGTAGTCAATAACAACTTCCACCACCTGTCAGTCTGTGTTTGTTTGTGCTTTCTTACAGACTTTTTGTGCTTGTGTTTTCTCACACTGAACACGTATAAACACAAATTGGAAATGTTGAAACTGAAGCAAAGGAACAAAAGGGCTTGTGATCAATGTGTAAAAGAAAGACAAAGAAACGAGTAAAAAAAAGATCTAAGCTTCTTAAAATCTTAAAATTATGCATGCTCGAAACTCCTATTTACTATAGCATTACATTTGCCTGCTTGCTTTCTGTCAATTATACACAACAAACAAACAGCTTTTCTGATTGGAAAAAGTTTTTTTTTATAAAGTTGACTGTTGTCTGTCTGTTTATCCAGTATTTTCCATCCTCTACCTGCCCCCTAAAGATATAACTCCTACAGTTTCTCTGTTTTCATCAGTGTTGCACCATCTTGTCATTTTCTTGGCAAACCAAATCAATACATGTACTTGACAAAAGTTAAGCAAATAAAGTTATTTACTCTTGGTTGCGTACTTAGATAACCTGGAATCTTAGGCAGGCTCTCGCGTCGCTGCTGTAACAAAGGCGTTTGGTTCGTCTGCTCCGAGCAGACTACACGGTGGAGGGGAACCTCTGTCCAGAGGTCAGAGCCATCAGAAGAAAATTAGGTTTTCTTGACCCAGTCGGGACGTAGTCCAGGGAATATGAGGTTACAGTTACGGTTACAGGAAGTGATAGGAGGAGAGGTGCGACTGTTTATGTAATGGCTTACGTTTCATAGTAAAAGTTAAGGCACACAATGAATGAATTCATCTGTAGACTTCCAATTGTACCTACAGTTTTTACTTTGAAATTAAAGAGCTAAAGTATCATAATTACATCCACTGTGATTACAATATGTAAAATAAATAAATAAATAAACTTAAAAAGTCAGGTCTTCAGGAGTAATCATTATAGGCACTGTGTACGTCTTTTGGGCTGCCTCCAATGTTTTTGTAGCTCTATCTTCCATGTACTAAATTTACATACAGTACTATTAGGGATACAAACATTTTACCGTTAGTTCATTAGTTAATATTGTTGCATGAAGAATTCTCATCTGTCTCTGGCTCAGTTCATTCTGATCAATACAAAATCTGTCCTACTGTCCCCTAGAAATCTCATCCTTCCTAAAAACCCTTTCTATTGTGCATTTATCTGCCTGTATAGCATGGAGCGCTTGAGTCATATTTGAATACTGATTAATATTCATTGTGTTTACTATATTTTGATGTTTTTGGGACATTTATGTTATTTGTAACATGGCTATATGGAAATATATAGTGTTTTAAAGTAAATGTCCCAGTAAACAGTCAAAAAGTAAACAGTAAACATGCCCAAAATAGACTGCCTGAGTATGTCTTTATAAATTGTATCATAAATGTTGTATTTTAGTGTATTTTCATCACATTTACAATTACATTTGTAGTCAACCAGTAGGAGAATACATCCAGCTGCATTTTTAGCCACTGGATCCTTGTTATGATGGTTATATTTCCTTGAAATTTAGATTTCATACTAGGCGAGGATGAAAATCATTTTTTTTTTTTTTATTGGATATCCATTTACTCTGGAATGGTAATAGAAATAGGTTTACTTACAATACATTCATATTCTTTAGCTTATTATCCACCAAAGGAAACCAGATATATGCACATTAGGCCTTATGGTTGAGGAGCTATTGCTGATTCATTTCGGGGGTTATTTAGGATTTTTTTCCCCCTATAAATAGGGCTAGGGTATAAGAGGCTGGCCCTCCAGTACTGTTGGATGAACAGTCTTCCTTCCCACTCGATTTAGGAGTGCCGGCAACACACCACTATTACACAATTACCATTAAAAATGTGACAGTGAAGTCAATTTAAAAAGTTATTTTTGTTATTTCCTTTCTCCTGTTTACTTCACCCATGCTCCGCCATCACTTTAATCACTGTAATTACAAAAAAAACTAAAACTCTGTACCTGCAGACATAGCGTCGCCACCAAAATTAGAGGAGAAGTTAGAATCCATTCATTCCTTGCTGGCAAGCTTAAGGATCTCCTCGCTGTAGACAGAAACCCAGTTCTCTGCAAGCTTTGGTGAGGCCCCTACGTGGAGAATGCTGAAATCCTGGGAAATCTGTACAAATAGGTAAAAATAGGTAAACTGAGTGGTCTAATACTTCATTTCAACGCCACAAAGTATTTTTGATGTTGGGTAAAGTTGGTGAAACAGTTCCTCAAATTGTCTTTTAAAACTGTGTTCATAAGTTCTACAACTTGTCACCCTCAGTCAAAATTCATTCCTGCCACAATTTTTTTTTTTAAAGAACCTGGGTTCAAAGCAGTGTTCATTTCATCAACGAAAACTATGACGAAAAATATTGATATATCGATGAACTTTTTTGAAGAGACTAAAACTACAAGACTAAATTAATCTACAATCCACTGAGAATTAGACAAGAAGCAGCAACAAAACAGCTGTGACAAACTACAAAAACATGCACGCCGACATTTATGAAAAGCTATGCTAACGTAATATTACGTGCAGTGGATGTGGATGCAACATTGACAATTAATGTCAGTGGTCAACCATCTAAACCTTCCTCTAGATGTTCGCTAAAGAAATATCATTACATTATCTGACGTTTTAGCTGCTCGTCTCAAGCTTAACCCACACAGAAGGGCTGGGCGATATGGTTTCTAAATAATATCTCTATATTTTTAGGCTATGCTGCGATATACGATATATATCGCAATATTTTGCAATTTTTTCCAAAATAACATACCATAAATTCTCAAATAGTGGCTGAGGCCTTTATTTCTCTCACCTGCAGAAGCCAGAGGATACCAGGCCTTTATGTTGAAGCAGGCTTAGAGACAGGTCTTTTTTTTCTAATTCCCTCTGTTTGATAGTATATTAGATTATGTTTTAGTATGAAGCCTCCTTGTTTTTTGATCTGTTCCCGTTTTGCCATGTTAAAGTTACTGCATTATGCTGTTAATACCAACAATGCAGTTTTTTTAAATATATAATTTTAATAATTTCCAGAAAAAGTGATCAAATATCTACAACATCTATGTAAATAAGTAACTGCACCCATATATTGATTTAATAGCTTGTTGCATTGGCTTTGGGAGTGATAACTGAAAACAAATAGCACCTGTTATTTGGTATCTGACATTCATTCAGAGAAACTAGAAGGTTTTTGAGCATGAACCACTTCATCATTTCAACTAGGAACAGGACTTTGACGAGGCCTCTTCAAAAACAATTTTGTAGGAATTAAATAACAAAAGACATGATACTAAGCTTTACCTACATACACAAATCTTTGTTGACCTGACAGTGATTCATATTTTCTGACACATAAAAATATTGGTGTCCAGGACACCGTGAGTTTACTACTGTCCGACACACACCTATTCTCTCTCACACGCAAACACACACACTCACACACTCGCTTCACTTCTGGTGCGACAGAGACGACGTCACTCGTGGCTGCATTCAATAGATGAGTGGCTAAAAAAGGTGATAATCTGCAGCATGTGTGAAACCAACGTGGTAAGATCATCATTAATGGCGCGCTTTATTTGATCACTTGGTAGCCTACATTACAGTAGATTGTACAGTATGTCTATACAAATCAGTTACCTGTCACCTGTAGATTCCAAATTCCATAAGTTTTTTCCCTTTGGATCTACGCTCATACATGGCCTCTCTGGAATCCGATGGACGGAAACCTGTTGTACTGACAGAGAACTTTAATCCCATGAACTTCAAATGTAGCTGCTGCCAATTTGTGGCACTTGCACATTATTTTTTATATAGTTTTATGCATTCTTCATTCTACACTGGGGGCTGCTGGCTTCAGTAGCAATCGTTTTGTGTTATATTTTGCAGAGGATAGTAATTTGTTTCACACCTGCTCTCCAAAAACTGAACCACCTCCATATGTTTAACCTGCTGTTATCTTTGTCTGGAACTGAAGTTAACTCAGTCAGGACAACGATGGTTAATTAGTTTGGGGAGTCTGTGACTATGTGGGAGAGGGAGAGCAATTCTCCTGTATGTAAACACTGCCTGCTATTAATGCAGAATACATATGTATACATACATACATACACACATACTATATATTAGCATGTTTATGCTACATCACCCAGAACTCAAACTCACAACCTTAAACACTAAGATCAAGTCATGATCTTGCTGAGCGACCTGCCAAGCAAGAAACCATTTGTTAGTTTGGTGTCAATTGAGCAAAAAATGTGAGCGGAAGCAGCTAAAGCTTGTCAAGTGCTGGATAACGAGTTAATAATTAGAATCAGGTGTGAGAGTAGGGCGATACAGGGTTGATGACCACCGATATAAGATGCTCATTGTGAATCACCCAGGTCTTGAAATCACAACCTTTGTCACCAATGGCACGTCGTGATCACGTTGAGCTACACGCAGAAATTCTGTTATCAAGACAAAATTCTGACAATTTGTGGATTTCATCTAGACAACAAAGACATTTCAGTAATTTACTTTTACGAAGATTGATTGCTCCATAAATGACAAACTGATCTTTAAAGATGCTCTATTTCCATTGACTGCAATGGTTTATGAGGATAGAATTCAAAATACTGTCAAAAATTCAGTTTTTGAGATACAATTCTGAAATTTACCACACTACATCTACCATAACTACAAAATGTATTTTATTTGATTTATTGTATCATTTGCACTAGCTGTTTACCGTACTGTTTACGGTAAAACATTATGATGCACTGTGGGCTCAATTTTGAAAATTTCTAAAATCTGGCTGGATAGTTTATGAAGGACAGTCTGAAGATGCAGTTTGGCAAGTTTGGTGTCGATTGCGTAAAGAATGTGGGAGGAGATAGGTTTAATTACTTTTACAGTTTTTGAGTGATGGACTTCATAATTCCTGGCAGCTTGAATCATGTGAACTATTCTGCTCAGTTGGGCCTACATTTCGGTGAAAAGTGGTAGCACATATGACTGATTTGTTATGAATTTTTTAAGTTTTAAACTTTAGACAGTTTTTGTAGCCCCACCATCAGGACTATTGGCCCACAATTCCTGTTGAGGACGTTTGGCATAGAACTGGACCTATGTGCAAAATTTTGTTCAATTTCATGCATGGGAAGGCAGATTTCCTGGGAAGAAGAAGAAGAATAACATTGGCAATTCCAAGAGGGACCAGCTGCAGAGCTGCATCCACAGATCTTTTGTGAGCAGTTTCATGTAGGAACATTGCTGTTGAGTTTTTCAAATGTATTTTTGGCACTTTGAGAGTGCCATATAGTCCCATTATATTCAAAAAGTGCTGACATCTCTACGGCCGATCTCTCCAAAACTCAGCAACTTGCACCAAAACAATCTAGATGGATAAATAGCACTACAGGTAGAAAAAAATAAGAATTTTTGAATTTGGTGAACTGTCCCTTTAAACATTGCTACAAGCAACTACACTGTAAATGTTACAAGCTGAAACATGTCTTTAGCAATCAAATGAGAAGGCTTGGAGTGGAGGAAAGGTTGGACAGTATCTAACATAGTAGTTGCATGATGCAGGCTTGACATTCAGAATCATTTTAAAGTTTACATGAAAATGTCTAGAAGTTAAACTATCAATGGGGCCGCATCATCTACTTACCAGGTCATGTCTATTATTTAATTTGAATGAGTTAGTCATGGGCTTTGATTGCTAAACATGCACCAAGTTTGATTAAGATTTGATATTTCTATGCCCCCAAATAACACTGATACAGATATTGAGAGTAGAAGACGCTGTAGTAACGTTACATAAGGGACTTTTCATTTGGATTTCTCTGTGTCTCTCACCTACTTGAAATACTCTGTTGGTTTAGCCGAGGGGTGCAGGAGGCAGGACATGATGCGAAAAGTATGCTGTGGTTGTAATTCAGAGTTTTTAAGATTTTCTCCATAAATAAAGTGGCTTTTATTTTATGGGAAATCACAGGACGTTTCCTGTCCCATTAGCGCCCAGTCAAAACAATGCAGCTTAGCTCCAGGAAATAAATAATATTAAAAGACATACAGTCAGACATTACTATGCTTAGAGCTCCAATGAGCCGGCCTCCAGCTTTTCCTATACAGAAGTAACACCAACTGCAGTAGGATTTCACATGTCAAATAGGCCTCATTCTGACTGTTGATTCTTTATTGATTTGACCTTTGCACCTCATTTAATTTTAATTAGTTCAGGGAATCCTTGTTGTGCGCCCCCTGTCAGGCAGGCTGTGTCTTTCTTTATTTGTGTTCAACCAATGATTTTTTGTTTTTATTAAATTATACCTTCACAGCACACTATGTGGTTAGAATTCAGTGGTAGACTCACACTTGTTTTTCACATGAGTTATACAGACAACAGATATACAGATACAAACAGTATAATATATAACTGTTGATCAGTGTAATAGCCTGAAGACTCCTGAGAAACATATTTGCTCTTTAGCCATGTTCACCAGCTAGCTGCTAACTTTGTCTTTGGTTTGGTGCTGGGCTCGTAGTGTACAGTGGGTTTTTAGAGCTTGGTTGGTGAGAGTGAACCAAATCAGTAAAGTTGTGGGCCATTTGTTGCCACAATCAGCAGACAAATCAGATAAATGTAAATGTCACATGGCGGTTCCTTGTGCATTCTCACTGCAGACATACTCCACCAGACCAGACCGACCTTAAAGAAAGTCTGCGTGGTTGTTTAATTCACACCAAAATTCGTATCCTAAACAAACTACTGGACTAAACAGCCAAACACAGAAGAGTTGATTTAAACTGTAACAAACAAGGTTGGGAAAACACAATCTAAAAGAACAAAAGGTGATATAGACTTTCCATCACTCTTAAACCAGACCCATACACACATCCAGTCAAATAAATCTGCTGAGGAGAGCATGGCATGAATAGAAGGATAAAGTGGTTCAGAACAAACGCAAAAAATCAATGGGTCAAAATGGACTCACTTTGGGTCAATATAGCAAGAACACAATACTGAGTTAACTTTACCCAGTACCCATGGGTAGAAAACCATTGAGTCACCAATCAAACGCAAGACAATGGGTTGTTATGATGACCCACTGCTAGTGTTATTTTCTATATTACTGTTGGGTCATTTACCCAAACTAATATATGCTTATTTTGACCCAGTGTTAGACACAACAAGCTCAGGTTTTACCTTAAAACTGTCACAAATTTATATGACAGTTTTACATTCAAAACTGCAAAGGATACTCATATTATTAACAATTAACAAGTAACAAATATTGATATGTAAGTTTTGTAAAAACAGAGTACATTATAGATAGACTTATGGAGATATAGATGTTAACTGATTATTTAGAAAAATATAGAGTGACCGACTTTTGAATTGAGCATAGGTTGCAGTGAGGCAAACTTTTGGCACACGTCAGTGGATGTGCCGAAAAAATTTCAGCTCTGTAGGACGTCTGGGTGATTTTTTTTTTTTCTGCTTTGGAATGTGAAATTTCTAGAAATTTAGATTTTTTGTAATAAGCCACACCCACTTTAATCAATCATTACCAAATTTCATGCATCAGCTGAGTTATGACCCTAGATCTTGCAAACCAAATTTCGTACAAATTCATTCATCCGATTATGAGATGTAAACTTTTTGCATTTGTGGCGCCCCCTAGTGTTTAATATCCCAAGACTACATAGCGAAGCTCAGCCCTAGCATCCGAACATATGCCCCAAGTTTGTTTACAATCGCATAAGCCAATTTTGATATATGAGCATTTATGTAAAATTTTACTTAAAGACACAGTTTCACAACGGATTTATGTATGTAAATTTCCTTAATAAATTTAGATCAGCGAAGTCCGTAGATTATCCTGACAAAGTTTCGGGACGATTAGCCCAACAGTTTCTGAAGAGTTGTCAAAAATAGGATTTTGATAAAAAATTGAGATAAAGTCGAAAAATTTGACATTTTAAGTGCATCAGACTCTTCGGAGCAAAGATTCAGATGAATTGAGAAATTAAAATGATGAAAGAATTTTGACTCTAAGTCAAGCCGTTTTCAAGATAATTGCGATAATGGAAACTCAATTGTTACAGCACCACCTTGAGGTCAGTGAGTGTCATTTTATGTGTCTGAGTAGTGGGTGGAATTTGCAACCCACCTGCCAATTTTGGAACATCGAATTTTTACGCCACGCCCGCGGACACGCCATTCAACGAAAACTAAAATTTTTAACAGCTTTTCATCACAATGGTCTTTAGATTGCACTGTCCAAATTCGAAGTCGATCCGATTGTTCAAGTACGGAGCCTGTAAATGGCGAAAAATGCTCAAAAAGTGCACAGTTAATTCAAAATGGCTGACCACCTGTTGGGTTGAGGGCATGGGTCCACACGGCTTTTTTGTATGTCTGGGAGTGACACATCTACCACCCAGATTTCGTGCTTCTACGTGAAATGTCGGGCGGGGGCTACTTCGTTGAAATTTTGTAGTTGGTGCTATGGAGCCATTTTGCCACACCCATGGCCAAGACCCATCTGAGATGTACATTTTTGCTACTTCTGACATGTGCAAAATTTTGTGAGTTTTCGAGCACCGTTAGCCCCTCAAAAATGCGATTCAGTGGTGGAAAGGAGAAAAAGGAAAATAATTCCTAAAGTTTCAATAGAGTCCTCGGGCCCCAATAATGAGAATAAAAACAATAATAATTATAACCAGTGTTGTAGTGGATGCAGATTTGTTGTAGAATATGGAAAGTAAAGCTATGGAGCATGCTTTTCAAAAAGTCCAATGAAAGAAATGCTGAATGGGAGATTGCATATTACAGAAGCTAGTTGAACAGAGGCTAGCCCAGACAAGATGCCAGGACTTCAGCTCTCTATAACAGTTGGCAACCATCACATATTTTAATTTGGGTAAATAACCTAACACTAACGTAAAAAATAATATATATATATTTAAAAAAAAAACAGACAAAACAACCCATTGTCTTGGGTTTAATTAGTGGCCCAATGATCTACCCATGGGTCCTGGCTAAAGTTAACACAGTATTGTGTCAATGCTATATTGACCAAAATTGGGTCAGTTTTGACCCAGTGATTTTTACTGTGAAGCTAGAGCTGCAGAAAGAGAGAGGGAAATTCATAGAAATGAACAGATGGGCATGAAGGCAGTGAGTATGAAATAAATCACAATCAAGTGCAGTCAAACTGAGCAACAACAGGCAAACTAACTGTGTAGCGATTGGAACACTGCAAAGGTTCGATAGACAGAAAAACAGATGGAAGAAGACTGAGGAATCAATGATCCATCAATCAATTATAGTGGCCCATTCATGTCAAGTCTTGTCTAACCCTTGGATATGAAATGCCTGGTTGACCTTCACTATGACAGTCTGCCTCACATTCATATGGCACTAATAAGACAGCGACTGGGTGTGATGGATTGTGTGGCTCAGCGTTGTTTTCCAGGCTATATTTTTGGGCCTCACCACACCACGTGTGGAGAACAAAGAAAGCGGCCTAGTTGGGAAGAGCAAAGCCTTGACCAGAGGCCTGAATGGGAAACCCCGTTACTACAGGAAGGCATATCACGTGAAATTTAATTTTCCTAGGAAAGTCTGGACGAGCAACAGACTGCTTTGTGTTTGCTGAACACAAAGGATCCTGATCGTTATTCCCCATAATGATCCCATACCTGTGGAAGGAAAAGTCAGGTTTTACCGCTTGTTCACGGAGAGAAAGACCGCCGCTGAGCCTCTCTCTCTCCCCACCGAAAGTCGACTACTGCTTTCCTCCACTGCCATTCGACGGAACTTTTCGAACTATTCGAACGTGGCGTGGACCCGGCTCCGTCAGCATCCGAGCCCTGAGAGGATTTCACCAGACAACCAGACGGACTGACTCATTAAATCGCTATCACGTAAGAGGCTTGTGTCTGGGCAGAGACAGATTTTATATATGTGTGTTATTTCATCTAAGCTTCATTGTTGTGAATTGTGCATATTTTATTTTGTTTTTCTTTGTGCGTTCCATTTTGTGTCGGTACCACGCCGTTGGACCATTTAACTGTGTTAGTTTTAGCCACTGTGGAAGATAATAATTGTGCTTTATCAGACCAAAGTCCAGTAACACGGCTGTTGAATGAACGTTTGCTGCTAGTTTCCTGTGTGACAAAAGAACAGCTATTGTGCTCTGCCACGGCATTTGAGATTTCTTGTGCCTTACTCTGTGTGCTTTTCTTTCTCTTTCCTCTCCACTAACCCACAAACCTTTACACGTACATATACATTTACACACATCTCAAACGAACCAGATAGCGTGGTAGCAATACTAGCTACGCTCCACGTTATCTTGAGGACAAATAGAGCGCATTCTCCATTCGGGCTCTCCCCTTTGTTTGAGTTTTGCAGGTCTGCCCGCCATTTTGGGTCTGTGCGTGGCGACCACCCACGTGGTCACATTCACCATCTTCCTTGCACCCCCCCCCTCTCTGTTGCCCCACACGCACACACAAACACACAGACCTTTTATGCTTGCTGATTGTTGTATGTTTATTATGTTTAGATTAGACGATAGTGGTTGTTGGCTGAAGTTATTGATTGATCAGTGCTAATGTTAAATAAATGCTATTGTATCTTTTAAAGAGCAGTTACGTTCACCCTTCTGAAAACTAAGGGGGACAGAGCTTTTGCCATCAGGACCCCGAGGCTCTGGAACAACTTGCCCAAAGAAATGAGGTTGTCTGAGTCAGTGTCTTCGTTTAAGTCTCTTCTCGAAACACATTTTTATTGGAAAGCAGATCCTGATTTTACCTGAACTGGCTGTTTATTTTATTGCTTTTGTGTATTTTATGTATTTTATTTCTTTATATTTCATCATTCACTGTGGTATTTTATTTATTTTTTGTGATGCACTTTGTACTGTGTTTTGATAAGTGCTCTATAAATAAAGTTTTATCATTATTATTATTATTATTTAATATTCACTGTCTACCATTATTAATGTAAGATAAATATCAGTATTTTTAGGGGGACAGCCACCTTTGAGACTGTTTTTCATGTTTGGTTATTGGTCCCTTATCCCATTAATCCATATTAATAATTTTGATAATATTAATACTTTTATTAATAGTCATACATTTCTTTGATATTTTGCTAATGACCAAACCTGCCCTACCTGAATTCCAACAATATCATAGGCAAATAAAGAAAACTGTCCAGCTGAGCAAAAACATGCAGTAAAAAACAACAAACGCAGATTCATAAATGAGTGAATTAAGAAAGATAAACAGCATGCACGGTTGCATGAGTCAAACCGATGAATGAAAAATTTATGTTTGTATGAAGTGGGTGAAAGCTGTGTACACAAGCAGCAGTGAAGAGTCAGTAATGGGACTCGTGTTGAATTCCGGAGGATACAGTGTCACATTTTCCTTCAGGTTAAACGTACGACAAACACTCACTTGTACAAAATTAATCTGTTGTCAAAACGGATTCTCTAGACTGCTAAGCTGGGAAGCCTCCAGTTACACTGGGGAAAATAATTGGTTATCAGTCACTCATAAAATGGTCACAGACGCTCTGGAAGGCCTTCTGAATAAAAGATTTATTATTTGGCTTTAATGAAAGTAGAAATTATTATCCGTATCCTTGATAGAAGAAGGCCATCCACAAGCAGAGCTGTGTGATAATCTATTCAATTTTCACTGACATAGACATGGACACAGAATAGTAAGTGGATTCATTTCCATTTGGTCTGACAGATGATTATTACCAGCTTCGATAGTAAAATACTTTATAATTCACAAATGGATGGTCAGGACTCTGATGAATAGGACAAGACTGCACTGTAATTTTAGAGCAAGCAAGCAAGCATTATTTAGATAGCACAAAAAGTTACAAAGTGCTTCTGATGGAAACTCATGACCATTTAAACATAAGTATTAAGTATAACAATATCATTATAATATCACCTTTATTCATGTGCATTGATATTCTTGACCTTGTGTGATGCAGCATATTGATGACCGTGCACCTCTCCCCAGATCATTGTGCTCCAGAGTTTTGTTTGAAGACAGACAAACCTCAGGTCTGCCATTGCAAAGTTTAGACTTAGACAAACTAACAACCAGCAGTTGTGCTCTTAATTTGGACATGACAAATAGAGTAAAGCAGGCCACGGCATGACATCAAATAGATAATCAGAAGAGGTGTACGATCAGGATTTGCTGTCACTGGTGCGTGAGAGTACTACCCTTTTTGACGAGATGTACAAATACTGTATTGTTTGCTTGTGTAACTTCAGTCGCTTTCCTAACCGATTCAGGTCTTTATAACTTTTAAATAAGATCTTTAAAAACTCTGATGACATTGCCTCCAACCTTTTGATTTCAACCACATGCTTTACAGGAAGAAGAAAAAAGAAAGAGGGAGATGAAGGAGACAGAGAAAACTAAATATAAAAAGGGATAACCCACAGAGTAAAGGTTATAAAATCAAGAAAAAGCCAAAGAAAACAAATAGGTTTAAACATGGGTATGGATTTGGATTCTCTGAGACTTAGAGGAAGGCTGGAGACCTGAGGCTCCTCCCAACGGTAGAGGGCACAACAGCTCCTCGTTTAGTTTTTCTTTAAAGCCTCGCTGCAGAGTTCTGGGACAGCTGGAGTCGAGATGGTAGAAATTAGCTGAGGCTGATGAACAAGGCGTTACAGTAGTCAAGGGGCAACGTAATAAAAAAATTGACTTTTTCCAAGTCTTTAGGCTGAAGGCAATGTTACATAGTTATGAAGAGCAGTTATAAACCACAAATTTCATATGGAGCTCCAAGTTAAGGTTGAAATCAAAAATAACACTAGATTTAACATTTTGGGCAAGCATGTCAATTACATTTGAGTGACTGTTTTGTTTTGTCACAGTTAAGTTGTGAAAAAAAATGTTGAGACATCCATTTTATTGCACTAAAGCGGCTGTCACACCACTGAGTGACATTCACTCATCCAGGTGAAAAAGGTGGGGCTGGAAGCTTGGTAACGTAGTGCTTACTTGCAAGGCTGGAAGGTGAACTGCTGTAGCTGGTGAGTTAACGTTAACTCGTAAGCTGGTCACAATGGGTCCCGGAGCTTCTCTGTTCTGTTTACTTCCCCCTGGCATTTTGTTTACCATGACACACCATTTCATTCAATAAATGTTATTGAAGAAGGAAAATAAAGCTCTTGCTTTATTGCTAACTGATGTTAGGGAAGCTTGTTACCTTAGCTCAGCTGCAAATAGGCCAACAAGTTCACACAGTTTAAAAAAAGACGTATTTGTACCATCGACTCCTGTGTCATAACTTTCTGCAAACTATTGCTCTGTTGTGAAACAGTGAGGTTAAATAAAAGTGATTGGTGCAATACAGCTAATATGGTAAAATAGCTTCCTCCATTTTGGACTCTCCAGCTCTCCATTCCCTCAAAGGTCAGCACTGTCAAGACGGCGCAAAATTACGTGTCAAAGTTCACCAGAGTTGAATATTTGCACAGATTAATTTCACCTACTTGAGCAGATCCTCTGATTTCATTGTTTTAAACCCTGCTGTGAGCAGCCCTTAAACCAGATTTGAATTGAATCTAGCGTCATAAAGTTATTACAATTAAATAAGACTTACAGTGTGTCATCAGCATAACAATGATAAGAGATTGCAAATCAACTATGAACTATGTGGCAAAGGCGCAGCATGTCCACAGAGAACAGGACTGGACCAAAAATTTAGGCTTGTGGCACACCTTGTGGCATATTAAAGTAAAATTTTGCTATATTTCAACCTGCCGTATTTCCTATAAATTGTGACTCTATGGGGTAATGCTAACTTTGCACTCTCCACTTCTGGTGGAAACAAAGACTTGCGCAAAACAACTTAAATTGGGGGAACTCTGCAAGCCGTTCCGAAAGTAAACACAGAAAGTAGCTGCCTACAATGGCCATTATGATTAACTACATAGGGATCTACATCTGGGTCATCAGGCGGTATACAATATTGGAAGGAATACAATGTCTAATTGTTCATAGACACATTTGGATAGATTAGTGTTGACAATACATCACATTCTTTTATCTTTTGGATATTTTTTACCTTATTCACACAATTATAACACAATTGTGACTTTTTGTCTCAGCTACCATCATAATTGGTCATAGTGGGTCAAAGAAAATGTATAACCAGATGTTAGTGTTAATGGCTGGTGGCTCACACACATTACACAATGTTACATTACAAATGCATACATCCTCACACCTCCAAAGAGGCACTGTTGATTGTCCACCAAGAGAAGGTAGAATACATTTTGTCAGCCTGTTCTGATTCTCCAGTCCCCCGCTCACTGAATTAACAGGTATAGAACATATTTTAGCAAGAACGTCGTCCAATGGTTGATTAAACTGCACAGCACAATATAAAAAATGCTGATCTATGCATAGATTAACACACACACACACACACACACAAGCTGTGATGTTCTATTTCAGTCCATCTCCCACGGTACGTCATTCATGAGGAAAACTTAATTATCGTTATCAGCGAGCGCTGTTGCTTCAATTGTTTTCAAAGACTTGGATGGTATGTCAGGATTTTTTACAAATTAATGATATGTTGGACTAATTATTTAGGGCAATTTTTGAGCATTTTGCCTTGGGGAAAAGAAAGAAACCTCAGAGTAGAGTTAGGAAACTAGCAAAGTTTTTATTGCTCTGTTTTTTGTGCTGTTTTTATATATTATTTTTATTGAGATATTTTGATAATAACATATATACCACACAAAAATCAATGCCCAAAACCCAACTTAAACATACACACACGTTTGCTCGCGCACACACACACACACGGGGGGGGGGAGGATATAAGTAACTAAAAATTCATCTTAAGCATGTATCAAAGACACAGAAGCTCATATCAGTACATATCATCTATATGTGATTGTTAAATGCAACCCAGAAGTATTAGAAGTATACATGAAAAAAACACACAAAGAAAAAACCCAATCAATAAATAGATACAAATGTGGTCAAATTGAGTCCAGATGTTGCAAAAACGGACCCCAAGATTCTTTGCATTTATGTTGACATTTTAAATTATTCAATCGCAGTTTATCCATGTGAATAACTGAAACAAGTTCCACCGTTTATACTTAAATTACCACAATGTAACAGGCAGGCACCTTCTAGCAACAGTACCATTTTAAATGCAAATGTTAAAGTCTGTAACATAAACATAAAATGCATACATAAAATGTAAATAAATGTGTGTTTTGTCATTCTCTATAGACTAATTTGTGGGCTGATTTATAGATTGTGCTCTCTAGTGACGCAGCCATTACTGTAGTGACAGAGTTTAACTGAACGTGTAACTGACAGTGAAAGCAGAATGGTGAGGTGAAGGTTGCCTGTTGGAATGTGCAAGTTATTCAGTCTCAAAACACTGGTGTGAAACTGGTTCTAATGCAGGCTTTGGCAAAAAATAACATAAGAGTAACCTCCATAGTCTAGATGTGCTTTGTAGAGAAATTAAACCCAGCAGGAATTACTTGCAAGCTTATGATTATGAATCCACACGGGACAGGATTTTAAGAAATAATTCATTCTTTTGTTTTTATTATTATAAGTCATTATATTTTTTTCTCTTGTAATGTAGAGAGAAAAAAAACCAAAATCAAAAATAATGAAATAAATGACTCAATAAATAAATAAATGCCATTAAATGCACCAAAGATAAAAATAAATGTAGGCATTAAGTGATTAAATTTGACAATATTGATATTTCTGTTTTAATTTTCTTATGTATTTATTAACCTTTGTATAAATTCCCCAATGTATTTACTTTCCCATTTTATTTTCCATTTTTTTTATTTATGTATTATTTTCCCTACCAGCGGCTGTCTGGCAGCTTAGCTTCCTTGTCTGATCTTTTTTCCCCGGGACTGCAAGCTCATCTTGTCCTGCAAAAACCATGTCCCACCTAAATCTGGTATGATCACGACCATGTCAACACTGTCAATAAGGAACAATATTTTCAAGTGGACTCCCAGTCGTATTCTCAAACAACTGTATTCTATTTTGGTTATGTTTTTACCTTACATTTACTTGGTAGAATACAACAGTGTGGAAAACTTCCTTTAAAGAGGCAGAAACCTCGAGCAGAACCAGACTCAGGGTGGGCGGCCATCTCCCGCTGCCGGTTGAGAGAGAAAGAGAGAGAGTAGTAGGTAAGACAGCATACAGTAGCACAATGCAAGTTCCACATAATTTTAAAATAATAATAATGGTAGTGGTAATATTAATAAAATAATAATAGTAATAATAATAATGATAGGAATAATAATGACAATAATAATAATAATAATTGTAGTAGCGGTTGTCGAGCAGGAACATTGGGGCAGTAAGGAGCCCACAACCACAGATCCAGACTCTGCAGCTCCGGAGGCAGAAATACCTGCTGAAAGAGACAGAAGGAGAGAGGAGAGAGACGAGAAAGCACAGAACTACGGGAGAGAGAAGATGTCGAGTTAGTAACATGCAGTAATGGGATAAAAATGCATACAGATGGAGAGGGAGAGGAGAAGAGAGGAGCTCAGTGCATCATGGGAAGTCTCCCAGCAGTTTAGGCCTATAGCAGCATAACTAAGGGATGGTTCAGGGCTCACCTGAGCCAACCCTAACTATAAGCTTTAACAAAGAGAAAAGTCTTAAGCCTACTCTTAAATGTGGAGATGGTGTCTGCCTCCTGAACCCAAACTGGGACCTGATTCCACAGGAGAGGAGCTTGATAGCTGAAGGCTCCGGCTCCCAGTCTACTTTTGGAGACTCTAGGACCCACAAGTAACCCTGCACCCTGGGAGCGCATTGTTCTAGTCAGGTAATAAGGTATTATGAGCTCTTTAAAATATGATGGTGCCTGACCATTAAGAGCTTCGAAGGTGAGGAGAAGGATTTTAAATTCCATTCTGTATTTTACAGGGAGCCAGTGCAGAGAAGCTAATATTGGAGAAATATTATATTTAATATTTCCTAGCTCTTGTCAGTACACATGCCGCAGCATTCTGGATCAACTGGAGAGTCTTAAGTTACTTATTCGGGCAGCCTGATAATAAGGAATTGCAATAGTCCAGCCTAGAAGCAACAAATGCATGGACTAGTTTTTCTGCATCATTTGAGACAAAATTTACCTGATTTTTGCAATATTACATAGGTGAAAATTAGTAATCAAGTATTCTACCGATTATTCCATCAATTAATCGAGTAATCGGATAAGAAATACTTTATTAAAGAGCAATAGTAAATATGCAAAAGAGAAAATAAGACAGGTCTCTTAAAATTAACAACTAATTGGTTTCTTTTATAGAAAAATCTACATTTTTATGGCTTAAATAAAGTGACCTTGAGGGGAGTGGTCCGCAATAAAAAATGTTTTTTATTGCAAATATGTAAACAAATCCAAGGTTCCCATCAAATTCCATTGAGAATACATACGGGTAATTTTTGACCCGCATTTTTGTGGTAGTGATACAAAATGACATTTTATTTTTATGCAAAAATAAAATAACATTAAAATAAGTGTTTGTAACAACTTAGTTGAGGAATTCATTAGATATTGAAGAATAAAATGCATAACATGCAAAAATATAAAACAAAGTCATTGGCTCGAGTCGCTTTTGACCCATGTTGTGCATCAACAACAGGAAGTTAGTTATTTTTGTATGGCTGCTGCGTTGGCCCTCTCATCAACACAGTCGGCAGTTGGAGCTGCAGCAGAGACTGTGACACAGCTTGTTGAGGATATTAAGGTACTTAAAGACTCTTAGCGCCTCAGTGCTGTAATTTCAAATCACACTCGTTCTCTGAGTCATACTCTGAACACACAGAAATTATACACATATTTTTAGATTCAGATGTAGATTAGTGGCTTACACTTTCTGAGGATATCACATCACATATTAACATCATGATGGCTGGGAAAGAAAGATGCAACATTAAATGTTTGAAACAGGACCTCACAATTCTGGAAACACTATTTGATTACATGTACAGTATGAAGAACAGTTTTCTGTTGACATGATTCTGAATAGGTTGAACTATTTAAAGAGGAAATGTCACTAATTCTCTGGCCAAAAGGCTAACAATATTTAAGTAGTAGTATCAGAATTCCATGAAGTTGTTATATTACGTCTGCAGTGTACAACAGGTCAGATGTTTGGGCTAACTCTGCACTGACTGTGGTTTGTCTTGTCACATGGCAGCACTGCTGTACTGCCTCTATAAATGACGTGTGTTAATTTATCATTTTTCTCTCAGATCGCAAGACAGTAGGTCCGCACACTCACACACGCTTTTGCACGCACACCAGCACACACACGTACAGTATATATGCACTTACAGACTGGGTTTGTTTCTCAGAGTGATTAGAATTAATTAATAAATTAGGAAGAGTGTTGCTGAGCTCTCACTTGCAAATCACACTCAGGTAAATGGCATTATTAGTTGCTGTTGTGCGTATTTGTAACCATGCACACACTTGAATGTAATTATCTGGCATTATCATTCATTGCTAATTAGAATCATACTGCATTCAAATTTTGCTTGAGTGAACATTAAGGGAAATGAAGTGGGTGGGGAAAATGAATCAGTGAGATACCGCACTGATCAAAGACAGAGTTGAACAATAATACAGGCTCTGAATTGGTTCCTTTAAGGACATTTTGAACAGTAGAGCATGTAGAAAATGTGTTATTATAATGGCAACTCATTGGGAAAGGTACATACAGCAGGTGGGTTAAAATGGTTCCCGGTGGCCACCTGAAATTTCTTTTTCAATTCTTTAGATTTCTCTTTCACTTCTCTGGTATCATCATCTCTGGAGAGTTTAGATTTACCATACAGATTTACATGACAGCTTAGAATCTGAATCAGAATCAGAAAGACTTTATTGATCCCCGAGGGGAAACTCTTTTGCTACAGCAGCTCACTGTCACGTCAGTGCACACAGGAATAGAAGTACTAAGCAAAAAATATAATACACTATAATACAGGTCAGAAAATAAATTAAGTACCAGGTGGGTATAAGTATGAAATTAAAATAAATGTGAAGTACAAAGTGGGTTTACCGGTACATCATTCAGTACCAGTACATTATTCAGTACATCTATATGTATGCTTTGCACTGACTGTGGCTTGTTTGTTTGGCGTCCCTGCTGAGTACCTCAGCTGAGCCTGGTCAGGCTGGTCTATAGCAGCAGAGGTAAGTACTGTGACAAATGCTCAGTTTTCATTTCTGATTCCACCAGTGTGACAATAATGTGACAATCAGTCACATGATGCTGAAAATCACTGCGTGTCAGGTAGAATTTTAATGTGAGATATATTCACAGAATTTTCACTTTCCCTCAAACATGCAGACCACTTAATTTCTGAAAATTATGAGACATTCTCATCAGAACCTGTTATTAAATTATGATTTTACAAACAGAATATCAATAAATGCAGACACAAATAATTAATGGCATTGCTGCCAGTATAAATATCTCCTGGTCACAGGATAAATAGAGAATACAGTTTTTTCATGCATGTGTGGATGCTTGTCAGACATTTCATTTTAAGGGGGAAACATGTACAGAACTAATACTTCCTGTTCTGTTGTCATGTGGGTGGACATCAATAAACACTAATAGCACTGGCAGTGGTAACTGTGTGTCCTTGTTTTTATTTGGATAACATCACATTATCCATGCAAACACAAACTCCAAGGCATCAAAAGACACTACGGAGCTGTTAAAGCTAACTTACAGCTGCTCCAGCTGTGCTGCTGTCATCAGAAACTGACGTCGCAGATGACGTCTGAAGAGAAAGACGTCTCATTGCTCTAAAAACGGATTTCCTTGATTCCTCTTTCCTCACATCTTTCCCTTGCATCTCTCCTCATGTCGTCAGTGGGAGGGACTAAGACACAAGTAAAGCAAATCCACCACAAACATCCACGACCACAGCCCTCCCAGTCTGCTGATATCCATGTCCAGTATGATACTAGTATTCCTGCATGAACACCTGGGCTGCTGGGTCTCCACAGTCTGCAGCCTAAAGACTGCTGGGATGGACAGATGGGTGGACCTCAGTGCTTCTCTACCTGCTGAGAGAGTTATTGCTGGTCACCTGTGGGTGCTGTGGGTTGGAGGGAGATTGGCTGGGATTATGGGGCTGCTGTGGTCTCCAGCTGTATCCCAACTTTATCTCCTGATGGTGACAGCCACCATTATTGGCTGCTGTACCACACTGCTGCCATTGGCCGCTAATGTACTGCTGTGTCTTGACTTTCCGGCCGGCACCCTGGTTGATGCTGGCCATTTCTCCAACAGAGCCACCAGAGTGGCTTTGGACTGGGCTGTTTGTTTATTTCCGCACACACAGATTTCACCTACAATGTTTAACAACTCATTTAGCTAGAATGAAAAGCTTGACAGGTGATAAGTAATAGGCAATAGTAGCTGTGGGGTTTAGCTAAAGGTCACCTCAAAAAATTAATTATTTAACTAAACACGGTCACTGCATACAATGCCCACACTGCAAAGGGCTGAAGACAGTATCAATAGCTCTTTATCTCCCTATCGCTTCGAAATCAGTTAACCTGACTTGGAAGGATCCAGTTTCCTTCTCCACGCCAGCGGCGCTCCAAACATGCCAGGGTTGTTATTAACATGCAAAGCAACAAAGCAAAAAAAGGCTGCTACAGCAAGGGTCAGGTTGAACCATGATGTCCTATGTGCCTAACAGGAACACAGCAAATTGGGCTTACTCTTTGATATTTTCATGTTTTCCTCCAAAATGACAATCATGAATGAGACAAGGGGGAGCATTTGGGAGGAAATGAGCGATATAATGAGCAACAGATGAAAATGAAAAGGTTTTGAGGGCCGCTTGGGGAATAAAAGCTAAAATCTCAGCCAGGAATTCTGCCAGTCACACCACGCTCCATCTCAGCTTCTCTAATCTTATTACTCTCAGACAGGGAAGGGGATTAAGATTTTATCCTCTTGCTGAATCAAGGATGTCCGCCTGATGTGAAAATTCGCCATCTACTTTACTCCCTGCAGCTAAAGTTCATTCTTTAGCTATCAACACCTTTTAAAAGTGCTCAGCTCCACGGCTATCAAGAGTGCCTGTGCTTGTTTCTACACTGAGCCAGTGAGCCATATATATTATGACACAAATTATCAAAACAGAAACCAAATTTCTGGTGTCTCTATATTAAAATAATTGTGCCTATCCGGACTGTTGTTCAATGGAGCTGATTGAATAAAAGGTTTCACTGTTAATAAGGTGTTTTGTTTTGTTTTTACTTTGTGTCTAGATGACATCTTCTCAAACCAGTGCTCAGAAAATATTCTTTACTGCATTACAGGCTCTTCAATAAGTTTAAGGCTACTTTGGTATCTCTATTTTAAAAGTTAACATCAGAGCTTTGTAAAGAATTGTTTTGGATCTCTCAAGTACTGTACATTCCCTCCACCTACTTACTCAGTAGTAGTTCAAAGATTGCTGCAATTGTATTCCTGATGATTGCCATCCCACTTATTTTGCATTTTATGCTTTTCTGCAAATGTATCATTTTTATTATCATGTAAATTAAGACTTTAAAATGCCTCATTATGTACTCACTGTCTGTTCTTAATTGCCTATCTAATGAAGTTTTATTCACCTTATATTGTCCATTTTCTGTTTTATGACCACAGATAAATTCCCAGGAATAAAGAATGACTGAATCATCTGTTCCATGAACTGAGTCATCTCAAACTTTGAGAAGACGTCATTGAGTAATGTCTTTGCTCTAACAAAACCTCCATACTACACTTCTTGTTTCAAATGACAAATATAGAATATGTACTCCCGCACAAATATGGTAGGGAGGAATCTACATGCACTCTAGTTTCACAAATACAGCTGTTTCATACCTCGAACAGCTAATACATCCATCCTGGAGAATCTGTGTAAGCACTTGCTTGTTGATCAGCTTTACTGCAGGTACGTATTTGGCGAAGCAGGTCATGTAGAGCCAGTATCTCACTGTAGTTTTTTTTTTATCGTAGTTGGAATGAGTACAGGATTAACATAGGCTGTCAGTCATCTAAACCTTCCTCTAGATGTTCGCTAAATGAATATTATGGCATTATCAGACATTTTAGCTGCTCGTTTCAAGCCAAGACAGTGAATAGTACTTTAGTAAACAAGTGAATGAATCCAGCTGCTGAATGATCACGCTGCAACATGAGTATTGTATGTCTGTGAACCATTACAATCTGGTACACAGGTAAACTGTGCATTTTCCACTCACCTCGCAATAGACAAGAACAATGCATGTAACCATGGCAATGTACACATCAAAGATGGTGACAGCTGTAGCCTCAGAATGCTTAGAAGACATAAAAGTTAAAAATGCATGACATAAATCAGACTAAAACTTAAATGAACTTAAAACTTAACTTGACAAAAATTTGATTAAAAGTAGTCACATAACTATCCCAGTGCCTTGTGTACAAATATCCCCATATGAACAAAAAAAAGGGTTAAAGCCCACAAAACAGCAGGGCGACCGTTTGGGACTGGCGAGCACAGCAGTGGTCTCCATTATCCTTCACTAGTTACTGTATGAGGCAACATCAAGTCCAACAATCAGAGTTTAAAAAAAGCTAAATAAAAAAAATATTCTGCCACAGTCAATTTTATTAGTCTGGTACATACACATGGAAATGCACTGAGTTTGAAACTCTCACTGGCTATTTACAAGACTACTGCTTAGGAAGTGACTTTGATTTACCATGGTACAGTGTGTGTTTGTGAGTGTGTGTATCTGTATGTGATGTGTCTGAAGCCACAGTGATTTCCAGACATAATGAGAAAATGTTGATTTTCTACACACCTCCCTCCTTTTTTTTTTTTTAAATAGTGCCGGACAAGTGATTGACAAGAAGAAGAACAATAACAATGTATATAGATAAGCTTAAGTTAACAGCTTCTTATTGTACTTTGCACGTATCTACGTGAGTGTGTATGTATGTGTGCATATGTATTGGGGATGCAGGAACCCGGTTACAGCAGTGAGAAATATTATAGTGGGAAGGACGGAGGAGAAAAGAAAGGGGAAATACAAACACAAGTACAATTCAAAAGAAGGAAGAGAGAAATGTTGGACAAGGGTTGGTTGATCTCTGGGCGGGCCCCAGGGACAAGGAGGCGCTGAGGTATTCAGGAATTCACTGATCTTTTCTAAAAGCCTCGCTTTGATAGAGTCTTGATTTTAGGTGATTTTATTATTTTATTTTATTTATTTACAAACATGTATGCTGCCCCTCTGGTTACTCTTTTACTATGTTTTTTTTTTTAAATAGTGAATTATTTTAATCTCAAATCCATAAGTAACCCTCCTCCTAGTCAACAAACCGAAGCCTCCCCCATAATCTGTGAGCAATTTTTTCTTCACAAACAGATTGGTCATGTCACCACTGATCCATCTCTACACTGCGAGCCCTCTGCCTTGCTCAACCATTTTGAAGCCCTTTCATTATACATTTTAGAGGACACAATTGTACACTTTAAAACGACAAAATTGCCAAATTAAAGCCTTCATCATGTCCTTTAGATGTTATGCCTGTCAGACACTGTTATTATTCATTGTAAATAGCTCTCTGTCCACTGGCTGTGTTCCCTCCTGCCTTAAACACACAGTAGTGCACCCACTTCTCAAGAAACCAAGCCTTGATTTCTAAACTACCATTTTTGTTGAAAGTTTTCAGAAGGTTGTTTACTCAGTTTGTCTTTTATGAATAATCACAATATCTTAAAATATTATATCTTAAAATAATATTTGGCTGTGTTGGAACATGTAAATAATAATGAAAAGGTTAAAAAAAAAAAAAAGGTAAAATGAAATAAATAAGAGACTGTGCTTCAGCATGATAGTGAGAAATGCCACTTCATCTGTGTCATTCAGCCTTTAAGTAATAAATAAATAACTAATTTGTTATGCCCCATACCGCACACCAAACACCCCCACATACACAGGCAGCCTTTTATTTCCAACTAGGTTTGCCTGAGATAGCCGTGAGATATTGGGTTGATTGTTTGTAAAACAGAAAACTCTCTCTGCTGTTATGTTATCTCTCCAGACATCCAGACAGACATTTGGAAACTTTACAGGGAGCATTTGATTGTAACATAGCTAACAGTACCATGAACACAGATAACTGATGATATGTAACCAGTGATAATATTAAACTGTCAGGGCATTTATCATAAATCCATTATCTCTCAGTCCTTGCATACTTTCTCTGCTGTAATTAAGTCATGGTCCTATATGTTATATGCGGTGCCACAATGTCTCATCAGTTTGGTTGAAAACAAGGTTCTAGATTTTTTTCCATTTTTAAACTTGTAGTCTTCAGCCCCAACCAACACTGACTCAAGTGACATCACTTGAGCAAGTCAGGAAGTCAGGTGACACAGCATAAAGAGTAAGAAAGCCTGCTTATCGAGGTGGTAGGGTGAATGGTAGGTACAAACAACCAAAGGACTTTCACCCAGGAGACTGGGGTTTGTGTCCCGAGTCAAACCAAAAGTCAACGTTGACTTATTTAAAGTTAAGTTACGTATGTGACTTGAGTAATGTACTTATTTTACAATAGTTGCGTAACTCACGTAACACACTTATTTTAACCCAAACCATGATGTTTTCCTAGGCTTAACCAAGTAGTTTTTTTGCCTAAACCTAAATGCAACTGTTTCACAACATTAACCACTTGTTTAGAGGGTAAGAACAAACGACCTATGTGGTCATATGGGTTGGACTTGCTGAAAATATTCCAAGTATTTTGTGTTTTCCTCACACCTTGAATAACAGGATTCAGTGAAGGGAGAAAAAGCCATTAAAATTAATTATGTTGGTGCTGCATTTGCTGCTGTGCTGTCCAGTTTGAATTCTAATCTTGCATTAATGCCTGTAGTTAGTATATAGAGTGGAATGTGAAAAATAACAATACCTACACATATTACAATTATGTAATATGATGCAAAAAGAACTCCAATAAGTAGCAGTTATCACTTATAAATGTTCAATTTAAATAGCAAACAGCCGCTTACATACATTGAATGAAAACGTTACAAACTGCAAAGCAGTAAAAACGCTCCAAATGATGCTCCTCTTTTGTTCAACCATCAGAGTGGCCAACTATTGTGTGTATGTTCCCCGTCTCTCTCCAATCTATAGTTCGGCTATCGGCTCTGAGTCTGAACTAATTGGAGGTGTACGCTGTGTGCACAACAGCAGCAGATAGTAAAGTGCAGTACATGCAAGTAATGTGCACAGATCATCATCTAATGTCTAATACATCCATGATGAAAGAACGTTGGCAGAGATAGTGAGGTAGAGAGGCTTATGTTTGGGGGATTTTGCATCGATCCTATTGATGCTAGAATCGACACGTAAAACAAGACGTGGTATTGGCTGTATCGATAATTTTTTAACATTGTATAGGTGTTTCTAGTTCATGCTTTGTTCTAGAACTTATCATGCATCAATCCTCTGTTTACTACTTAATTCTTTTAAAGTGTGACATGGGCCGTATGGGTGGTGCGGTTTCTCCAGGTGTGTTTTGGTGGGCCAGTCTAGGTCCAACGTCCAGTGCCAGTTTTAATTCCCACTCCACTCCTGGTTGAAAATCATGTTTTATATTGTTGTGATACGTTTCAAGCAGGGTAGCAGGAAAAACCAGCGAATGGATCCAAATGCAGACGCTGAGACTGAGCAGGTGCAGTTCAATACATTTTAACGGTAAAGACAAACGTATACAGGTTACAGACAGGCAGTAGTCGAAACCAGGGAGCAAGTTCAAAGTCCAGAATCCAGACACAGTCCAAGGAAGACAAAGAATAAATCCAACAGAACTCACAGGAAACAACTGCCTTGACGCTTGACACAGGGACAATAACGATCTGACAAAGAGACAAGGGAAACACACAGCTTACACTCAGGTGAAGGGAGATAACGAGACACAGGTGAAACTAATCAGGGCGGAGGAACCAATCAAAACTAGTGGGAAAAGCAAAAAAAGACAGGAAGTAGAACTACCAGACACATTAGGGGAAAAGAGCATTTCAAAATAAAACAAATACTATACATAAACCCTCAAACCATGACATACATGGCATCTTAAAAGAGAGCTGGTTGTGTGCAGCCTGGAATAATGCAAAGGGGCAAGGAGAGAAGGCAGAGAATTGCAAGTAGCCCAGCTGAGAGACAGATAAAGAGGGAGAGAGACAGAAGAAACAGAGAAAATAAGCTGAGGTTCAAGGTGGCAAACAGAATAGATATCAGAGAAATTGATAGAAGAGGTATTACATACTGGGAGATGAAAACACCTCTCAATTTCTGACATTTGTTTAATGGAATATAGAGACAGCAGCAAGATGAAGACTATGATGGAGCTCCAGATTTCTACCACTTTCTGTCATCAGTCTGGGTGAGGAGTGAATGTGAGTCAGCAAGGAGCACCTAAAGATTTAAAGTTTTGGGATTCACAACACCCCTCAAGCAAAGGGCCAGACACTGAAATTGAATAGGGACAGCACTTGATATTGTCAACACATAGATCATTGCCACAGCCCAGAGCTGCACTGCTGACAGATCCATAAAAGAATGGATGCTCCTTTGTCTGATCTTCGAGCCCTCAGCTGGCTAATATATAGAGGGAAAAAAGAGAGCAGGTGTGCTTTTGCATGCTATGTCTGTAGCCTGTCAGTCCATATCTTCTTTTGTGTGTGTGTGTCCGTGAATGTGATTCATAACTTGATGTCATTGGTCATTGTCATCACACAGACCTCGCACATTTAAAGGCATTTCACTGCTCTATGTTTGATTGTACCTCAAAACAAAAGTAAGGCTGTCAGTGTGTCAGCTAACCAAGCTGCAAATAAGGATGTAAAATGACACAACAGAATGTGAGAACCTGAGTAAGTAGAGCACGCTTGAATTGCCATTCATGGCTTGTTCAGCAGAGAAACTGCTGAGTGCTGTCATGAAAATCAGACAACGCTAGAGATCAGCTGTGTTACCTTGGGAAAAGCATTATTTGGCTTAATGTTTGAGTTAGAGCAGTAGCTACTGATTCTTTTTAATAACAGATATACTATCAAAATGTGCCACTGGTCACATTGAAGTCAAAGCTATCCCTCCACCAACTGGCACCTTTTCATGTTTTGATGTAGTTAATCTGCACATTATCAGCATCTCCCTTCAAACTGGCTGTTTTCCAGTGGCCTTCAAAACTGCTTTGGTACGGCCTCTTCTGAAGAAAAGCGCTCTAGATGCCAGTAACATGAATAACTTTACACCCATTTCCAACATCATGTTTTTGAGCAAAATACTATCTTCAGCTATCTGAATATCTACTCTACATCTTTCAAAATTGCTTTTTCCTAGAAACTATATTCTAACCTCACCTACAGTATTAATTATCATTTTATTAACTATTAATTTTGTTCTTTGATTTATCTTTTTGAAATGTTTTCTGCTATGTTTTTAATGTTCCTCTTGTACAAAAACGTGATATTTATTAATATTACTATGTAAAATAATCAATAAATAATCAAAGCAATAAACAGCAGGGAAAACAATAAAAAAAAAACATCATAAAAACAGTACCTACAACAACCAGCTTAAGCCTTTCAAAATTGTTGCAACATATTTGAATGTTATTTCAATGGTAATGTCACTGCAATTCTACTGGTTATAAATGGCTTGGCACACTTGACAGATACCGCTTTCCACCAGTACAGGGCTCCAGACTTTATTAGAGAGACAACAAGAACTGCCTTTTCCTTGCTGTCTATGATTACTTCTGTAACTGTTGGAAAGATGTCACATCGCAGATGAAGAGACTTCCCATCTCAAAGCTTCTGTAAATCTTCCTTTGTGTAGACCTTTGATCAATCTGTAGACACAAAAATGCATTAAGGTTTGCATTCAGTTTTGTATTTGTATTCAGTTTGTATTCCTTCCCCTTACTATCCACTTGTCACTTTAATGATCAGTCCAAATAATGTTTTCATTTCAACATGCAAAGGTGTGCAAATACATCATAATTGATCAAACCAAGCATTAACATGCAGAATTGTTGATGCAACAGGTCCATCAAGAATTCCATTTCAGTTTCAATTTAGAAGTTTCAGGAGGGGAGCGACTTACCAGAAATATGTATTCGTTTTTGTTTTTTCTGTTAAGGTTACAGAGGTGGCAAATGAAACTGTGAGAAAATCATGTTCACTGTCAATAAACACCCAGCAACATACAGGCTGTGATGCACATGTCAAATGGGCCTGCACACACAAACATACACAAAAGACATCATGTACCACTTCATGCACAAGACTACATTAAGCTCAGCAGTGCTTGAAAACAGCTCTCATATTTTGCTCAGTTGGCAAAAATGGCAATGGGAGTTTAAAAAAGAGACAGGCAGACAGACAGACACACACACACACACACACACCAGAAAACCTGAGACGAATGAACTTCTGTGCTGCCTAAGCAATTGAGAAGCTGGAGAAAAGAGCTGAAAAGAGTTGAGCATTGAGAGAAAAGACTGAGGGTGATTATCAGTTTGCTGGGAGTATAAACATAACCTGTTCTCCTGAATGATGCCTTTATGCTTACATGACCCCTCTGTTTAAGTTCACACACACACACACACAGTATATACAGGCAGATTAATACATGCTCACGATTAAGCTCTGCTTTCACTTCTCATCATCAATTCAGCCCAATTGTTGTGTGTTCAGGGACACTGAGGGAAATAAAACTTTTTGGGGCGTTACCATAGAAACTGATTTCCTGTGACAAGATGTCAAAATTAGAGAGTCAGAAGCCACATATTGATGACAATCATTTTGAAGGTTAGCGTGCTTACAGCGTCGCATAAGGTTTTATCTTTTACATTTCTATTGCATTTCCATTACTTTCCTGTTGCATCACAGGAATTTGTATTGCTGTCCTTGATTTCATTTTGGAGTGGTTCATTATTTTGTATTAAAGTGTTGTATAAATCTAATAAAGAAACGCCTGTCAAGGTTGTGCTGAAGTTATCTGGTAGGCAGCAATAAGAAAGCATTTTCTCCTTCCTCCTGTTTTGAAGCAGCTTCTAAAGTAAATTTTCCATTGAAAAACACGTCAAAACCTTCATGAACATTGTACATTTATACTTATACAGTAGAGTAATGTGAGGTATTTATTATCCTGTGGTTATAATATTTAGGCGACAGTGTCTGTCTGGAGGTTGCTGTCTTGTCATAATTTCCTGCAGTGACATTTCTTACCAGAACATTTGATGCAGAGAGTATCCCATCACCTATACAGGCTTTCTCAGTTTCTAAATTAATTTTGGAATTAATTTTATTACTTTATGACCCGTGGCTATATCACAGCCTTTTGAATCTCTGTTTAGCTGCAAACTTTCCAGGTATCCACAGGCAGATTAACTTTTGTTGTTCCAAAGTCTGCACTGAAAATAAAATGTTATCAGGCTCTTTTCATCAGAGCCTCTTGACTTTGTAATAATGTGCTTCATGGACTGAAAGCAATTTCATCTAAAACCTCAGTTTATGTGGCCTAACCTGTTTTTCCTCCCAGCAATGTTGGTGCTGCTGATTTGCCACTTACTCCCGTCTGCTCTTTCTTAATTCAGGTTCTGACCATTTTTCATGAAACAATACCCTGTTACTTTTACTTTATCTATTTAGTAATAAACATTGTCTTTCCCTCAATGCACAGTCTGTAACAACTCATTCTCCAGCAGGTAGCTGGTCAAGTTCAAAATGTAATTTAACATGAAAAGTGGCTTCTCATCTTTGACAAAATTAACAAGACTAAAAGTCTACAGCCACGCTAGTTATGCTATGAGGCTGTACTTAGGTACAGTGTTGCTTTGAGCTAAATGCTAATGTCAGCATGCTAACATGCTGATGTTTAGCAGGTATAATGTTTACCATGTTCACATTCTTAGTCAAATGTGTTAGTATGCTGACATTTGCTAATTAGTACGAAACACAATGTACAGCTGAGGCTGACGGGAAAGTCAGTAGTTGCAAGTATTTGGTCATAAACCAAAGTGTTTTTTGACTTCATGGTGGCGTTAGAGGAAAATTGAGGGGATCACTCTGATTCATCCTCTGGGCACATATTTCATAGCACCTAGCAGTAAAAGACACATTGTTCTCAGGAGTGGAAAGAGATCAAAACAGAAAAGAAAAGAAATTGTAAATACTGGCATCACGTTCACCAGGTGGTTAGAGACACTCCAGTGGCATGATGACAATGTACCTTATGGTATGGTGTCCTATAAATTTAATTTATGTTGGCTACTACTAATTTGCAACTGCAAATACATGTAGAGAGAAACATTATGTCACCTGAGTTACGTTTTTTGTCACCATAATTAGAAAATGTTTTTAATGAACATATCTGCCAAGTCGCAAAATGATTATATCTGCAAAACATTCTCTGACAATGTATTTCATTTGTTTTTGTTTTCCTATCATATCCACTCATAGCAACTAAAACATGTGTTATGGTTATGTTTAGTCAACAAAAGCACTTGAGTTTGTTTGGGAAAGATTATGGTCTTGGTTGACTATTGAAAATTCGACAGTGACTTGACTTGAGACGGGACGTGTTTACTTTATTAACATGTAACCAAAATCACAATCTTTCCCCAGCCTTAACCAACGTGCTTTTGTTGCCTGACTCACAGGCCAGACTCAGGATGTGAACCACGGTCTCTGGTGTCTTGGAACTGGAATCTCTTGGAATTCTGAGTGTAACATTTTTGCACTATATAGTGCCCTCAAAAACTTCACAATGGAACAAAATCTGTATTGTCCATAGCATGTAGGCTACATTACGTTTCACTGAAAATCCCATAATGCAATGCCGTAACTCTGGTTGTGGGAGATGCCACTATCAGAAACATAAGCTCTAAGACAGTTAAAACATACTGCATTCCAGGTGCTATGGTGCGTGACATAATAGATTAAATTACTCAACTGATAAATAAACACTCCAAAATGAATCATATTATTCTACATGTGGGGGCCAATGATATTTGCAGAGGGCAATCAGAAGTGCTAAAGCAGGACACTGCCAACTGTCGACAGAGGAATCAACAGGTTCAGCAGACTCATCACTGAATACATGGCTGCTGTGTCTTTCTCCTATTGGGTATGGACCAACTGCCTCATACAGTGGCCCCCACCAACACCCAGAAGCAGGTTCTTCTTCTGGACTTCATGTAGCTATTCCTGTTCTGATAAGTAGTAGAGTGATCAAAATGTATTCAACTAAATCTGCAGATTTATCAAATTTTATATCAATTCCTTGTCAGGCAAATCATTTTTAATTAATCATTTAATTATCAAGCACAATTTTGATTTTATGTTTTTAACTGAAACAACAGTGCAACAGTTCTTATTGAATCAACCCCTCTTCAGTTTTATGAGCGAAGCTAGCAGTCTCATGGAAAATTACCTTCTTTTGATATGTTGCTCTTCAGTTGAATTCCTCATGCCCAGCTGTATTCTTAAACATCACTGAAAAAAACAGTGAATTATTCATTTTCAAAAGTGTTTTTCACTGCATGGCATCAGATCCTCTGCAAATAGGCAACTCTACTCTCAGGCTATTTCTAACAGGCCCTGAAAACTGCAGTTATTAAGCCACGTTTATATAATAATAATAATCCAGACACCTCAGTAACGAACAATTACAGACCTATATCAAAACTCCCATTTCTAAGTAAAATAATTGAAAAGGCTGTGTTACAACAGCTTACCACCCTCTTGGCCCTAAACAATTGTTTTGATGTTTTCCAGTCAGGATTTCGACCACACCACAGCACCGGGACTGCTCTTGTTAAGGTCTTGAATGACACCCACTTAAACACAGACAGTGGAAAAGTTTCAGTCTTAGTATTATTAGATGTCAGTCCTGTATTCGACACAGTCGACCACCACATATTACTAGACTGGAAAACTGGGTTGTACTTTCTGGCACAGTGTTAAACTGGTTTGAATCCGATTTGAAGGACGGGTTCTACTTTGTGATGATTGGTAATTACACATCTGAGCGTACAAAAATGACATGCGGAGTTCCCCAAGGCTCCATTCTCGGGCCCCCCACTAACGCAAATTATGGAAAACAGCAAAATATTTCATCATAATTGTGACCTTTACAAGTCTCTCATAGAAGTCGAGAAGACAGCTACATCTGATTCAGAACCTTGCTGCCAGAGTCCTCATTAAGACCAGGAGGGTGAATTACATCCAGTTCTCAGATCTTTGCACTGGCTTCCTGGTTGACAAAGAAATTATTTTAAAGTACTACTGTTGGTTCATAAAGCACTGAATGGTTTAGGGCCAAAATACATTTCTGCTGCTTACTGTCCCCAGAGTCAAAACTAAACATGCAAAAGCAGATTTCAGTTTTAATGCTCCACATATCTGAAACAAACTCCCAGAAAACTTGAAGTCTACTCCAACGCTCAGTTCTTTTAAAGGGATTAAGACTTTTCTGTTTTCCACTACATTTTATTAAGTTCAATTTGGGACTATTTATTCATATCTTGCACTGCACTGTAGCAGCATTGTAATTGTTATTCTACTGTTTAATCTGTTGTGTTCTTTTTAGCTTATTTTTCATCTTTTATTATGTTTTAATCCTTTTAAATCCTATTTGTGTGCCTTTTTATATTTCCTTCTGTTTCTTTTATATCTTGTCTTAATGCCTTTATGTCTTATGTAGAGCACTTTGAATTGCCTTCTTGTTGAAAACTGCTATGCCTTGCTCTATCTTTGATAATTGTGCAAATTATATGGATGTATTGAGGCCACATTCAGACCAATTTTAGCCCTGCATGAAAAAAAAATGCAGCCCTGTTGAATGGAGCCAGTCCATCAGCACAGTGGGGGTGCAAACACAGGTGGCCCCCGCAAAAAAAGTAGAACCAGGCAGAACGCAAGGTGCTGCATGGGCAAATCACATACAAGCAAGCACACATTCCCATGAATGCCATATTTATACTGTTTACCTCATAATCATCGCAACAAAAGATTAAATATTTGCCACTGTGATAACTTTCAGGGTTACAAAATCATGTCTGTGAGCATTAAAAACCGCTGTGCAGTGTTTTGGCATCCAATAAACCTTTAAATGCATTCATTTTGATTTAGGTCTGAATCCTAAGACAGCTGGATACAGCACCACCACTCAGCCTTGCTGCCAATTTGCCACAATCCCCTGAGGCCTACAAAGCATTTTCCCCATTATAAAAGAGGCACCTGTAAAACTGCTGACAGGACCCCTGCATTACTCCTGTATTATGATTTTTTAAACCATGGATGTCTGGGGAGGTTTTCCCAGAGCCTAGAAAAGCTATTTTTTATGTGCATCCCAATGTAAAGTCTATGAGCTCAGCGGGACTGAGAAGCAAACACAGTGGGAAAACTTTTTTGTCTTATGCACTCAGCCAGCAGTTTTCACTCAAGTTAATGGGCGCCATTTTGGAATCCAGTATCCAGTTCTTATAATACGTCCATGGTAAATTACCATTATGAAACACTGCACCTGTCAGTGATGGGGCAAAATGATGATGATTTGTAAGTGTCTGAAATCTCAGTTTACTGCTCACTATAGAGTAAACTATTGTTAGGGCTGCACAATTAATCACAATATTATCGAAATTGCAATATGGCCAAGTGAAATATCCAAATCCCACAAGCTGCAATATTTTGATAAAGGCAAAATGTGTGACAAAACAGCATTATCATGAAGTACTGTAGTGCTGCAGATATGCCCTGGTCTATAAATCTTGTTCTCCAGATGTAAGAAAACATGTTTGTTTGGTACAGACCCCAAAAAATGTCATGTCATTATGATTTTAATAGTTTTCAGTGAAAATTGTGATGTAAAATGATCATTCTCACTAATCATGAATCATATCATAGTTATATTCTTTTTGTTCATAGACTACAATACTTCTCGACATAAAGACTCAAAGATGCAAAAATCCTGTAGGATATTGTTTTACTATCCCATTTTTCATTTTTTTCATGCTAAAAAAAATATGTGCGATTGAACTTGTGCACCATAGCATTTCACACCTGTTCAATACAAATATAATGTGTTCTGACAATGTAAAAGATTTTTTATTATCGCCACCACATCATATTCACACACATTCTCTCTCTCTCTCTCTCTCTCTCTCTCTCTCTCTCTGCAAACGTTGACTGAGGAGGACACATTGCATGTTCAGAGAAAGGGGTCAGTCAATACCAACTATATTTATGGGAACTAACCATCACCAGCATCTCACAGGCCATCTGAATGCTTGCACAATGCAGTGAACTTGCACCCATTCTTTTTTGGTGCTTGTTTGTATTACAAAGTCAATCATTTTCTTTCTACCATTTTAGTGTGTTGACAGTAGATTTATGGCAGCTGACTGCCACACGGAGAGTTGACATTGCAAACATTATGAGCAATGGTTTCTGTTCAGATTACACAACTGAGATTGTTACTTTTTTTAATGCCTTTATTGGATTGTGAAGCTGAAGACAGATTGGAAAGGGGGGAGAGAGAGGGCCCCGGGCTGCTGTGGTAAGGACTCAGCCTTAGTATGCGCTCTTGTCTGTTTTAATGCCAAAAGGTGACAGAGCTAAACATTAGAGCATTGTCTTATGAAATACAAAAAATTAAATATGGTCTGTTAAGCACACTAGTCAAACTGACCTGCTTTAAATTTTAGAACTGCAATCGTGCATTTTCCTAGAGTCCCTTCCTGTACAAGTACGTGATTTGCTGTTGATTTACCCACTTTAATTAACAGCTTGTTTGCCTTCTCTTTAACCCACAAAAACTCCTCAGGTGTTGTAAACCTGCATCCGACTGATAAGTCCTAATTGCTCTCATTATTGCTGCCATAATGTTGTAGTAGGATTATTAATTTGTTTGAATGGATGGATGTTAAATTACTGTTAAAACCGCAGTGTAAATTCTGTTGAATCAGTGTTCCAATCAAACACTTGCAGCTTGAATTAATGCTTAAACACTGCAAGTAAAACAAAAAAAATAAAGGAAAAAATCACTGCTATCTCAAACACTCCTTTTTAAAATGACTATATATGTATATTTTCAAATCATTCTTGGTGATAATCTACAGGATTAAATTAGTGAAAAGCAAGGTGATAACATGAGCGGCATTTGAAAATAGTTTATCATCGTTTAAATACAGTCATGTGTTTTAATAATTCACACTCCTTAGGATTAACAGATCCTCCAGACCTCAAAGCGACACCAACTGCTGATTTGTGGTACACCCCCAGAATAATCTCCTAATACCAATCCATTCAGTATGCCTGTGGAGCAGAAGTAAGCAAATACCTGCCCGTGGGCCAAATGCAGCCCTCCAGCAAAAAATGTTTCACTTTCATAGTTTACATCAAAACTTCAACACGATTTTTCACAAATCTACTGTTGATAATGTAAATACAAATCTCATGTAAATCCCAAATATGACCTTCGTAACGTTCAATACTACACATGAAGAGAAGCGCCTCGTTCTGAACTAGACTGTTTGAACAGTGCATGGTGCTGATATGAAGTCTTTTTTCCCCATAACTATGTTTATCGGCTTTTTGTTAATTTTGAATAAACATAACAAACATTTACCAAATGTAGTCAGTCCCTATAACACGACATCCTTGGTAAAAAGATTTACTTATCAAGCAACAAATGTGAAAATATATATAAAAATAATAATTAATTCATTAAAAATCAGAGGTGTACAATAAAGTCATCATCCTCCCTATTCACAATCATGTTACTCTTGCTGTGACACAAATTACAAGCTACCTTGAAGTTGGGTGGCACCAATCCTTTTCTGATCACTGGCATCTACATAGTCAGATGTGAGAAAGGCACCCATATCTTATAGAAATTTTCAACTTTGCCTGGACTTAAAGAAATGAATTAGTTTACATTTATTAGAAAATCTTCAGGGTATATATATGCATTAAACATATTTTAGCTTCCACAGGAACAACACTTTGTGTCAATTTGGAAATCAGTTCAAGAACCTCTTTCCAGAACATCTGGAGCTTCTGACATATACAATTAAACAGGAGACCAATTTCTTGATTACATTTAATACAATTGCCAGGAATTATGGGATTAAAAGGGTGTCATTTAACAGGTGTAATGTAAATCCTGAGCAGCAGTTTGCATGTAGCATTGATAGTTTTGGGCCAGAAGGCATGTCTCCTCCCAGTCCCCTATTTGATGGATTGCAGTGATATTTTGTACAGATGTTCATGGTCCCCGGGGGATAACGTCTGTTGACTTTGGTGATCCACTGACTTTACCTCTAGCGCTACCAGCAGGTCAAAGTTTTCACTTTTCCTCACAGAGCCACAGCGTGGCTGACACTACTCTTCTGTCATCAACCATAAATGAAGCAAGCCACTGTTGATAGCGTGTGGATAATCAGTGTCATCTCTTGTCTCGTAGTAAAACACAGAACATACATTTGTGTATATGAGTCATTTTTTGCCAAATGAGTACTACCAACTGCTGTAACTCTGTAAACCTTCACTTACTAATAGGAAAATAACATCTGCCCTGTTCAAATGTACAAATCAATTTATTTCTTAAATGAATAAAAAAGGGATGAAGGATGAAGCCACGAAGGGATCTTAACTAATGCTAAACTTACAGATTTGAAAAGTGGCACGTACATGTTAAAGGAAAGAGGGTTTTGCTGTAAAGAATATATATATTCCCTGTCTATGATTTAGTAGTCCAAAATATGAAACTTACAGTAGAGAGAAAATCTCGTATGCGCACAGGAATGCACAACTCCATCAAAGCTCAAAGACATGAAGACATTTGAGTGCCTACTGATCTCTGGACTCTTTCGGCAGTTTTTTCTCAAAATCATATTTTTTTGTTCCTGTGTAAGTCAGGGTACATGTGATCTCTGTAAACGAATGTCTCTAAGCACGAAAGGCATTTAGTCATTTAACAGAATAAATAACCGGGTGGTATTCTGAAGGCATTTCAGCAACAATAAAGCCAGTGAGAACAAAAAAGAGAAAAATGGAAAAAATTGTTTAAAGAAGTGAAACTAGACATTGTTGTTACTTCCTTGCTGCCAATAGCTCAATGCCCTTAGGTAGCCCCTTAAGGCCCCTTAGGACAACATAAGGAAGTTGAATGAGAAAGTTAATGGACACTTGGTGTAGGGGAACCTGTGTCCATCTTTTGTAATGGTTCTGCTATTTCCATCACACCTTTGATAGCCCCTTTAACCCCATACACAGAGGGAAGATCACAGAGTTGTTCCTCAGACTCCTATCCAACACACATCAGCCATGAAATTGAATCCTGCCATCACGTGGTGGGATACATCAAAAAGGTGTGCAGGGATGAAAAGAAACCTCGGCTGTTGATGTCAGACATGCCAGCTTGAATGCACGCACCCACAGACTGATGCAACATCATATCAAACCCTAAAAAGATGAAACAAGAAGAGGAGGATGCTGCAATAAAGACATGTTAAAAAGTGGCTGAAACACTGACCCTCAGAGGAAATGTAGGATATTATTGCTGTTTCCTCTCATCCAGTTAAATTCCCCTTTAATTTATTATCTTCTCTACTGTTTCATTCTCATTCTTCTAAGCAGAGCACCACATACCCAAAACAGATGCCATGGATGAACAAGGAGGTGCGCCTCCTGTTGGAGTCACTGCCTTCAGATCAAGTGACGCACAGGACTACAGCACTTCCAGGGCAAATCTGAAAGGGGGCATCAAAAAGGCCAAGCACTGCTACAAGCTAAAGTTAGAGGAGCACTTTTCCAACTCCAACCCTCGATGCATGTGGCAGGACATCCAGGCCATCAGCAACTACAAACCCAGACATTCCACCCCGGTAGCCACAGATGTCTCCTTCCTGAACAGTAGGGAAACTGCCACCAAGCTCACACCCTCAGCTGACCACCTGACCATCACACTCACCTCCACAGATGTCTATACACCACTGACCCGGATCAACGAGCGCAAGGCTTCTGGACCAGACGGCATCCCCGGTCACATACTCATGGCATGTGCAGAGCAGCTCGCTGGGGTCTTTATGGACATTTTCGACCTGTCCCTCGCCCAAGCAGCTGTGCCAGCATGCTTTAAATCCACCTCCATTGTGCCAGTGCCGAAGCACTCTAGTCCAACGTGCCTGAACGACAACTGCGCTGTAGCATTCACACCCATTGTTATGAAGTGCTTTGAGCGGCTGGTCCTGGCACACCTAAAGGACTTCCTCCCATCCACACTGGACCCACACCAGTTTGCCTACCGCAGCAATAGGAGCACAGAGGATGCTGTCTCCATGGCACTGCACTCTGTACTCACACACTTGGACAATAAGAACACTGATGCATCCCTTCCAAGTTAATCACCAAACTTGGAAACCTGGGCATTAACACCTCCATTTGCAATTGGATTATGGACTTCCTGACAAACAGACCTCAGCTTGTTAGGTCAGGCCACAACTGCTCCACCACCATCACACTGAACACTGGCGTACCACAGGGCTGTCCCTCTTCTTCCTGAGGACACTGAAGAAGACCCAACTGTCCTCAGCTGTCCTGGTGAACTTCTATCGCTGCACAGTAGAAAGCATCCTAACCAGCTGAGTCACAGTCTGCTATGGGAACTGCTCTGATGCAGAGCACTGGGCACTGGAGCGGGTGGTGAAAACTGCCCAGCGCATCACAGGGACTCCACTTTCAGCCATTGAGGACGTCCAGAGGAAACGCTGTCTGCGTCGAGCCTGCAACATTCTTAAGGACTCCTCTCCCCCCGCCCAGAGACTGCTTTCTCGCCTCAGGTGCCTCCAGACAAGGACCAGCAGACTGAGAAACAGCTTTTCCCAGAGCTGTCTTCCAACTGAACTCTGCCCCCCGCTGACTCCACTGTCCCCTCATACACCTTAACTCAAATGCTGCTATATTGTTTTTGCTACATGTACCACATGTTCATTTGCACTACCGGACTATTTATGTATACATATACTGCATCATTTGCACTCCAATACTGAATACTGCAATAACTCATCTACTGCACTGTTAACTATTTCCATAAATTGCACTACTTTATATTCATTGCACTACTGTGCTGCCCAGTCCAATTCATTATTGTACATACAGTATCCATCAGTATACTTCTGTTTATAGTAACGCCATCTGTATATAATGTCCATAGTACCACTTGTAAAATATTGTCATAATACTGCTCTATCCTGCACATACTTTATATCCTGCACTTATTGCACTTCTGGTTAGACCTAAACTGCATTTCGTTGCATTGTACATTACACTTGTACATGTGTAATGACAATAAAGTTGAATCAAATTTAATCTAAGAAGGTTGACCTGCCTAGACCTGAACTATGTTTTTGCTTCTTTGCAGGTCTAAACCCAATAGATGGCCTGTCCTTGTTTTCACAATCTTCATGTCTCACAAGAAAAACATACAAATACACAAAAGAAATACGGCAGACATGTTGTCATATACACATATACATTCATGAGCCGTCTCCTGTACCCCCACATATGCTTGAGTGACTCAATTCCACCAAATCATTTCATGTTCATATTTCCTTTGCTATTTAGTTTTAAGTCTGTTTTATATGTGAGGAAAAGGCTAATATTTTTCTGTAGGGTGCATCTCCTCGCTAGCTTTAATGCCCGCTGTTATTGCTGCTTGTTTTTATTGTCTCGATTTTGTGTATTTTGCTGTCAAGGGAGCCGAGCCTGATACCACGCACACACAGCTGATGATTTCTGTGCTTTGTATATCTTAACCAGAGTGCCAGTAAAAGGTCCACAGACCCAGCATTGTCTCCTGACTCTTCATCTGCCCCACCACAACACAGTGCAGATCTACAGTACATGTACAGTACACACACTCACGTGTACAGTATACAGCATGTACCAATTCATCCATCTATATTCAGCAAGGTATATCATTTAGGGCTGTTATGGCAGAAGGGGCAAAACTAGGCTTTTCTTTGTAAGAGCTTTTAATATATATTTTCTTAGAGGACAGTGGCAATAGATATTTTTGATAGTTAAGATAAGTTAAGATCAGTTTTTCAACATTTTGTGCACGTGGAGATTCATGTATAGATGATACTGACTGGGATGCATTATCGTATTATTTTGTTGACATTTTTCTTTATATATATGTATGTGTGTGTAGATATATATATATATATATATATATATATATATATATATATATATATATATTTAGCAAAGTTTTTCTATTTTGTAACTTTTGCCTCATCAATTTTAATATTGTAAATGTATTTTTCATATAGTGACATGAAAGAATTCATTTAGCCGTCTTCATTTAACCTTCAGTCAGATGAGCTTAAGTAACCCTTCATCAACACCTCCTGTCATGTTTTCAAGCACTCTCAATTGTCAGGTGGTGTTCAGGCGTTACAGCTGACTCAGGTTGGTGGGAGGCGTGTGTGTCCTTTGCAGTCGGTCTGCATTAATTTTCGTAGCTATAATGAAACGAAAAGTATATGAGAACTGCCTCCTGTCGTAGCTGGTAGTTAGTTGGTTATTGTGATATTAAATATACTAAAGATCAGCCTCACACCAATCTCTTATGGTTTCCCTTTTTCCTATACACAAATATGTGGATGATGTCTATTTTTTTTCAATTGAGTTGATCTACTCCCCTACCCCCATGGGGTACAAGTACCACCATCTATTGGTTATCATTGTATAAATTAATAATTTATGGTTGAGCATCAAGTAATCACTTGTAGATAGCAGCTGCACAATGTGAAAGTGTTTATGAGTTTATCGATAAAAGAGACGTGTTTGTTTCTTGGGTTGTTTGTTGTTGTGTGGCTTCCCTTAGGGGGGGGTCTGAGGATGGAGGGTGTCGTATGCTGTACGGATTGTAAAGCTCCTTGATTTAAATTTGTGTAATATGGGATATTGGGCTTTACAAATAAAATTGACTTGATTTGACTTCAAAACCTTCTTGCAAACCAGACTAAACAGCCTAAATATCAGCACATAGCTCCTTGGCCAGCTCTAGTTATACCACTGCAGCTCAACACCAAATAATGATTTAATTTATTACAGTAAATGAAGAAGGAAGACATTAGATACAATAATGTCATACTATGATGAGGAGGAGGAGAAAGAAGAGGATCAGTTACAGGCTCAACTTCGTCACCCATATCATTGATTATTATTAGCAATTGGCACTGAGAGTGGATAAACAGGTGACCTTAGGTAAATTAGTTACTTTACAAAAGCAACAAACAACCAATAAACAGATCAGTGATAAAGCTTTCCTAAGCAATGTTGCTTTAAATATAAGTCTGGTGAAATTCTTTTTTTCCCCCTCCTGTTTGAGTAAAGTTTTCTAAAACTACATTGCCCAGCTGTTTTCGTAAATTATTTAGTCTTTTTTTTTTTAAATTAAGTATATATTTCTGGAGCACAGTGGTAGTGGAATGGTTACAGCACGTGCTACAAAACCACAACGTCCATGATTTGATTCCAGCCTGCTGTGTAGCATGTCATACCCCACACCAGGGGGGAGCCCCCCTTTTTTTCTATCTGCCTCTTCACTATGAACTGTCCAATAAAGGTGAAAATGCCAAAACATTATAAATATTTGGGAGCCGTTTTTAAAGATTTACGTCTTCAGAAGGAACCAATAGGCCTGAGCTGAGAGCCACACACAGGGTATGTAAGTCAGAAAGTATTGAAAGACGAAGTAACACAGTGTTGATGTGAGTATTGGCTGAGTGGTGGAGGAACGAGGCAGGAATAATCTTCACCTGGTGTATGATTTATTTGCTCTTTTCACCAGACAATAACAGTACAGAGACAAACCCATGTTGTAGTTAATTTATCCATGCACATAACATTTCTATGCAGAAACAATAAAGACAGTGTCGAAACATTATTCTAACGGAAGTGTCATTAAATGTAGTGGTGAGGTTTGAATGAAGAGGAGGAGTGAAAAAGATAGACCCACTGAAGTTGACAAAAATCATCAGAGACCAGGTAGGGGAAGTAAAATATGCTAGCGTTTAGGAGGGTGGAAACAAGCTAATAGGGTGTAACAGTGAGGCCCATTTTGAAAAAGCACTGAAGATGAGCAGGGTTGAC
Organism: Siniperca chuatsi; assembly: GCF_020085105.1. Lineage (NCBI taxonomy): Eukaryota > Metazoa > Chordata > Actinopteri > Centrarchiformes > Sinipercidae > Siniperca > Siniperca chuatsi. The sequence continues at coordinate 2,937,753 of NC_058051.1, forward strand.
AAAATCAAAGTAACTAAAGTAGTGAGAGTGGGGGAACAGAGGACGGCAGGGTGTAAGGGGTCGATCTATGGAATTTCTCTTTATTAGCTCTTGGCTCTTTATTAGTCATTATAAAGCACTTATTACTGCCTTATTCTGCATGACCATATTCCACAACTACTAGGCCATTAGCTTTCCCACAATAACCTCCTAATTACTGCTTATTGATACTAAGTAAGGAAGTTGTTGTACATGAATTACAATCTTAATATGCTTTGCACAGTTTGGGCCTTATAAGGTGGTAGTACCGCAAGAATAGTCATTCTCCCTTAATAACACTAATAACTATGGTCTATTCTTATGTAAAAAAAAAACAAAAAAAAAACACAAAACTACAAGTGTTGGGTCTCTGTAAATATTATTTACAGGAAAGAGAACATACAGTAGCACAATGCAAATTCAACATAGAGATTTAAAATAATAGTAATGGTAGTGGTAATAATAATAAGAAGAAATACTAATAGAAATAATAATGATAGCAATAATAATAAGACTAATAATAGTAATTGTAGCAGTGGCTGTAGAGCAGGAACATGGGGGCAGTAGATGGCTTGCAATCACAGATCCAGACTCTACAGCTCTGGAGGCAGAAATACCTTCTGAAGGCGACAGAAGGAGAGACGAGAGAGACGAGAAAGCACAAAACTACGGGAGAGAGAAAATGTCAAGTTACAGAGGAAAGATAACACACAGGACAAGTACAATGGCCCATTTACCTTGGGGGAGCTAAAGAGGGCTCTGGCCAAATGCAAGAACTCAACTCCAGGGAAGGATGAAATATGTTATATAATGGATTTTGTAATGGATTTTCTGAATGGTAAAAGTATCCAAGTTAAAATTGGTTCAGAAATTTTCAGTAAATGTGTGGTGGAGAATGGATCTCCCCAAGGGAGTGTAATAAGCCCTGTTTTATTCTCATGCATGACCAATGATATATTTGGAAACATTTAGCCAGGGATTGGGCTGTCGCTCTTTGTGGATGATGGGAGCCGACGGAAAAGAGGGAGAAGTGTAGATTTTATTATGAAGAAAACACAACAAGCGTTCGACCAGGTGGAAGAGTGGGGAGGGAAATGAGGCTTCAAATTCTCTGTAGCGAAGACAAAGGCTGTGTCCGAAATCATCACGCATTCACTAATCCCTATTCAATATCTAGGGAGTTCTATGTAGAAGACCTATGTAGTGAGCTCATCGGCAAAATGAAAAAAACACTTTCGGACACTACTCGGGTCATTTTCTCTGTGGCATGAATTGAGTCATTGCTGTCGCACAATCAAACCAACATTAAATCTAAATTTAGTTTTTCTTTCAGCGCAATGCATGATGGTATATACTGCTTGATTAGTGATCATCGGTTGTACACTACTTTTCACGATGCATTCTGGGATTCTTCCACTATATGGGGTAATAATTCTCACTATACATTTGGACAGCCCTACAAAATGGCGAACTCACTATATAGTGGACTATATAGTTGGACAAAGTTCAAGCTCTTAGAGTATGTGTAGGGGCTGTGCCTGGTCCGGTTGATCTGGCTCAAGGTCCGATGCTCTTTAATCCAAACCCCCGGCTTCCTTTTCCGATGACAACAATGGTGTATTACTGTAATAGGTAATATGTGTTTCAGGAATAAAGTTGAAAAATGAAAAAAAAAAACAGATAAAAAACAAGAATGTAGTTACCAGAGTTTGAAGGAGCTACAGGCTGCAGTCATGGTCAAAATCTTCTGATCCAGTCGATTTCAACAATTTTGGCTTAGCCCTTTAAATCAAATCCAATCAGACATCATTCAATGATGTTTCAGCAATAAAGCCGAAAAAAATAAATAGATTAAAGCAAAATTGTAGCAAAGTTTGATGGAGCTACCGGCCGCTGTGTCTGTATGCAGTAATATACTATTGATGCATGAAGCTAAGTGGATAAATGAGTGCAAATATCAACCTATATTTAAAGAAAAATTACCTCAGCTTATGCAATGCCATTTTTAATGTTAGGGCCTGATGAACACGTTGAAACACTGATAAGGTCGAGGACTGAGAAGCAAGATCTCTTCACAGGAAAGAGGAATGCTGCCGTTAAAAGTTTTGAGGAGTAACACTGGTCTATCTAGGAGGCCAAGTGGCGAGAGGAGTAGGCCAGGTGGCGAGAGGAGGAGGCCAGGTGGCGAGAGGAGGAGGCCAGGTGGAGAGAGGAGAAGGCCCGGAGGAGAGAGGAAGAGGCCCGGAGGAGAGAGGAGGAGGCCCGGAGGAGAGAGGAAGAATTTAGGGCAAGAGAGGAGAGGTGGGAAGAAAGGTTTTTGCTAGATGCACTAGATATTAAGTAGTTTTGTTTTTGTTGTTTTATTGAATTTTAGTTATGTAAGTTTTGTTTAATTTGCTTCAGTTAACATCGTCTAATCAACAGACCTTTAACAGTATTTATGTTGCTCCAATAAATGTTGTTTGACCAGCACGTCATGGAGCGGGTGGGAGACACTGTCCAAGACGGCATGTAGTTTGGCCAGCATCCTCCTCTCTGACACCACCTCCAGAGAGTCCAGCTCCACCCCCACAATGTCACCGGCCTTACGGATCAGTTTGTTGAGTCTTTTAGCGTCCACTACCCTCAACCTGCTGCCCTCAACCTGCTGCTGCCCCAGCATGCAACAGCATACAGGATAGCACCGGCCACCACAGACTCATTAAACATCTTCAGCATTGTCCGGCAGATGTTGAAGGACCTCAGCCTCCTCAGGAAACAGAGGCGGCTCTGGCCCTTCCTGTACAGAGCTTAAACATTGGCATCTTAACATTGGCATCAAGCTTTGGTAAATAAATGATGGGGTATGATACTGTGTGTGTATGTCTCTCTAATGTTGTATGTAATCATGTTCTTGAAGACTATCTGAAGATATTGTGTTAATGTTGAGGAAGTGATAAATATCCATTTTACTTATACTGGAACAAATTAGGTGCATTTATACAAAGTGAATGATTTTATGCTATTCAACTGTCCAAAGTGTCCAAAGTGAGAGAGTTGCTGTGCGCATTTACGCATTTGGCACAATAGTGTTAACTTCATAAATTATTTATTAATTATTAAACAGTCGGGATCTAATGACATTCTGTACTTTTCTGCACTTCAGAGAGGTTAGTTGTCACACACAGATTCCAGTTGTTACATAGCAGCCGTCCTCAGTTTGAGTCCTGAGCTCCATCAGAGCTGTCAGGACATTTTTATTTAACTGTATATGTTATACTCCGGAAAGTCAAAAATATTCTTCTGATCTGTCAAGTTTATTATTACGAGGATTTTTCCGTTTTGCTGCTTAAATTCAAAGTCTCGCAGTATTTTCAGTAGTGGCATTATTCTGCACATGGATGCGTCCCCATATACAGGACTCGACTAAAGTAAATAACAAAATATGGCAACAGGATGTAACAATGAAAACTCATTTTAGATAAACCTTTCATTACGCATGGATAGGATTTAGAAAATCATAAATTCAACTAATAATAAGATTTTGTCAGCAACACAGACACCACATTTGGGGTGATGTATATTAATTATTTGGGGTATTATTGTGTTGTGGGACATGCTTCACAGAGATTAACTTTTTTCCCCTCAAATGCAGCTTCTCTCCTCTCAGGCTATTTAAAGGGTCAGGTCTCCCAAATTACTTCTCAAATTATTATTTTCTTTATAACCTCTAGTAGTATCTCTCCATCCAGATAGTTTGGTTTTTTCTATCCAGGTTTTGTAGGTTTGTAGATGAATGGGATTTCATTTGTGATGCTCACACCATTTAAAAAAGCATTTAAAATTCAACTTCTTTTTTCAGAATCAGTACAATGGAATACAATGAATAGATAATCCACAGAATGAACTGTCTACTATTTTCATGGGAATATTTTCTACTGAAGAAACAGTCTGTCCACAGGGAGGTCTGCTGAAATTTGCATCCCCATTGTATGGACAGAATCTCACTCCAGCTGGTAGTTGAAAGTTGGCAACCCTGCTTGCGGCGTGTCCCAACTACATACTACTTCTAAGCAGGTTTTTAGTACATTTTGTCACTGGAAAAGTGACAAAATTAATTATACTCAAACCAGACAGAATGCATACTAAACATGGCCAAATTTTGAGTGTGCTATTGATGGATGCTTTTCTCCCACATTGTAATGCACAAATGAAATGGAGAAGCTGCTCACAGCTGGAAAAAAATAAATTGTGGGTGGTGATGAAACAGCTCGAGAAAGATCATGGAAAACAAAAATAAGTAATCAATCTTAAGAAAGACATTTTGCTTACTGCTTGGGAGGTTTAACTTGCAGTGACCTTCCGAAGTCGCAGATTGATAAGATGCACGTACTGTATAATTTCCTGTTGGCATAAAGTGGTAAGGTATGTTGATATTTGTGTACACTAAGTAATAAAACAGAATACTATGACAATTAGTAAGCAGTATACACTGTGTAGAATTAGTGCGTAGGATGGATTTGGGTCACAGCTATAGCCTAAGAGGCTCTGGGCTCCACAATACAATTGAAAAGTGGTACAGACCAGGAGAACAAATAATATGTTGCTGGTAATGATGGCTTTCCTGAAGCAATGAGGCTTTGCAGCCAATTGTATTGCCAAAAGATTTATTACTCAAAGCCTCATTTAACACAGTGTTCAGTGTTTATTTATAAACAGAAGTGTCTTCACTGTGTTTGGGCTTTTTTGATATTACATCTCCTGCCGTGGCCTCTCACACAAGGGACAGAGGAGGCTGATGTACACAAAAACTGTATAATGGCTGCTGATGTTAAAATAATTGTACTTTCCATGTTTTTACTAGGTGCCATGTGTACACATTTTTGGGTTTTTTTTTCTTTTCTTAAAATAGATGACAGATTAAATCTGCTTCATTTTGACACTGTAGCACAAGTGTCTCCATGTTGCATGAGATATAAAATAAATAAAACAATATCCACCCAAAAAACAGTTTTCTGTCAGAGAATATAGGACCATTTATTGTATAAAAGGTTGTGTATGTTTATTTGATGGAATATGCTCTTCCCCTCAGGAACCAATGATCCAATCAGCAGTGCATGCACTGGTGAGCGCAATGTACCCCACAAAGGCTACAGAACAGAATCCTACAGACACACATTACTGAGAAAAGAGATACATAAAACCAGAGATGCCATCAGCGTATTGTAATAAGAACACAACAGGGAGGAGCAAATCAGAAGCAGGCAGCATAATGAGTGAGAATGAAAGCTTGTCGGGGTGACTCGTTAGCTGAAACTGATTGCTGACTGTGTCTGTGACGTAACTGCTCTGCCAGAACTAACACTTCTGATTCAGAGTTGTTAATGAGTCAAATTTATGATGTTTGAAATATATGCTTCTTTGCACATTTTACTTTCAGTGACTATTCACTGATTTGCCAGAGGTAACCATTAAAATACATGTGAAAATCTGATGTAAAACAGTGTTGGTGAATGACAACTATGACAGTATGATCATAAAACCAATATATCAGATAGTATTCTGGGAGCTTAAAATTATGCAGCAGACACAGTGAGCAGAGGCAATAACAAAAAGTAATCTCACAAGCACTGGCAGCCCACAGGGGAATTGCATCTAACGTAGCAGGTTATGCAGATAACACAGATCATTGGAACCACCAATTAATTTGCAACCTGGAGTACTATACACCGAACTTACAAATAAAACTTTCACACCTGGCTGGAATAGATACTGTAATTCGCAGAGGAACGATGTTATGATGCTTTCTTTTTAAGCAGCTGAAGCTGGTTTAGTATTGCAAAGGCTTGCAGCCACGAATGAATCAGCATCAACCCAAAATCATCTACAAATTTAAAAAAAAAAAAGAGATATAAAAGCAAATCATTTCAGATTTCACACATGCACCTGCACACCCCTTATATCACTTCTCTCAGTCTCCACTAAATGTCAGAAAAAAGCCAGATAAAAACACTTGCTAATTGGACCTGCCCAAAGATGCCAAATAACTTCACTGCCAAAAATCAGCTGTTCCATATTAAAATGTAACATGCATGAATTTGAGCTAATATTGGTAGTATGGCAGTGGCAGATGTGAATTGTGATTGAATTAAATGCAGCTAAATCACTGATCACATGTTGGATTCAGGCACCTAAAAGGTACACTGAAAGGTGCACTGAAAAAATAATCTGCTGGATTAACATGAAAGATGAAAGTAGATTGATTGCAGATATTAAAATTATGTTTACTTAATATACTGAATTCTTATTTGTTAATCTAGCATGACTTTTTCATGTCAATTTAAAGGTATTTTATTATGTTCAGTATATGAAATTACTGTTATATCTGTTAAAGTAACACTTCTTTATGTATTGTATGCACCATGCTTTCATGTTTAAATCAACATAATCTGCATAAAAGTAGGTCTCATGCCATTGAGTTATAAAGCTTTAACGTTTTGTTTATCAATTCTCTATGATCATTTCTAGAATCTCATTTCTAAAAGAAACACCCACAAGTTTCACTCCAGAAGATCTATATAAATGTAAGCCAATGTTTACCACATACCTTCTGTGCACCTGGTCTTGTAAAATCCTTTTAAGTACACCATTTAGTGCTGTACATGTTTTAAAGCAAAAATATGGCAATAAGCAAAAAACGAATTTCGAGTACAAAAATAACTTGTATTTGGTCGAAGAAAACTGTACAACTTAGGCACTGGACTCCAAATCCACCCAGAGCCTGAATGCAAAACACTACAGTATTCAAACAAGTTTTGGGTCTTTCCCCTCCCCTCCATAGTTGACGATGGAGGTGAAAGAACTTGCACAAGATAATCTATACAAGTTAAGACCTTGTGCGCAATATATGAATATTAAATATTATCTTTCGGGAAAAAATCAACTGTAGAAATAAAAACCGGACAATTAACTTTCTCTCTCTCACACACACACACACACACACGCGTGCGTCAGTAAAAGTCATGGAAACAGAACGGTGACACGCGACAGAGGTCATTTAAGGTCCGCAGGCCTTTTCCACTGTCTCACTTTGCACTTGGGCTTGACACGAGTTGACCTACTGCAGAACCGGAAGGCTGGAAAGCTGAACTCTGAACATCTGAAGCCGTAAAGCATCTGGAGAACTAAACCAGTGAATAACTGATTGAAGAAGGAAAAAAGCTAACTACATGAGAAATGCCTGTTAGCAGAGCACCAATTAAAGAGGAACACCTGCTGATGGGAGGCCAGCGAGACCCGGACAATCATCATGGAGGTACGACAACAAGCGAAATTCATGTTTTTCCTGCGTCTAATTCATGAATTAACCTCCCTGAAAACTTTGAAAGCTTTTCAAGTACAAAAATGAAACTGGCTAACTTGTTGAATTAAAGGTGGACAAGTAACAGAATATTTGATGGCCTGTTTGAAAAACACAAATTGGGACGTTTTCTCGGTGTCAAATTGTTATTAGTTGGTTTGAATGTATTAAAAGTCCCGGGAAATGAGTGGAATATATTAACAATGGTGTAGTGATTTTATTTTGGTTTGAGTGCATCAGTTCTGTCGAATTTAGCATCGAAAGTTTTTGGGGGAAAAGATGGCGACTGGGCCATTTTTTCATAAAATTCATAAAATGTATTTTTTTTGTAACCATGGAAACGATGGAACTATTAGGAGCAAACGTCAGGAACTGTTAGAAGCTGACGTCAGGACGTCAGAACGTGCAGGTGTAAACAAACCTGGGCCTTTTTCTGTGTGGACAGCTGAGTCTACTTGTTTTAAAATGTGTCCAGAGCTGTTGTCGGAGCACTGGGTCCTTTAAAGTTCAAAGTTCATCACATTTGTGAACTAATTTTCAGATCCATGTTGTTATGAGCTTGTTAAAAAGGAGATAGCTAGCTAAACTGAGCTACAAGTGTCTGACTGTGGTTGGAGAAATAAACTGATGTGTTTAGTCATCAGTTCACTATCATTTAGGACCCTTTCACTTGACATATTGTTATTTTCACAACAGAGAAATGTATTTATTGTTCAGAGTGAAAAAGGAGTGGTGGTTTGTCATGAAACTGTGCGTCCTGCATCCAGGATACACCCGTGTGTGTGTGTGTGTTGTATCTTTTGCTTTATTGTCCTGAGATTTTAAGAGGTTGCCCCTAAAGTAGTCTTGGAGAAGTGGAAATAATTTGTGGTGTCTCAACTGAGTATATGCCAATGCTTTCTTATCGTCTGTACACGTGTGTCTGTATTTTTACACACTGATGGTGCAATGCTCTGTGATTGAAAGATGTAGTTTATCCTTTCAGTTGCTGTGTGTAAACAGTCCTCTTGATATCTTCTCATACAAAATATTTTCCAACATTATTTGACTTTTGTTTTGGATGTCACTTTCAGAGGTGGAAGTCCTTCTAACCCCTTTTATGTGTGTATAAGATGGGATGATGTTTCAATCTGTTTGTTTTCTATTATTGTTAGTGACCGATTGCAATCTTTTTTTGCTCGCGTTTAATCATGAGAAAGCATACAGTGGATGTATGTGAATAAAGATCCACATACCTGCGATACAGCCTGCCTTTTTTGGTAAATGTGTATCTTCATCACATGGTTTCATAATCAGAGTTTGGTCCTTTATTATTTGTTGTAATGCCTCTGTTTGGTCCCTTGTACAGTTTTTATTAACATTTCTTGTTTAGTAGGTGTGTGATGTCATCTTGTTTTCGTGGTTTGTCTTGTTCGTGATTCAACTGTCATGTTTGTGCTTATAGTGGGAATTGGCAATGGAAACTTGTTGCCTGGTACCAAATATGTATATTTTTTGTAAGGTAAGGTTAAGATAAGAATTTGTGAAAATCAACATGTTCTTACAAAGTTGTGACAGTGCAAGCTCCATGTCTGGTACCTGCGTTCTCCCCTGTTCTCTGTCGAAGTGTGCGTTGGGATCTGAATCAAGATCTAGAGAGAGAAGAGCCGTTTGATGTGTTTTCTTAATCACCTTCTCATATGAGTGATGTGGTTGTTTGTGGTTATTTCACACGAGAGATATTTTTGTGTGTGTGTTTTGTCTGTGCTCTTCTCACCATTTTGAAGTGGATGGGGCTTTGTTTGAAAAAGGTAATGTTTGGTATTTCTGCTATTCAACAGCATAAGAATCAGAATAATTAGTTGTATGGTTGTTTGTTGAAGCTGCCAGAGAGATGTTACTGTATATCAAATCTGATCGCCACACACACACACACACACCATACTGATAAAGCATAAAGCATTATTTTTAAGCTATTTATAACTTTATAACTAAATACATGTTTTCTAAGTTTAATTTTTATTATTGCTTATTTAGTTGCAAATAATACATTTAATGAAAAGTTTTTCGTGCTTTAACTTTTTCTCAGCAGGTGTCTCCTATATTGTAAATCATCCTGCAGCCGAAGGGATGCCTGAGCTGATCAGGAAGAATGAAGAGGAAGTCGTGGTCATTCCCATACTGTCCTCTGATGAAGACGATGATGAGGCAGTCCTTAGTGAAAATGAAGGTGAAGGCATCCCCCCTCTCTCCACTGATGAGGATGAGGATGAAGAAGGTGTGGGCATCCCCCCTCGTTCCACTGATGATGAGGAAGAAGAGGTTGAGGAAGAAGAAGGTGTGCGTGTTCCTGCACGCCCTCTGATGATGAGGATAATCTTGGGAATGAGAGTGACGAAGAGGGCACTGATGAGGACACCAGCGATGACTGGTCTGAATTTTCTGACTGGACCAGCGATGATTCTGGTTATGACACCATGTCATCCGAGGAGGACGAAGATGATGATGATGACATGGATGATGGTGATGAAGAGGATGAGGATAAAACTGAAGATGGCGAGTCTGGTAACGATGATGACAACTTCAGACCTCCTCGCTTTGAGGATCTCCCACCACCAGAACTTTGGCCGGGCTGGGAAGAATCGGTTCCTCCTGCATTCATTCAGTTTGTGCAACAAGTTTTTCAGCAACTGAACGGCAGAACCTGATCGGCACCAGGAACCTGATCAGCACCAGGAACCTGATCAGCACCAGGAACCTCCAGCGCGCATCAGGAACTTCCTGAGGAAGATCCAGAAGGATGGAGCTCTTTGTCTGAGTCCTGGAGTTGCCTCGTAGACAGCTCTGAAGAGTCGACTCCCTCAACCTCTGGCCCTAGCTCCTCCACAAAGAGAAGCAGAGAGGAGAGCGACGAGGAGCAGGATCCCGTCAAGAGGCAGAGGAAGAGTTGTGAGGACAGCCTCAGAGAGGAGGAAAGCCCTGAAGAGCAGACTCCGTCAACTTCTGGCCTCAGCTCCTCCACAAAGAGCAGCATGGAGAGATACTGGGGGTGATGCCAAAGAAGCCAGGGTGGTATAATGACAGCGACTCAGATTAGGATTGTCAGCCGTGTGTGCAGCAGGACTGACAATCCATCTGCAAACAGTCGAATCTGGTGGATTTTTCTTTGTAGCTTTGAGGGCTGGTCTTGGCGTCTGGCAGAGCTGGTGAAGCCCCAGATAGTCTTGGTGCCTAGCCCCCTAAATATAATATACTGCTGTTATTAATGCTATTATTAATGCCATAATAATATGTAATATAATAATACTGGGAAAAAGGTAAGTACAAGATTCTGACTTTGAAAGAAAGTGACCTACAGTAGTCTATTATATGTAAAGACACAGGAAATAAGTATGCTAGCTTACATATGAAATAACTATTTATTCATTTAATATCACTTATTTACTCGTTTGTACTTTGATATCTTCCCGAGATGAGACATGGGTATGGAAATCATTCATAACATTATCAAGAGTCTTGCAGGTCTTATTAGTAATTCAGTGATTCTTTATCTCACTCACTGCTGTATGTTTTTACACAGGTGCTGATGGCTGGCAGAGGTATGCTCATAATTAGTAACAACATTAACAAAACTCTCCTGCAAATCTGAATAAGTCTATTTAATAGTTCAAAGATGAATTATATCACTTATTCTTCTGTACTTTGATGTTTTTTTTGCAGGTGGCTGTGGCAGGTAAAAGTATGGAAAGAGTTAATAGCATTAACGCTCGTCTCCTGTAATTCTTATTATCGCTTTTAATTAATCATTCACTCTGTTGTAATTTTATGTTCCCTCAGCTGCTGCCACTGGCTGACCCCAAACACCGTCCAGAGGTGAAAAGGGGAGCAGAGTCCTCCTGTAGACTCCAGAGTCTACAGCCGCTCCACCACCAAGACCCCTGCAGTGCCTCCCTGTGGTAACACATGGTAACTGTAGGGGACCTTGGAGCAGCATTGGACCACCAGAGGTGCAGCGTGCAGGCCCACTGGTGAGACCGAGACTCCCGCAGTACATCCAGGGTTTCCCTGACGACAAAGAAGAAATGCTCACTCCCGACCAGATCAGAAGGACGACTGAAGACAGGACAAGATGGAGAGCATGTGGCATTTCAGTCAACAAAGTAAGTAAGCCCTTTATTAAGACTACAAAAGTAGCTATTGTGACATAAAGTTGTGAGAAGCTAAAGTTAACATTACATACTGTATATTGATGATATTTTATAATATTGTATAAAATATTAATGAGTTGTTTTTATGTCAGGGCAGGACTCCTCTGTCTCCTGGGTCACCTGAGAGTGGATGTCAACCAACCGATCATCCCAGGAAGCTCAGCACCACAGCAGTCCACTGAACACACTGAACACCTTTCAGCACCAAACTTTCTACCAGACCGTGTCGGAGGGGTTGGATCCCTAAAGTTAGAAGTAGAAGAAGAACGACAGCCCCAGTCAAGAGGATGAGGAGCGTCCTAAACCCACCTGTGCAGATGAAGTTGTCACTATGTGCTTCCTCTGTGGCGGCAGGTTTGTGAAGCTCCTCACACACACACTGAAGAAGCTCTCATCTCAGCATCTGCTCGCCTCCATGTGCAGAAATCAAGACGCTGAAGAAAGAGACACTGACAGTTCAGACGGAATGAGAAATAAAATGAATTGGAAAAAGTTGAACTCAGCATTGAAATGTTTAAATTGAGTCCCCAATTTATTAGCATTCTTAATTGCATTTAATGTAAAAATAACTAAGTTTATTTCCTAAATCTTACATAGTGATGTCAAGATAATGTAATACTGTTCATATTAACTTTGTCCATATCATCCACCCATATATATGTAAATGAATGGTTATTATGTATAGGCACTATTTTATAATCATTATTTCACCTACAGTTGTTTCCATGTACTTTGGAGCTGTGGAGTGCCTTCCTACATACAATATTTCTCCTTTTTTAAACTTAGTTTGAGCTTGAATTCAATAAAATGGACTATATGTTACATGATCCATTATTCTGAGATCCTTTACCTTGGTGATGTTGTTAACATGAAGCTTCTTAAATACTTGATCCATTGCAGGTGACAGTATTTCTATTGGCTAAAATACAAACAACACTTTTCTATCAACACAAATGTATGTAGAAAGCAATCATGGGTAATAGGAGGTTTAGAAATCACATTTTGGATATATATATATATATATATATATATATATGTAATGTCTGGACTGGATAACAATAGTTTATCAGCATGTATCTGGATTATGATTTTCATGATGCAAACATCACAGATCAAATGCTGCTGCTGAAGAGTCCGATATTTAAAGCAGGGCCATGCTTCTATCACTGCTCTCTGAGCTTTCATCTTGGTCTTCATCTTGAAAGGTAACAAAATCCACCTACCAGCACCTCTAAAGCTCATTAAGTTTAATTTTGCAGATTTTGTTACTATTGGACACAGCAACGCTAGCTGCTTCCCCCACGTTTCCAGTCTCTAGGCTAAACTAAGCTAAGCTAACCGGCTACTTTTTTTTTTTTTTCAACTAAAAAATCTATACAAAGGACAGAGGAATGACCCTCCAGGCAGCATTAATAGATAGCCTGAACTATACTAATCAATCAGTCAACAAAAGGGGAACAAAGGGCAGTCTGACTCACCCTTTAGGCCGCCTGATATTTGTGGACAAGCTACTGTTAAAATGCTGGGTTATGGCCACAGCTGTTCAGGTACTGATCCAGTGAGGTGAGGTCAGGTGAGGTAGCTTTGTCATGAGTTTACAACTCTGCTTAAGACATGTGGAATGCTTTGAGGAAGGCCCTCTGTAGCTGTGTACAATTCTGCTGAAAAAACAGCAGTTTTTTTGCCTTGTTATCTTTTTGTTGTCTCATATCATTTTTCCTGTAAACTTGGACAATAACAGTTTCATCACATTATAGTTTAAAGTAAAATCACAGGACAGGTTAAGGTGTAGGCCAGTTGACGGGTCTTCCTCGCAGCAGACATTTCGACTCGTCGTAGCAGAAAAAGCACAGGTGTTACTAATAACATTAACGATGGCTCAGTTTGTTCCAGATTGTGACAGTGAGCCAGCATGCACACTGCCAGGACTCTAAAAATGAAGCAGCTAAATAGAATTCAGCCATCATTAACAGGTCTTTTACACCTGTGCGTCTCCTTACTGTGACTATCAAAATGTCTAGTGTTAAAAAAAGATCTACTGAATATATGAATCAGCATTTCAGCACATTGCCTTCATCAAGTCTGTCGTCATCTGAGTGACATCTGAGCAATGTAAAAATACTGTATTACAAGTAAAGGTTCTGCATTGACAATGTCACTGTGTAAGTAAAGAAATTAATCAAAGTATCAAAAGTACTCATAATTCAGAAAAATGTCCCTGTGAGTGTTATATATATATATATATATATATTATATTATTGGATAGAATTTAGTTTAGTCTTTGTTTACACTGTTGTTGCAACCTTCGCTCAGTTGCGGGTTGAGCTACTGACTAGCTGTTATGAAGGTAATACCTCAGCACAGCAGGTCCTTGGCCGGTGCCCACTGAGCATTTTATCGGCTTCTTCCTGTTTGAGTAAAAAATAGCTGGGGCTCCTTATGCTGAGACACTCTTTATGACACCATCCATGACTACCTTGTTCAAGCACACATTTTTTAGATGCAATTCATTCCACCGAGGACCACTGCTGCTGCTGATTTATATTTCCATAAAGCAATATGAATATAATGGGTTTATGGCACTGATAGCTTTAGGACCGACAGGAGAAAGACCCACTGCTGACACTGGCAGGGGTGATTTGTAGGGCAAGGCAACGATATGGCATTAGTTTTTACTGTCTTTAACCATTTTGAAATGATGAATTTTTACAATGAGGCCTAAGATTTATGACCATTTGAGGGGATTTTTGTATCCAGAGAAACACCTCAGTGCTATGGGATTTATTCAGAGAAGCAAATGACTGAGTGCACCAACAATGAGTTGCTTACAACTGCATTACTAAATGGCTAAAACTCAAATAACTACACTTGCAAGCAAGTACAACAAGGTCTAAGGCAATCAGGGAGCCGAGATCGACGCTGAATAGGGGCTTGAATAGGTGTTGGAACTCAGGTTTGTACGTTTGGGCAGGCTCACACAAGCTCAAAATAAATGTGACTACATGCAGTGATAATATGCCTTTTCACATTAGTATGACCTCCAGCTGTACATTAATGACTAGTCCTGGGGTGGTTTCCGCTGAACGTGTTGGGCAGCCTCAGCAGGAGATGAAGTAAATGTAAAAAAGAAGATTTTTTTCAAGAAATCAAACTATTTCAGAAAGACATTTAGTATCTGCATTTTCCAGTTTCAACTGAATACATTTAGAATCTCCCTTATGCCTTTACATAAGAATCATATTACTGTTTTGCTTGAAATACAAAGCTTTTTTTCCAGTATTGTTTGAGTGGCTCATTATAATTCACTCTAGGAAATCCAATTTGTTTGTATACATTCTAATTTCATCTTGTATTAACTGAGTACAACTCAAGAATACAAAGTGTAGTAACATGAAGCCGGAAGTATGAACTACTACAACAGAAATGGTCGTTAGTTAGGAACGTTATTGTTCACATTGTGGCAAATTGTTTTTGGCTTCACTTCATAGCGTTAAAACAATACAGGACAGTTGGCGATACAGGAAAAAGATGAGGACAAACAGCAGGGACACAGTATGAACAAACAGCATGATTTAAAATGCATAAATACAGTAAAAATGAAAAACAAAGTACATAAAATAAAATGGGAGAAGGGCTAGTAGGTTATGCATTCAACATCGTATTTGCATTTGGCAAGAAATACTTGCTGTACACACTTTTGGTGGCTCTTACTTGTCTCCAACGCCTCCCTGAGGGTAAAAGCTTAACGTGTGAGTGCAAATGGTGCAAAGGGTGGGAAGGATCTGGAAAGAGTTACTCTTTATATTTAATTCAGATTTCTCACTTGGTCGCATCTGGAGCTTTGCTGTAATTTTACTAGCTATATTTACTGTTCTTTCAGCAATTTCAGTTTATTCCTGACATTCAGATTTCCATACCACATGGCCATGTTGGAGAATAAAATCTCTGTGTGGCTTTCTTAACAATGCAGTCAGTATTCTCTGTGCAGTTAAGGTGGCCATCAATCACTTTTCCAAGATATTTAAAACTGCTGACAACTAATCAAGTTTTTATTTATATATTTAAAAGATGTGTGTCTCAATCAAAGTTGATTAAGTGGACATGATGCAGATCATTTGGAGAAAGTAAAGATGTAGTGACCTCTGCTGGTGAATGTTTAGCATTACAGTCAATGGAATTGAATAATGACTAATGATGTGAACAGTATCTTTGATCTGCAGAACATGTTGTCTCCATACTAGATAGGTAGATCACGGCAAAGCCCCACCCCATCCTAGTTTTTGGATGCAGGATCCGACAGGCAAAGAAATACACAGACACCATTTCTTACTCATCACAACCATTGTGTTTTTCATACTAACATTTCCATCCATTCAGTTATTTATTTATTCTTGTTTACACATATTTCACCACATGTACTGTCCATGACAGAGTGTTTCCTTAATATTTCCACTAGACCGCAGCATTGAGAAGAAAGAGAAGACATCCAGGCTGAGGTATGACATCACACAGTGACAAAGTAAGTGCACCGTTTTACGTCAGTGTTTTTTTAGGCTGTTTCCAGCACGGCCAACTATACTGTAAACTTACTGTTATTGCGCTCTGTAGCTGTAAGCACAAGTGTGCAGGTTAGCCTGTTAATGGTCCCACGTAATTAAAAGCAATGGAAGATTTATTTATTGGATGTCTTTGTTCCTTTGGCCACTAACAACTAAATACTTTTTCTTGTTTCAACTGACCACACATTTTTTTAGAATTTTGAGCCTCTACCAAACAGTTAAGACGTCCATTTACGAAAAAAGTGCACTTTCTGCATAGATGTGTCTCCATTAAAGTGAACTAAAACATTTTTTATGGACAAGAATAATGTGTAAAATCCCCAGAACAAAACATTTTAAATGTAAGATAACTATGAAACTTGATGTCATCCTTGAAGGATGAATCAATAGAAGAATTAGCTAATGGCCATATAAAAACACCAAAAATTCATAACATGCAGTTCCGTCTTTAGAACCACATCAGACTTGCTCATCTGTGTGGCGGTGGAACAGCTCAACAGATTTTTGGGCAATTGATCCTCTTCTGATGGTTTTCTACAAACCAACGTGGGCTTAAATTCAAATTCAAGAAGACTTGACTTTGCTGAATCATTATTACCAGTATCAGCAGTATCACCTTGGAGTATTCTAGTTAGTCACTGTATTTTCATTTAAACAAAATGTCTGAAAAACCATACTTATTACATTGTGTATTTGTTGAAATTATTATGTAACATATCATATTGACAACAATTTTTAGAAAACTGTTATTAGAAAACTTGTATTTCACGGCAATATTCTGTTTTGGTAAAAAAAAAAAAAATTGTTAGCCATACGATCTTTACCATGAATACAGTACAAATTCGTTTGAAACTAGACTACATAAAATTATATGATTACCTTTTATATTTATTTTATTATATGAACTCTTTGAAAACCGCAGTGCACCCTGGGGATTTTTTTTGCAGCCTAACATACTTCAGCAGAGCGCTAGAGATCCTCAGTTACACTGAGTTAAGTACAACAAGATATCACAACTCAAAATGTGCTCTACCAAACAGTAGAGAAACCATTAAACGTAAGTGAGGCTGTGGAGGCTCTGGGATGGCAGAGGAGCTTATGGAATATAAGGTACACACATGTTTTATAGGTATTCCCTTGATCACACTGTTGCCAAATTTAGAGCAAATCATATTGACTATAGTGTGTTTTCTGTGTGTAAAGGCTGCCCTGTCTTCATACAGCTTAGATCAGTTGGAAGATACTTGCTGTGATGTTTAATCGGAAATCAATGTTATAATGATAACTTCATTTACATAGCACTTTTCAAAAAGAAAGTTACAAAGGTTCAGCAAGAATTGCTGTGATGTGGTCACTTCTCTTAGAACGTGTTAAAAGCATGGCAGCATCAGATTTATAAACTGTTATCTTTGGATATATTATATATATTACTCTGAGACCAGAATAAAGTGTGTTACAATAATCAAGTAAGTCACGTGTTCTGTGATTTATGCTTTAAAGCTGTATGCTACACAGTAACTGTGGATAAACTATCTGCAAGTAAAGGTAGCAACACTGTTTTTAGCCATAGCTCTAGGGATGGCAATGTTGGTCTGTCTGTCTGTTGGTCGGTCTGTGGGTCCTCCACTTTGGTCCAGACTGAAACATCTCAACATCTACAAGATGGACTGGCACATAATTGTACAGACATCCGTGGTTCCCGGAGAATAAAGCCTAATGACTTTGATGATCCCCCGACCTTTCCTCTAGCGCCACCATGAGGTTCACATTTGTTTTATTTGTGAAATCCCTCAACAACTATTCCATGACATTTTATACGGACATTTATGGTCCTCCTCAGGATGAACTGTAATCACTTTGTGATTCATCTAGCATTATCATCAGGTCAAAATTTCAATTTGTTCAATACTTTGGTTTATGACCAAATACCTGCTAAATGAATGACCTTCCCATCAGCCTCAGCTGAACTTTGTGTTTAGTGTAATTAGCAATTGATAGCATGCTAAGACGCTAAACTAAGATGGTGGCCGTGGTAAATATTATACCTGCTTAGCATCAGCATGTTAGCTTTGTCACTGTGAGCATGTTAGCATAGTGACGTTAGCCATTAGCTCAAAGCACCGCTGTGTCGACTCAGTCTCAGGGATCTCAAAGAGCGCAGCGGATCCACAAGAGATCTGATGAGGCTGCTTTCTGTTTTCATGGTCCTGGTCTGTGGAACACCCTCCCCCAGGGTCTTAGAACAGCAAACTACCTTGTTATTTTTTTAAAGAAATTAAAGATCTATCTTTTTTGATCTGACTTTTAAATTGGAGAAATCCAACACTGTCATCTTTGCTATTTATATAATTTTGTCCTGGTAGTTTTATTGTTTTGAAAAGTTTACTCACTTATTGTTATTGTAATTTCTATTTTGTAAAGGCTGCATCTTCGCTAAGATGCTATTGAAATTCTATAAGTTATTATTATTATTATTATTATTATTAAGGCTCACAGAGCTGCTAACACGACGTAGTCACCTTTCACCACTGGTTTTCAAAGCTACATAGAATATATAACATAGTTTAAAGAGGCTAAATCATCTGTGCCAGAGACACCGGTGCAAATACTGCATGCTAGTCATGAATCATGACAACACGTGCCACACATTGACAAACTGTATCAAGTACATTTACTCAAGTACTGTACTTAAGTACAGTTTTGAGGTTCTTATACTTTACTTGAGTATTTCCATTTGATGCTACTTCTCTTCCGCTATATTTTAGATTTTTTAGGGAATTGTGGGAAATAAATTGTAAGTTTAACAGCTAAAAGGCCTAATATTGTAACAGTTAATCAAAAAGTACGTACAGTTTACTGTAGATCTTACTGAGTGCTTGCCACATATGTGTGTGCTTTGATGTGGGAGAACGGGGAACAGATATTTGTGTCAGTTTCCACCTTGAGCTGTCTAGATAGCAAAGCACTGTGTGTGTATGTAGTGCCAATTAGAAGTAGTCATGTTGGGAGATTTTGTTTTAGAATTATGCGACAGCCACCAGCTCCCACAGATTATGTAAATTTAGTTTTTCTCCTGGTTTTCATTATAAGAAGGATGGGAAATTCCTGAGGGACAGAGACAACTCAGAAACGGAGTCCTCTCTTGTATTCACAGATACGTTGATTTAGAGTTTTCTACAAAAGAATATTGTACTTTTTACTCCACTACATTTTTCTGACAGCTGTAGTTACTAGGGATTACGATTTTATCATTTTATAAAATATGATGCACTGTCATAGATAAACAATCCAACAATAGGCTATATAAAATAGTTCAAATTAGCTCCACCATGACCAGACTTACATGTTAATGCAGCATTTATAGTAACACAATAAAAAAATAATATAGGCCCTTTATACTAATACAGCAGTCTAGAGGGGTCATTTTGCATTATGAGTACTTTTTATACATTATGCTAAGAATACTTCTGTTCAAAGGTCCAGTGTGTAACATTTAGGAGGATCTATTGGCAGAAATTTAATATAAGTATGTTTTAATTAGTGTAGAAACCGTTGTGTTCTCATTACCTATTTATCTACATAAGGAGCGAGTATAACTGGAGTGTAACTGGATTCCAGCTAGTTTGATGGCACAGAAATGAATGTATGAAATAACTGTGAATTAACACTGATTCATTGATAATCCATTACATAAGTGTTAACCAATCACATAGTCATAGTGACTTAATCATTTGATAATGATAAGCAATAGGAATTCATTTTACATCCATTAATTCAGGCTCTAAATCACCATGAGTCATGTATTAGTTAAGCGTTAATTAAGCACTTGTTTTGTACCCTTATTATACAGTTTTACCATGTTTGCAGTGTTCGTTTAGTTACTTCAAAGTTGAATTCCATCTTCACAAAGTGTTACTGTTTGATCCTGAGTTATACAGTAATACAGTAGGTTCCTGTGCAGGCCAAAGCAGCCATCTTCAACAAACTGAGTGGTGTTTCCCTTTAAAAAAAGAAAATCCGACGTAACGTGACGCAGATGCTTCCATCCATATACCCTTGTGCCTCTCCTCACGCGGCAGCCATCCAGCGCACCTCCTGCATCCCCTGGCCCAGCCTCCCCCCCCCCCTCCTCTCCTCCCCTCCTCCCCGGGTGTGTGAGCCAGGATCACCGCTCCATCCAGCGGAGCTCTTGGCGAAGAACCGCAGGGAAACAATGAAAACCGGGGCGCTGGAACCGCGAAAGGACTAACAGCGCTACGGGAAAGGGGGCACAGGTAAGTGAGGCCTGGCCTTGTCGCTGAAATCATCAGTGCCAGTGGCCGCGGCAGAGCTGTCCTTCTGCGGAGGACGCGCCTGTGGAGTGCGGAGAGTGTGGCGAGCATCAAGGACTAGAAAGAATACATGAAGGAGTAACCGTGCATGTGTGGAGCTTGGTGTTTATTTGAAGCGGTGCGGATTCCGCAAGGCTCAGGCTATTTCCTGCTGTGTCTGTTTATTTTGGTGCAGCTGACGGAGGGGTGCTGCGCAGTGCGCTCCGGCAGATGTTTGCGCGCCTTGTCATCCTGTGCGCCCATGTTTGAGCGTGTTTGGGCGTCACATACATGTTGCCACCGGAACCATAACAGCCTAGATATTTACCGTACTTTTTCTTGGTGAACAGAATCGCAGCTTCCCTGGCTCTGCATGGAGAAACAGCTCACTGTGTCTTAGACCCAAAGTAAGTGACATCCATGTTTATAGGCAGCAGAGTCGTGACAGGTTGCCTGGCGCTGCTGTTTGACCTTGCAGCATTTCTGTTTTTCAGGAACGCACGTCCCACCTGACAGATCACAGAGGCACAGCTTTTTTTTGCATGGCTTTCAAGTGTTGCGGCTGAATTACTCTAATGGTATCAAAGCTTTATCCAATTTCCAGGAGGCTGTTTCGGGTTAGCTCACTGTGGCTCATTTTTCTTCGACATCTTTAAAATAAAAGCCTAGAAGCCTTAACGTAACAACACAGTGCACAGTCCGAAATGAATGC
The DNA here is from genome assembly GCF_020085105.1 of Siniperca chuatsi. Lineage (NCBI taxonomy): Eukaryota > Metazoa > Chordata > Actinopteri > Centrarchiformes > Sinipercidae > Siniperca > Siniperca chuatsi. The sequence continues at coordinate 2,958,878 of NC_058051.1, forward strand.
ATGTAGTGTAGGGCTGAGTTTGGTTGGATATTCTGTCAGATTTTCCTTAATAACCTTGCCACAAAAACACATGATTTATTCTGACAACTAATACTGACTGAGGGTCTTATAATCTACTTCTCCTGTACACAAAAATGCTTAACTATTGTAAGAATTAAGCATTTGGATACAGCAAAGTGCACCACATACAAACCACTTAAATGAATACATATGAACATGGATGGATTATGAGACAGTGGGCCCCTGGGCACAGACATGTAAAAGGCCCCCCACTCCATTCCAACATAGGAGCAAGACACCCAGACTGAAAGAGACGCTTGGTAGTCTTTAGGAGTCTCCTTGTAGTCGTTTTGACCCCTTTAGCCTTGGGCCTGTGCCTCGTAGGCCTGTTCAGTAATCCTCCCATGCATACGACCCTTTATTTACTTATGAGCCCACATACGGTCTATACAGTGTCTGAAATGCGCGAGTGAGGCGAGCAGAAACCCAACATGCCTTGACTACAGAGGCAAAGCTCTGTGTTGTTTACTGTCCTTTGGTACAGGTCACTTTTGCCCTTTGCAGCATGGCCATCTTGTCAGCAGCAGGCGCCTCCATCCTGTCCCTCAGCAATCAGCCAATGGCAACTCTCTTTCTGCTCACGTTCCACACAAGTAGTGGACTGACCGTTGCCATGGTGACTTGGCAGTCATTTTCACAGCATGGTGTTTGCTCAGATGCACACACATGGTGTGAAAATCTCTAATTCTGCCTTTTTCCTCACGTGATAATTATAACCGCAAACATAATTATTGATCCTTAAGAGTGTAACACCGCAGCAGTGGTCTCACAGGAGTATGTGACACAGTTCATTTCAGTTCTTTATTTTTGCAAAATCTCCAGAGTCTCCTCATTGTTGTTTTTTGTTCCTCTTTAGTGCAGAGCATGTAGCTCTCCGCCTCGTCTGGACTCTAGTTGTAGTGCTAATCACACCATTTAACTACATGGTTTCTCTCGCTGCAGGGGAGGGAACAGCATTTCCATCTAAGTGGTTTTAGCCTGTTTGAGCGGCAAAACACGTCGCTTTCAATCTCAGTTGTTTGCTCTATACGTTAATTGGAGTTGTAATGGTGTTACTAATAGCTGAGTAGCTGTGAGGGGGAAAGGACAGGTGTATGGGTGTACCAGACATTTGAAAATATCAGGAAGCTCAATGAGATGGTTCAGTTATCCTTCATGGTATAGGACAGTGGTTCTAAAACGTTTTGGCTTGTTACTCCTCAGAGAAGCAGTGTCTACTCGTGACCCCTTGTCACAGGTTGTATATGTCTGTGAGTTGTGAGGTCATTCAAAGAGTGGCGTTCCATTCTCAGACGTTTTAATTTGAGGAGTTTGTTGAGGCCTGAGCGGGTCAAACTATACAGTCTTTTACAGTTAAAAAAGATCAGAGAAAATCTGAAAAATTGTGCAGCAGCAGTAGTTTTTTTTCATATTTCCTGTGATCTGCATCACTTGTTTGGGATGCACTGATATTATGATGTTTTGCCCATGCTAGGTTTCTAACACCTTCCCAGCAAAAAATGCAGGAAATGTTTATTCCTGCATTAAAAGATTTGACCTCTTGGGGACAACGGAAACACGCTGTAACTTGTTAGCAAACAGTTTATCACCTTTTATATACTATATATTGATATGAGAACCTGTTAGCCAACAGTTGCCATCCTGCAGATATGAAGCATTCATTTGGAGCCATGTTTCTGGCCACCTGATGAATGTAAGTCCAGTATTCATCTTTTAGCTCTGTTTTTGGTCTCCACCAACTCCTGTCCTAACTGTATCTGTCTGATGCTGAGCAGGTAGTGTACAGTGAAAACAGCTGCCTGCTGCAGCTGAAAACGCTCTTTGAGATCCCTGAGACTGAGTCGAAATATTAAAGTTGCGGGCCAGAAAACCAAAACAATGAGCCGACAGCTGGTATAAAAGGTCTGAAGTGCTGAGGGGAAGTGCAGAGGCAGGTGATGGTTCTCTGTGGGGTTGTCACTATGAGCAGCTCCTTTCACATACAAGTAATCATGTGATCTGTTGTTTATGTAAAAGTGTTGGTTATAGCCGCTTTAAGCATTTTTCACATTTAAACCCCAAATGTCTCTCGGTTTTATTTGGGACTTTTAATGGCCAGATTCAGGACTTTAAATGCTAATGTTGCTCCATGTCTGCTGGATGTGTAGCTGAAATAGGCAACTATTTGCTAACATGTTCGCCATATCATAAGAAGGATATGGTACTAATTTTAACATAAAGAAAAGGATAAAAAAGATCAGTGCATCTTCATCCTGAATGAAGTCTTGTAGACAGAGAGTGAAAGAGATTCATGTGTGTAGTCTTCAGTCTCCTCCCGCATGGTATTAACGTGGTTGTGAATATTGATTTCCTGTTTTTATCAATGCCCTTAATAGTTCACACAGACTATTAGCATGATCACGCGCCATCGCTCTGGCATGCTTTTAATGGCTGCTGCTTGGCTCGGTAATGACGAACCCATAGTGAAAGATATTTTGAGCATTTGACCTGATTAAACGTAGATAGTCCTTCAGTCCTTCCTTCAATTAACGCCATGTGCTTTTTACCCAGAACATGCAGCCAAATGAGAAAATCCAGTGAGATCATGGTGTAATAAAACCCTTTGCTGGGCTTAATTTCAAACTAATAAACAAGAAAATATAGACCTAAACCCTGGCTAATAACTGACATTTAAATTTTAGTAAAAACTGCTATATTAGATTCTCCTCTCTGTTTTCCCTTTCACCCTCTGTGTTGATTGATGGTCCAGTAAGAGCTGTGCTGTAGCTTTATTGCTGTGCTCTGCTGAATCGGAGCTAAGCTAGTCTGCATCCGCTGCAGCAGTAGGGTGACTCTGCACGATTGGCCTGATCTGCGTACACTGTGAAAACCAAACGTTTGTGCTCTTTACTGAACGTTATTTTCAGCCTGTGTTTACTGAGGAGAGATTTGATCACTGTGTGCGTATGCTTGACTCTTCTCCAGCCATCCAGCCTGCTTCACATTAATGCACTTTCATTCTTGGACTACATTTGTGTTGCTGTCCAGTCTGCTTTTGTGGTTTTCCATTAGAAGTGTAGCCACTTTGGTGGCTTTAACAATTGGGTAATTGACAGCATGCATTACGCATGAACTGCTCAAAACCGAACAGTCAGAGTGGCTCAGTGTGGGGAGTGAGTATGTTTATGTGCTTTAGCATGAGTTCTTTATCATGCTTACTGACTGCCAGTGTTTTTGCTTGCTTGATAAATGTGCAAACACAACACGCATACATGCACTGCATATACGACAGCTGAACAATGGCTACTTTTGTGTGGATGGAAAGGGTCAAGCAAACCCCATATTAACTAGCTAACATTGGCAGCGGTGCTATCTGTGTCTCTCTTGTTCTGCTTGGCAGTGATTGTATTTAATTATCTTTGTAAAAGGTTTCAAGCCTTCACATGTCAAACACGAGAACACAGTAAACGTCCACAGTGAAAATCACTGAAATGTTGTGACCGAATGGGCAACTGGAGCTCAAATACTACCAGTCATCTCTACCTGGCAGCTCTTTTTTTGTCATCCTGGCAGGGGACAGGCCTGGCACTGCTGCTGCCAGGCAGGCTAGACACTAGCCCTGTTTGGGACTGTCTTATCCACTGCGTGGGAGACAGCAGTGAAAAGCTACGAGAAGCGGCTCTGCACTGCTCTTTATCAGAGGTGAACCAGAGGTACATTTGCCAAACCAATCAGTTACTGTAGTCTTCATCCTTGAAGACTTCTCACCAAAACATACTGTTTCAAACCCATTCTGATAAAGCGTAAATCTCACCTTTGTGTAGCTTGTCCTACTTTGCGTTTGAGTGTGGGCTCATTAGTTCCCCCTTGTGGCTGATGGGGGTTAAACACCCACCACACTATGGTTTCTCGCTAACCATAATTGCAATGTGCCCTCCGGCCTCAGGGGGCAGTGAAGAGCCTGTTCCGGCTTGGCGAACCACACTGAGCAGAAGAAGACAGCACACTCACAAACGTACTCGGACAAGCGGCACAAAGTTGAAATGTATGCGTTATAGGAAGCGTTTTCAGACTGTATGTTTTGTTTTTACAAAGCTCCAAGGATGAGGACTAACTGGTTGGTTTGACAACCTGGTTACTCACCTCTGATGAATAACTGTTCACATCCGCCTCCCTAAGTTTTTCAATAGGAAGTGTCAAACTGGGCTCGCTACACACAAGCTGGCGTCAAAACTGAATAACTGCTCCCCAGCTGGCTGCTAGCTACTGGCCAGGAGGCAGCACTATCAGTGGCAGCCTGAGCCTCTGCCTCTTCCACATATGTGAATGGTCAAAGGCTGCCAGCTGCTTCAGCGATGCACAGAACACTGACAACTATGGTCAACATAAGACATGCTGCAATTCCTCAAAAAATCAAGGCGGTTAGTAATGTCATTTTTGCTTGGCTGACAGTTGTTTGTTTACTGGCAGTGGTGGAAGAAGTAAGGGCAAACACACTGCAACTTAAGAAAACACATGCAAATAGACAAAACACAAGCAAATAAAAAAAACATTTGACAACACATGCACAGCATTTAGAAAACAAGCTGCAAATACAGAAGCGCGCTGCAAAAACACACAAAACAACCAAATACACCAACGCGCTGCAAATACAAAACGACAACGGAAGTGTTTTCAGACGACACTAAAAAGGTTTGTGACTCATGAAGTCGGTATCACCTGTTCATTGTTTTTCTGTTTTGTTTTGTACTGTTTCTCCACTTTCCCCATGTCTGATCTGCAGCGCGCACTTCCCTCGCGGGAGCACGCAGATTTAAATAAAACGTTTGTGAAGCATTTTTGAAAAATTTGAAAAATTTTTGTAAAACTACTGTTCATCATAATAACCAGGTTCATCAGTGATGACAGACGGACTGTAGCCTGTTATGAACGTTGGAGTGACCAAGCGGCGTTTCCTACAGTCTGCAAGGTTTCCTGCATCAAAGTTTTTAAGCACGGGAGTTTAGACAGTTATCCTGTGCTGCTCTGTGAGGAGACAGTAAAGCTCTTTGATTTGACATGCTCAGGTCGCACAGCGGCGTCAAAGCAGCTTCATTAGTGATTTAATACCTGTAAGATCATTTGGGGATGTCTTTCCAACCCCCCCCCCAAAAAAAAATAAAAGTGATACTGTGTGATGTGTAACTTTTTAAACATCAAAGCTGAGGTCATCTCTTTATCATTACAATGCTTGGCCTCCTGCAGTCTAGACCTCGGGATATTTCTGGTCTAATAATGCCAACATGATTATCATGCAGGCTACAGGTCATCTGTCACCACTGGTGGTAGGACAGTAAAGTATCTGTCATAAACACTAAATCTCCTCACTGATTCCACTTTTTCGCTCTGCAAGGTCTTGTGGGGCACATGCTGAGGTCACTTTCAGCGCATGCGCAGAGAAGATCAGTAGCAGAAGTCAGAAACCCACAACAGAAACATAAACGGATGATACACAGACCCGACTTCAATAACTTCTTGAGTCACAAACCGTGGCAGCAAACTTGACAACAAGCGCGTTCAAGCCGTGTCCAGCACTTGTTATTGTCCTCTGGAAACACTTTGTTTTGTGTCTTTGCAGCGCATTTCTGTATTTGATGTTTTTTAAATTTGCTTGTGTTTTGTTGCAGTGCATTTGCCCTTGTCGGCCACCGTAATTCAGATCCTTTACTTAAGTAAAGGTATGTAAGTATTATCAACAAAATTTACTTAAAGTATCAAAAGTAAAATTACTCATTATCCAGAAAAATGGTCCTGTCAGTGTTTTACTATTATATATGATGTGTTTGGATTAATGTTACTGTTGCATTTTAAATAGTTTATTTAGCTTAAGAAGTAGGAGAATTTTCTCAACCCTCAAAGGATCACTTTAATTTGACTTTTTAGTCTTTATCAGTAAAAATAATTTAAATTCAAAATCCGCACATTTGGAGATACATGGTTTTCACTGGACAGGATGGTATGAAAAATTGTAATCTGCAAAGTAACTAAAGCTGTCAGACAAATGCAGTGGAGTAAAAACTGCAATATTTGCCTCTGAGATGTAGCGGAGTAGAAGTATAAAGTTGCATAAAATAAAAAATACTCAAGTAAAGTACAAGTACCTCGAATTTCTACTTAAGTACAGTACTTAAGTAAATGTACGTAGTTACATTCCACCACTGTTTACTGGAAATTTAAGACAGATAGCACATTTTTGTTCCTATTGTTGTTTTCAGTAAACCATATATTATCTCATATTAAGCATTTAGGCTTAGTATCACTTGACAGTATGAATTATAGACTGATCATTATGCATGCTGCCCAGTAGTGTTGAGAGTCAAACGTAGTGTTTAGGATGATGTCAGTTAGACTGATGTTATGTGTCACAATCATATCTGAGTTTTCACTGGCCTTAAATCAATATGTGAGGAAAAATAAACAGAAGGAGTCTGGGCGAAACGCGCTGCTCTGATCAGTGTTGATAAAAGACCCTTAATCATGCATTCATAAGGGCCGAGTCTGCGGACACTACCACAAACGCTTGTGAGTTGCAATAGACCTTTTTCAGAGAAGACACTTTGACATGTCACAGTAGGAAAAGCACAGGTGTAAATAATAAAATGAATGATGGCTGAATTCCATTTAGCTGCTTCAGTTTCAGGGTCCTCCTGGTATTGCTCACTGTCACACTGTCATGGCTTACTGGGACACTTGAATAGAACAGAGCCATCGTTAATGTTATTAGTAACACCTGTGCTCCTCCTACTATGACAAGTCAAAATGTCTGCAGGGTAAAAGACTTATAATATGTTCGTTTTATCTTGAAATCAACAGCATAAATCCAGTAGTAAGAGAGGAAGATAACATATAGCTATGCTACTGCATGATTCAATGTGTTTTATAGTTTTATAACACTTTAGTTGAATAGAAGCAGTTTTCAACCACAGAGCATCTCATAATCAAATACAGCTGATACAGCTTTTATCTGTAACTTACTGTCGTGTGTGTTGAATAGGAAACAGAGGAGTCCCATGTGTCTTGATTTCTCCCTTTAAAGTTGCCACGGACTACAGGGACCAAACCTGGCTACAGCTAACAAACAAACATGGTCACATACAATTTCTTTTAGTATTATTACAGTAGGCTCCAAAGCTTTTTTATTTGTTTTAATGATCTCCTTTCACATAAACTGTTCACACACCAGATAGTAGTTTACCAAACTAAACAGGATCTTTTGTGAAGGAAAATGTCAGCTTCACAATTAAAATTCCTCATCTTGTTCTCGCACAATTGTGAATATTTATAACACCTAGAGCACCACAAATCACAGTTCTGTGCTTGCCAGGCAGCATGCTAATAGAAACTGCTGATCTATCCAGATAAGAGAATGAGTCATCATCATCATCATCTAGTCAGATAGAGAGACTTTGCCTCCGAGAGATGCAGCGCCGCATTCAGCGCTCAATTTATGGAGTTTGGGACATTGTGTACAGGAATAGCAATGCTACGAGCTTGTTTGTAGTACCAGCTTGCTTAGCTAACCTTTCTTAGACCAAGGGAACACCAGTTGGATATCACTACTTAGGATTTATTACATGAGCTAATGAAGAGGTCGTCCAGTATAGAGTCCAAACATTTTAATCCCAAAGAGGTATTTAACTTTTCACCCATATCATCTAGACCTGGATTTTAAAAAAATTCATAAAATAAGTAAAAAATTGCTTAATTGTTTTAGATTCAACTGTATTTAAATATTTATATGAGGTGTTAAAGGAATAGTTCGACATTTGGGGAAATATTCTTATTCACTTTCTTGCTGGGCGTTAGATGAGAAGATCAATACCACTCGCATATCCGAGCGCTAAATATGAAGCTGGCTCATGCAGCCGTTAGCTTAGTTTAGCATAAAGACTGGAAACAGGGGTAAAGATCTAGCCTGGCTCTGCCCAAAGGAACAAAAATATATAAGGGTTAAACAAATAATAAGTTTGAGAAAAGTCTTTTTGAGTTTACTCAACTTTAGGGCCAGCCAGTTGTGTCAACTCACTTTGATGATTCTGTGTTTCTATGTACAATTACTCTTTCCGTCAGCTGATTTATCACCTGATTTTATAACTTAAAGTTTAAAGTTAACAAGCTTAAGAAATTAAGTTGAGCCAGTTTGAGGCTCAATATCTAATTGTATTTAATTTTCACTGATATAGCAGCTTCAAGTTTGATTCCTCAATGCAACATACTGTCCAATCTGCTAACAGCCACACTCAAATATCAGTGGACCCTGGTTTGAAACCTGCGGCTAAAATGTGTTAGAAAGACAGAGTATGGGGAGTTATCTTCATCGTAGCTTGTATTGTTTTAATTTAGATCAGAGAGAAGACCATGACACATAATAAATCTCCATAATAACTTTCCTCAAATTAGTACAAAGAAGGCTTTCTGGAGAATTTTAACCCAACCACAAAGCATGCTGGGAAGTATGGTATCAATCTAACAGTGTTTCTAAACAGCTTGATTTGATGAGTTGACTGACAGTTCAGTCAACTTGTGCATTGTATAAGTTCAGCAAACTAAACAGCACAAGTTCACAGAACTTTCTCACTTTGTAATAAGTCACAGATAAAGATTCTAAAGTATCAGGACTCACTCACTGACAAGCAGCAAAGGGCCCGGGTTCTGCAGCAAGGACTCAGCCCCGACACATGGCACACGCTCCACCAGGTGAGCCACCGGGACACCCCAGATTAAGCAGATTTTTTAACTTTGGACAGAGCCAGGCCAGCTGTTTCCTCACTGCTTCCAGTCTTTATGCTAAGCTAAGCTAACCACCTGCTGGATCTAGCTTCATATTTCTCATCTAACTCTCAGCAAGAAAGTGAATAAACATATTTTCTAAAATGTCACACTATTCCTTAAAAAAATCTGACAGAAAATATTTTCTGGTTGGATCTGTAATATCAAAAAAAAAAAAAAGAAATTGTAGTTTGTTAGACTAGAAAATGTAACATTATGTCCTCACAGCCCTGCTGATTAGGTTCATTAACATTTTAGAGTGACATTTCTAAAATGTCTTATGGCATTTCTGTTACGTAAAACTGTAAACATTGAATGGTGACAGCAGATAGTCAGCTAGCTACACGATGACAGGACGCTGATGTAAAACTCACCACAGCACCCTGACTCAGCACAATGTTGACCTCTGCATGATATAACGTGAACACAAAGAGGATAGATAATACGCAGTAGGTAAAAAAAATCAGCATTTATCCATGATTCAGTGCATCTCACGGATCTAAACACAGGAAAAGTGTTGAAAAGGACCAGAGGGGCTTCGGATGAGCAACACTCAGCACACAAACACATCCATATACACACAAAACAGCAGTGACTCAGTGTTGCAGACCCCAGGGCTGTCTAACAGTCTGCAAACCTCTGTTTGCCAACATTTGCCTGTTTGTCAGATGGGAATGCACGGGGTACTCAAGGAGACCCTCGAGCGTAGCTCGTGAGTCACGCTTTCCCACACACACATACACACCCTCCCTTCCACACCCTGTCCGACCGAATGCGGTGCATTACCACCGTAGTCTGCTCTGTGCAGATGAGGAGGGGAGCTTTATTACTCCTTTGTGTCTCTGCATCTAAACTCTTTTCTTGCATTTTGTTTTGTTACAACCAATATTTGTGCTCTCAACTCAACTGTTTGTCACTGGTTTATACAGTATATGGACTTTCATGGAAAAAACATGCACGCACGCTCCGACTCTGCAGAACATTTGTTTTAGATATACGGAGATTAGTCAGAGTCACAAGATCATAGATAGCAAGGGCACACTGTTTTTCATGAGAGGAACCGCAGTGTCTCCTCTGCTGCAGTCACAGAGGGGGATGAACAATGGCCGTATGTGTGTGGGTGTGTGTGTGTGTGTAATCATGTATTTCCACAGTTCTGCGTGTGTCCAGATTATCACACTTCACAAAATGGTGCTGTCCATCTTCACTCTACCTAACATCCCTTCCTCATCTACTCCTACTCCACCCGTCTGTCTCCACTTTCTCACCTTCACAAGGTCCCTGACACGTGCCGCCTCCTCCTTTTATCTCATTGGCTTTCCTCTCTCCTCTCCTCCTCTTCCCTACGTTCTCCCTCAAACCCTCTTTCTCCCCTCTCTCACCCCCCAGTGTCTTCTCTCTACCTGCTCTGTGTTTCCGTCTTGTCAGCACAGAAGCTGCTTGCGTGTCATCCTCACTCAGGCTGCCTGTGGCTGGGGGGTGGTGTTACATAACAGGCCTAACCTAATAAATCCTGTATGATGTGCTGTGATGTGGTTTGATCTGTTGTGACAGTGGCCAGTGACTGGAGAACATGCTGCCTTCCTGAGCCTATGTCACACTGTGTAGAGTAAAACTGTAAAATCGCAATTCATGAAAATAAATCTAATACAGGTTACACAATAGACAATAAATATTCATATACTGTTTTTCCAAGTCATGCTAATATAATTTGTACATTTGATCTAGTAATAAATAGACATGACTGTCATTTTAGTCTGTCAGTTCAATTAAATTCTATTCATTTGAGCTTTATTGGCATGGGAAACAGACGTTAACATTGCCAAAGCAAGTGTGAGATAAAAACATATACATGAACAGAAGAAATGTGCTATTCAAATATATACAAGTCTGTCTTTGTCTGGATGCCAATCAGATTTACAGAAAATAATGGCTGCAGGTTTGTCCCTATTCATCTCCCCTGCGTCCTTCCGCTTTCATTCACTCAGTCTGTGATCATGACTATTCAGTTAGTTTGTTACATCATCTTATTATAGACTGATTAAGCAGATTGATAATTGATTGAGAGACATTAATTAAACAGGATTTGGAGGCATTAGGCCCTTTTTACTCTGGATTTAACTTGGTAGAGAACACGTGCAAGCTGGACAAACTGCAGCACTCAAACCTGTCTGACATCTGTGTGTTCATGTGCACATTCATGTGTGTATGTTTCCCCATGCATATTAATGCAAGACCTCGAGGTGGAGCTGCTGTAACAGAGCAAGCAGGGGGTGGGATGTTTGGCTGCTGTCACCCAGAGTGACACCTGCACTGTAACAACCAATCAAAATAACGTTTTTTTTTTGCTTTAAAAATGGTTAAAGTTTTATGAAAACATTGGGTTTTTTTGTCAGTGAGAGTCTTCCAGTCATGTCCGTTGGGATGCATGTGAGGCAGCTTGCTTCACTGTGCATTCACAGAGTGACTGGTCAGTGTTACATTTGTTGTCTGTCTGAAATCTATAACCTGGATTATTGCTAATGTGTTTAAATTAGATTCAACCCAAGTACGCATTAACACGTTGGCCACTTCAGCCCAAAAAACTGTCAAACTGTAGAAAAGTTTCTCTCCATAACAGAAAAAGTCAATTAATGAATCAGGGCATTGAGGATGACTGTGCAGAATGTTGATCATCTGCCTGTGGGCCAAATCCGGCCCTCCAACAAAAATATTTGGCCCCTTGATGAAACCTTGAACTTTCCCTTTCATAGTTTATGTCAAAACTGCGCCTGCAATTTCATCTTTTTTTAACTTTATTGCTGAAACACATATTACCTATGCCAGTAATACATCATCGTTGTCATCGGAAAAGAAAGCCGGGGTTTGGATTAAAGAGCAGCGGACCTTGAGCCAGATCAACTGGACCAGGCCTGACGGCGGCTGCTGTGATCGCCCTGGAGGAGAGGAAAGACAGCCGGGATAGGAGCCAAGCTGGCCCAGCTTGGACTTAAGGCTGCTCCTGGCTAATGTCAGGTCTGGACAAAATGGGACTCAGGCCGGCCAAGACTGTTGTGCCCACATCTTTACAGAGACCTGCTCCACCGAGATCCCGGATCGAGCACTCGACGGGCGGGCCGCGTTCCAACCGCAAGACTCCGGCAAGATGAAAGGAGGAGGACTCTGTGTTTACATCGATGATCCTTGGTGCTCAAATGCAGGCAAAGTGAACGGAACACTGTCTCACAAATGTCGAACTTTTTATGTGAAGATGGAAACCATATCATCATCACTATCTCTATCTGCTGATTACAATCCATCAGACGCAAATTTAAATGCGCTGCAGAATTATTTCCTGGGTGTAATATGTGTAGGCTATGTATATACGTATATAAATAAGTGTATATGTTGTTTTATTTCATTTTATATTATATGTTACACTATTTTAATATTAATTGAATATTAATATTAATTAAATGATCTGTTCTGTGTGTGTAGCAAGAAGGGACTACAAAGTTTCGTTTCATTATACAACCTTGTGTTTTAAAATGATAAATAAATTACCTTGTACCTTGTAGATAACAACATGGCTCATTTAAATCTTAATAAATATGACCTGCCCCATGTGAAGAGAGGAATGCAAACCTGGATACTGTGTCTCGTTCTACACCAGGCTATTTGAACAGCGCATGGTGCTGAAATTAAGTCTTATAAACTCAGAGTCTGATGTATAATAGTATACAATCGTATACAGTAGTGCCTAGACACACACACACAAGCAAACACAGACACACAGTTCCCATCTGGCATCTGGTCATTCTTTAGAATCTAATCAAAGCTGTAATACAGTTAAAATAAAACATGAAATGATAGAAAGCAGAGGAAAGTTGCTAGAGGAATTAAAGCAGAGCTCAGATGTGGATAAAGTTATACAGGAGGTAGCTTTATAGTATTTACAGGATTTGAACGAGTAACCTGTTATTTAAGTGACACAGCAGAGAGATAAGAATGTAAGGCTTTATTTCCATTAATCCACCTAGGTCCTCATTCACTGACTGTAGTGGGAGAGCGTTTTCTGAGTCAGTCGTGGTTGGCAGAGAGACAGCACAGCATGTAGAGGTGTTACAGCAGGAAGGTGACTTACAGCAGGTGCTTTGCATTTACACACATACACAAACCTGACACTCAAGAGCCCACTAAGTTGTGTGTGATGATTATTGACGTGAATAATCCTCCTCCTTTCGCCTACATGTGCTTTTTCCTTCTATCTCTCTTCAGTGTCTCACTCTTGACGTGCCTCTCTATCTCACAATTTGCATTTGGCCTTTCCAGCAACATAAAGCCAGGGGAAGCTTTGTTAGGTCACAGACAGGGGTAATGATTAAATATGTATTAGACGTTCATCTCTCTGCATCCACACAGCCACGTGAGTACTCAAAGAGGCACATTGGGAGCTCTCATACAAAGCCACACACATGAACAAGCACACACCTTACAACACAAACACACACTCACATACAGATGCAGATGCAAATGTCACTTCCCTTTGCTCACTTCTGCCACTCTTTTGGCCTGAGATGAGACAGATGAGTGATGATTGGTTAGTTCTCCCACATGGCTGGGAGGTGATTGGCTCCTGAATCCTTATGTCAGCTAAGTGTAAGCTTGAGTCAGCAGCCCCATGCTGCATGCTGAGGCATCCAGAGCTGAGCGCAGAGGCAGTCAGCGAAACTCATCCCTTATTTGTGTGTGTGCGTGTGTGTGTACTTGTACTTGCTACATAGTGAGGACTGAAACACATTTTTTACCTACAGAGTGAGGACATTTTTGGAAAGTGAGGACATTTTGGCCAGTCCTCACAACTTCAAAGGTCTGTTTGAAGGTTAAGACTTGGTTTTAAGTGTCACAAAGTCCCAAAGATAGAAGTACAAGGATATGTGTGCGTGTGTGTGTGTGTGTATATAACCTCAATAAACCCTGTTTTTTGTTATTTTCTCAGGCTGCTGCTGCTTTTGTTGATCACTCTCTCTTCTTTCTGGGTGCATGTGGTCCCTCACCGGTCATATCTGTGTTTTCCTCCAGGCTCTCAGTGTTGAGCTGAAGAACAGAGAGACAAAGTGAGGACAGAAGAAGCTAAAGGTTGCACAAGAGGCTGCCGGGCCCCATGTCTGCCCCTGCTCCAGCCAATCGGAGGTCTGGGTTGGGCTCTCGCCGGTAGGTAGCCAGTGAGGACCTGTTACCTGTTTTTTTTTATGTCAGTGTTCACTTGTGATATTTGGGGTATTCAGTGCAATGTAAGAGGATTGTAAGAGGAATGTAAGCTCTAGTGAAAAAAGTTTTAACCTCCATCATTGTATATTACAGTGCGAGGGGACCAGGACCTGTATTATCAAGTGTCTCAGAGCAGAAAATCTGTCCTAACTGGCCGTGATGCAATGCAACTTTGGTCCTACTTTTGAGACTAGGAGTAAAACTATTTCAACTCTCTTAACTTTGGAAATGACTTCTATCTCTGCTGATATTCAAGGCAGAAACATGTGCGTGTTCTGTGGGAGGAGAGACATTTATTGATGACATTGAGCTTATTGATAGATAAAGTTGTGGCAAAAAATTAATTGTGCACGATGCAAAAGAGAACACATGCTCTCCGCAAACAAAGAAAGAGAAGAAGAGAGGATTCAATGTTTTCCATGGAGATAAGCGGCACAGCCCACAGTGGCTTTGCAACATCATTGGCACACGTACAATATTTAAATTGGTAAATATCATTATCACATATTTTTGCATATACAACCTAAATAACTTAGTTACCTATATTTGGCCGTACACATAAAGCCTAAACATAAAATGTTGATATTTTCTGCATTTCGAATTGCACCACTGTCTAATATCTCAAACCTCAACTGTCAGAAAACTATAAGACAACATCATCATTTCTACTCTGCGGCTGAGAGTTTTGTAAAACACTCTTAAGTCGCACACTCAAGTAGGAGTTTTTCTGGTCTTAGGTTAACTTTCAGCGTGACTCCTAGGAGTGATTCTGAGACGCTTGATAAATACAGACACAGGTGGAGCTTCACTGATGCTGCAAGTGTATTAATACATCCTAGTTATTCACATTTTCTACATTTTCTCTTCCTTTCATCTGCCTTTGTTGAGTGTCTATCATTTTTCTGTCGCTCGGTTGCTCCTTGTCAAATTAACAAATTAAACCCTGTGACATGACCTTTTCAGTAGTATAATTTTGTGTGTAAAAGCACACTGTGTGTGCTCTGTGTATGTGTGTGTGCAGTATGATTATTTCTAAACTTAACACTTTCTGAGCACAGATTTCCTCCAGTTGAACCAGCTGTTTTAAGAACTCAGTACCACTTTCTAGGGGCCTGTAATAAAGGGATTATGAGTTTTAACCAATGGCTTTATTAATGGTTAACAAATCATTTCCTAAAGCTTTATAGATCAGTTATTAACCATTTATAAGAACACATTTTGGGTTGCCAGGTTTTGAAAAATCTCTCTGGCTGGTGTTTATTCTCCTCCAGCAGGACACTTGCTTTGTCTTTTTACCATTTTAGTTCATCAGGCAGACTGCTCCAGTGCACAGTCTGACCTCTGACCATCTGGAAAAGTGCTGCACAGCATCTGGATCAAAGTTATTAACAACTTATTAACATTAATAATTACAGACAACTTACTATTTTAATGTGGGCTTTACAGAAAGCGAGAAACCTGTGAATCTTAATATTAATGACTTATTAACATCTATAACTGCAGACTTCTTGGCGTATTAGAAAGTCAGATACTCCATACCCTTTATTAATAAATTTATTAATGACTTTAATATTAATGACTCAACAGCCAACCAGGCAACCCAAAAGTTCTTGCAACTAAAGGAATATATATTTTACTGCGATTTGTTTCTGTACTTTTTTCAATTAGCTCTAATGATCCTGATGGAGGAGCGGTGGTATTATTGACAAGAAGATGGGCTTAAAAGAAAGTAGATGTAGTCAGCCACTTCCTACAAACTGACCAGTGAACAGCAAGTGTACTGCAACCTGAACACAGTTTATTGAGTATATCGATGTGTTTTCTCCTACAGCTACTGGACTTCCTTTGCCTGTTTACTGGACACAGGTTAAAGGATAAGACCATGTTATTGAGGTTTCATTGTCTACTGGGACCAGTGACTTTTTCCACATCCATTAATCCGCATCCGACTTGAATGTTCTCACTTTGCAATGCAAATGCTGCAATAATGTTGCATACAGAATGTATGTTTTATACCTAATGTATGCAATATGATTGTTGGGCATTGATTTACTAATGTGGTCCAGTTTTACACAGTCACTACTTAAATACAATGGAGAGCCTTTTTGGCATTATTGGCTGGAGAGCTGAAGAATCACCACCTAAGTAGTTCTACTGCATGTTGCCAAAAATCCACTTATAATAAATAACTGTGTGTCAAATGATTTGAAGTGTTTTAATCAGTAGTCTCATTCAGATGTTGCAAGCCACAGGGTGGGTCACAGACAGATAAATGCCTTCCTAAACTGAAGCCAAGTCGTGTGGTTAGTGGCTGTAGGGGTTTTTGTGGTATATGAAGCTACAGACGGTTCAATCTGTAGCTGTGGTGTCCTCCTCTCTCTCGTCTCTTTTCCTCAGATTCAACCCTTTGAAGGCGCTGCAGCCCAAACGCCGCTTGCAGCAAATACTGGCGTCCTCACCCGTCCCGGTGCCCAAGCCGGTGTCGGGGTCGGGGTCGGGGACGGCTGCGTCAGGTGCCACAGCGCCGGTGGCCATTCCTGTGCCCGCGCCCCCTGCGTGAGACTCACTTTAGTTACAGTCTCAGAGAGCATGCTCCTTAGCTGTAGCTGTAGCTCCGGCATGCATTGTAGCCACTGAAACAAGACCAACAACAGCACACAGCCAACATTTATGCTACCTGTCTTAATTAGACACGGTTTTCCCGCCATTCTCCAATTGTCCGTTTGCTAAGCGCCGCCCGCCTTGGTTACTGTTGCTAAGCTTGTCTAGCTTTACATTCTAGCATGGCACATATGCTGTTTGGCACGATGGCAGATTTTCCATCAAAATGCTCAGCAATTTTTGAAACAAAGGGTTCTTGATTTCCAAAAGAGGCAGGGTACCTATTTCTAGCCACGACGTCAATTTGCCAGCTGAAATGCCGACTGTCACTGGAAAGTTTTATCAGCTGTAGCTAGCAAGCTAATTAAACCTTATCTCCATGAGTTGGTTAAGACTCTATCTCAGGCTGACTGCATGCTAACAAACTGCGGCTAAAGCTACATGTCCCAGGCAAAAAGTAATTACGCATCCTCACAGGTTGATGATTCATGTAGAAGACATGGAAATAAAGAAGCAGCATATTCTTGTAGAGCAGTGAAGAGCTAGTTAGTCCTGATATGCTAAGGATAAATGTAACATCAGAACCCTATTTGGCTGCTTAGCTTACATACTTTTTCTTATTTTCAAAGGCTTTTAGGATGAGGACTAACCAGTGTGTTCGACAAATGTAACACTGTCTCAGTTAGCGTTGGCTGTG
Organism: Siniperca chuatsi; assembly: GCF_020085105.1. NCBI lineage: Eukaryota > Metazoa > Chordata > Actinopteri > Centrarchiformes > Sinipercidae > Siniperca > Siniperca chuatsi. The sequence continues at coordinate 2,976,273 of NC_058051.1, forward strand.
GAGTGTAAACTTCCCCAAATACAATAGAGCAGGACAGAGCTGCTAATGTTAGCCTAAACTCTGATAACATCCATGACCGGCTTCCACACAGTGGGAAAATACTTCACAGTGGGTGTGCTGTAACCTGTAACCCCACAGACTGTTGTGGCCTAGTTAACTAGTGATTTGCTCCTTGGCCTTTGAAGTAACACTCAGTTACTAGTGTAAGTATTAAGCTTGCTAGCCAGACATGCTAATCATTGCAGCTTACGTTAAAGCATATAAACACACTGTTAAATCCATTCCCTACACTTTTGCTAGACATGGCCCTCCACTCCAAACTCTTTAAATGCAGAGTATCTTTGTCACTACACAGCCCCATATGCACACCACTTCAACTTGTGGAGAAATCCCAGGCCTGCCATGTCTAGGTACGGTTGCTAAGCTATGATTGGCCAATCGCTGTTCAAGGGCGGGGTTTAGTGAACGGTCAGTTGCTGCAGTGCTGACCTGCCTACCTCATTTAATGAGTTTGAAATGTAACGGATAGCCTTTGCAGTTTGCAGTGAAGTCACAATCCCACTATGATTAATATGAAAATAACACTGAGGTCCCAACTGGAGCTCTCATTGTTCATATTCAACTTAGAAGTTGGCATCAACAACAGCAAACAGCACAGCCTTGTGTGTGTGTGTTGTTGTGTCACATCACCTCTAAGTCTATTGATGTTCTGGCAGGAAAAAACAAGGGAAACCCTGATGAACGGTCATGTACTGACATATGTAGGCTACATTAGCAGAGTCACTAGGTAAATTTGAACACTAGAAATTGGGGATTTGTAACACCAGTTGGTCCTGGTTCCATGTAATTTTTCATAGCATGAAGTTTTGTTTAGCGGCTACATGCACAGTAGAAATAGTGCTAATGTTGGAATGTGGAAGCATACTGTGATCACAAGTGATCACTGGTTCACCACAGCCGCTCAATCAACAGCACCATGTTTTTTTACAAACACTAACCAGTTCAACAGCAGAGAGTTGGTGAGACACCGACATTGCAGGAAATGAGAATGTGCTTTTTGGTTTATTTCGGTTTATTTAAAAATTAGATATGGTTTATCTAAAAGGATTTCAGCTTCATGAGCAAAGTCTCTGTCTCTACCAGACACAAACCACAGCGTAAAGGAATATTTCTGTACTGCACCCACTCACACTAACCAACACCTGACTCCTGGGCAACAGTCAGCTCCTACAGCCCACCTATGACTACCTCCACCAGACTGTCACCCACCACCCACAGTCCAGACACAGCTTCCGGATGGGATAGACTGTCAAACCTGAAACACTGTTGTACTGTGTAGCCTCTGGGATCTCACTGCTTTAGCTGCTTCCCTCTGCCTGTTTCTGTCCTGTCTTGGCTTTTGTCATATATTGATCTTCGAAGAACTACTGAGTAGTCAATATCTGGCCTCCTCCCCTATTGTATCACACAGAACACGTTTACTCAGCACAACTCTTGCTAGAAACCTGGGGAAGTTCGGGTAGCACGAAAAAAAATAGATGTATATGTTTTCACAAAGAAGTGAGAATTACACACCATTGTGTTAGCGTGTCAAATATAGTGACCGTCGTGTAATGTTGAACACTTGCAAACCGTCTCCAGTGAGTTAATAAATATGCCTGGTTTGCCCGTTTGATTGGAATTATGCTTTCAGGAGGTGGTTGTTGCTCAAACATCCAAATACGACTTCAGACTTAAACTGACTTAATGTAACTTTTGCTTTAACAAAATGTAAAAGTAGTAACTGTAATGTCCTTTATACAGCTATAGCTAGCTAAAGTTTGCTGGCATTAGCTAACATTAATAGCCACCATATGCTACTGGTCATACCAGACCATGTGAGGCTGCAAACACCCTGAGTGTATTGAATTAAGCAACAGTGCGTTTTATGGCTTATGAATTGAACTTTTCCTTTGTAAGATTGAGTTATTGTTTCTTTCAAAAGTTACATAGTCTCATATGATTTGGAAAATTTTGTTTCCCTTATTTGTCAGATAATTCTCTTGTTTCTGTTGTGACATGAGACATGAGCTTGCGTGGTGAAAAAGTTCCAGCAGGTTGAAGTTTAAGTATAAATACATTGAGTTGGGTGCAACACTGTGTCCAGGTTTTGGATTTCAGTGAGGTGGCATGGAGTTATCGTGTCCTGTGTGAAAATCCCTCGTGGCTGCTCTGATTGGTCCTGCTTGTCCCCTCCTCCCTCTGTAGAGGCCAGTGATTGGACAACAGTCATGTTCTTTTAAAGTAACAGGTCATTACAACATTCGGTATGTGCCACTCAATATCACTGATTATAAAACCTTACAATATTTATTACAAGCAAGGAATGTCTTAGCAGAAGTTGCCCATCACAGATCACCCTTCCTTTTCCTGGCTACCACTGATATAACTGTACTGTGCTACTCAACAACTTTATTTTCTTTAGCAGTGTAGTAGCAATGGTTGCATTTGAAAATATGTGTATATTTTACTTTTTTCAATATTTATTTTTTAAATGATATATGTGGTTTTACATGGTTTCTAAGATGATTTTGGACTAGTCCATGTCAGACAATGGACAGATTTTTGCAATGTGTCCATTGTCTGACATGGAGATGAGAAGATCGATACCTCTCTCATATTCAGAATATTCCCCAACAACTTTTTTGTTGTAATCTTTACTGTCTAAAACTTCTACAGCGCTCAGACTCTATATTTCTCTCGGGACGCGGTGACATACTGGATTCTCCACTAGTTGTCTGGCAACCTCACTTTGGAGTGAACTAGGTTAGCTATTTCCCCCTGCTTCCAGTCTTTATGCTAAGCTGAGCTCATCGCCTCCTGACTCTAGCTTCACATTTAATGGACAGACATGAGAGAGGTATAGATCTTGGCACAAAAATGAATAAATGAAATGAATCTACCCTCATAGTGCAGGATGAGGTTGTCTATATTATGGGCAGAGGGGGGAGCAGAGAGCAACTTTTTAGTCAAGTTATTTTCAGCAGTGGTTACTCTACAGAAGAAGAAGAAAGACATCTTTTCTGGTGGTGTGTGGAGAGAAAGACTAGCAGGGATGTTGGATAGCCCAAGGGGTTGGATTGGTCTATGATTTCACATGGCTAAATATGACTTCATTTTGACAATTGAATGGACCTGTGTGTCCTTTAATAGTCCATCCAGATTTTAGCAAGCAAATATAACTTGTCCTGATAAGAGAGATGTTGTTCGGTCATGTTCTGACAATCTTTTGGGTTGTAATCAGATGTGTCAGAGGATGAATTTATGTTGTATTTGATGTTTACCTAAAGCTTGTTTGGAGTGAAGTGATCTTGATGATGAGCTGTTGCCACCGCTCCCCTGCTTCTCTAATCATTAGAGTCTCAGAACATTTTATCTCTTGTGAATTATGTTTCAGGATGCAGAGCATTAGCTTGTTGTTCTGTGCCAGTAAAGGCCTCATAGCTGCAAATTACTTCACATAGATGTTTCATATGGGAAGCCAAAGAGAACAGCCTAAACTATTAAAGCAGAGCTATCTGTCTTTCCTTTATGTGAAGCTTTTAGAGAGCCACCTCTCTTGGGGCCCTTCAGTGGTTGAGTGCTTGTTGATATTTAGAATCTGCCTGCCTGCAGCTCAGGCTCTGAATGAATTACCTGAACCCTAAGACATGCTATATGCCAGACAGCTTTATCTCACCTCAATAGTAAAGTGTGCATACACTTGTAGCATGCACATTGTATGGTTCTGGTGTGGTCCCTTGCTGTCCTCTGTGATTTAACACCCTGTTGTCTCTGCCTGGTCAGGTTTGACTACTGCAGGTTTATAGAGCTAGACTACGTTCCCATGGAGACAGGCTATATGGTCTCAATGCGCCCGACTAAAGGCTATGCACCGACCAAGTCGCCGACTAAAGGATACACTGCCACCAAGTCTCCAGATCGCCACAGCCGTTCAACAAACTCTCCCTCAACCCCTCGTTCTCGGTCTGTTCTGACTCCCTCTTCTTTCCACCCCATCAGTGTTGACTCTCTGAAGCATGGGAATGATGAGACCCTTTGCACTGTTGTGAATGTTTCATGTTACATTGTGGAGAACAATGAGAGAAAGAATTGTTTCCATGGCATCATGTCTAGTCTGACCTGTTACTCCCTTCTTCTTTTGTCTTTGTTTGTTCTTTCCTCACTGTATTTCTTTTGATGAATGATTCTTGAAGTTATATCATTGAGTGTCTAATTTGTTTTGATTTTTGGTTTGGTTTTCATCTTTGCAGAGCAAATTCTCTTTTTGAAAAACTACAACATCACTGTCAGTGCCCAAAGGAGTGTGTGTCCTTGTTTCTAAAGCAGAACCGTTGTCTGTTAGCAGTGACTTTAGCCTCTGTATTTGTAATGTGTCTGTGTATAATTGTGCATTTCTGTGGATTCTGTGTACTGGCATGTTCGTGAACCTGGAATGACATTTGTTCCATTCATGTCTATTTTGATTTTTGGTTTTGAACAGTGTCTTGATGGTTTTGCTCAGCAGCTCACAGAATTCACTGTCACCTTGTTGTCTGGAGCGTGGTTTCATGGTGTTACCAGGAACAGGTTAACATGTCTCTTCTTACTTTGGACCAGGCGGACGACGGCCGCGCCCAGTAATAGAGATCCCTATGGCAATGCCTCCATCAGCAGCAGCAGCAACTCAGGCTCTTGTAAAGGCAGTGATTGCAGCCCCACCAAAGGGTAAGACATCAGAAACTGCATGGCCCGTTTAGTAATGGAGATGAAAAGCTTCTCTAACTCAGTCCTCTTTTCTAATATACTCCCTAGAATGATTGATTGCACTTATTTCAAACCAAACATGAAAGTTACAAACAGAAACTGAAACTTTGTATGACTTCCTCACCTCAGTGAAAATCAGAACTTGATATTCCTACATTTATTTCTATTCCCATTCCCTAGCTGTTTCATTAGCCTGATAATCAGACTGAACTGCCATTTCATTTTCACTTCATCATCTAAATCACTGAAAAAGAGATGTGGGCGGCAATTCAGAGGTCTGGAATCAGGCTCCAGTTCTATAGCTTTTTCCTGTTTCTTTTTTAACACAAGCAAAATGATTTACCCCGCTTGATTTCCTCAGTGTCCAAAGTACATTTTCAGTCTTTTAAAGCTGCTCTAATCAATATCTTTATAATAATCGTGGATCAAACAACTGTGTGTTATGTATAAGGTGTTGCTTGTAGTGACAAACCCACAGAGAATTATCTCTTGACTCTGCAGTTCCCCTCAGCTCTATGGGGAGTTTTAGTGTCTTTTAACTCATTGTAACTGCCTAGTTCTAAAGAACTCGGAAAAACACCTTTCATATGCTCGTGTCCTAGACGTCATCAGAAGTACACGTCATGTACAGACAACCATGGAATCCGGCCCCCTCCACCAGAGCAGTACCTCACACCCCTGCAGCAGAAAGAAGTGTGTATCCGACACCTGCGGGCCAGACTAAAGGAAACCATCAACACTCTACAAGACAGGTGAGATACTGGGATAGGAATAGAGATTATCAATATTGGCCAGAAAGTTAGTTCTCATATTGGTCCCTAACCATCACCCTAAGCCTAGTATAGTTTGTCTTTATTTGTTCCTTCCTTCTCCTTTTTCTCTTCTCCATTTTCACCCTCTTAGGGACACAGAGATAGATGCGCTGAGAAGCCAGCTTTACAGGATGCAGGAGGACTGGGTTGAGGAGGAATGTCACCGTGTGGAGGCTCAGCTGGCCCTGAAGGAGGCGCGTCAGGAGATCCAACAGCTCAAACAGGCTGTGGACACTGTTCGTGCCAGTCTCAGTGATGCTGAGGGGCTCAGCGGGGACATAGGGGCCCAGAAGTACTTCCAGGACATCAACGCTCAGAACCACAAGCTTGAGAACCTTTTAATCAACATGGAGCTAGCCCAGGCTGGATTAGCCAAGGAGGGGGAAGCCATACCAGGCTGTCGGACCCGTGTTGGGGGTTCGGCACCAGCATCAGTATCAGGGGAAAGTCCAGGAGGAATACCCAAACTGCCAGTAGGAGGGAGGGGGTCTTGCTCCTGCGATGCTTCCCCAGCCCGTTCTCTGACCCGGAGCTCCACCTACACTAAGCTGAGTGATCAGGCGCTGGCGGACCGGAACGGCAATGGCCCGGACTTTCCTTGTCTGTCAGGTGACGGCACCCAGGACAGCGGCTTTGTGTGCTGTGGGGAGAGCAGCGTCCCCAGCCGGGCCGACCTGCTGCTGGAGGCCGCCTTCCTCTCTGAGGAAACAGCATCTTTACTCAGCTCCTACACGCAGACCTTTTCCCACTCTCTGCCCAACTCTCTGCCCAAGTCTCTGCCTCATACTTTCTCCCATACCTTACCTCATTCTTTCCCTCACAAATTGTCCCACTCTGTGCCCCACACTATTCCGCACTCCTCCACCTATGAGAAGCTGTGCACAGGGGAGCGGCTGGCGCCCTTTCGTTGCGGCCTGGGTGGAGGGGGCTGTATGAGTCATCCCTGCCTGTCGCACCACCACCTCTACCTGCACCCCCTGCGGGAGACGGGCATTCAGACCGAAAGCTGCCCCATCCCTGCAACGGCAGGTTACCCCTCTGATCTGGATACCATTGCGGAGCAACGCACTTTCCGCTCCCAGGCCTGCAGCCCCACCTCCACCTGGATGTCTGATGAGGGGGAGGAGGAGCTGGACTCTATCACCACCACAACTTCAGCAACCACAGCGACGGTCATGAGTATGGCAACAGAGCCGATCCCAGTCTCCAAAACACCGCTGGTCCCTCCCTTACCGCGGTCTGCTACTGTGGCGTGTTCCATGGAAAGTCCTCTGTGTGGGGAGGAAGAGGGTGTGGAGGAAGAGGAAAAGCAGGAGAAAGAGAAGAGAGAGAAGGAAGCTGCGGCAACAGAGAAGCAGGAGGGAGCAACAGTGATCAGACTGGCTGAAGAAGGGCAGCAGATGCAGATGGGCTCAGTGGGAGGAAATGAGGTGGAAGTTCAGGGTGCAGTGGAGGAGGCAGCACCAGGAAAACTGTGCGATTTAGCAGAGACATCAGCAGGGATGCAGGGTGAGCTTAAGTTCGGAGGATGCTGTGGAGAAAGCAGACGGAGTGGGACAACACTGGAAAACCTCAGCGTAGAAGACAGGCAGCAAGGAGTAGGTCTGTCAGCAGGATCAACCCAGGTAGAGACAGCAGAGCTGAGTCCAAGTCGCCCAGGATTATCACCAGGCGTAGAACAGCCTCACACCTCCCAGCCGAGGAGATCTACTTCCCATGAGGAGATAGCTGGTGTCATTGTAGTTGAGGTGCATGATGAGGACGATGATGAAGATGAAACTAAAGAACAAGGCGCCACAGGGGGCGCTACAGCAAAGGAGGGAGATTTGTCTGGCGATGGGACAATTCAGAAAAGCTACTGGAGTCGTCACTTCCTGGTTGATCTGCTAGCAGTGGCCATCCCTGTGGTGCCAACAGTGGCATGGCTCTGCCGTGGTCCAGTCCGTGGTGGACAGCCCATGTATCATATAGGGTCGCTCCTGCGAGGCTGTTGCACTGTGGCGCTGCACTCGCTGCGCAGGGGAGGTGGGTTGAGGCATTACCCCGCAGGCGGGGGAGACCTGGGCGGGTCACTGATATAAGAGGAGAATCTGTTCAGCATCTCTGTCGTGCTTAACCTCGACCTCTCCTGTATGGATCTGGGTCCTTAGCTTGTTGGAAGATACATGTAGTGTGAGGAGAGCAAGATGAAAAACATGTCCTGCATTTCTCATCAAGGTTAATAGCTGAGGGGAGCATCAGGAACAGGAAATGTGCATTTATGACTAAACTCTTTTCTGTTTGGTCCTGCTCCTTATTGTCTCTCACCCACTGGTCCTTGCTGTTGCTACCAAGATGTCTGCTAACACAACTGACTTGTGCAAAACTGAATGAGCTAATTGAAATGAATGATCTATGCTTGGATGTTTAACGCTGATTGGTTTGTTTTTAAATGCAGGAAAATGTTAAAGGATCATTGATCTGTCCAACCTAACAGTCTGACTCAATTCTGACATGTTCAAATGATCACATGTTGGTGACTGTGTACATGAAATATAGTATGTGTATAGAGTGTGTACATGTATAACTAAATGATCTCGTCTGCAGTAGACGAGCTACACTCTGCTCATTGACCAGTGACAGAGGGAAAATGCACCCTAATTCAGAATTCAAGCGTTTCCTATGGTTTGAGACAGTTTGGGCTTTTCTTTAACATCTTTTACATCTTCAGGACTGCAAACATAGAGCTTATCTACTATCAAGAAACAACAAAATAGACACAGAACTACACTGATTCTAAGGGTAGAAACACACCAAAACAAACTGCAGCAAGCCTGCCAAGAACCATAGACACTTCCAATACGCTGTTGGACAGCAGATCAATCGTGGTGTCAAGCCAAACGCTTCCACTGTTATTTCTGTTTATGCCAGGCAGACACTGTGTAAAGCCCAATTTTAACACCAAACTGGTCTCCTCTGACTTATTTTAGAGTCGGGCCGAATATCTATGAGATTGGTTGACGTTTGACGTTCAGTTTGAGGGGGTCACAATGCCATGAAGATAAGATAACATTAGATAATCCTTTATTAATCCCAAAATGGGTAAATTTGCAGTGTTAAGTATAAAGGGATTCGCGCAATAGCAAGAAGCATCAATAAAAAAGCGAGATATAATAAAGAAGTAAACATGCACATTGTTTCACATAGGAAATATTGATATTGCACGAGTAAATGTGTCAGTTTTGGTGTGTGGTCTACTGGGAGCAGTGTTTATTGTAACGTCTGACAGCAGCAGGAAGGATGGACCTGCGGTATCTCTCCTTTACACACGGGTGGAGCAGCCTGTCACTGAAGGAGCTGCCCAGTGCTGTCAGTGTCCTGCATGGAGTGAGACATGTTCTCCATCAGGGATGATAGCTCAGCCATCATTCTACTTTCTCCCACCACCTCCACTGGGTCGAGGGGGCATCCTAGGACAGAGCTGGCCTTCTTAAGCAGTCTGTTAAGTCTCTTCCTGTCAGCAGTCGAGATGCTGCTGCCCCAGCAGACCACTCCATAGAAGATGGCTGATGCCACCACAGAGGCATCAAAAAGGTCCTCAGGAGTGCCCCCCTGCACTCCAAAAGACCAGAGTCTCCTCAGCAGATAGACTGATCTGGCCTTTCTTAAATAGTGCATTTGTATTGTCAGCCCAGTTTATTATTCATATGAACACCCAGGTACCTGTAAGATTTCACCATCTCAATGTCCATTCAATGGATGTTCACTGGTATAGGAGGAGAGTGTATGCACAAGCGGAAGTCCACCACCAGCTCTTTGGTTTTCCCTGCATTGATCTTGACGCGGTTCTGCCGGAACCAACCCACAAAGCCCTGGGTCGGTTCTCTGTACTTCCTGTCGTCCCCATCTGTGATGAGGCCGACGATTGCGGAGTCGTCAGAGAACTTTTGCAGGTAGCAGTTAGCTGAGTTCTGCAGTGTAGAGAATGAAGAGGAAGGGAGCCGAGACTGTTCCCTGCGGGGCCCCCTGTGCTGCCGACAACCATGTCAGACTCACAGTGGGCATTCAGAGCAAAAAACAGCCCTGTATTAAAACAACAGAAGGGGCTGTGTTGTTGGAGGCCTGTTGAGACATGAAATATGATCCAGGAAATCTGGTTTGAGTAACAGATCCATGAGTCTGAAGGCTTATCAAACACTAAAATAATGCACAGTGGTTTATAGTACTCTGAGACAGGATTTTATTACTCTGGAGTTGGCAGCAGTTATTTAATCTTTTGTTGCGATGATCATGAGGTAAACAGTAGAAATATAGCATTCTTGTTAACAAGTCTAAGTCTAATCTACCAGAAATGTGTGCTTGCACGTGTGTGATTGGCCAATGCAGCATGGCAAAAGTTGAGCACCTCAAATTTTTACAAATTATCATGTTACATCTCGCCTGTTTAATCCGTACACAAAAAGAAATGTAGAAACAAGCTGTGGTTTTACAGGAAGTTAGGTGCGGGAACTATTTCTTGTTCTTAAAATTTAGAGGTGCTGGTAGACACCTTAACAAGGATATTTCACTCTTGGCAAAAAAGTGAAAAAGCGCATTACCCAAACTATTCCGTTAATGTTAGTAGTTACTTTACATGTTGTGGCTGGCTGTGGTCTTGACTGAGACTGTGTTGTGATAGAAATAAAACTGAACTTGAAATGAATTACTTAAATCACAGTTGATACACTTGGAAGTAGACCTGTATTGTGCAGGAATTGAATAACTGCCTTAGCAATCAGTTGTTAGTTCTCATATTGGCCAAAGAAAGATTTGATAGAAACACAAAACACTCCTCCATCTGACAATCACTTGAGTTTCTTCTGAATTCCGCTTTCCCAAGGGATACAATCCATTAACATCTCTTTGCAGTAGAATCTGCTCTTTCATGTCCCTCAACCCCAGCATGCCCAGGTACCCAGGATAGCCTGACTTCACAGCCCATCTCCCCAATTCTAAACAAAATAGTCATTAATAAGGTCAGGTCCTGTGAGGGATTCGTTGCTTCTCATAGAAAATGAATGGGAGCTGGTGGCTCCACCCAGCTCACATTGGTGTGTTTCTACCCTGAGAATATATGATTACATCTCCAGAAATCAAACAAAGCTGATTCAGATGCAAGCGTAGAGCGTAATGACAACAACACGGACATTATGTTTTAGGGTGGACTTTTTCCTGCACTCAGTCCTGTGGTCGGTCCTTGTACCCCGAGGCTTGCATTGAAATCAAACTCAGCTGAACTATAGAATTATTGAAAATAATTGAACTCAATTTGGGTTACTTTCATTTCACATAACACACATAGAAAATCTCGATTGGATTCATCAAATCTAACAGGAAAGTCATAAAATGATCAGACACTTTTGTTAGATACTCACTGGCTCAGTTTGACACTTTGATGTAGATCTGAATGAAGTGAGTTGTGCTCAGTCTGTGCTCTGTGCTGTATATTTCCGCTAACTTAATGTCAGTCATTGCAAATATTTCAACTTTATTTGTTTAACAGATCATTCTGCAAAGCATTTCTAGACATGGGGTACTACATGTCAGTTGACACTCAAAATGTAAATCAAGATATCTGGGTTGTAATCACATTTAGGTCAAGGTGTTTCCTTCCTGTGTGAATGTGGCTTCTGATGGCAATTCCTTCTGTTTGCTGATCTTGTGCAGATGTTTAACTTTGTGTGTAATAAGGGCAAATAAGCACCCTGCAACTTTAAAATCAAAATTAATCTGACTGTCAGATTAAGGAGCTAAACGTGGATCGAGAGACACCCCGACACAACCAGCAAAAATCATCTGACACCAACTGAATTGTTTAGTTCTTCGGTGAAGAAATAAGCAGCATGAATCTTTTTTTTTTGTTACTGTTTGGTTGACATATTTTTGCACTATTATTCACTTTATAAATTTTAAGCAATTACTTGAAGTTGAGATTGTATGTGTATCCAAAGTGTTGTATGTCCACTGAGTTCTGACTGATTGTTCTGCAGTGTCAATTAAGTTTGACGTTGTGCTGATAATGTTTAAGGCAAAAATGAAACAGGTGAAGTGTAACTAAGATAATGCAGACATTTCAGGTAGATCCTTAAAAATACTACAATACATGCCATGATTTCTGTGAATACTGTAAAGCAGTTGCCTTTCATCCACGATCAGAGCTATTGAGCTCAGCTCTTTACATTTGACCACAATATGTATCTACAGGCCATACAAAATAATGGACATTTAAGTCTAAATCCTGTTTTAAAAACACACACTGGTATAGAATGAGCAGTGTTTGTGCTACGTGGTCAAATTATGTAATTGTCAGATGTCAGTGACAATCATTACAATCCCTGTCTGTGTTTGGTTTTCACTTCATCGATCTGAAGGATCCACAAAAGCAGCGGCCATTATTGATGCATTGAGATCCATGAAAAGATTGAATGAATGCCTTACAGACACACAGGACTGTCTCTTCTCCACTTAGCCACATTTGCTCATCCATAAGCTTTCCTCATCATCACTTTCATTATCATGAGTTGTGCACTAGTTCTGTTCCCATCTCCTGACTGAATGAACCACTTGGCTAAAGTGGATTAGGAGGCTAAAACAATTTTCATATTTGACAAAAAGCCATATAATCCTGTGAGGTACAGGTGTGAGAATGTGGGAGGCAGCCTCCTCCTCTCAATATTAATGTATTGTGAAACTACATCTCTAATGATGAAAGTCATGTGAAAGATAGCTACTGTATATCAGCAATGTACTTTGATTTCAGTCAATCAAACTCTCCGCTGTCATTAAACACAGGCTATTGTAACCAAGAGGGTGAGAGAGGAAAGGAAAGGGTAGATTTAGTGAACTTGTGATGCTGTGTTAAGAGGTTCAGGTTTAGGAGTTCAAGCTTGTTCTAGGTCGCAGCAATCATCTCAACCCCCTTAATTTACCTCTATGCACAACAGTCTACACTTTAGCTGCATTATGTGGTCATGTATGTGAGTGTCTGATAGGTTTATTACTAGACTGTAGTGCATTGCTATTATTGTATTATGGAGCTCCACAAAGTCCTTAAAGATGATTTTTTTAATCTTGTGCACAAAAGTTATCACTCATTATCTTGTGCCCAGATGTTATCTTGTTCACATAACATAACATTCTTGTGCATCCATGTTCTTGTCCTGTTCGCACAAGACACAGTTATATATCTTGTCAGTTATGTATCTGATGTATCTTGCAAACAGACGATCCACAAGTTATCATTTAATACCTTGTGCACTGGACTTAGGGGCCTCCATATTCAGTAGCTTTTTGTCTTTTGCTTTAATATGTTTGCAGGTGTTTCTAACAGGCTTGCATTACACCTTTGTCTTCACTTCAGAAAAAGGACGTTTTTCCTTGCCACTGTCGCCAAGTGCTTGATCATGGTGGGATTTGTTGGGTCTCTGTAAATAATATTATAAAGAGTGCGGTCTAGACCTGCTCTATAGGAAAAGGGCAATGAGATAACTTCTGTTATGAATTGGCACTATATAAATAAAATTGAATTGAATTGAACTTACTACTCCTAATAGGGTTTGGTGAACATAATCACATCCTTGGAGTGATTTTGCCCCCAACATTTTCCTGTTCAGTGGGTAACGAGCATTATGGCGTGCAGTGTCCTCGTTGAGGATTCTGACTCAACAAGGGTTGACTCATCAGGGTGTGATTGATTTATTCATTAAAAGTTTTATCTGACTTTCCTCCGATCAGTCTTTACCATATAGCACTTCATCAAAACCCATTCCAAGATTATCACAATGCCAAGGAGGCCATTATCCCACGAGTGTCCTACACTGTCTCTGCAAGAACGTCATTGTACCTCACAGTGACCCTGTTTTCTTTTTCTGTCCCATAGTACACCTGAACTTCCTGCTATAGTGTAAGGTTGTGCCAGTGTACTGTTTGTGGGTGGAGGGGGGGGTGACTGAGTGATTATATACTACGTATATCCTTAGACACACATGATGCTGAATATATCTTGGGGAACACATGGGGAGGTGTTTTTTTTTTAATTATTTTTTAGATTTTAATGTGTATTGTCATTATATGCTTTATTCCTTGTCAGATTGTCTGAGTATGTGTTCCATAGCCTATGTAATGATAATTAGCATATAGAGGTTATACCAAGTCCTATAACATCCTACTATTGAGGACATTCAATGCCTTGTAAAGGAATTCAGCTGACATCGCTGATCTACAGATAACTTCATGTAAATTAACTATTTTAATGGCAATAGTAGTGTGTACAGTAAAAGACATCAGTAGGCTACTTCTCCATTCACACTCCCGACACACTGTATAAAGGAAGACCAAAAGCCCCTATATTAAACAGCATGGAGGAAACGTTTCTGTTGTCTTCATCTGTGTGTTTGTCTGAATTTAGTATCTCTGGATGTTTTTCTTGCTTGATATTGTGACAGTGTTGTATTTTTTCCCAACCACACGGATTCTGAAGAACATTATATGTTTGTATGAGATACATGTCCTGAGGGGAGGACAAACACCAACAGGGCTAATGTGAACAGAAAGACTGTTTATTTGTTTTACAATATTATCTTGGTTACATTCTTATATAAACTTTTAGATCTTTCTAATTTTCTTACAGAATGACAGGGATGTTTATCAGATTGCATACCTAGAAAAGTAAAGGAATACATGCATCCAAACATGAACAGCATTAAAAGGAGCAACTTTATATAACAAGTAGAAATTCACAACTGTGAGCTCTGCTCAGTCTCACTGTGGTCATCAATCAAGGCAGGAATATTACAGAGGGACGTCCTCTAACAACACTTTTGCAGAGGAGAGCAAGTTCATTGGCTAAATCCATGATGTGGAATTTAAATGCTTTCAATTTGAGCGGACGATTTTCAGCGCCAAATTTGAGCAGTTTCCTATAGTTAACATACACATGTGTTTTCATGAGTTCTCTCAATAACATGAGGCACCACAGACACAATAATAAAAAAGCACAACTGTTGAATTTAACTGTTGAAATGGATACAGGAAAGACAACCTCTTAAAAGGAAGTGGAAAGTGCACTTAGTGGGTCTGCACAGCACAGACCCTGTCCAAAAAAATACCAACAATTCCTCAAAAATTAGACCATATCCAACAAACACTTTTCAACTGCCCTCCAGATAGCTAATCACACACTGCACTGTGATCTTGCTTACTTGTGCCTTTCATCGTCTAACCCTCTTATGGTGTTTGTGGACAGGGTTAAGTCCCAGCTGCATAGGGCAACAAACACCTACTGCTGCCCCTTTCCCTACACTTTCCCCTGGAATGTGCACAGTGTTCCCAGTACCTAGAAATTCAACACATCAGTCTCACCATGACGTTTGCCTGCAGAGACAGGAAATGTGGTACAATGATACAGCGCCATCTCTTGCAGAAGATGGAAACTGCCTTGGAGTAAGTCTCACTTATATGTTAGAATCCAGGGACCATAAATGTTGGGTATCCACAAAAAACAACACAAATTTTCACCAATATATGGTATAAACTAAAAACAACTTCTTTGCTAAAACCTATTAGTTTTACTGGCAGTAAAAATGACAAAATAAATCTAGAATCAAGTCAGCAAACTTTTTCACATGAGGCCCCAGGTGTTTATTCAGCTCAGATTATTTACGTACACACATTAGGGCCAAGTGCAGGGGCTGGGAGCACAGCCGTGATCTACGTGATAGGGCTCTGATGACTGACCATCGGCTTTTACAGCATTCTGACAAGATGAAACGTCATGTGCCAATGATTCATCTCCACAATAAGGAGGAAGCTCTGGACTCATGATGTGTGCATGGCTTAAAAAAAAAAAACATTTTGTACTGTCCTTGATCTCAAACACAAAACAAGAAAACAAAACATGTAATACTTAGACTATGAGGTTAACATAAAAAGTACTAGACATGTCAACAGAGATGATGAAAATGTAGAAAAGGCAAAGAATATACTGAATGACTGAAGAATAGAAAAAAAGGCATTTTAAGATAACGTTAAAGATGAGAAATGGCGACGATGATGATTGTGACGCAGGAGCTGATTTGGTATGAGGGAGAGAGAGAGAGAGATAAAGAGAGAGAGAGAGACAGATAAAGATATGAGTAAGGAGAGAGAGAGAGAGAGAGAGATATCTCTGTATTGAAGACATCCTGACAGTTTACAGTCCTCCTCCTGGTCTTCAGACCTCTGGGACCGAGTGATCCATGGATGACCGCAGGAGACCGCTCGACATCCTGGAAAAAATAATCACATCCATAAGCATGTCAGTGAAGAGCGTCATGCTTCACACTGGGTTCATTTAAGGTCACTTTCACACTTGTAATTCATTTACACCAAGTCATATGAACCGACATGTAACTCATTGATTGGACAGTTTTGGTGAAGTCATCGTGCATCATGGATCCACGTGAGACAATCTAATTCTGGTGACTGACAGCAGGTCATGCAGCACTTCAATGCGCTGTATGTGTAGTTACTGTGTCAACACCTTATTAATGATAAGGTAATGACACTAGATTAACTAAAATGTTGAAATCTTACCTCTTAATCATGTGTTCATAGATGAACTTGGGCATCATGGTGATGGTCATGGCGGTCGGAGAGGTGGACAGAATGTCCTTGATCTGAGAATCCTGGAATTTTCACACAGGAGCAGTGACATGTGAGGACCTCATGTGGTTAATGAATTATCATCAAACTTAAACATTTAGGCAAAAAACATATTCAACGCATTCATCACAGGGCAGAATGAAACTACATGCCTACGAAAGCAAACACTGGAACAAAAGCAAACTATGGCCACATTACTGATGCAACCTAAACAACGTTTCATTTCACATTTGTACAGACTTAGAGCTGGTGAGTGCCGCACTTACTTAAAAACGCTGCACGTTCCCACGTTATACTAAATTCTGCCAGTATGTATGCAGCCATCCCGATGCAAAATTCAAGTTAGCCACCAAACATTTTATTAGCATCACAGATGTTGTCATGTTCTGTATTTATTCTAATTTTGGATCATTTTTAGTCCATGTTTTTCCACAATGCCACATCAATGGAATTCATCTTGTCTTACAGTGTACACATTACTTCTTCACGTGATGACCTCTTAGTTAACAGTTTATATCCATCAATGACCAAACTATTGGTGATGAAAAGACTCATATACAGAAACAAGTGTCTGACCTTGAGTCCAATTACGTTTTGCCCATTGATTTCACAGATGTAATGATCAGTCAGCAGGCCGTTGCGGGCAGCAGAGCCATCCTTGACCAGTGAGGTGATTTTACCAGACTTGTAGATAAAGCCGACGTGGCCTGAGCTGTCTTTGTGCATGGTGACGGTGCGCTGAAAAGGTCTAGAGACACACACAGACACACAGAAAGGATTAGGAATCCACAGGGTTAGTTTTGTTATAAAAGAGCCGATCCTAAGACTTTTATTGAAAATCACCACGTGCCAGTATGTCTGTAAATTTATAATTATGATCAAGAAAACAGAAAACTCAGAAATAGATGGGAAAATAAAAGATAGTAAAAAAACTCTTTTTGATTATGTTGATCAAAACAAAACTAACAGGAGAGCTGAGCAGCAAATGATGAACTGCCAGCAGAGGGAGCCAAACATTTCAGCTTCTAATGAGAAACCATGAAACTGTTCAGAAAACAGATGACAGACACCTGTTTAAATATTATAGATATACACATATATAGTCATTTACAATCAAAGCTTTTATGCAAATTGGTGATGCCATGTTTATAGCTGAGATCTGCTTGCACGATATGAGTCACGAGGCCCTCGGCTCATCAGGGAGCAGCCTTTTCAAAAGCTGGGAAAGTGGAGTTCAGCAATTAACCAGCCTTTTTCCTTTGAACATGCTGTTGCAGATGTAAGTTCAAAAGTGCCGTGTACATACATCCAAAATCCTGACCATTAGAAGTCAACTCACTATGAAAGGCAAGATAATAAAATACAATACAGGTATGTGTACATTAGACAAATGGATGGAGTAGTTTATAAAGCAATGTAATACCACAATTGCTCCATGTCATGTAAAAGACAAGTCAGAGATGAGGTCTACACATTGGAAAATAATCCCCTGAGGACACATTAATCCTATGTATGTTTCCATTCTACATTTTAACGTACAATATATTGCAATCTGGAGGCTCACAAAGCACATCTGTGAGCACATTCCCAGTACTTGGCTCTCAAAACAATGCAGTGTTATTAAAACTATTAAGAATTAAAGCTTTTGTCCACAACAAAAATGAGACTGAAACTAAATAAAAACATAACCTTTGACAACAAAAACTTAACTCAAATGTGCAACAATTTCATGAACATATGAAAACTAAATGATCATGTAAAAGACAGATTAATAGAAAAACTAACTAATTACGGTTTTAATGCAGGCGTATTCAAAGTCCTGCATGCATCTACGGAATCACATTGTACACTTTTGTCCGTTTTGCCTCTGCCACTAATGTTAGCTAACGTTACTGGTTCTTGGAAGGAAAAAAAAGTAACAAATTTATAGACTAATTGAATCTAAAAATCACACTGAAAATTAAACAAGCGTTAACAAAACAGCTGGGACAAACCACAAAAATAGGCAGGCCTGCACACCGACAGTTTTAAAAAGGTAATGTTAACATTAAAATAACATTATCACAGGATGTTAACGTTACTTTCAGTTGGCTATCTTTGATGTTTATAGGCTATTGGGAGGAGTGAGTGTAGCATTAATGTAGTCTGCCAACTATGTAAATCTCCACCTACAGTGGATATTACTGCGTTAATGTTACTGGATGTTTTAGCTGCTCGTCTCAGGCTAAACCTGGACAGTGAACAGTATTTTAGTGAACAAGCGAGTGAATCCAGCTTCTGAATGATCATGGTGCTCCGCAGTGGAGAGCACAGGTACATGCAACTATCCAAGTGCGAGTGAGCAGGAAACAACAGTGAGTGGCCAGTTTGGGAATTTTAAACTGTATTTAGCTAAGAAGAGTGAGTCTGTTGTATTTCTGCTGAGCAGAGCAGCATGGTCACTGTATGTGTGAACCATTACAGTCTGGTATAAACAAGTTTACCTTTTCCTTTAACACAAGACGAAGACTAAAACTAAATCAAATTCAGGTGCCAAAGTTAACACTGGTACAATGGTCAAACTGGGCCCAACAGAAATACAGTGAGTCCTGATAGGTTTAGGACACACTGTTATAATCGTAAGTCCTCCGTGTATTAAATACTCCTCACCTGTCCCTGACCACGAGCTCAATGCGGGTCTCGGCTGCAGCCTTCAGGGCCTTGTGGGCCTTGTCTACGCTCCAACCGGCACAGTTCTGCCCGTTTATTTGAAGGACCTGGTCTCCAAAACGCAGCCCGGCCAGGGCCGCAGGGGAGTTAGCCTGCACCAGCTGGACAAACACTCCCTGAGAAAGGAAAGATGAAGCATTCAAAATTAGTCCAAGGAATGGAGGAAGAGAGAAGACGGACACTGATAGCAGAGGAGAGAAAATGTTATTGCTAAATATTTGAAACAGTGAAAGGAATTAAACCAAACAGAACGAGCAGATGGCTCATGTCTGAACAACTCTTAAAATAATTAGTTTACTGTTTTACTTGATGTCGATGCACTTTAATGAAATTATTTGATTGGAATGATGTCATTAATTTTGAGGATTCAGCACCCTGTTAAGTCAAGTGTGCTGTGTCATTTCAGCAGTCCATCGCCAATACACTGAATCTTCTGTTTTTACTAACTCATTTCAGTCATGGCTGCCCACTGTGTTAGTGCAACAGTACAAACTGAATAATTACCGACATTCAAGAGCTTACTAGCGCTCGCAAGCTGGTCAAGTATCAAAAGAGATCACTCACTGTTTGTTTGTGTCGCTTGCTCTTAGTACTGGTAATTAACACCACCCAGTCCCTGTTTTAGTTGCCAACTTCAGCAAGTTACCAAAGCACAAGTGTTCCAGAAATATTACATGTCAATAAAAACAGGTCTGTTAGATGCAGATCAGTTTAAGGAGGTATCATCAGAAGCAGATGGGTTCAACCCTAGTGATCAACATGTCGGATCACTTGATGCTCCCGATACAGAGTAAAACAGGTTAAGCATTGAATGTTTACACCAAGTGAAGCAGAGTTTGACCCAGATCTCAACCCTGATCTTGTGTGGAAGATTAGAAGAGGGGGTGTGGATTTCCTCAGTCATCAGTATGCCGTTAAAGGGGTGTTAATGACAGTCAGTCTGGGCGGAATAATTAATGAGAGAACAGGTGCCTGTCAAAGAGTTTGTGATGCTGACTCACGTTGTCGATGGCCCTGAGCCGGAGTCCCACCTTCCCGTCCTGGTCCTTACAGAGGATGACCTCCCGCAGCCCTGGGCGGATCTCTGCCCTCCTGATGCCGACGTCTGCCCCCGTCACCGGCCGCACCATCCCCCCAACACCTGCACTGAAGGGCACTGCCACTTGCTGAGGAAGGGGGACGGAAGCCAGACAGCAAGGAAGGTGAGAAAGTGCAAGAGGGAAATTGAGTGGGGGTGAGAGAGAGGTGAGAGGAAGAAAGGATTAAAGAGACATGTTGCATTAAAATTCAGCTGGAGATAAAAAGGAATGCTGCATAAAATAGGGATATGTGGGAGGATTCAATTTCATCTCCTCCTCCACCAGTGAACGAGATCAGAATTTCAATTCAATTCAGTTTTATTTATATAGTGCCAAATCTTAACAGAAGTTATCTCAGGGCACTTTTAATATAGAGCAGGTCTAGACCGGACTCTTTATTAGAAATGCTTTAGGCACTGCTCTTGAAAACTTCATCATTAATATGCTTTGCACAAGCAATGAAGAAATTAAAAACATTAGAAAAATAACAGTAGAGGTGAAGCCATCGGCAAATGGCAGAGAACACAGATGGTAAAATGCCAGCTGAAAAGCTAGGGTGCTGTGTGAGCCTTGACATCTGCAGAATCCGCATGTACACATACACACACATGCAACTGGAGGGGAGTGAAGAGTTCACACCCTCCCACACACTGCTCCAGGCCTGCGGTGAGTCACTCCGTAATCTCTGGCAACAGAATACTGTAGTGCTCTGATATATCTACTAAAAACAGATTTTGAATCACTGAGGGCTGATGGTTTGAAGTGAGAGGCTTTAATGTGACCTGAAATTTAAGAAGTTGTTTTTTTTAACATGGGTCTTGTTTTATTAATCCAAATTATATAAACAATTATTTTTGGATGGAATGAAAAATCACAGGGGAACTCCACCAATTTTACACATCAAAGTCTGTTCACAGGTGTTGGGGAGTACAACTGCATATGTGAGAAAAGTTGCATAAAACCTTTTGCGGCTCCAGAGGGAGCTGTGTGAAGTCTGATAACTTGTTGCGCGGTTGGGCTACAAGTTTGAAAAGTGATCTGCTTGCATTGTGGGTAATGTAGGCGCCAGGTTTTGACAAGGAAGAAGAATGTATGGAATACAAGATGATATTTCTGATTCGATTTTCATCCTTTTTTTTGGTTTGTTTTTTAACTGTCCACTGACAACGTCAGGAGCACAAAGCGAAATCGGTGGAGTACGCTTTCAGATGTTTGCATGCATTAACACTCATCCCCAAGGACCAGTGTTGGGGATAACTCACTACAAAGTAATGTGTTAGAGGGATGTAACGAGAAGTAATCAGTTATTTAGTTACATTTTCAAATAAGCAACCCGTTACTGTTAAAATTTTACCGGATTACCTTGTTCCTTTTGTTGCCAGAAAAAAGGAAAAAAGAAAATCCAGTACTCGCACTGTTTCTGTGTCTTTCCTCCTTCTTGGAGGGTAGCTGCGTACTAGTGGAAGGTATTCAACCCTACGGTTGTGTCAGTGCTCATGAGTAGCTCAGCTAAGGAAGTGAGATGGCAGAGAGGACAGCCTTTCCGCCGTGGAAGTAAGTAACTAAGCATTGATCTAGTTAACTGGTTGCATGTTGAAACATGATGTACTGTAAGCTATATGAGCCCGTGTTTTATTGTTTTCATGAGGTAGCTGTGCCTAATAAGCCTCTGCCCCGTTTGCTGTCAGATCGTTAGCAGCGAAAAGACTGCACAGGTCCCACCTGTCAGGTACCCTCAGTTTCTATTTACTATAATGTACTTTATTATTTGTACTTTTTTCATTGCAGTTGAAATGCAAAAAAAAATTACATGTTGCATGAACTTGTTAGGTATATGCATTGAGCCCCTGTACCCTACTGATATATACTTGTATATACTTATATCTGTCATTCCTGTTATTAGCCTGCAGAGTTATGGGCTGTAGACTAAGCTATACAATGACAGTAGAGTCAATACATTCAAAGGTAGACGTACAGTAGGCTACGTGCCCTCTGGACAATGTAACTAACATCATTTTTGGTAACGCAAAAGTACTCTAATGAGTTACCTTTCTCAGTAAGTAACGCTGTAACGTAACAAGTTCCTTCTTTTTGGTAGTAATGTGGTAATGTAACAAGTTACTTTGAAAAGTAACGTTACCCAACACTGCCCAGGACGCACACAAACACTTACATTGTCAGCCGCAGGCATCAAGGCCAGGTTCCTCTGGACTTCATCACTGTTGAGGGCCAGACCCATGTAGTCTCCCAGCTCCTCCAGGTTCGGGTACAAGCCTAGGAGAATGGAGAGAGAGGTGGAAGGAGAAGGAGAAGGAGAAGGAGGAGGGTGGGTGAAAAAGGGAGTCGAAGAATGAAACAGTGAGACCGAGCAGGTGGGAGAGGTGGAGAGTGAGAGACAGGTGGTTGGTAGGGTAGAGAGGCCAGAGAAGATAGAGAAAAAAAGGAACATACCAAAAGGTTACATAATGAATAAATGAGTATATATGGTAATATATACAGTCTTGCTTAAACCCCTACCTCTGCTTCCTACCCAGGTTTTCTATTAGCACTTCCCCTAAATTACAGCACTGAAGACAGGCCATTTAGCCCCCATCAGATTCTATATTTAATAATGTTTTGAATTCATAGCTGTGAAAACATTGTTATTTTAGCCACACCTACGTTGCCTTTTCAGGTGATCACATTTTTTTCCTACACTTGTATTTTACAGCATTTTATTCATGCCGTCAGTAGGGTCGTGCTTGAACTACACTGAGCCCTCCATTGGGAGAAAGTTGATAATGAGCACTCTGTGTTGCAATGCAGTAAAACTTTCCTGGCATCAGTATTCAATTCCTTGCTATGATGGAAAGGCCACTCTAATCTCTAAGTGTTAGCTATGGTCTGTGTGTGTGTCCATTCCTCCTATTTGTCTTCCTGTTTTATCTGTTTGAATATTACACAGATATATAAATATAAACACAAAGTTGCTGCCACATAGCGCTGGAATCAGCTGGTCATGTCATTATAGTTAACAGCTAGTCGGAACATGCTGATATTTGTGTTTTAGCCATACCAGCAGCGTAGCTCTAGGGATGGCAATGTCGATCCACCACTTTGGTTCAGACTGAAATAACAATTAGATATTAGATGGATTGCCATATAAAAAAAAAACATGACAGACGTTGTCTGACTGTGGCAATTCAAATGTGTGTTAAGACAATATTTCACTCTTCTTCATCAAAGACATAGAGTGCACAGTGGAGACTCAGTTGGTTTTTAATGTAGTTACACTATTACACTACGCAGGATTTTCATGTGAACTTTTTGTGATCTAATCAAAACTCTTCCTCGCTTGTTTGAGGGAAAACTTGTTTACGTTTATCAGATGTCGGTATGTGCTTCAATAAATCAGATATAAACAAAATCAGTACAGTTCTCCAACAATAGGCAGTATTGTGTAATGAGCTGATTATTCCAAATTATATTATAAATAATATATGTACTATATATGATACAATGAGTGAAACGTTATGTTTATAAATCAGTTTCCAGACCAACAAAAGCAAAAATCAGCTAGTTTAGTGATCGTGACGTATTCCGAAATCATAAATTAGCTTGTGAATCAACAATTAGCCGACTGCACGTAGAGCTGACTCATTGCCGGCAACCAGAAGTTAAGAGACAACGGTGGAAATGGAACAAGGCAATGGTCAATACGCCAGGCAGTATGACAACAGTCAAACACACAGCAACCAACAAGATCTACATACAGTCAGGAGGTAGCTCAGTGATTTTGATCTAAGTCAATACTTATCAATACATTACTCAGTGAGTTTCTTTGTTTCAACAACAATGTACCAGGTGGAGTCAAGTCTAAAGTCAACACGGTTTGAGTAAGTCACTTCAACCACATACACACTCCACCCAAGTACTCAGAAATCACCCACTGTACAGCTAAAGGTGGCAGCTCCGGTCATGGTACAAAAAATGAAGAGAAAAAACACCCACACATTGTTGGCCAAAAATAATACAAAAATGCAGATCATGATTCATCCTGTACTCCTACACTAGGCCATAATAAAAAAAAATATATAAACATGTTTCATAATTTCAGAAAACTGAGAATGCCTAGTCATAACAGTTGCCCTCTCTAGTTTCTTCATTTATATTTTTGCGCTCTCGTGTTTTATCAGCGTCTCTTTCATTCAACTCTCCCACACACTCCTGTTCCACATCCACCCACATAAGCAAATCAAAAAAAAAATTAAAAAAAATAAAAACTTTTGTTGGGTTGGGAATGACCACTGCTCTTGCAATTTACCCCTCGCCTGACCCCTTTCTTCTCAGAAGACTATCTTGAGCTACAGTATTTGTGAAACGGCCCTTGAACTCAAACCCCTATTTCCAAATCAGTCAGTAAATGTGGACCCGGATTTATGTCTCCTGAGAAATTCCACTGGCTGATTATGAATCTGGCTTTACCAGGCAAATGTGTCTTAATGTTGTTATAAAAAGGTAAGGAAGAGTCATATCACAATATAAATTATTTTGCAGCTATGAAAACGCAGATGCAGGCTGTGTATGAATTTTCTTATTATCAGATCAAGCGTTTAGTGTGTGTGTGTGTGTGTGTGTGTGTGTGTGTGTGTGTGTGTGTGTGTGTGTGTGTGTGTGTGTGTGGGCGGCAACTAATGATTATTTTTATTATAAATTAATCCGCCGATTATTTTCTAGATTAATGGATTAATCGCTCGGTCTATAAAATGTCAGAAATTAATGAAAAATGTCCATCCCAGTTTCTCAAAGTCCAAGGTGATGTCTTTAAATGTCTTCTTTTGTCAGTCCAAAACCCAAAGATATTCAGTTTAATATGATATAAAACAGAGAAAAGTAGGAAATCTCCATATTTGAGAGGCTTAAAAAAAGCATTTTCTGCCATTGTTGCATGAAAAATTACTTAAACGATTAATTGATTATCAAAATAGTTGCCAATTATTTTTCTGTCAACAAATCGTTGCAGCTCTAGTGTGTGTGTGTGTGTGTGTGTGTGTGTGTGTGTGTATCTGTCCTAGGGCTGGGCGATCTATAGAATATATTCGATATAATCGAATATTAATTAATGTGTGACATAGCAGATGACTATATTGTCATATTCAAGTTTCTGCTGGTCGCTGCTGAGGAGTAGTTAGGTTACTTCAGTCAGTCATAGTCATCAGTCACAGTCTAACGCAGGTGCAGTTAGACTGTAGGTGTGCTAACCAGAGGTGGAGGAAGTATTCAGGTCCATTACTGAAGTAAAAGTACTAATACCAACCCCACTGTGAAAATACTCCACTACAAGTAAAAGTTCTGCAAGTACTCAGCGTGCCGTAAAATGGTCCCTATTAGTGTTTTACTGTTATATCTGATGTTTCTGGATTAATATTACTGCTGCATTAATGTGTATGTTGCATTTTATTGCTGTAGATGTTTAAGGTTGAGCTACTTTTAACTGCTTTATATACTGTTGGGTAGTTTAATATACAGCAATGCATCATATTCTACAAGAATTTGAGAATGTACAGTATGTTATTTTAGAGACAATGTGTATATCGAGATATATATTGTATATCTCGGCATAGCCTAAATATATTGAGATATTATTTATAAGACATATCGCCCAGCCCTAATCTGTCCACAGCTAATCTCGCATAGTCCTGGACCCATCAGCCTAATATTTTTGTGCACATTTATGACTGTATGCTCAAGAACCTCTCATGGTTGCAGTGATTCACAATATTTGAAAAACGTATAAACTCATTGACTGCTCTGTTTTATACCGCCATTGACTGCTGACTCCTCACTCCCCTTAAGCGGTCGGCGGGGGCCGCAAGTGAACAACTGCTTCAGTTAAACTATGGAATCTTGTTTCCGCTAGGGACAACGTACGTGTTAGAGGAATCTTTCGTTGGCATTTTTACTTTGAATTTGAGTTTTGGAATTCTTAAACAAATTGATATTGAAAGCTTGTCTACTACGATTACATCTTGATAAGGAAAGGACGAAGTCAGGTGACCTTTGTCAAGTAACCTTCGTCGCCTTGGTAACAATGATAAGCATGTGGTTAATGTTGTGAAACAGTGGCAGTTTGGTTAGGTTTAGGAAAAGATCATGGTTTGGGTTAAAATAAGTAAGTTAAGATACGTACATAAGTTACGTACGTGATATAAGTTAAAAGCCGTTGTGATAACACGCGAAATGACTTATGACATTGACATGTTATTCATAAGCCATTTGATACCAGGCCTGGCAGAGATCTGCACTCTACTGAGTTTGTTGTTTTTGTTTGAACCAAAAAATTAAGAAACAGAAAAACCATGTGTCGTTTTTGCTATAAAACCAAAAGGGAAAACAAAGCCATTTTTCCGCCGGCCTGGCACGCTCACAAACCCCGCTGTGAGCGGGCTAGAGCGGAGTACCAGGGGTTGAAGGCTACAGGGCCGAGATCCCTGCATGGGCCTGTGGGGACATGGTTGTGTGAGAACAATGCAGATAACCACAGGTTCCTGTTAATTTGATAAATTTATAATGGACATTTGTGTTGTGATATTTAAACAAACCATCCGTCACCAGGGAAATAAAAACCTCTTGTCTATGACACCGGTCTCTTGAGAGAGCTCCAGCAGCGGGGGCTGTGAGCGCGACTGGCCGGCTGGCTTTAACTAGTGACCCCCGCAGCTTAGGAGCTCTGAAAACAAACTCACATCAGAGATTTCATAATGTTGGCTATTTGGTCTCAAGAGTGACTGTGCTATATACTGTGTGAACACTCTTTCTATCAACACTGAGTTGACTGTATAAGACTGAAACATGGATAGCACAGCTGCTCTAAGGAGATGTGCCAGATCTTTCTTCTCCCTACACACTCCACTGAGTGTGACTCCAGTCTGTATAGTAGACAACAAACACTCCCATTATGTCACACAAGTAAAGAGAATCCATACACATTTGAACAGTTTATTCAACATATATAGCGCATTCATACTTTCAATGGCATTAATAAACATCATATTATGAATTAACATAAATCATGCCCCAGTCCAGGTTTATTTATTTTTCTTCTAACTTCATCCTGGGCACTATCCTCATGGCTTTTATTTTGATGAATTTATTTTCACTTCTGGGTCACATGTCTTACTTTTCTTATTTCTTCAAAACGGAAAAATGAAAATAGGAATTTGTCGTTTTTCGATTCAGACAACAAAAAGGAAAAACGGCTTTCAAAAACTATCAAAACATAAACAGACCCCCCCTCGTCTCTCCTCTAGCTCACTCTTACACCCCTGGGTCTCTCCCTCCTCCCTCTCTCTCTCCTCCCTTTTCAAATCAACTCCTCCTCCTCTCTCTTTCTCCCATGATGCCCTGTCCCAGCACAACTGCCAGAGCCAGTCTCCATGGTGACTCATAGCTAGCTCTGCTGAGGTAAAAACAAAAGACCAAAAGCCCACAGGACTTTGCATCCAAACAGAGAAAAGAGAAACTGAATAAGTGGGAGAATGGGAAGAGGGGGAGAAGTAAGTGAAAATAAGCAGAAAAGTTATGTTCTGTAATCTCTAAAGGGCCCCTTGTCCATCTTTTACCCACTTTCCTCCTTTCTCTCTTTTCTTCCATCTCGGTCTCAGAGTTCATGTCTACTTTCACACAAACTCAGAAAAACATAAACCCCTGAGCAGAAATGCCATGAGAGAGAAAGAAATAGAGTCACAAACAGGGCTGGAATGGGGGGCCCATTTACTCCTGTTATTGTCCAAAGACCCCATAACTCCTCCTACCATCCCTGTCCTCTCACTCCACCCGTCTTTATCCATCGCTAATACTACAGAACTGTTCCATCTCCTAAGAATAGCACAGACTCAGAACCACAGACCCCCCACATAGATACACCAACAAATATCCAGCATAAGAAATGAGGGAAAAAGGAAAGCAGATACAGGTGAAGGTGTTCCTGCTACAACTTAGAGAAAGAAGGGGCTTTGCTGATTTTCCTGAGTGTAGATTGGTTTGTAAAACAATAGAGGGTTAAAATACTTTCTAAAAACGTTCCACAGTATATGTGAGACTCACTTGATCCTGGCATCCCAGCAGTGGCAGGTTGAGGCTGATAGGTTCCCTCAGTGATGGCTGGCATGGGGGCGGCAGTCTGGGCAAACTGGGCCTGTGCCTAGAAAGTAATCAGATGCACCAGTCAACTGGAAGTGTACTTAAAATGGTAAATACTGGATGAAAGGCAACTGTCATCAGTACAAAACAATTGAGAAGAAAGGAGAAATGATTAAAGTAGGGTTGTTAAGGAAAAATGCATATTCATTACAAATGCATGTCCTTTTTAAAAAACGTATTAAGTCTCAAACCCTGAATGAATGGTATGGTGTACCTCCATGCACTTCGAAATTAAACAGCGTATTGTGGGCCTAAGCAATATAACTATTGGTAATCAGATTAAGTGATTGCAGAATACTTCTTCCTCCACAACAGTCTACAAATTACTGCATATCTTCAATGACATGCAAATGTGACGCTAAAATGACAAAGTTAAAGGGTACTCCATGATTTAGTACTCAGTAACTTTCTTCTGAGTTAAAGACAGAATGGTCTAAATCAAAGCAGCAGAGGCCAAGACATCCTGACTTTTGGTACCTAATATGGGTCAAGCTCTAAAAACACTGGTTCCTACATTTCCCATAATGCTACTAGATAGAATCATGTATTAGGCCCCCCTGCATCCTAACTGCTAACTTCTTTCAAATCCCACACCACCAGCAGGCGTGCTGTTAAAACTAACTCTCGAGACCAATCTGATATTTTTGAAACTTTTGAAAGCTCTAGAGCCACAGAAGACATTATACAACTGTTTTCTGTGGCTGTGTGACATTCCTTGTGATGAGTAAACTGAACTTCATGTGTTAAATCAGTGGTGTGCCCCCTTTAATACTAGCGTGTATTTTTGATCCCCCTGCGATTTTGCTATATTTGCTTTTTGCAAACATCTTGCTTACTGCACATATGATCAGGAAGCATAAGCTATTTGTAATCATGCCAAATGGCACTACAGAGCTAATAATCTTCAGATAGATGTCTCTGTCTCAAAATCAATTCCCCCGACACACTTACCTTGATAACCTTGTCGACCTTGAGGTCCTCGAGGGATGGATACAGGGACATCCTAAGGAGAAAATACAAACAGTTGTGAGTGGAGGACCTTGGGAAAGGGAGGATGGCATACCTGTCTGAGATAACATAAACAGCCAGCTAAGCATCACCAGACTACTGACCGGAATAACCTGTTACCTTAATGACATCCATTACCTTTAAACTCCATTAAGCTATATTTTATATTAACATTGAATCAAATGACTGTGATGTGAAAGGGATGCTAGTGCTGCTGATTCCACTGAGGATGAAAAACAACTCTGTACCTGTATGCGGCTTTCAGCCACATCCCGCTTACCTGCCTGGCATGAAATGGCATGGAGATGATATAAATGACTGACTTCTTATCTAATATCTAATGAACTTACAGTGTATGTGCGTATTGACTTTGACGAATATATGGATCACAATACCAGGTGAGAGGAACACAGAGGGTATGCAGGCAGAAGTAGCACAAGAAGTGAGAAGTAAGGTACATTTAACATCTTTCTGTTATATTTTCTATATAAGGTTTTCTGTTGAAGTTCAAACAATGACATTGCACTGAAAAACACACTGAGTAAACATGGGCGGCGGGAAAAACACATGAGAGCACGAAAGCACAGACAGCGGTTAATGGCTCTCAGGGTCCCGTGATGATAATAATGGTGGTCCACTCTAACCAATCTAGACTCAGAAGTATTCAGAAGAACTCATTACCACGGCACATAAACAAAACAGCAGCCTGATGTGGAAAGAGGAAATGAAAGTCAGGTGACTGAGATTATGCACACAGTACAGTATAACAGGCTGAGTCTTGCTGTTGCACAATAGCAGGTAATAAACACAAATATGTCTGAGTCTGATATATGTTTGTGTAAATCCAATTCATTCATTAGTTTGCCTTGATATACACTAATGCTCACATTTCTCCCTGTGCCCTGGTGTCTACAGTGATTTGCAACAAAAAAGAAGGTAGTGGCTGCTTCTCAAGCACACTGACTACATCTAGTGTGAACAATAAAAATGCTAGTGGTCACCCTCTCTCCAACTGTTTTCTGTCTGTCTCTACTGTCAAATAAAGTATGGATGCACTGATTTCTCTCTCCTGGTTAGGGCTTCGACTATTTTCATTATCAATTATCTACTAAATGCAAGAAAAGTGTGAAGGTGACGTCTCTCAAATGTCTTGTCTGACCAAAGTACAACACCCCAAAATACTGGGAGACCTGAAAACCAGATAATATTCACATTTGAGAAGCTGGAAGTCATACATTTGTGCCATTTTTGCTTGTAAAACTACCTAAACGACTACTCGATTAGCATCTAATCACTGCAGCTCTACTCCCGATACAGATTCCAATACATCAACTCAGGGTATATTCTAATACCGAGTAGCGATCCGATACTCTTTTTCCCCAATGCATTTAACTTTATTTTACTCAATATTTGACCTGGATGTTCTCTGTGTTTCTTTTTCTTTTTACCAACAATATACCTGTCTCTCTTTCATGAGAACCCCCCCTCTTTGCTAGTCTTATCTTCTTTAAAAGACTCAGAGATCTGTACAAGGAATCCAATGTGCTTGTACTCTGTACACAAATAAAGTTACCTGAACTTGAAAATCTGCATACCTCACTGCACGGAACCTATTAGGTAATATGACTCCAAACTGATCTGCCACGACTGAATGAATAAGATGATACAGGAAACACTAACTTTAATAATAACAATGACACAGAAACTGTATTTAATGTGGATTGGTCATGTCATCACCACTACACCAACCACTTGATAAGGTCAGTATTGGCACTGTCCAATCCAGTGTATTTGAACAGTGAGTGAGTTCCTAAAGGGGTAAAAATGCCAAAACATTATCTTAAAAAGCAAACTGATTGCACTTTAGTCTTCCCAGTTTTTCTACTTTAATATGAAAAATGTGATAAGGACCGAAGCATAATTTCATAACCATTTTCTTCCCCACACTGTGACAAATGTGTGTCACAATCACAAGACATGTGAACCCATCTCTTGCTCAATAAGGAACACAACAAAGTCAGGAGGATGACAGTATAATGTAAAAAACAACAGACATTATGACCAACCTCCAAACAGACTACGGAAATCCAGAAAGCTACTGATAGACATGATACAAGACACAAAAGACAAAATAACTCATCATAAGAAATGTTTTAAAGAGTACAAAACATCACAAACATGAGAGGCCACACTGATGCCATGTGCATACAGTGGTAGGATATGTGGTCAAACATTCATTTTGACACCAGTAAGGGGAAAATGTGCCCCTAAAATAAGCAAATCATTCTGACCACAATCACATTACTGCAACATCTCACTCTCCCGGCTACTCCAGCCACTACTCTATTCTGTTATTCTCGGTCCTCACAGACAAGTGCATCACTGTGTTAGTGGACACAAAGGGGCATTTTAATACCTTCTAGTGTTTAGGCTCCTTTTCAGCTGTGTTTGCTCGCTTTATATTCCTCCCTCATTCAGACTAGCTGGCTGGAGGCATAAGCGAATAAGCCTGGAAAAAATTAGTGTTTGGTCAGCCCTTGCAATGACATAACCTAATCCTTGAGTCACTTCTGCAACTGCAGTTCAAATGAAGTGGACAAGTGACATTCTTTCAAATGTAAAAAGGACATTTCCTGCATGGTAAATGGTAAATGGACAGCATTTATATAGTGATTTTCTACCTTGACGGACAAAGTGCTTTACAAAGCACCTCTCATTCAGCCATTCACACACACTGATGGCTGCCATGCAAGGCGCTGGGCCTGCCCATCTGGAGCAACTTGGAGTTCAGTGTCTTGCTCAAGGACACTTCGACATGTGGGCAGGAGAAGCCGGGGATCGAACCCCCAACCCTGTCATTAATGGACCATCCACTCTACCACCTGTTTATATACATTTGTATATAAACAAGCCCATAGGTAACAGAGACAGGGGTAAAAAGCTTGGCGAGGATCCCATAAATGTATTGCTTTACTGAGGGCAGTTCAGAAAGAGGCTTGGCATCACTGTTTGCTATGGTGGAAACTGGAAAGGAAAGAGGGCTAACTTCAGTAAGCCTGAACCAATTGGTTATACACAAGAATGTGGTCTTCTGGGCAGCTTATTCCGGTCTATTGACACGGCTGGGAAAGAGACAGAGGGAGTGGGAAGAAGAAGGAGGAGGAGGAGGAGGAGTGACAACGGTTAAGGGAACAGAGGTCTGTATTGCTTTGAACTGACCCACACCCTTTCTACTGTACCCATTAAATGGGCCACATTATAGGAGTTCAGACGTTATAGACAGATAACATACCGTTATTCTTTATAAACAGGCACCATGGGCTACTGTATTAACGCTGTAACAACACAGGAACTGCATTTGGCTCAGAGATAACACGTAGGGCTTAATTGACGTTATCTTAACTAGAATAGATTTCCTTTAACGTTATCTTCTAATATTGAGGCAAACGTCTGTGTATACTTTTTAGTGAGGAACTCCTGTTGTGTTTCAATCATGTGACTGGTTAAGTTACGACTTAAAATGCTGCAAATCAACGTTAGCTAACGTGACGGTGCCTCACTGCACAGTCATTAAAAATTAACCCACCGCACCGCTTGTTAAAGCAGACAGACAGATCTAGTAGTTAGCTGAAATTAGAGCTGGTTTGAAAGGTATATGAATGAAGACAAAACCAGTGTGTCTTTTAGCTGAGCCGCTAAGCAGACCGTCTTTGTTCCGACATAAACAGCAGGGAAGCAAACAGCTAGTTAGCCGTAACGTTAGCTTGTTAAGTAAACGAAACCTGGATGTAACCGTTACCGTTAGAGAGGGTTTGGTACAAACGTTTGGTAGAGACAGTCTCACCTTAATGTCTTGGTTGTAAAATCAGCTTAATCCGGAATCTCAGACAGCAGCAAACTCCTTGCTTTTCTTATTTTTCTGTCTTCGTCGCTCTGGCTCTCTCTTTGATGAAGGGAATTTCTGGAAAGTGATGTCACTGCTGGCTTCCTGGTCGTGCAAACCGTGACGCCGAAAGCCACGCCTCGTATCGGTCACATGACCTTTGACTCACCATGACCATTTGTTTTATACAGTCAATGTTTTATACCTATGAAACAGACCTACAAACCTCATGATAATCACCTTGACCTACCTAACCTAGTTGGACCTAACCAAACGCTATTTTGTGTCGTGTGCTTTGTTTTGCTTCCCTGTGTGTTTGCACTCTGTCAGGTAAAGGTAGAGTAGACCAGGCCTCATCTTTACAAGCTATAACTGCAAACCTTTCCCTAGGGAACAATTATTTATTGTATTTTTCTGACTGCCTGGCAAAAACTGGGACTAAATGTATGGCCCCTAACCAACTCCCAATGGTTATTTTTCATTGATTTGATTGATTCAGTTGATTGACTGAAGTGTCCACCATATGGTACCCAGCCCATATGGGTTTACAAGACACTAGACAGCAATAACAACCACGATGCTCCCATGGCAAATGGTAATGTACAGATCCACAAATTCAAAAACAAACAACACCTCATTGAAAACCCAACCCAACATATTACCTTCAGCCACCAAAATAAATTTAAAAGATTTTTTCAAATAGCGGGCCGCTCAGGTCACTGCACTGTACAAACACAAAATTATATTCATCCTCAACAACACCAAGATCACAAAAACACATAAATGCTGCTCTTCAGGAATGGCTTTATATCTGCCTACCTCAGTCACCAGTGGTATCAGTTCTTGATTGAACACCCA
This sequence comes from Siniperca chuatsi, assembly GCF_020085105.1. Taxonomy (NCBI): domain Eukaryota; kingdom Metazoa; phylum Chordata; class Actinopteri; order Centrarchiformes; family Sinipercidae; genus Siniperca; species Siniperca chuatsi. The sequence goes on from NC_058051.1 coordinate 3,010,247, forward strand.
AGGATGTTTGCCTTCTCTGTTAATTATATTTAATATCTAGTTCTGTGTTGTAATCTTGATTTGAACATAATTCCTAAACTTTGGTTTATCCCAGATATCCTCCAATGGAAATTGTGCCTTAGAAATCTTTATTAATGTGTGTTTGATTATATTTAGCCTAGATTACACTTCAAATTGTTCCTGAAAACAAAATGCAAGTCATCTAGAGAAACACTGTAGCACCATCCCTCAACCAAGGATAATTGTGTGCTCTATCCCAGTTAAAGATCTTAAAGGCCAGCCTTTCCTCTGGCAATTGGATGAGTATTTCATATCTCTCCTTGACAAGACATGGCTCCCACCCCCTGTCCCCTTAAATTGCATGCTTTACTTTAAGTGCTTGCACCCTTAGAAAGCACGTCATTGTTTGACTTGTTGTTTGGACAGAAATACTATTGAAGGCACCATTTAAACCCCATACTCCTGCAGCATAAAATTAATTTGATCCTGCCATTGAATCATAAGGTTTTATGGAAAAAGTTGATGAAACAACATCAGGACAACTGATCTCTACAGTACAGAATGCAAATTTCAAGTCCTTTTCCATTATGGAAATCATGTACAGTAGTTCAACTGTGGCTTATTTGGACTTTTGTAACCCCTTTGATCCCATTGTTCCTTTAAGCTGAAATGTCAGGATTTACAGTGACTTATTAAAAACCATATCATTGTAAAGTTTTGATTTTTAAGGGACACCGCAGCGATTCAGTATTGCGCTTCCATAAAGTCGGGTGACTCACAAGAGGCAGATTTTGAAAAAGAATGGCCAAAATCGAAACCACAGAGACGAGATATCCTGATTTTTAGTAACTTTAGTATCTTTAAAATCTGGTTTCTGCATTTCCCATAATGCAACCAATAGCTGATGACATCGTCAGTGTCATTTTCCCAGACTTGACAAAGCTCCCCCAGAGCCACAGAAGACATTACACAACTGTTTTCACAGGCTGAGTAGGCTGTGAGTAGTACTCCTCGTGACGGGTAAACTGACCTGTATGTGTAAAATTGGTGGAGGGCCCCTTTAAGCAATATGATCCCATTTATGTCAAAAGAAAAACAGCGATCATTGTTCACTATTTTGTCGTTGCCAAGGACACGTAGTTTTACAGTTTTAGTGCAAATGCAAGGAGCATGGCTGCAAATCCTGCCTACTGGGCTACTTTGAGAGTCGGCACAGCACTTAGCAGCAGATCTTTTAAAATCAAATGCTTTTAATTAGCGGCGGAGGAAGAGGTACTTAGATTATTGACTTAACTAGATGTAGCTATACCACAAATCAAAAGATTGTGATTGTGTGAATCAAAAGAAAATTGTGCAGAAAGTTTAATACCAACTAAGGTGAGTCCTGGATTAGTATCTCATCTTTGTGGCCCTATCCTTTAGAGGGGCCCTCTGTTTCAAGACTTCATTTTAGTGTCTATTGTGCTCAAATGGTGCATATCCAAAGTTGTGTTTCAAAGTGATTCAAAAACAAATAACTAACCTAAAAACAAAGACACACAAAAAACCTGGGTCCATTTAGTGTTTGGGTTTCCAGGTCCTCAGGCATAATGAAGGAGGGGGTGCAATATGGCCCAACAACAAACTTTTTCCCTGGAGCCCCCTAACAGGAAAATCGGGCCATGCTGTTGGGTATTTTAATCTCTAACAATTCATCAGATTTTATTAGATGATCATGTTTTATATGTTAAATTTGATTTCTGCAAAGTAAGAGTAACTTAAGCTGTCAGATACATGTAATGGAGTAAAAAGTACATTATTTCCCCTTGAAATGTAATGTAATGCATCAAATAAAAATCCCTTTAGTAAATACAAGTACCTCAAAATTGTACTTAAGTTCAGCATTTAAGTAAATGTACTTAGTTACTTTCCACAACTGTTAATTAGCTCGTGGCATGACTGCTTTGTTGTCTACAGTATGTTTTATCCCCATGTAGGCAGGGTGCACGACGATGCATTAAAGCTTCAAAATATTCAAACAATTGCTCAATCAATGTAAAGCAATTCTTTTTAGTAACATGAGTAGCGTTTCAAACTTCAGCGTGGTTTAAAGATCCAAACCACCACCATTCCATGAATGTAAAAGATTAAAAGCATAAATACAAATAGGCAAGTGGAGAGCACTTCTTTTATTTTAAATATCTCATCATTGGTTTAGCCTGCATACAGTAACGTATCAGCAAATAACTACACAGTACAGAGGTGGACTGCTGCCACACCAGTTGCAGCTTGGCCAATATGTAACATCGACAGCCACGGTCAATATCTGACAGCCAGGCAGCATATTCCTTCATTTAAACTCCATTTAAAACTACTTATTTGAGATACAAAACCACTAGGATGCCTGTGTGTCAGCATTTTTTTTTTCTACCACAACACAGACTTCAGTTAGGCAGTGTGGTACTTTACTGACACTGGCAAAACAAACAAAGAAAAAACATTATCTTCCATCATAGGTTACACATTAGCTTTGTTGATTCTCAGAAATAGAAAGTTGGCATCTGAAAAATACATGATTGTAGTTGTTACACAAAATAAGGTTGGGGGAGGCCACAATTTGATTGATTCCTCAACCCCCTTTTGTAAATTTCAAGCATTTCCCCTTTTTTCTAAGAAGAAAATAACAAACTCCAATTCATGTGCATCAACGCAAATCCTGTCTTCGCAGTGTTCAACCTGTGTATGGCTTTAAATGGGGTTTAAAGACTTGGCGAGATGAGAAGGCAATAATAATTTAAATCGGATGCAAAGCTTTCAACATGTACATACTAGGGTTTCCCCTGGGCCTAAAACATGCAGACAGGGCAAGGTAGTAACCACGTGCCTGGAGAGAATATTTAGGCACACATTAGAACTATCTACATGTGATTGGTTCTCCCTTGCGCCAATTACCCCTCTCTAGCTCACACGCCGGTTCACAATTTAAATGAAAAAGAAAACACAGTGGTACTATAGAGAAATGGGCATTTTATGTATCAAACTCCGTTCCTGTGTTGCACCATTAAGGCCTCCCATGACTTCACATTTCACTACAGGTAGCCACTAAATTCAACACTAAGCTTTATCTCTCTAACAGAAACTCATTTCATTTGTTCTGATTTAAAGCTGGATAGGGATACAAATGTGTGCTTTTCATTTTGCTTTTCTACACTTTTTTGTTTCTGTAATAAAACAAGCACCAGCTCTCAAACATTATAATACTAAATGTCGCTGCTAGTGATTCATTGGTATTTTGTACTTCTCAGCGAAACCATGCACAACCAAACACAAAGAAAAGTAAAGAGCAATTCAAAAAAAGATTCAAGATTAAGAACATGGAGGTTTGTAAGGTTATGGCCCATAGTTTTTAGGAGGAAGAATATGATGGAAAAATATAATTCACTCAGTCACAGAGATAAAATAAAACAAACTGTCATAGTTTGATGAAATAAGTTGTGGAACTATAGACTCGAGCCTCTTATAGAATCAAGTGCAGACTCTCCTAGCTTCTCTCCAGGTCACCCAGGTAGGAAGTCACCTGTGAAGACAACAAGAGGGAATATTCTGTGATAAGATTGTGATTTGCTTCACAGAACTGAGCTTATAGAATTAAAAACCAATTTTAACTTTACATTACTAAAAGGTTTGTTGTCATACTTTAACAGCACGGTGCAGAGAAAATGTAAAAACTCAGACCGTTATTGTGACTGACTAGCACTAGCAAGTTCCCAACTTGCTAGCATGTTAGCCGTTAGCTTGCCTGCTACAGTATATCACCACCTATTTCATGCTCATGTCTTTCGCTGTGTCACAGGATAAGCTAGCTAAGACAGACAGCACATTGTAAGTTGTTGCATATTACTTACACAAAACAAAACAAAAAATAGGCAGTGAATTTGTTTCATTCCAGACCCAGCAGCTCAACGTCAAAGATGAGGGTGGCGTTAGGAGGAATGATGCCCGGGTGGCCTTTGTTTCCATAAGCGTAGTCAGGTGAGCAGGTCAGCTTCGCCCTTTGACCAACACTCATCTGGAGACAGACGATACAAACACAGGAGAGAGAAGGAGACAACAGGGGTCATGTGGAACAGCTAGTCTGCAACTTAAGATAATGCAATCTCTGCAGGCCCACTGGATAATAAAACCACAGGGGACAGTGAAAGTGAAGGAGAAAACATCTCTCTTACTAATAATGCTTCATTATTTCTTAACCTAACCCTCCAGTCTTTATTTCAGAATATTTTATGTTACAATCATCAAAAGCTTTTTAAATAGATGCCTTATTAAATATTAAAGACTGATGTTCTAACCCACAAACACAGTATATAGAGAACATGAAGCCACAGGACCTGCACACAGGCAGCACCATTCACCAGCCACCTCATCTAAATGCTGCAGGGCTGAGTGTGTGAGATATAGAGCTGCGTCCGTGCTGTATTGGCCCACTGTTTGCAGTGTTAATGGAAGCCTTGGTCAGTGAAAACTCGATAATGGAACCATGTCAATAAATTAATGTATTTCAGCAGAACTAACGAGCAGCAAAATGCCAAATGCTTTCTTGCAATCCCAATTATTTCTGCCTCTGAATCATGACTGTTGAAGCTGCTCACTTGCATGACGTTTTCCTAAAATCTGTCTGTTCCAGTGGCATTAATAAATACACTGTAACATGTCAAGTATACCCTTCTCTGAGCGGATGAATGAGTGCAACCTGCAGACTTTGTAACAATTCACAAAGCTAACTTGAGACTGACTTAAATGAACGTGCATATCTTATATGTGCAGTATGCTTGCAGTTCTCCAGCCTACCTGCACTACACCCTCTTCCCAGCCTCGGATCACTTCCTGCTTGCCGATCTTGAACCTGAAAGGCTTGTCCCTATCACGAGATGAGTCAAACTTACGTCCGTCTGTCAGGGAGCCTGCGAACAGAGTCAGAAAGAAAGTGGAGCAGCTGCCAAAGCACAACCTGATTCTGTGGGTGAAAAAGTCAGCCATTACCTCTGAACATGCACAACATTACAGGATTTAGCACTAAGAGAATTGCTACTGCAGAACTTGTTTAAACATGTACACACGGGCTCTCTGCGCAGCAACATTCAGCATGAAGAAACTGTATTTATAACATTTCATAAAAACATTGGAAACAAATACATCTTCCAAGCTTGTCTGACATCCATGTTCCCTGCTCTGTGTATACTGAGAGCGCAAATGAAGGGATTCCAAGGATCTCAGAAATAGCCGCTGCAGCTGCCTGCAGGGTGGGTTTCACTGTGACAGTCAGGAAAACGCAAGCATCAATCCGCAGAACAGCATCCCCCCCCCAAGACTATTTACGCCAGCGCTATTACAGTTATTTGCACCAGCAAGGCAGTATGTGTGTGTGATGGTTTGGTGTGATGTGTGTGTGTGTGTGTGTGTGTGGGAGAAGAGGTAACATTGCGCATGTTGTTGGGCACATAAGGGGGCGGTTGGCAAGATGCAGCCTGTAATCCAGGCAGTGGTGTGGGTGTCCTGTCCTCTTCTGGACATCTAGATATCAGCCTAATGGAATTATCTGTAGGAGCTGGAAGGTCCTATCCAAGTATCAAAGCCACTGAGCATCGATACACTACACTTCCCATTTCACCACCAAACAACAGTGTTGACGATTTCTTCTTCTTATGGTGTAAAGTGCTTTGGTCAACTGCGGGTTGTTTTTAAACCGTGCTACATAAATAAACTGACTTGACATGACATTTTCACACACCAACCATTTCCTGCAGAAAGAGCCTTCCAAAAAAAAAAAAAAAGTAAATCCCAGCAAATCCAACTTTTGATCTTCACTTGGACGTCTAGATTTAAAAAGGCTTGTGTAATGGAATATCCTGTTTCATGTCTGATTTCAAGGCTGTTTTGTAGGCTGACAGGAAGGGAGACCACCCAGAGAGGAAATCCTGTAGTTTGTGTGATAGAAACAAAACAAAACAAAAAAGGCTCATGCCTAAAAAGAAATTAAAAAAAAAAATACTTCACTGTGCGAGGCCCAAATTGGGTCTTACTTCAAGTTACATAATATGGAAGCAAACAGGCTTGTATTACACAGTGAGTTATGTCTGTCTTACCAGGCAAGAGGACTGAGACCAGCTTTGCCAAACTAAGAACAGGTGCAGACAAATATACAGTCTAGCATGCTGGGAAGCAAAATCCATCTGAAATCCCATTTTGCTGCTGATGCTACATGTTTCAGTTTTTGTAATGTGTTTAAATTGTTGTCTCTTTCGATACATTTCTAGCCATGCTGGCAGAGTGGCTCTGGCAATGTCTGTCTGTGTGTCGGTCGGTCCACCACTTTAGTCCGGACAGAAATATCTCAACAACTACAACCAGAGGATGAATCCTAATCACTTTGGTGATCCCCTGACCTTTCCTCTAGCGCCATCATCAGGCTAAAATGTGTCTAATACTTTGCTTTATGACTAAATACCTGCAAAATTAATGACATTCCCATCTGCCTCAGCTGTAGTTTGTGCTTAAGGCTAATTAGGAAATGCTATTATGCTAACACGCTAAACTAAGATGGTGAAAATAGGGAAAAACTTTACCTGCTCAGCATAAGCATTAGCATTGTCACTGTGAGCATGTTAGCATGCTGCTGTTAGCATGTAGCTCAAAGCACAGCAGCCCATAGACCTTATATAAAGATGGACGACATGACAGCTCCCCAAAAGTGAAGCCAGAACATCTCGATCGCCCCCTGGTGGCGTGACTGATAAGTTATTAATTAGTTATTTGATGGTATAAAAAGATAAAAATCACGTCATGATTGACAGCCGGCCGGCTGTATGGGCGGGACCTCGATACCGAGGCTCCACCCAGATCACTACTGCGCAGACTCTGGCTCCAAATGACGTCACAGAAAATTAATCGGCAAATGCTTTGATAATTTAAATAATTTCTGAAGCAAAAATGGCAAAATTTCTCCGGTTCCAGCTATTCTAAAATGTGTCCATTTTCTATCCTTGTACTGTGATGCTAACCTGAACTTTGGGTCTTTATAGTCTACGGTTTTGGGCTGTCGGTTGGACAAAACAAGACATTCAAGAAGTCAACTTTGTCTCTGGGAAACTGTAATGGGCTTTGTCTTAATTTGGCATTCTATAGCCCGAATGATTAATTGATTAGCCTAATCGAAACAATCTGTACATTAATCAATCAATGAAATTAATCAATAGTTGCAGCCCCATAATAGGCTACTGTATGTTGGTTCTATAGATATTAATAAGTGATACCATTCCTATAGGTGGTGTAGTGGGAATACTTCAAATATTGTGTGTCTCTGGATAAAATATTATAGGAATAATACAGTGAGTCTGCCATTATTGAAGTCGGCCAGACGGCTTTAATCCGCTCAACTAAACGCCACTAACCCCCAAACTCCAACAAAGACAGAAAAGCGCTGGAAATCAGACGGGATTTAAAACGCTGTCTGGGCCTCTGCGTGAACCCTACGGCGGCCTCCTGTTTTTTTTTTTTTGTGTGTTTTTTTTTTAATTATTATTAATTCTCCAGACAAGACACATTACCACATTATCCATTGGTCTTGATGAGACTGTAACGGACCGCTCGGCCCAAACCGGAGCGCGCATTATTCTGCGCAGTGATGAATCCGGTCCCCGGGACACGCCGCCGCCGCCGCCGCCGCCGCAGCCGCCGCTCCTGCTACAGACATGATCACATCTTCAACACAATTGTGCTTCCAGGGAGCGAAAATGCGGTGAAGGGGTTAAATTTTCACGCAGCCCGGTCGGTGACTGACAGTCATGCTCTCTTTGCCCCACTGAGAAATCACTGCCTGGAAGGTTGGAGGGTAAAACGCGTCCGCTGCGCACAGTGCATCGCACTCCACAGCTTTTAGAAAAGTGCTCTAGTATCACTACAACCGTCTACCTGTGAGGATTTTCAGTTTTTGCCGCGATCCTTACAGCATTACCACGCTTGGCTATTTTTCACACGGGTGTAGGAGACAGTTGCCCACAGCCGTCACTCCATGGGTACAAATAACCAACTGGAGCCGCTAAATGTGCAGAATGTGTGCATGCATGCATGCAGAGTAATAAGTTTCCTATTTAAAACTCACCAACATAATGCACCACACACGTCTGTCCTTTTTTGGGGAAAGTCCTTCCTGTGGAGAAACGAAAGAGGCGCTTAATATAACGGGCATGCTCCGCAATTAAAGGCGGTGTTTCTGCGGCTGTATTACACGCAAACAGACAAGTGCAAACATGCACTTAATAATTAGCACAACACGTTTCCTTTTCGTGCAGTCGCCTTACCGTCGCCCGGGGTTATAGTCTCGATTTCGACTCCCATTTCAGCCGTGTGTCCTGGAGCTGTCCGTGCACCCGGCAACACTCCCGCAGTCTGTCTGTCTGCTCCTCCGGCGGATGTCTCAGCTGTCTCTCTCTCTCTCTCTCTCTCTCTCTCTCTCTCTCTGCAGGGAGACCAGCGTCAACCGCCTTTATTATACAAGAACACTTCCGCCCACTTCCTCCAAAATAAAACCCGTACAGAGGGATACCAGCCGGACAGGACCGGCCCCCCTGGCGGCCATAGCGGAGGTCCACGATAACATGAAGCATTTAGATTACAATTAATGCATTGAAATGATTAAAAAAAATAAAAATCACATGCGGCGAAAACAGCTGCAGTACTCTATAAAACCATCAAACAGGCTGTTTTTTTATTGAACAATATCAACAGATATACACATTCAGCTAGTGCATGGTGCATTGAGTAGGCCAAAAGTGAAAAGTTAATGAAATATTAATCAAAAAACACAATAAGTAAAAGGAAAATAAATAAGTTATAATTGTTCAGGGGACTCACAAAAACAACTCTTCATTAGTCCTTACACGTTTTTTGTTTTCGGTTGCTTGTGCTGAGTCTTAAGGAGTTTATCAAAAACAGATTCATATAAGGGGAAGACTTTTGCTCTGTGTATGCCTACGTCAAATCTACCCATTAAGAGTATGAGATTTACAACCAAACACAAGAGGGTTAATGTTACATTAAGATTTAGTTATAATGTAACAGAACTCCCACTGTACCTAAAAATAAATTCTTTATCTTCTCTTAAAAGCTTGTTTGTGCATTTTGAATCCGTTATTTTTATTCCACCAGCTTTTACACAGGGCTCTGTTGTGTTTACATTTTGGCAGCATGTATCATACTGAAATTAGTTTGTATAATATAATATAAAGAGCTCTGTTCTATTCAAGTGTCCCAGTAATCCATGACAGTGTGACAGCGATGTACAATACCAGGACCCTAAAACTGAAGCAGCTAAATGGAATTCAGCCATCATTCATCATCATTCTTGCTGCATTTCTCAGCCTAATTCAAAACTTTGACATGGCATGGTCACCAGCTTACCACTTCTGGAGCCCTGATAGGAGTTGGGTGAGAAAAATGCTTTTATTTTGAAAGCACATTAAGTACGTTTTTCTTGTATCCGTGACTAACTTGACATACGACAGGCAGTGTGATAACACTGTGCAAAGTGTGTGTGTGATGATGTGTGTTTTTCTGCTCTGAGGTCTATTCCACTGAATAAAAAAAACTCTATTCTCACTGATTCTTGTGTCCCACCTCTGAACCATATTCATAAAATATTCAAAAATACAGTGCACTGACTGTACTTCAGCCCATTCTGGAGAGCACTGCAGTGTAAAACTAATGAAAAGAGAGTGAGTGAAGCGAGCAGCCAGAGAGGGAAGTTGCAGTGAGAGATGGGGCTAATTTAGGTGAAGAGCTCTGAGTCAAAGCATCCTACTGTCCCGGCAGACACTCGGATACACGCTGCTCACATCTCCACAGCCAGTTTGCAACCATAGCAACACTTGCATCTCCCTTCCTGTTGAAACCATTATCAATAACAGCAAGTGCTTCTAATACCCACAGGGACAATTATAAGGTAGCAAGAAATTAACTCTGACATTATGAACCCTATTTATGAATCATATTCTAATCTATTCCAGCTGGCAGAGCAGTGGAATATACTCACTGTTTTAGCTCACGTTTCTTCGTGGCTCATTAAATTGCAGCTGGATAGTTTTCGGGGGTGTTATGCTGAGGTCACAAGAACAGATGATTGGCTCCAAGTGTATGGCCATGGAGTGGCCACATGGCCACAGGGATAGCTCAAAATACAATAAACTGAAACAAGGACTACAGATTACTTTTGTGTTATATTTTGTGCCTGTAGTAATATCACATAGTTAATTACAACATTGGACACAAATACTGTCAGTGAAGTAATCTTAGAAACAGACACAGCACAGTGAGTCACATTTAAAGCCTAAAACTCTGGAGAACTAGAATCAAAAGGAGGGCCAATAGCAACATGTCAGACCAAGACCTCCACATCTGACCAGCACTCAAAGGTTACATAAAGTTTGAAACACACTTGGTCGTCACATGCAGCTAACGTGCAAGTAAAGATGTGTTTTTCGTATTTACAGTAGGTGTAGTGAAGCACTCACATAACGTACATAGTCCTGCATTGAAAATGTTACTTAAGTAAAAGTACATAAGTATAATTACAAAAATGTGCTTGAAGTATTAAAAGTGTACTTTTAATGTGTACTTAATGCAGAAAATGTCCCCTGTTATACAATTATATATCATTAGATTATTATTACTCATGCATTAATGTAAAAGCAGGATTTTACTGTTGTAGTGTATATGGCTCTGCAACTAATGATTATTTTCATTATGGATTAATCATTGAATGTTTTTTTAATTAAGAAAATTGTGAGAAGCCCCGTCGCAATGACCCAGAGCGCAAAGTGACAGATAAATGTAGTGCAGTAAAAAAGTACAATATTTCCATCTGAAATAGTAGTGGAGTAGACGTATAAAGTGGCACGAAAAGGAAATACTCAAGTAAAGTATAAGTAACAAACATGAAAAAGTTTATATCGTCCAATTCCCGACATGATGGATTAAGCATGAATACTAACAAATGTTTGTGTGATTCTTCCTAATGTTCACATTATAAACATGTAACAATTACAAAATGTGCATTTCAAATTATTTTGGCTGGGCTATAAAAGAATTCTGCTGAGTTTCTGAAAGCGCTGCAATGAATATGAAAACAGAAATGACAAATTAATCTTATTCTAAATATACAAACTAGGACCAACTTTAGGACTGTTCTGAGGGCCATTTCTTTCTTCCAAGTTTTCCCTGGTTTCCATGAAAATGTTGTGTGTTGTTGGAATGTAACCCATCTGCTGCTAACAGCCTCTTGGCTGTGTCCTCTCTTCACTCGGTCTTACTTGAATTTCATGGCTCGACTGTACACATATAAAAAAAAAAAAAGATATACCAAGGAATCAGGTTTCCACAGAAGAAAATAAACATTTCTGAAATGTGGCTACTGCCCAAAGTGATCTGATTAGTATAGTTCATGTAAATTCACTGAATAATGAAAAAGGTACACTGGCTGAAATACTGACACAAAGACATTTGGACAGAACTACAATATCACATTTAGAAAACAATCCAAAAAGTTGACATTGTCACTAGAATTCATGTTTCTCACTTTATGAAAGTGATAAATATCCTTTTTCCCACCTATAATAAAAACACGAGACGTTGAGTTCTTTATACATCAACCATAAAATGGATTTATTTTACCAGAGGTCCAAACATATTTTTGTTGCCCCAGGATGCATAGAAGATGTCAGTGTGTCATAGGAATTCCACTTCCACTACTACAAGCCAGTGTTTACAATCTATATGTTCTTTTGCTCAACCATTGGTTTGATAAAGCCATGTGTAACTCTTTTTCATGTTACACAATATCAAAATGCCTCTGTCTAACTGGGACAATCCTACAATCTGTGAAGGAAAAAAGAAAGGGGGGGGGGGGGAAGGCAGTTTAAAAAAATAATTCCATCTTCATTTGAACAAAAGGACAGGTGTGGTTCTGGAGGTGAATAAGGAAGTGTAAGGCTACTGGGTATAGGTTGGTTTGGAGAAAAAAAAAAAAACCCTCAGTGTTTTGTTACATCATTACACTTCTCTCTCCAAGACAAATATGTGGAGAGAAATGGAAACTTGTACAAAACCACACTATCAACATGTACTTTTACCTTAATTAGACTAGTATTCCTTATGTGGTTCTGGTTTGTGCTGTTGAGACAGAAACAAACTAGGAGTCTGCCGCTGCATGAATCTGGTGAGGCCCCAGCACCTAATAGTAAACATAGCTGAAGGGCCAATGGAAGGTTAATGGAAGAGGAAAAGTAGGGAGCAAGTTAATGGAAGTGGTGTAGTGGACACCTCTGCAACCAAACTGCTCTTCAGAAAAGCGGACTGTTACTGTGTGTGTGTGTGTGTTTTTGGGTTAAACCATCTACTGCTGTCAGGTAAACACATCTCCATCAAAACCACAATTCAACAGCATCTGTAGGCCTTCCAACGGCTCTTAAATTAACTCCATTCTGGAAGATTTTTAGTTTCCCCCTCATTACCACCCATCACAGACCACAGGAGGGGGGTGGGTATTAAGAATGAGGGTAAGAGTGGGGATCTGGGGAGCAGAATGTCATGTTTCACTTTAGAAAAACAAAAATCAGAAATTAGAAGTCCATACATAAGTCTGTTTTCTCCTCCCTCAGAAGGGGCAGCAAGTTTCACAAGGCTGCAGTTACTCAGCCACACCACCAGGGGAGTTGCTCTGTCGCCCCCTCACTTTAGCAGCTGGACGATGACAGCGTTGAGGAGGTTGGCCTGCTGCAGCGTCTGGCTGTCGTCCGACAGCTCCTTGTTGGGGAACGTGGTCATGAGAACAAACTCTCTGGCAGCCATGGTGGGCCGGGCCGCCACCACAAATTGGCGCAGGTCAGACACCCTGAGGGATACAACAAGACATCATGACAGGAAATATGGGTTTCAATTATGTTTGTGTGACAGGATAAAATGTGGTCACCCATAGCTGATCCAAACAACAACAACAACAACTACCTGGGGATTGATGTTTTCCACCTTCCTCAATCATTGACATAGCTACATATATATGCTGAAACTATTAGTGCATTATCTGTTTGACGAATCAACAGCAAAAATGTATCAAATGTAATTGGTTATAGCTCCCAAAATGCTAAGAAATGAATGTTTTTCTGTTTTAGGTCATGTAGCGGCTGATTAGAACAGGGGTCTTCAAAGTATTTATGTTAATGTCAAAAAATACATTGATAGTGCAACACGAAAAAAGTTAATGTTTGTTTCCACTCCTATTATTATTCTGTCGTCTTTCTTCATTTTGGGGATAATCATGTTCTAAGTTTTGGAACTTCTTTTAATGCTTTGGGTATGTAAACAGAAGGTAGATTGTATAAATATATGTAAAGCATAATGTTGCCATGGAGTCAGTTTGTTGTGGGCAACAACTTGAGTTTTTAGTCTGTATTTGTTTGCATTTTGGCCAACTGGCACCATCAAACGTATGCCGAATTAGCTATTAGCAGTTCCTGTTTGCAATGTACTGACATACAGACAACTATTCCTGGATTATTCTGATATTGAAGATTACTTAAAAACATGATAATTCTCAGGCAAGTTCTGGAGTTATCAGGAGCATTTTCCCCCCTATGTTTTCTAAACAGATTTATGGACTTTTATTTGCGATGGACATCGAATATAATGATATCCTCAGACATCACCTTTTCACCTTTTATGAAAGAGCAAGAGGACCTACAGTGTTAACTTTGTTACACACGCAACAATTCAATATTATAATAATTGTATTTTTTACCACAGTTGTACCAGCTCCCACAGCCTGCACCACAAACATGGCTGATAGATTTCTGGTAGTATTGGGAAATATTAACAAAGCTAAATATTGTGACTTTTTTAAAATAATACCTCAGTTTTTATATAATAATGTGACAATATTTGGAAATTAGTATTGGTGATTTATTGGTTGTAGTGTCAAACAAAAAAATCGAAAAGCATGTAGTATGAAGTATTAATACTGAGGAGGTAATAATACAGATATTAATTCCCACAGTTCTAACTTGGTCTTGGTTAGTAAGGCTCTGTTTCCTCTGACTCTCTCTATGATCCCTTATAAATAGCTGATCCCACTATGGGGCTGTTGCTGAACTTGCTGGAGTTTAAAAACGCAGCTGCCTGCTAAGTTGGACCTGACTGTCAAAACAAGAACAGGTTCAGCTGAACTGCAGCTAAACTGGATCGATTATGAAAATACTTTATAACGTCCGCCCACACAGGTGATTCAGAGGAACACCATGTAATAGTGCTGTGCGCTCACTAAATGAAATTAAGGAAATTGGTTTCAGATTCCAGCTTTGTGATTTCCTGTTCAGCAACCTCACTAACTGCTGAGTCGTGAGTTCAGAAATAGTCGCACTTTTGATTTTCAATAAATACATAAATTTAAAAATCGTAGAAAAGGTTTCAGTCGTAGTCATCTGGACACTGTTTTCAGAATCAAGACGTTTCGGCTCCCATCCGGAAGTCATTCTCAATTGTGAATAAATTTAAAATTTAAAAAAAATTAATATAAATCATATTGTAAAACATTTTGTCCCTACAATAAGAACTCTGTCTCTTTACACTCTACTGCAGTATCTGTAAACTATATTGGTAAATGTTCACAAGCATAGGTTAAGTGAAATTTTCATATTTAGTTAGTTAGTTACATTTCTCTGCATTTGCAATCAAACAAACAGCTAACCAATCACCTGTGGGTATGGTTGAACCTTTGGATCAGCCTGCTGCCGTCGGCCAGCCGGATCTGAATGTTAGTGACGGGCTGGGAGGGGTCGAGGCTTACAGAGGCGCTGGCTTGGGCCTCGTTGGCAGCCTGGTCCTGCTGGGAGGTGTCTGGAGCTGAAACCAACTCTGGGGTGGCACTAGAGAGGGGAGGAGGAGGAGGGTGGAGGAGAATTTATTCAGACTTCATACTTTGTCAATCTGTGGTCATAATGAAGAATACGTTAGCTGAGGCAATATGTTATATTCAGAATAGGAATGTTAAACTGCGCTTTTGCATTTTTCTGGGGTGAAAAGTACAAGAGTAAAGCTGGCACTTTCCATGCATCTTCATTGTCTAATCATGATTTATCTCATGTACTCCTCTGCCAGCAGCAAAACTCTTTTCCGGCTCCAGCCTGATTTTCTTTTTGTTTCCATTTCAGCCATTTCCTATTACTTCATCCCCATTTTTTTTTTTTGTTGTCAATGTAATTGCTACTGGAGATATTAAAGATTGCAGAATAATACATCACTGAAACAGAGAAGCAGCAGGAAATGGAAGAATGGATTTACCAATTATAAATGATTCATTCAATTAAATTCATTTACTTTTATGCTAACACTGACACTTGCCCATTATAAGACGATGAGCTTCCTAGCTACTGTAGCTGCAGTAGTGACCGTTTGCTACAGGTCTGGTGGTTCTGGCTGAAACTCCACAAAAAAGGAATGAACAGCCTCCTGCAGCACAATCCACTGTCAAAACAATCCCATTTTTAGTTTACAGGTGTAGAGCATGTAACGGCAGCTGACAACCACATACAAAAACATTTTATAACTAACATTAAGCAAGCAAAAGAAAATATTTAAGTAAGTGAAATGTAAGACTTTTTAATACCTTCTAGGGCCCTTTTTTTGAGGAAACTGGATTCAATGCTTTTAAAGACTTCAAGACCTATAGATACCCTATATTCCTGCTTTGAGGGTACATGTGATTAATAATGAGCTGCTCTTAAAGGTCCAGTGTGTAACATTTAGGAGGAGCTATTGGCAGAAATGGAATTTAATATTTCTAAGTATGTTTTCATTAGTGTATAATCACCTGAAAATAAGAATCGCTGTGTTTTCATTACCTTAGACTAAGCAGTTTTTATCTATAGAGGGAGCGGGTCCCCTTCCACAGAGGTCGCCATGTTGCACTACCATGTTTCTACAGTAGCCCAGAATGGACAAACCAATCACTGGATAGGGCCATTGGCGTTTTGCGTAGCCACCGTAGTTTCTCCTACACGCTTGAAAGGGGAGGCTGATGCAAGCGGTATTTAAATGGTTGCAAACTGCAGTTTCACCGCTAGATGCCACTAAATCTGACACACTGGACCTTTAAAGGTTAATCTTCCACTCTGCTGTAAGTAGGAGAAAGTAGCTTGATAAGATTGCTCTAAAGAGCCAACATTTAAGTGTAATTCTTTGAAGTTTGATAAATATGGAGCCTGGCCTGAAAGTGAAAGAAAGGGTTTTACAGATTGGACAGGATTTGTATTCAATCCAAACATTAAAATACTTAATTAAAATAAAATCTGATAATTGAACTGTGATTATGAAGCATGTACAGTGCATGTGTAATTTTAAACGTTATTTTAAGTTTGGTTAAAATCCCCTGATTTTACTTAGAGTAGAGACAACTCTATCCTTAAGTTTTAAATGTGCTTTAACAGTGTCACATGACTAATCAGAAACCAGCCATTTATCTGGAATGAGCCCAGGCAGAAAGTCACTACCCAGACTAAAGATGATTCTCTGGTTTACCAGCTTTTATTTAGACCTTGCATTGAATGCAGCTGCTGCTGCTTTTTGCTCTGAGGAGAAACAATAAGAAACAATGTTAAATAAAACAACAAGACTGCTTGTCAGTCTTACCTTCCCAACTTCTGTCCTTCACCTCCAAAGGCCTTGAAGACCATCCTCACTTTGCTGAAGTCCTCGTCCCTGTGGTCCTCCATGTCTAGGTTGACCTGGCCCCCTCGAGACCGCTGCC
The DNA here is from genome assembly GCF_020085105.1 of Siniperca chuatsi. NCBI lineage: Eukaryota > Metazoa > Chordata > Actinopteri > Centrarchiformes > Sinipercidae > Siniperca > Siniperca chuatsi. The sequence continues at coordinate 3,027,075 of NC_058051.1, forward strand.
TCAACTCCAAGGGAATCTCCCTGCAGGGTGACAATCAACAGGTGTTAGTGAGAACAAAGCAGTGAATAAGAGAAATAAAACGTTACTGATTGTTTCACTGTGGTTACGTTCTAAAGCACAAATAAAATCGCCCACACCTCCGCACAACGGAAGGAACCACATTGCTGGATTTTGTGTGAATTCAGCCGAAGCGCACGCTACGTCCTGTCCCCGGGCCCCTCTGCTCTGCATGTCTGTGTTTCTCAGCTCTGCCCTCGGCCAAACAGACACACACAGACCTGCAGCTCTTTATCCATCCATAGTCTCGCATAGCCGGAGCTATCTCTCCCTTTGTTTTAGCGTAGTGCCAGCGCTGGAGTTACATCCATGACACAGATAGAGAGCAGAGACAGCGATGTAACCTGCTCGTTACATTTTTATAGAGTTCCGACCTCACAGCCGTTGTGAGCGGTTATTAACTGGGGGTTACACACCAAAGGTTGATGCCCAGAAACATCTTGAACACAGCAAACTAATTAGAAACTAAGAAAATACAGGCAGAGGACAGCGTCTCGGCAGATACAGACACCGCCGCACACTTCTAGTGGCTCATAAGTGATGAGAAAATACTTGTTTTTTAAGAAAATCCTACTTATTCTGCCTGTAAGGACAGAGTGTCCTGGACCTATGATGAACCTATATGCAGGGATGCAAACTCATCAGGGGTGAAAAAGGTGACAAAGATGCGAATCCCCTAGGGGGGTCCGGGGACATGTCCCCCCACGTGAAGGCAAATATCAGCTTTAAAATGTGGATTTACAGTCAATTTTAGCTTTAGGATATATAGAAAAAAACTCACCCTAGAATTATGACATTGCTTTATGAATGTCTTGTGTGTGTGTGTGTGTGTGCGTGCGTATAACTTAGAACAGGTAAACAGAATAATCTCACCCCTTCCTGATTGCTTCAAGGAAGTTGGCATTGCCAGGATCGTTGTAGTTTCTGAGTTCACCGTTATCCAGACTGAAACCTGTCTTCCACAGCTTCAGCACCACGTGTACCTAACACACACACACACACACACACACACACACACATTATTCATGTACTTAGAGGTCATGCTTCAATATGGATGTTATTGCCCTACAATTAGTGCAGGTAAAAATTTTATGAATTCATCTTTTCTACTGAGACTTTTTTTAGTCTCGCACTTGGCTTTCATACAGTATATTACTAAACTGCTAGTAATGAAAATCGCAGCATTACAAGCTTTAATGCGAGTATTGTAGTGACAAAGGTTAGCTTGCTTTAAGCAGAGCGGGGGGTGACTGACTTATTTTTCCCCTTGGTTCAGTACTACAAACCTGCAGCAGTTCGCTGCCCTCGACACACCCCATACCTGCCGAACTACTGCCCGTACACTCCGTGATTAGCCTACAACTTAATAATTTGGAAGGATAATGAGGCATAAATTGCTTTACTTCCACTCTATACCGGCACATCCAGTTCGCGTTTCCTGCACAGGGCTTACTACTAGAAAAACTGTATATATTTCGATATACTGTATTTAGAAGTGCCTATAGAAGGATTTCCCTCAGGAGATGCATGTCACATCCAAATGCTTATGCAGGAGGAGGCTGGGGAGAGGGAGGGAGTTAAAACACTACACCACTGACTGACTGAGTAGTACCAGTGAGGTGCAGTGTTGAACTTGCAGAAGGAAAATCTGTTGATATGGACTGCCTAGTTTGTAGTCGCATATGACTGGACAATATAGAACATGACACCTGTGACTGCCTAAACTATCATAAGATTTTAGAAAAACAATGCTATTCCTAATGTGAACAGAAATACACATTTGTTAAAGTTAAATGTCCTCACTCACCGTGAGGACGTGAAGAATAAGCAGTGAATTAGGTTGACTGATCACTTGCTCTATTGACTGAAGAGCTACCTAAACGGCTTGACTAGTGCCAAGGATGCCAGAAGCAAAGGAAGAACTGCAAAAAAGAGGACCCATCAGGAGCTGTACTCACATCCTGCTGGCTGTTGGAGGCATGCCTCACTCCAGACACATAGGCTGACTCCTCCTCAGGAGCTGCGCCTAGCCTGTAGCCTCCACCAAGGAAGGCCTAAGCGATGAAAGGAGACAATAAAAAAAAATAAAATGAGAGACAACAGAATCGCCAAGAGGAAGAAGAATTACAAACACAAAAAGAAGCTGAAGAAATTGCTGACCCGTTCGAGCAATAGCAAATTAAAGCAGACACGCACCACAGAAAATGCCTGATATAGGACAAAAACTGCCAATACAGACTGAGACTGAAAAGAGACAACATTGTTCTTGTGAGTTTCATTTCATTTTACCTTGGCTTTGCTGGGCTCTCCTAGCCCTCTCCCACCCCGGTCCAGAGGCACAGCTCCATGTTCCCTGGCCCCCTTGAACAAATCGTCCACCACTTCATTGGAGCTCTTCTTCTTGGGAGGCCCAACGATCTGCTGCCCACTGCGCTCTGATCCCCCCGCAAAAAACCTGGCAGGGTGTGAATATAACATGGTATGGAATTCTTCCACAATGTAAGTAAAAGAGCAGACACAAAAAGAACAACCCACTAAGGTGCCTATTAGTGGTGTAAGCGGTACGAGTATTCGCCCCCAAACCGTTCGGTACAGGTAGTTCAGTATGCGACTTTGTCGGATCGGTTTGCCCTGTGACCCAAACTATCACTGTCAAAATAGTCTATTTATGTCGATTACTCGCAGGCACGGAACAGAAATTCTAGAGCACGAGTTTTACCTGGAACGTTTTGGCAGAGCACCAGTTGCTGTCTATCAACTGTAGCATGCTAGTTGACTTATCCCGGTTAGCCAGGTTAGCCAAGCTCATGTAGTGTTGCTGCCTGAGAATGGTAAACACAAATGAGAGACCAGAGCTGGACGATCCTCCCGTGCCATTTAGATCCACTGTATGGGAGCATTACGGTTTCACGGTTAGTTACGATGGTCAACTATGAGTGTCACACTGTATGCCGACATTGTTCAACCGAAGTCGGGTATGACTGCGGAAACACATCAAACATGTCATTTACCACGGCATCGCCCGAATGTGTAAAGCAGAACGAAACAAAACCAGACTGGAAGGCGAGTCCTCCTCCCCACAGCGTTCAGGCAGCCTCTCACTGCAGATTCAGACCGTGCCAAATCAATAACTAATGCTACAGGAGTGTTTATCGCTGCAGATATACGACCAAATTCGGTCGTAGAGAATAAAGAATTTAAGCATATGGTCAAAGTGCTTGAGTCCCGCTACAATGTGCCTTCACATGTGCGTAGGCTCCATAGCTGCGCCAGGGGCGCTGTGTGCCTCCTCAAAAATGTAACTACACATTGGGGTTACGGCAGCTATGGAGATAAAAATGTGGGAAACGCAAGAACTGTAATTGGTCAGTTTGGACTGCTTGTATTTTCTCCTACAAGTTTCTGATGCTTGTAGAGATTAGTGTTAATGAATACAACACTGAGAAAGTTGAAAAAAGGCTCGATCTCCTTTTCAGTAACACACATTTAGCAAAGCCACCTCCACTGTAAACCTCATGCTCACTGCGACCCCCACTCTATCACATCAAATGAAACAACTTAACACAGCGACTGCACAGAATACTCTCATATATTACAATGAAACAGAGAGGACCTTCCCTCTATCACTCTGTATCACAAAGTGAATGAAAAAAAATTTTAAACACAGTTACTGTTGGGGAACGTAAGAGCACAATACAGCCTGACCACGTACGATACATTCGTCTAGTTTTGCAACAGTGATGTCACTGGGAAAAATCTGACAACCAACTATAAATCAAAACCTACACGGCATCCACGGCATGAGTCTCGCCAACCTTTTGCGTCGACCATAAATCCGGCTTTAGCAACACTCGGTAGTTTGTAATCCGTAGAGCATGGATGCTTTGACTCTTACTGAACAAACCAAATAGTACATGATGCTAATAAAACACTAAAATCACAGACTCACACTTTGTAGCATTTTTTTAAGTGCAGCTTTTAAGATTTCTGAACTACAGTATGTATGCACTTTAGGGTAATAGCACATTGTTGCATTTGTGCCAGGTCGCCCCCCCATGTCTACAATGTTCCAAGTAGTGTACACGCAGCACAGTTAGAGACATCAGGAAAAACAATGAACAGACTTGAAAATTGCCTGAGCTACATAATCCACCACAATAAACATGAACTTCAATAACAGTGCTGCATTAAGTTACTATGCTTACTGTCAGTCACCTGGCAGGAGGAGATCTAAAAACACAGAGAAATAATGCCTTAATACTACATGCATGTTTGGTGAAAACAAGTAAATATTAAAGCCATTATGCACTGCAAAACGTCTTTAGTTCAGCTTGCTTACTGATGACTGTAATAAAAAAAAAAATGGACTAAAAGGACATTAGCAACCCCACACAGTCCCTTAACAACCAGTCCAACGCACTGCCCCAGCAGCAGAATGTGTTGATGCTGCAGAAAAGCATGAACGACAAGCTCGCAGTGAATGAGGTGAGAGCAAAAATAGTTTGGTGCATTCTGGAATCACCCCAATCACTAGGTGTGACTTTCTACCATCCAAAAACTGTGAGGATGTACAGCTCAGACAGACAGCCATGTCTACAGCCTTGAACAACTGTCACAACCATTTTGGAGGATGAGAAAGACCTCCAAACACTACTGTTACACACACACACAATCAACTGGGCAGTCACTTTATTTATTAACTTGTCTTTGAGTCCACTTTAATCCCTCTATCCCTCTGAAGAGCCCTTGAGCATGACACTCAATCCCTACCAGGCCCATGATCGATTTTTTATAACTAACCTTACCCTGATGTATGAGGTTCTCGAGAAGGAGTAACAGCCAAATATCTCCTGTATGGTGATCAATTAAATCATTTCAGAAAAAAGGCTGGGTGGCTCCCGAATTCAGCCTGAAGACTGCCTTATTTCTTCACCTGGCACTTTTAAATTGAGTGGCACATTCACTAAAGATAGATAAACACACTATACTGGGAATTAAACTTACCTTTGGCCTTCCTCCTCATCACTTTCCTCCTCTGCCTCATGCATCAGATCTCTGAAGGAGGTCACTCTGGGCTGAGTGCTGATGATAGAGAAAAATATAGAGCTGATACACTGATTGATGACATACACTGATTGTATGTTACAGAATTATATTGATGATGGGCAATGAGACAATTCTTTTAAAGTTTACTGATGTCAACACTGTTGCACAGAATTATGGCCCAGGACTGTTTGCTGAACTAGACTGTTGGACTTTACACTGACAAAGAAGCAACCTATAAGTGTGCCAATAAATACAAGTGTGGGTTAACAGGGTATATGCAGGAATCCTAAAGTTACATTTAATACCTTTTTTAAAGACCCTTTCCATACATTTTAAGACCTCATCGCCACTTTGAGTTGAATAAATTGAGTGACTAATGCAAGGTTTATTAAAAAGAGTAATATCAGTAATCAGGCATGTGATTGGCAAAGGACAAAAAAGCAGGAAAATATACAGAGCACTGTAGTGGTTGTGTGTGAAAATGTTGTTATTTGACTAAAAACTATGCATTTTCCCATAATTTTAGACTATTGTCATTACAGTATTTATATAAAAAAAAGACTAACACATTACACTCACCAAATAAATGAAGTAATGAAGAAGTAATCCCTCACATTTTTGTGAGTGGGCGCACTGTGTGCCATAACAAATAATAATCACAATACTGGTTGTGATTTGCTCATCCTCCCAAAGTCAGGGTGAAGCCATAACCAGCTGTAGGGGTGGGTATCGTTAGGATTGTATGTGTATCTTATCCATACTCTTATCGGCCCGGTTATTTATTAATACTCTTACCTGTTCTTATTCATTACTAAAGAATTGGGGTTTTTTTTATTATAATTTTTTTAAAGAATAAATTCAGAACGGGATTAGAATTTATTTGTTTTAAATATAACTAAATATTGTTTCGAGAGCAAGAACAGTAAAGTTCACAAACAGCAAAGTCACTATATACACTCAGTGGTTATTTCAGTGGAAACAAATCTAAAATGTCAGTAAAATAAATAGCCTAATATTCCTGACACCAAAACAATGAGTGAAGTTTAGAAAGAATGAAGAAGTCAAGACATCAGTCAGGAGGAGGACGGACTGATACTGGAGGACCTCCTGGCCTCTGTCCTCCACCCTCTGCTGCAAGCACCGCTTGTAGAGAGAGGAGGGGCAGCAGCTAAGTTTACAAGAATTTGCCAAATTTTAAGATTCGTGGCAAACACAGTTAGGCTACATAGGGATAGCTTTCACTTTAACTTGTTCATAACAGTTAGCTTAATAAGAGCGCTGTGGTTGTAACGACAATTGCGGACAAAGCAGGTGACTTGCCCTCACTTCACCTGGTTCACTGTCTCCACCGCGGCCTCTCCGCTCTGCTGTCCGCAGTGCGTGTGTAGGAGCTGAACCCCGCCCTCAGCCAAACACGCGGAGGAGAGGGCAGAGAAGCGAGTGCAACCATAACCTATTTTGTAACGGATCTGCGTGATTCACGTGGGTCACATTTTCTGTATCCGGTATTCTGGATTGTATTCTGTATCCGGAAAAATCACATCCCCGATACTGAAAACAAGCCACAAAATGTAATAATACCTCTGAAAATGGCGTTTAAGACTTTTTAAGGGCCTTAATTGTAGCTAAATTGATTTATCAACTTTAAGACCCCGCGGACACCCTGATTACCAAAAGCAGTGACAGGCTGTAAACATTACCTTGGCCCTGCAGACCGGGACACCGAGGAGCCTCCCTCAGGTTGAGGAAGCGTTACTATGTCGTCATCAGCTCCATCCTCAAAGAAACTGGCCAATGCAAGCTAGGAGGAGGCAAAATGTACCAACAATGTCACAACAAAATCCTGACAGACGGTTTAACAACCGCAACTAATTAGCTAACAAGTGTTACTTGTATGTACCTTTCAAGCAGTAGTTCATGTAAAAGCTAGATAACTTTTATCTACATACTTCTGGAGTTCCCGACCCTTCTCGCGTCCAAGACCCCCAGCACATAGAAATATTCAGACCACAGGAGCCCAGCTAACACATCATTTTGATGTTTCTCTGATTTAATTGTGCAGGCGCTAGCCGAGTGAGAAAACTAGCATAATCTCATTCAGTTTCATTATCTCTATGTGCTAGACTCCACAAATAAAGAGGGGATAAAAGTTAATCTTCGTGTTCTTTAACTTACGCATCTAACCTTAACGTTAATACTTCAACGAGACAACCGACACTGCAGCATTAACGTTACAACCTGACCAATGTTGATGCTAGATTAAGTTAACATTGACCTAGCTTCCCATCGTTACACGCTAACGCTAGCTAGCACAGTTCAATGGACTCACGGAAGACTGGCGTTAGCAAAAACTTAATGGCAACCTGCTTTGTAATGGGACAACATGAATAGACCTTTTGTAGTTGTGGCTGTGCCAGCTAACTAACTGTTCAACAGCCTCGTTGTTGGTGACAGAAAGCCTTCAGGCCATTGTCAAAGGGTGACTTGCACAAATTACCGGCAACACAGGCTAACGTTAGCCGGGGAGCTATTCGTCTCACACACGTCATGTCACCGCTGTTTCATTTTGATTTCTGATCGTACAGTCCGCCGCAAATCAATGGAAAGATACAGAAAATACGTACCTGCAAATTCCAGCCGGCGGACTCCAGGAAAAACCGGGCCCTCTCCTCATCAACATCAGTAACAGCGACGAACTCCCTCACAGACTCCTCTTGGCTCGCCATTTTGATTTGCTCCTTCAACGACTCGTCCGCCTCCAACTGAGGAAACAAGCAACAGATGATGGTTCCTATCTGGTTTCAACCAGGGACCATAGCGAAAGACACTTAGACAAGCATATTAAAATTAAATAAGTTTGCTAACGTGTGGTTGAAGACACGTTTGTATTTGTTTTTAAAGAATATGCGGCACTCTTTTAATTTTAATAGCCCATAGTTTATTTTTGATAATCACAATTTGTTGCACTGCTAACATTGTTTTCACCACCAGGTGGCAATGTATCCACAGGTTACACAAAACTACAATAACTCATAAGTATTCTCTGTTAAGAACAAAGGTCTTAAACATTGACCCATGGATCATAGAGGAAGACGTGCCAGTATGCCTGGGTGCATAAGACTGCAGAAAATACTTACTTTTCTGTATGTAATTTACAAAAGACATGGTGAAGGGCTTTTTTCACCATCTTTTTATGACAACCAAATTATGTAACAAATGATTACACTGGCTAGCACCTTTGCTTAGGCTATGTACAGTGGATAATGGCTAACATTCTTGATAGTAAAGGATGCCATTGAATATATACTTTATTTATAGTTTTGTCACCTACTTTCACTACGGGGTCTGCTTTCTCTAATACATTTGAATTTCTAGGTTATTTTTCTCGCCGCTTATAGACATTATTAAGGTTTTCATCTCATCTCGTCTCACTTCTCTGATCCCATCCCATCTCATCAAGATGTGACACCTCAGTGTGAGACCACAGAGCTTCTAACACAGCAATCAGATCTTAATCTGCATTTGATCACACTTTTCAGCCCCTATCTCTAGTTTGTCTTCTTGTGCAAGACTACCGTGAAACAGATGCTGATTGAAGCGTGGGACACCTCACCTCTGACAAAACGGTTCCAGTAAACACGTGCCTCTTTCAGTATGATAAGCAGATGGAGAGAATATTCCCATGGGAAATAACTTTGTACCCCCGCTAAGGTGTCGGGCTGGTCAGATGGCATAAAATAATAAGTACTAGACAGATTGGGAGCATCCTAATTGTTTGGGGGAGGGGGGGTTCATGCAGTCGCTGTTGGTTGTTTGATCTTCAAGGCTAATTAATCTGTAGCAAAGTGAAAAAAACCATGTTGTCACCTCACCTCATGAAGCACAACCCCCATCTCTCCTCAGATGCACACAAAGAACAAGATAAAAACAGAAAAATACAGCGCATTACACTGAGGAGGTTTCAGTGGAGGTGAACATATATTGTTTCCCCTTTGGATGTTTTTAGCTTCAGGGTCTGTGTGATGAGGCAACAGCACGCAGATACAGGGCAAGAGAGAGAAAGAGACAAAGAAGACAATGGCGAGAAGAGAAAGATGTTTTAGCCTACAGACTGACACATTACAAACAAGAAAAAGTGTGTATGTGAAAGGAAATTGAGAAAGAAACAAGACAAATAAAGCACTAAAGGCAACAGTGACAAACCAGAAATAAGTATTGTGCAATAACTGTGTAGCCACACCAATACTGTAAGTTAGAAGAAAGGACAAAACACAACAAAAACAGTAAGATTCAGCCATAGCTTGGGTGACAGGTTGACAGCAGTGAATGTCGCCTCAGGAAACCCTGAAGGCATGTGTTTGTCGATGTACAGTATGTGTACGTATGTGCTTTATGTTCCCGTGAGATTTGAGGCTGACGTTGTTGTAGTGTAATGTTACCACCAGTGTACAGTTGCAAAAGGTTAGAAGCCGACAGTTGACACTGACATGTCAGCAGAGGTTAATTCAAAGGACGGGACAAGGAGAGAAGCGTCTGAGGCCCTGAGACACGTCAAAAAACATTACACAGAGAGGTAAAGACATTGCCAGGAACTGATTCAATGAACCTGATGGACAGAAAGTGTATGAATGAGATTAAATATAGTCACCAGGTGTCAGGCAAGTTAGCCAGATATGCTGTCAGACCAGATAGCTTTTTGATTTTGTTTGCTGGTTGAGACTGATAAGCACAGGGCTTTGCATAAACATAAAGCCACTATACTTTAAAAGGAATAGTTTGACATTTTGGGAAATACCCTTTTTCACTTTCCTGCTAAGAGTTAGATGAGAATATCATTGCATCTTGTGTGAAAAGGTTGCGTGGGCATCTCTAACAGTAAGACGTGACAGGCATTGGTTTCTGTTTGACTTGTTCTAGTGATTGGCTAATCCTTCATGTCCTGCATGCAAACACTAAATTTGGGAAAACTGCTTTTAGTTTTTGTGCTGCACACACTTGGAACATTTTACAACACACACTAAACACATTTGTACCTAGGTCAATTTAAAGGCATGATTACAAACCACTCCGCACTTGAATGTAACTGTTTTTAACTGTGTTCTGTTGCTGCCTGTTTGTTTGTTTTCTTCATTATTTTTTGTGTGTATTTATTCTGTTTTGTACTCTCGACATCACTGAAAATGAGGGCATGCCCTCAATGATTCCTCGGGATTTAAATAAAGGTGGAATGGATATCAATACCACTCTCATGTCTGTGCATTAAAGCTAGGGCAGACAATGTATTTCAGAAGCATTTTTTGTTGAAATTCTCTTTACACCCCGACAGCAACCAATAAATAAATGATGGCTCTTTCTATTCAAGAGTACCAGTAAGCCATGACAGTGTGACAGTGAGAAAGTTGCTAGATGACGTTACACCCTGATTTGCATAACATAATGATTTGCGCACAAGATTAAAAGAGGATGGTTAAAAAAATGAAGCTAAACTAAACTAAGTAAACTACTGACTCTAAGCAGCTAACACCTTGTATGAAAGCTGTTGTATAGACTGTGGAACTGAAGTATCTTGAGCCGAGAGGCTCCAGAAACTGAAATAAACAAACTTTTGCGAACTCTTGTAAACTCTGTATTTTGTGAAAACATAAACCCAACTTTAATAGTCAAGTTAAACCCTTAGAACAAAAAACAAAGTAGTTCCCCAGGAAAACAGTGGAGATTAGGCTAGTGATTGGTCATTAATACTGGTACGCACATTTATGGCAAAGCCCCCCAGGAACGGAGCTGGACTGGGAAGCGATTTTGGTGTCGTGGCCGCACACTGACCCAAAAAGCATTTTCCCCATACACAATCAATGGAAAATGAGGGACTGTAAAACAGTGAACACACTGTCACAACCCCCCCGAAATTACTCTTTCTACTATCAGAATTTGATCCATTCGGTCCAATAACATTTGGAAAGTCTAGAGGAGCAGTATGATTACATTATTTTGTCCCATTCCTGTGTGCGGGAGCCAACAGGAAGTCAGCCGGCTCTGCCAGTGGAAATCTCAGACCTGCATGCTCTCAACCAGCTCGGCTAGTGAAGAACTCTAGTGCAAATGCTCTATGGCCCCCAAAACGTGGAAGGCTTTTTTGTTATGTGCACCCAGTGAACAACTTTCATAGGCAGGGTTACGGTGGCATCTTTGAACGCAGTATCCAGTTCTGTTGTAGCATGTTTATAGCTCATTCACGTTTCTATCTGGCAACTGATTGGTCGACTGAATGTGCTGTTGCTCACCCCTACTCACTGAACTCAGTAAATCCTCAGAACCACAGCCATTGTGAACAAAGATGAGAGCATTTTCACTGAAGAATATGTGCAACTCTCTTCAAGGGAGAGGAATTAAGGTCTGCCCAAAAAAGTTGCTAGATTTGTCACTGTCCTCTTTTTTGAAAAAGAAAAGTTGCCAAATCTAGCAAGAACATCACTAAATTGGCAGCACTGAACTGAAGTTTGAGTATGGATTAAACAAACGAGATACAATGTGTTAATTAGTGAGCTTTACAGGTGTTGGTAGGCATATTTTTGAACGTGAGTGAGGCAGGTTAGCTGTTTCCCCCTGCTTCCGGTCTTAATGCTAAGCTAAGCTAAGCTAAGCTAATTGCCTCCTGGCTCCTGCACACATATGAAATGTATCTTTCCCAAAACGTTAGACTATTCCTTTAAAACTATAAGGCTGTGTATTCAAGTGGAAAACAGGCAGTTGAATCATATGCAAACGTTTCTCATTTTAGATTATACATTGTGAACTTTAATAGGTCTGTTAAAATCCCTATTGCAGTACAGTTACCTCATGAAATAGCTAAAGACTATTTGAGAAGCCAACTTGCCATTAGAAGAAAAACACACTCCTGTTTTAAGATACCTCACGCTGCCAAGCACTGTAATTTCACCTTGAGCAACCTGCAGGAGGTCAATGACTAGCAGAGCATCATGAAAGTCAGGTGAAATGACAGCTCATAAACGTGAAGCTGTTGGAGGAGGTTGATTAGGACAAGCATCCATAAACCTGGAGACCCGAGAACATCCCTCCACCTCCCTGTCCCCCACCCCTCTAAATCACATACACAAGTTGTGCAATTACCTTGCTCTTCTTTCCTCCCTCAGGCAATGGCACCATGTCGTAAAGAGAACCACAGCATCGTTTATGACTCTTGGCAGTTAGTTAGTGAAGGCTGGGTCTGACTCCACCCCTGTCATAGCTTGCCAATCTCTGGAAAGCACCTAACCTTTTGACCGAAGGGCACTTCGGAATAATACTTTATGTAGAGCAAAGGGAAGGTGAAGGTGCATATAGGAGCCTCATTAATATAAGACAATCTTATCTCTTGCTTATAAAATTACATTTGTGGAGTTTTTGCTCTTTTTACCACTTTTATCACTACAGCTGTCTGACCTTGATATTGAAAGTGGTTACCTTATACAACTTTTCATTTGGACTTTGCTGTTAGCTTTGGATATTTCACTCCAGTACTATAATTTGTTATCCTCCTCCTCTTGTTTATCCTTCTCCTGCTGCAGGAGTGTCAAGCAGAACAATACATCTCCCTCGCCTCCAGGCAGGCAGTAGCTAATAGTGACAATGCTGTGCGAGGGGTCAAGGCTTTATGTTGACTTAACTACCCTGCAAAAGGTCAACAGTGTCACAAACCATTGGTTCTTTAGAGAGGAATCCCAAAACAAGACTGCACATAATGGATGGACAGCAGACATGGGTGATGCTGGGCTATACGTATAATAGAAAAAGATCTTTGGCACTAACTCCTTATCCAATTGGTTATCTGTGTTGCCTCATAATTGCATGTGTATCATGACCTGTAGTCTTCAGTTTGATTTTCCTTGCACCACAGCTTTGTGAATCTTTCTCCAAAAGTAAATCATCGTATTCATTCCTTCAGTTTACCACATAATTTGCAGTTATGATCTCTTTGTTACGAGGAGCCAGAGGGTTTTTGGACCCTGTGCTATGATACTCATTCTGCTTGTATCAATGTCATCACCAACGGTGGTTTAGTCTGTTGAAACCACTAGTGCATTCACAATGTTACATTGGTATTTCCCTTTAGGATAACTTTTTAGACAACCAGACAGACACCATCATAGAGGTCCTGGTAAAGTCAGCTCCAACAATGGCTGCCCTTAGGGTCACTGTCAATGTGGGACTTTGTTCCCACCCATCAACAGCCTAACCATAATTACAAACTGTCAGACCTATTTCTTGGGATCTGGCTGACATAATACCACTGGAACGTACCTTACATCATTCTGTAATGTGTTAAACATGTGGAAAGTAATAGTAGTAGTATTAGGGACTACGGGGCCCTATAAGAAGCATTTGTGGTGGTTCACCATTCATGAGATGCTATAGACCAGTAATAACTGCAGTAACAAAAGTACTGCCTTCATATAGAGTCGTGAAAACAGATTAGAAACATTATGGGAGAACAAAAGAGCTGCAGGTCATGATTGTTTATTGACTGAGATTAATTCCTGATGCATAAACAGATACACACTTGACTAGATGAGCAGTAGCTATTTGCATTATCTCAAAACAGGATGACATCAGCATACATGGGTGGAAGAAGTACTCCTTTATCTAAGTGAAAGTAGCAACCCCACAGTGTAAATATATTTAGTTACAGCAGGCCCGGCACCAGGATGAAGTGACTGAAGGGGCTGTTAAAAATTGCGAGGGGGCAATTTTTTTTAAATAAAATTCATTGATTTAACTGTGCAATAGCCTCAGAAAGGCTAAATAACAACAACATAAGACTACTGTTTCAAAATCAAAGAATACATTTGTTTATCAGAGCACTCACATTAGAACATATCAGAGTGCTAAATATTTTTTGAATTTATGAACGATTCTCTGTCACATCAGCAGAGGGAGGCGCGGAGAAACAGTTGTTTCCCTTCTGTCTGTGGATTTCTGCTACAATGGGGGGGAAATGGAATTAGGGCCAAAAGTTCTACTTACAACCATGACCAACCATTCTTTGCCTTTGTACAGTTCATTCCTGTGTAGCTTTAGTGGCTTTTTGATTTAAAGTCTCTTTGAACTTGAATTCATAATCCTGGCTGCAACTCGTTTTGGTTCACTCTCACGGCTCTCATCGGTGTCGTTTCCAGACACAGCAGGCAGCTGTTTTCAGTGAAAAACCTCTAATAATCCACTGTACACTACTTCTGGCACCAAACAGCAGCCAGACAAAGTTAGCATGGTGAACATAGTGGAGCATTTAGCACGTAAAGAACCAGATATTTTTCTCAGGAGTTGTTGGAGACCAAAACACAGCTAAAAGAAGAGAAACAGAAACACCACTCCAAATGAATTCTAATGTTACTCTGTATCTGCTAGACCTGTAATTGATAACAGTTTCCTAACAAGTTTGCCATATCAACTTAAAAGGTGCCCTCAAGTGGCCACAAAATTATGCATCTGTTAAGTACAGTACTTTAAGCAAATATACTAATTACTTTCAACCACTGTCAAAATCTTACAGAAAAATAATCCAGCGCTGCTGTAGGTAAATGATATCTACATTCTTAATCATCACAGTGAGATTTCCCTTGGGTTACGCAGGGCAGGGCGGATATCATCTCTAGTTTTCTCTCTGTTTTTCTTAAGATCATGAGGCTGTACAGTATGTGGAAGCGAAACAGCCTGGTATCAACAGGAAGAAGGAAAGAGGAAGGGGCTTATCATTTCTGTAGCCATTATACTGTTTAGCTCGCCCATTAGTTTTGCCTGCATCTCAATAGGTGCTTCTCTGCACGTGCACACACTTGAAAACTGTCTGTCTGCCCGTCTGTCTCCAAAAAACAAAACCAGAGCCAGCCCCATTTCTATCTCCATGGCAGCAGACAATCATCTGATACAGTTGGCAGAACCGGGTCCGTGGGGACCATACAGGAGCCACTGACCTACATATGACAAGAGTATATCCACCGTAAACCACATTGGATCAAATGGTCTGCATATTGTAGCAGATCATAGAGTATATAGATCATCATATAGAGGCAGTGAGGTTGCTCTGATATTGGCTGCAGGCACTACAACACTGTGAAGCGGGCGATTGAAAAGGATCCAATCCATTCTCTTATTACCCCAGCAGGCAGCCATAAATCTGGACATGGCCCTCTCCTCTCTCCACTGCCAAAGAGAGATTTACTACAGTCAGCATGCTGCCTCCCCTCTCCTCTCTATCACCTCTGCTCTTCCTTTATTTTTGCACCGGTGTCTCTTCCTTTCTCCTTTACCACCCTGTTCCTTGCTTTTTAATCTGAACATTTTCTCCCTTCACATACTAGTGTCACTGAGGGTCAAGCACACCCAACCACTCCCTCATTGCAACTGAGGAACACACACTGACGCAGCAGTGAACAAGTTCTAATTAAACCCACAATGATTTACAGCTGACAGAGCAGCTGCAAATAAAGGCAGTGAATGATGTAGAGTAAAAAATCAATGTAGTTTATTAAATAGAAAATGTACTGAATTTGCTGTCTTGTGCACTTTCAAGTCTGAATTCAGGTAATGTGGATATAGGGTCAATCTATGTAATTTGTGTGTAAATGACTTATTTACAGTGGGCAGAGCGGATGTGTGAATTGGTTAATCTAATTTAATTAAGAATATTTTAATCTAATTCGCTCAGGGGCGGTAAAGGATTTCATCAGGTTTATAACATCTTCTGGTGAACGCATTATAGTTCATCTCTCTCAACATCTGAGACACTGTGTTTTAATGTTTTTTTAAAAATGATTTTAGTATTTTTTTAAACATAAAGACAGAAGACAAAATTCTGCCATATTCCCTCCCTAGGTTATAAGATAAGGGTTGCACTACGTTGCCTTCAGTAATACATACAAATATGTTGCACTGATGGTTTTTATTGAAATGTCTCGACAACTACTGCAGTATATATTATATACTATCATGCTACTATATATAACGTGTTAATTAGTGAGCTTTAGAGGTGCTGGTAGGCGGACTTTGTTATCTTTGGACAGAGCCAGGCTAGCTGTTTCCTCCTGTTGTGCTAAGCCATGCTAACTGCTGCTGGCTGTAGCTTCAAATATGAGAGTCATATCAATCTTCTCTCGGCAAGGGAGTGAATAAGTGTATTTCCCAAAATGTCAAACTATTCCTAAAATTGTAAATAGAGAAAGAAAGCTAAACAATACCAAACCAAAAACCAAAACAATATAAACTATTTTTCAGTGTATGAACTTCACTGTGGGAAACCAAAAAGCTTTCCGCCTGCAGTTAAAAGACTATAATTATTGAACAGAGGAAACTGAGAATACTAGTATTTTAGGCACTTCATATTTTTCTGACACAATTGCACCAAATTTAGCCATACCGCTCTTGAAAGGAATATTTGAATACACTGTGCTTAAATGCTTATATTTGTGTTTTGGTGCAGGCAATTACCATCAATAGCCATAAAGAGAGAAACATAGTAAGTGTGCTAAGGGCCACATGTGTCCATTTAAATAGCACCTAATAACACTCAGTGCATCCACACTTGAACTTAAAAAGAAAGTCATTGAGCTTGTGTAATCAGAGCAATAAAGCCCCCAGGCGCTGTGTGCTGCTGTTAATGGCTTCTAAACCTAAATCAAACTCAGATAAAAAAACTGCCTATAAATGAACATTTACCAGCCCCATCTCTTTGTGTGTGTTTTATTACCACACCAGAGCATCTAGACAACCTCCAAGGCCCTTTCAAACCCTTTAAATGTCCGACACTGCCACTGCACACGTACACACACACACACAACACCAGTACACACTCTGTTTGGGGTAATACCACATGACATTCCACTAAATGCCCCCCAGACAATGCCCCCTCTGCAGCTTTCCAGCATTTTTATTGGTGGTGATGGAGAGAGACCAGGGTCACCATGGTAACCACATGCTCAGCTGGATACAGGACCTCATCTGGCTCTGTATAGGCGTCTGTGCCATGCCTGCGAGGAAGCTGCCCCAGATCTCAGCTGACATTTGGCAGCCTTTAGTGTCTGAGTTACTGTACAGTATATGTGTTTGTGGTGGGGGGAGGGGCTGGTGACTTGACTTGTTTATGGTGAATATGAATATATTTATTTTTTTAATGACTTGAGTCCAATGAGAACATTTGGGTGCATCATAACTGGCTCCTGGGAAATGCCTTTCATGTTCTGACACCATTTTTGTTAGTTTTCCACCATATCTAAAGCTGACTTACGGCTGGGAGGAAGAGTCTGGGTAAAATATTAATTTGCCTCATCCAAACTAGGCCTTTTAACACACAACACAGATGCTCTCAAGTGTCTTCTTTTCATCAGAATTAAAGATTCTCTTTTCTTTTTTCTGTCTTTTCATCTTCCCAGTATTTTTGGGGTCTTGGAATTACTGGTTCAGTCATCACGCTTTAAAAAAGATAGTTTCTCTCCTTCTACACATGTGCTTATGTAAGCCACTGACATTGCATTGTTTCAGAAAAGGAAGATAGAGAGCGAGGGAGAAAGACAAAGAGAAAGAGAGACGGAGAGACAAAGCAATGAGCTGGAAAGACTGAGAGCGAGTAACAGGATTATACAGATGCATGACTGTTGCTAAAGCCTGACAAATCACTGTCCTCAATGACGAACAAGTCAGCCTAATAGCTCAATCAATTAATGCCTTAGCAGCTGCAGGATAATCATCTGCAGTGGATCGGTAACTGTTTTACTTCGGTTAAGAGCTTTTGTCATTTTCTGCGACAGCTGATGAACATTTTAGAAAACTCTTCCTTCATCTCTTTGTAAGTGATAAAAACTTGGGGGCTAGTAAACAATTTTGGCAGCACACTGCAAAAAAAAAAAGTCTTTTAATTCATTTGGTGACATACTCTTACAGGTTCGTGTAACATTTAAATCACAGTGATTTTTATGGAACAGCTCATGAGCAAAACAAAGAGTCTCTGTAGAAGAATACACAGTAGCTTCTCTTATTCATTACAACATGCCATTTCAGCCACAGGGCTTCATCAGGTGACCATTGTATGTAATGTATTACACAGTCACCAACCTTTCTCAACCTTTATGCTTTCAAGCTTAGATAGTCAGATCTTCATGTTTTTCAACACTGACTTTCATGTCCTCAATCATTAGGATATTACCATGTAAATTCATTTTCAGGGTAGAAAAAAATCTGCCCCTGCGTTAGATAACTTCACTGATTCATGAGGTTTTTTAAAATATGTAAGTGAAAACATTTTGAATCACGAGATGGATCACTCCTAATAGGCAGTTTGTTCACTTGATTTAAGAGCTCAGTAAAGCCCAAAATATCTTTTTTACAGCAGGTGGAGATTTTTTTTTAAGTGCATAGGCTGACCGCCTACCTTTGATCACTTCAGTTAATAATCAAGTTTATTAGATTATATAACTTGTCTCTTATGCGATTGCGTCTGCTCTAAAACGTCTTATCTAATCCTCACCTCCTCAATTCATTAAAATTTAGGGCTTCATGTATGGTAATGATATTCAAATGCTTACACATGTTTTAAGTCAAAAATAGGAGTAACATTGAACATTTTTCACTTCTCAGACTTATTCAAATGAGGAAGTAGGCTGAGGAAAGCAGGCCAAAGTTGTGCTGCAGACAGTCGGTGTGAGTTACAGATTCAGCCAGCGCAGAGAAAGCGATACCCGGCCTGTGCGTGGAGATAACGAGGAGACAGAGGCACAGCCCCAATCACACATGAAAGGGATTTTTGGAGACTGAGTCGAGGTTCTTTTCCCCTGGAGTCCCTCCACCCTCTATCTCACACACACACACACACACCAGGCATCACACACAGCAGCACACACTTCATCAGTGTCTTTCACTGTCTTTTATACATGTGCATGTAGCTCCTGGCTCCCTCCTCCTCCTCCAGTCTCTGATTCTCACAGAGACAAAACAAGTCCTTGGATCTTGTGACACCGTTGCTGCCATGCTATCTTTGTATGTTTTTCTTGCTGTCTGGGTCTTTTACTGCTGCTCTCTCAAACTGTCTATAATCCCCCCCTCCATGTTATCCTCTCCCATACATACATACACTCTTTCTCAGCCTTTTATCATTTCTGATTTGATCAGACAATTGCATGGCACGTCCCATTATGTCATCGAGAATAACTGAACAATTGGAGTAAGTATATTCTTTTTTAAATGCATAACAGCTTCTTCTCCAGTTCTCTCAAACACTCCTGTTTTTGTTTTAACAACTTGATGCTCCACCTTCCCTTTTCCTCACCTCTGTTTCTTCTGGTGTGATTTCCTCCCGGTCTTCCAGAGATCAGTGTTATCAGACAGGAAGTAGTGGAGAGTGGCTTCCTGTCCCATATACCCAAGGCATAAACATAATGGTACCAATGCAAAAAGAAAAGTCAGACTGTCTATTAAATATTCAGCGGATACAGCCAAGAGCTCACTAGAGCATAACATCAATTTTTAATTAAGGACCTCAAGAGGCGTCCTTTACCATTTTTCTTCTTTCGTATGTTATTTGTGAGTGTGTGTGTGTATGGCTTCAACAGTTATAATTACATCATGCATTTCAGCTGAACCGATCATGTGGGATACGAAATTAAATATTTCTGCCTTAATGCATTCAGCTCCATATCAGCTTGGAGCAACATCATTTTAATTATAGTGAAGGAATATTATTGCATAAAACATGCAGGACTGCAGATGCAGTGAGGCCGACAGTTGCTGGTCTCACCAGCTGTTCGTAAGTTAACCAAACTTAGCCTAGTTATAACGTAAGTGTTTACTAGGTGGAGATTTACGCATCACTAAGTTAAAACATAAGTAGTAGTAGTAGTAGTAGTTCTTGCGTTGAGAATAGCTGTTACTAAATATCTACATCCACTAACTGGCAGGTGTAACTGTAACGTAGCCTTACATGGTCAACATATCTAACCTGACACTTCAATCTGACTCAGGTTAATAGATGTAAAATTGAAATGAAATGAAATTACATTTCACAAAAACAACACAATATACCTAAATTTACAAAATGAAATTCTAATAACGTCAGATTAAATGACCAAATGACATCAGCTAGGTTAGTAAATAAGATATTTTCCACTCATTCTAAACTGTATGAATACTACTAACTCTGAAACACACAGCTTTCTCCATGTACGCACGTATAAATAAAAACTAAATCATAACTACATTTACAAAAGACTGACAGTTAGGTTTAGCTAATATATCATTTGGCCTCAAAACTGTCTGTCTGACTTCCTGTTTACATAGTGGATTTTGAATGGACAGCGCAACAATGTTTCCTAGCAACCAATTTACACACGACTTAAGTCTGTACTAGCTGAGACAAATTTTAATGGTGCAACTAGTTTTAGTAAATCACTAGTTTGAAACTAGCTAGTATAGAGCTTAGGAAGAACTTTACACACAAACTTAGTGATGGATGTACAAATAGCTGGTGCAGCTCAACGCAGATCAGTCAACAACATACTCACAACTTGTTCATTAGGATCACCTCTGTCACTCAGCTCATTTAGAACATATTTAGACCTGTTCTCCACTCTCTGTACTCCTGAAGAGTCATCTGTCAAACACTGAAACATCACAACTATGTGAGCTATGCAGCCCACAGTTCACACTGATTGTGCCACAAATTTTAACAAGCCTATTTAGCATAACATACATACAGAGGAAGACAGAGCAACCGTTAGCCAGATAGAGTGAGGTCTCTGAAGGTTAAACAGACTGAATGACATTTGAAAATAAGAAGTAAAAGAGCAAGCACAGAGAATAGAACACAGAGGAACTTAAAACATTAATGGAAAAATAGGAAGTTTATTGCGTTTTCAGTTGCACATGTGTTGCATTTGTTGTGTGTTTTCTGTCTGGGAATACAGACTTGTTACCTGGGGGAACTGTTTGGCTGAGCATGCACACTGGCACGCTTGTGTTACGGTTGTACATGTAAGAGCATATCTGTACATTTGCGTGAGTGTGTGCAGTTCAGAGTTGACTCCCTTCTGCTGACGTCACAGTGACGGCCACAGGTGATTCAGCCTCTAAGTCGTGTGTGGGAGTGTGTCTTTGTGTGCGTGTGTGTGTTGGAGCGTGATGTGTTATATTTTGATGAAACCTTTTAGAGGGAGAGAGGTGGAAGTGGAGAAGATTTAAAGTAGTTGACAGCTAAGTTAGGATGAAAAGATGAAAAGTGAAAGATGGGAGAGACACCCACTCAAAAAACATCCACCTTGCGAACCCACTTAACCCACATTCTGTTTTAAACTTTTATTTTTTTCTTGCCACTTGACATATTCTTAATACACGCAATGAAGGTCTGTACAGTGGGGGGTGCAAAATAAATTATTTGTCAGTAATGAACAATTCCTAACCAAGAGGCACCTTAAGGTTTCTAGATAAAGAAACTCAACAGAAGTAGTTTTTGTTTTCCTGCAGTTTCACTTGTTTCAGGAATATTCTTCAAACATGTAACAGTGCCTTGAAAATAGACAAAATAAGGCATATCATCCTACTGGTGTCATGAAAATGACACAATTCAAGGAAATTCTTGAAATTAACAGATTACGTTTTGAAATGGTCTCATCCCTTTGGCATATTTGTGCAAATATGGGACAGAACCAAGGCTAGGTTAAATGAATAATTAAGATGATGCATATGCATTAACAGAGAAAACGTCTGAAAATATAATGGGAAGGAGGATAGACAAACTGAATGAGGAAAGATTTTCTTCTGTCAGCCTGTTCGTTTGACGGTTCATTCGTCAACCAGCGGATCAGAGTTTCTCACACTGTTGGCAAACATCCATCCTGCTGATGTGTCATTGAGCAAGAGTCCCTTCCAGCCCCAGGACGGCAGTTCTGAGGCCGAACCTGACCTCTGACCTCCCTGTGGAGGAGGACACGATAAAACTATTTTCCTATGAGAAAAACATTTAGTGTTTCATCAGCTGCAGAGACAACATTTAATCATTTTTGAGAGAAAACTAAAAGATACGGTGGAAAATAGGATGTGTGTGTCTTGGAGCAGTAATGTTTAGCTCTGACACAAACAGCAACTGGATCAGATCTCTTACCTGGCTTTGGTGACGTGGGAATACGATAGAGGGAGCAGAGAGAACAAGGCCCTGCAGTGTGGAGGAGATGACAACATGACAGGCTGTAATAACCTACATTAAGTCCTGGCCGCGAACAGAAACCAATACACTGTGATATTAGCTCTCCTTTGCCTGGAGGTGACCATAAAAGAAGTACAACCGTGTCTCCAATACAGACACACACATATACTAACACACATACTAGCAGTCAGTCACACACACTCCCACATGAGCAGATAGAGACATACACACTCTCGCCAGTGAAATTCCACACCATCCCCCTGTTCTGCCTCAGCTTACATTGTGGTCTATGACTAGCAGTTTTTCCACTGATAGAATTATAAACATTTTCAATTTGCGCATAAAAAAAACTAACATGTGAAAATGTGAAAAAAATCTCGAAATTTCGCAAAAGAGTTTTTACGCTTGGCTGAGGTGGAAAAGTTGGCGTATCGATAAAAGCAAAATGCAACTGGAAACAGACTTTGTGAATAAATCATGACGTACATGAAGCATGTGACTTAAATGTCACTCAAGCTTCCAGTAAGGAGCTGAAAACATCAGATCTGTGCGGAGCGATGAGGAAACGGTAATCTTCCTCACATTAATAGATGAAACAAACACACATGCCATATTTCTATAACTTTTTCTACATTGTTTTTCACCATTTGAGGTTTGACTGGCGCTCATTTAATTACATCATCTTGTTGTGCCCTCTTCTTCTGCTGTTTCATTCATTTGTATCTGGCATCATAATCCCTCTTGCCTCCACTCAAGTCCTCCTAAATTCTTCAGAATAATAAACATTTAAATTTCTTTAGCACAGACATATACTCATGAGGGCTGTTGAATTGTTTTCAATTATCTTTTATCTTAAAAATGAATCAGATCTACTGTATGCTTGCCAGCTGTGCTTGCCAACACATTATTAGACCCAAAGCTATTATCTGCTAAATCTTGAATGTTTAGGTGAGTTTTGCCAGATAAGGATGCAAACTATTCATGGAAGCACTGATGTTAAAACGTTTATACAGAAATTGACTCTGTTATTGATTTTCCTGTGCTTTCTGTAACCGTGGACATGTTAGTTTGAAAAGTACTCACACAGAGAAAATAGTGGGAAGTACTACTGATGATTCACTGTGATGCCAGAATACATCTGTGTGGACATGTCACTATGAGTCAATGGACAGTGTTACAGCATTACATAAAGCGAGGATGTGTAGTGAAGGAGTTAAAGTGTGAATAACAGACATGTGATGAATGTTGTGTGCCGGGCCTCCGTCCCTCCAAGAGGCCTGCTGCCAGGTACATTTCCACTTTGATTACACTTTGCAAACCTAAGCCACCTGCCTCTGAAACACAGATGTTAACAAAATGTACTCCACATGTGGGCAGCTTTACTCCTATAATCTAAGTTAAATCCAAAAAATGTTGGCATCAAATTCATTTCAGCATTGAAATTTCACAAATTAATCCGGTAGTTTAAGCTGCTCTAATCAATGTTTTTGTATAAATAGTGGATCATATAAACAATTTACTCTGCAGTTCCCCTCAGCTCTATGGAGCATTTTAGAATCTTTCAGCTCATTGTTTTGGTTTTACACAGGGCTGCCAACTTTTCAATTTAGTTTGGAGTGAGATTCGGTTTTGGTGAAGTCGGTGCATTTTATGAGTAGGCCTTCTGTGACATCACTCCTCAACCCCCAGGAATTTTGTTTAAAAAGTTCAGCAGCCAAATTCATAATTTTAAAGCATGTATAGATGAAAAGCCAAGTCAATAATCACGGTCAATGATGAATAAGTATGGCTGATACTTGATACCAACTTCCAGATATCATGGCCAGGGTATCTGGGGATCTTCCCCCAGAAAATTAATTTCAGAGACTGTTTTCCTGAATTTATGGAGTAATTTTGTTGCTGAAATGTGGAGTCTGGAGGACCGGGGGGGAAGGGGGCATTGAAAATGGGACTCTCAGGAGACTCTGGAGGGTTAAATATATGAGTGGATATGATTGAATTTTGTTCACATACTGTATGTTGTTAAAGATTGCTATTGGTGATTTGATTTTCAAATATGTAGTACTCACCTCAAGGGTGTAACACTGGTCTAAAAAGTAAGGGGGACACAATGAAGCGGGGGGTCTGGGTGTCCACCTCAAAAAAAAAAGGGTTTGAATACCATTTTCTGCATTTTTACATGTTTTCATCATATTCTCAGCTATAAAAGCTACACATTATGATTAAGATGGCTATCATGCTTAGTTTAATCATTCTGCCAGAAAAGTGGTAAATATACATGAGAAAAAGCCGTCTTACTCTCTGCATGTTTAACCCAGAGCCCTACTGAGCATCACATGCTGCGTTATTCAGTTAGGGATGTGAAAAACGTCAGTTCCTTGAGTATTTCCCCCTTCTTCCAATTTTGATGCTAAACTAAGCTAATAACTCCTGGCTCTAGCTTCATACTAAATGGACACATGAGAGCGGTATCAATCTTCTCATCCAACTCTCAGCAAGAATGCGAATATGGATTTCCCAAAATGTCAAACTATTCCTTTAATTGCTGCATCTCTTTATCTTTTGGTATAACATTTTTACATACGTTGCTGTCTCCAGATTCTATCGGCAAACCAAAAGCTTGATATATGTTTGTGGAGCAAGGTTATAACAGATTGAGAGCCAAAAGTCAGAAGTTAAAAGTCATCACTGTTTCAAAAGACTGTTTCTACGCTAGCATTGATTAGTAGACTTCAGCAAAACGGAACTCTATTCTCACTGCATGCTACAGCAAATGCTTCCAATGAAAGTTTTCCAAATCAATAACTGATGCATGCAGGTTATTCCTCTGAGACTGTACGGACCTGACTGGAAATAAGAGGCCATGGATTAGATGGCTGCAGGTACATGCAAGAGGATTGGTTGTGTGTCCAATAGTCTGTGGGGAAAACAGACAGATGAGCAATCAATGAGCTGTAAGCCTGGAGTCAACAACAGTTTATCATAATCTGCCTTCAACTCTTTCTCCTCCTCAACCAGCTAACTCTGCTTATCTCTTTTTTCCTACGGTGCCTTTCCCTTAAATTCCACCAAAAAGCTCTTTCCAATGAATCATCACAGAATTCCCAGAAATCATTCCTTGTGTGTTTATTCTATATGTTCCATCTTTCTTTGCTCTCTAACCTCTGCTGTTATTCATCTCCTCCATTATCACCCCCTTTCTCTCTCTTTGCACCCCCTCTTCTCATCCTCTTTTTTACCCCGGATCCTCTCACCCATCTTCTCTTATGTTCCCTGCAGACAATATGAAAGAGGTTTACTGTAATCAGTACTCTAATCACCCTTTCCCCTCTGAGTACCCCCATTTCTCTTTTGTATAATGAGGAAAATTGTAGGTCATCAGGCAGAAGCCTCTGTGAGCTGAACCAATCAAAACAGGCGTTCACATACAGAAGCCCCACTCTTAAATCCATAACAGAAAGCACCAGTGCTGATGTTTTGAATTGGAGAAATTGCATGATTTGCCTGGTTCAATAGTCATAATGGTGATATCTTGATGGATTGAGATATGTCCTATTAGTTATGTTCTTATCCAAATGCCAATTTGAATTTAAAAAAGGAAATATGACGTGAATATAGTCTGCTTTCAAGTGCACTGCAGTAAATAAGAAAAATGTCCCTCAAAATGGACTAAAATACCCACACTACCTGGTGTTTTGCTTTGTTGGAAATATAGCAGTCACTTATCAGTTGCTACAAGATGGAACTGAGCTATGTTTAAAATGAAAAAAACTATAATTTAAAAAATGATTTCAAGTAGCCATTAGCATGGCGGCTAATTCTGCCAACAATGAAAACAAGGAAATACAAGAACAAGAGAAAGACTGTATTTTAACACACATAATAATAATAAGGCTTTTCTAGAGGTTGGGTTGGATGAGTATTTTTTCAGGCAAACATCATTATAACTCATTATATTATACTGTAGACATTATACTAAACTGTCTGCCTCTAATGCCTCATTTCCACTGCATGGTACGGCACGGCTCGACTCGACTCACTTGGAGCCGTTCTTTTTTGGTTTTTATTTGGTAAAGTTGTGGATAGTACCTGGTACCTTTTTTGGTATCACCTCGTTCGAGGTTCCAAGCTAGCTGAGCCGATACTAAAAGGTGGAGATAAAACACTGCAGACCACTGATTTATCAGAGAGAATCATCACTAGAATCGTCACTTTCACGACACGGGACATCCTGCACAAACCTGCCATCAATAGTGGCCACAATTGTTTTTTCACTCGACCCAGATTGTTTTTATATGGCAGCCTGCAAAACCACGCCGTGGTCAACTGACGAAGTGCAGATGTTCCTCTATTTGGTTGCCGATGAAAGGATCCACAGAGCGTATTGCGTTGAAGTTGATGTCACAGCAGTTTCACGCGGCGTCGCTGATAACAATCACCTACATTGAGGTGGCATTATCTGCAATGGAAAATTAAATCGAGAAAAGAACCTGGTACCAAGCGAACCTGGCGAGTCGAGTCGAGCCATACCATGCAGTGGAAATTCCTATAGCTCCCTATATTAACACGTTGTATCTCATTTGTTCAATCCTCACACAAACCGAAATGTAGAAACAACAAATTGCGGTTGCATCAGGAGTTGCAACACGGGCTGTGGCTATTTCTTGGCAAGGAACTCGTGTGCTTGGCCACTAGTCGTCAAGAAATTGTTACAGCACGTAACTCCTCGTTTTGCTGTTAGTGTATGGACAAAACAAACAGTACAACAGGGCTATCCCCCTGCTTCCAGTCTTAATGCTAAACTAAGCTAATCGACTGCAGGCTCTAACTACATCTTTAATGCACAGATATGAGCATGGTATCGATTCTCATCTAACTCTCAGCAACAAAGCAAATAAGTGTATTTCTGGAAATGCTTAACTATTCCTTCAGATACCATTATTTTTCTTCTTAGTATGGAGCAAAAATAATTGCCGTTCCAGTTCATGTTTTTTAAATCATGATATTTAAAAAAAAAACGTCTGGTGTGTAAGTATTTGAAGTGACAGCCAGAAGATGAAGGTGGGTCTCATCTCCGCCACAAAGCAAAACACTTGCATCAAGTCACACAGTGAAAAATGTTTCCAATTCAAAGCAGATATGTAGATTGCTGTATTTCAGTTAGAGCCACACTGCTCTCCCCGCAGACTGAAGCTGTATGTTGACATTTAAAGTTGCAGATCTTTTGAATCAGCTCCTCTCTGCATCTGGACACACACACACACACTTGCACAGACATATACAGTACATTACACCCTCCTCCCTGCCTCAAATGTTATGCATGAGCAGACAGATTTCTTGCACGTGTTCTCTCACATTGTCAAAGCTACTCTTTTCATTTTCACAATCATCGCAGTGTTTGGCTAAATCCTTACGTGATGTGGCCACTCCACAATTCACTCAGGCTCAGCTTTCCATTTTCATGTAACAAAGAAATTACAATTCTTAAAAAATCTTTCCACATGGGACCCATGTCTTTTTCCTTTTTCTTTCTTTTTTCTCTCTAATCCTCTCTTCTTTAACTCTCTTTGCCCCCCCTACTCTTTTCCTTTCCCATGTTAATGTCCTCCATTTCATCCTCAGCTTTGTCTCCACCTCCACTTTCTCACCTCTCAGCCTGATCTCCATCAGTGCTTCATGTATTATAGGCACTGCTAGTGTAGTGGTATCATACAAGATTCCTATTCTTGTGACCTGGGTTCGATTCCCGGGCAGTGCACGTGTTATGACAACTTGTGTTTCCCTCTCTCTCGTTAATCAGCTGCGTTTCCACCGCAGGTACTAAGAACCTTTGGAGAAACTCATTATGTTACCCCCCCAAAAAAGTTCCCACTCCGGCAGTAGTATTTTCCAAAAAACAGGAACTTTCAGGGTGGGGTTTGCTGCGCTGAATATTTCTGAATGGTCGAGTTCGACCGGCGGAGCAGAAAGTGGTTTGACCATCTGGATCGATGTGTTGCTGGGTCACAGGCCGGCCTTCTCTGGTGCAGCGGCTCAGCTACTGCGCTGCTGGAAGCCGTGGTGGAAGACAGAAATGGATGACCAGTCAGTTGAAGGTAAATCACATCTCACGTGATGCTTGCTACCCTACCCAAAAGCTAATGTTAGCTACATGCTATGTAACAAAGAAATTACAATTCTTAAAAAATCTTTCCACATGGGACCCATGTTCCCTTTTCTTTCTTTTTTTCACTCTAATCCTCTCTTCTTTATCTCTCTTTGCCCCCCCTACCCTTTTCCTTTCCCATATTAATGTCCTCCATTTCACCCTCAGCTTTGTCTCCACCTCCTTTCTCACCTCTCAGCCTGATCTCCATCACTGCTTCATCTACTATAGGCACTGCTAGTGTAGTGGTATCATACAAGATTCCCATTCTTGTGACCTGGGTTCGATTCCCGGGCAGTGCACATGTTATGACAACTTGTGTTTCCCTCTCTCTTGTTAATCAGCTGCGTTTCCACTGCAGGAACTTTCCCCACAGACTAAGAACCTTTGGAAAAACTCACTGCGTTTCCACTTCAGGGACCAGGGTCTAAATCAAGTTCTGGAGCTACATGCTAACGCCAACTACTTATGGTGTTTGTTAAGTCAAGGTTTAGCTAAATCTATTGTGTTAATGTCGTCCAGGTGTGAACAGCAGACTGGTGTGTTTACTCCTGCGACCAACAGCAGCCCTCATCCCATGCCTCATGCTGAAGCACACAAATGCTGTATTTTGCACATTTATAATGCTGCAGATAAATAAATACTTGTGGAACCAAATGTGTGTATAGTGGCTGTTCTTGTATCTGAAAACAAGGATATACTACTATATATGTAAAAAAAACCCAAAAAAACCCAAAAAACAAACATGTAATGCTAATGCTACCATATTCTAATATTTACAACGCTCAGAGGAAGTAGTGAGGAAGTAGTGGCTCCACCTCCACTTTCTCACCTCTCAGCCTGATCTCCATCAGTGCTTCATGTATTATAGGCACTGCTAGTGTAGTGGTATCATACAAGATTCCCATTCTTGTGACCTGGGTTCGATTCCCGGGCAGTGCACATGTTATGACAACTTGTGTTTCCCTCTCTCTCGTTAATCAGCTGCGTTTCCACTGCAGGATCTTTCCCCACATTCTGAAAACAGTGTCCAGATGACTACAACTGAAACCTTCTCTATGATAGAACACTCCTGGACGAATGAGGGACTACACCGTCTTATTTCCCCACAGACTAAAAACCTTTGGAAAAACTGAACCAGGGACCAGGTTCTAAATTAAGTTCTGGATGCAAACTACTTATGGTGTAGAATTGTAGTGTTTGTTAAGTCAAGGTTTAGCTAAATCTATCGTGTTAATGTCGTCCAGGTGTGAACAGCAGAGTGGTGTGTTTACTCCTGCGACCAACAGCAGCCCTCATCCCATGCCTCATGCTGAAGCACACAAATGCTGTATTTTGCACATTTATATTGCTGCAAATAAATAAATACTTTTTTTTTTTACTTAACCAAATGTGTGTATAGTGGCTGTTCTTGTATCTGAAAACAAGGATATACTACTCTCCTTAATTGTTTCCACCGTAGGAACTTTCCCCAGGGACTAGGAACCTTTGGAGTGCATTTCCACTGCAGGCACCAGGGTCTAAATTAAGTTCTGGGGACATTATGTTACCCCCCCAAAAGGTCCCTGCTCGGGGGGTAGTACTTTCCAAAAGTACAGGAACTTTTGGGGTGGGGCTTGCTACACCGAACATTTCTGATTGGTCGAGCTCCGACCAGCGGAGCAGAAAGTGGTTTGACCATCTGGATTGATGTGTTGCTGGGTCACAGGTCAGCCTTCTCAACGTTAGCAAGATGATTCTAGTATTTAGCTAAAAAAGCGCTGCTGTGTGTAAGAACAGCCTCACAGAGCTGCTAGCGTGGCTGTAGACTCTTAGTCTTGTTAAATTAGTAATCTTGGAAGCTTGATCTACTACTGTACTTACTTACTGTAAATCTTTCCAGATTAAGTGAATCAAACCAATGTAAAACACACACAGAAATAATACAGGCTATAAAAATATATCACTGACTTAGACTAGATTATTCTCATCCTCCTCATGATTTCCAGTGAAGCACATTCTCACCCCACCTTCCCTTAGATGCAGTGCCTTCATTTTCCACCACTTTCATGCATCAGCTGAAATATGAGATGCAAAGTCTGCTCACTCCCAGGCCATTTTATTAACCAGTCCTATTTGAGGCGTCTACTTCTCACATGAACAACCACGAGAATTTGCCTTTTTCTGCTCCTTTTGATTCCACAACCACAGGCAGGGCTATGTGGGAAAACCACACTAATGGGCTACATACTTGTCCCCTCCACCAGTAAATTCCACATAAAAACCATATGCATTTACATGGTTAATGAGCCAAATCTGAACAATTAGTTTCTGTTATATTGTCACAAGAGATGTCTTGACTTTTTCATATTTGGTTTTTCTGGGCTGCAGATTTTAAAATGACAGAACTGCTAACTTCTCAAGGCTAACACTCGCAAGTTAGCAGATTCTACTGAGTGGACGGCCTGTGTATTAATAACTATATCACTGTGTCACAGTGTCAGTCAGGTCAAAGAATGTAAACATGCACAGTTGACCTAAACTATGTTCATCAGCTGTAGCTACAGCTGGTACTCTTCTCTGATAACCTGATCTCAGAAAACCAGTGCCTCTCTATAATTCATCTACACCCTTTGTACACATGCATGCACGCATTACACACGTACACACCCATGTATGCTTGCAGGCGCACATCCACAACTGTCAACACACACACACACACACAAAGGGCCAGGCTTACAACAAAACTGCGTACAGTCTCTGTTTACATATTTCACGAGTTAGACATGCAGGTCTGAGTCTTAATGGAGAAACGCAGCTGAATTATGGGCCCCGGGGTGCCATGTTTTACTGGTCACATGTATATACGAGCTTAAGGAAGATGCTACTGTGACACACTTCCTCACACACACACACTCACAAGCACCAATACTTGCCCTCTGTCTTTCTCCCACACACACACAAATGCAAAGACATAATTGCTTACTGTGTGTCCACACACACACACACACACTCACAGCTGCAGTTTGTGGTCTCTGATCGACAGGAAGATGTTGAAAAGGCTCATGGGATCTCACCTCGTCAAATGTAAAAGCTTCCAAGGTCTGGCACTCAAGTAGGCTATTATCCTCATATTCAAGAGCCCCCTGTCTCACACCATTAGACACACACACACACACACACACACACTCACATTTGTGCCCCCTCCTAACCACCAGCATTAGGGCAGGAAGGGAAAGAGAGGGGACATTTAATGGTGTGACACCTTTTATGGACGGGACAATGTCGATCAGACAAAAACGGATGAAGGTGAGGGGAATACCATTATCATTTTCTTCTACCTCTTACACTCAAGAGGCAGTGGTGCTTTCGAATGCTCATGTACAAGGCCTCAGAGGTTAAAACACGCCCTTATCTGACTGTCAGCCATGATAAGAGTTGTCTGAATTTGTTGATGATGCTGGCAGAGGAACATTCTGTCCTCTTTTCTCACTGTGCCCCTCGCAATTTCACCATTCATCTTACCTTCAACTCTGCCTCAGTTTTACATCAACTCTCAAAACAAACAATAGAAATGCGCCTCTTGAATAAATGAATGCCTTTATGGCATTTTTAAAGCACACAAGCGACATTTAGAAGTGTCTCCCCAGACCCAAATAAATCAAACCAGAAGCATTCACTCAGGCCAAAGCCATTACACCTTAATAATGCACTATTTTAGCTCCCCTTACAAACACAAACTTTCTTTCCTGTCTTGCAAAATTCCTTGGCTCATTCTGGCGACCTAGTTTAGAGCGCTCGCCTCTGAGCCACAGAGAGTTGGTTCCTTTTGAAGATGCACTGAGCAGCACAGCATGACAAGCCCATTATAGAGCCGGAGGAGGAGAAATCGCTCAATTACCAACTGGCAAGTCTAGAGGGGAAAGCAATGTGCACTATTCACTTAACCATATCAGTTTTTATGACTCAATAATAAATATCCTTAGTTGTTAGGTTGCACACAATAATCTATTCTTTCTCAATGTGTAATATACAGCCTCACAGTTTACATGAATGACCATGTGACAGATACCCTCCAGTGTGGAAGCGCTGGTGGATCTACCATATCTGCTGCTGTATCAGATGGATGCTTCTTGTGCCAGTGCTAGGCAGCATACTTGTAATCATCTCTTTTTATTACACTTTTGTAATAGTGATCATTTGTTGCTGTGCTCATAAACACACCTTCACACTATCTGACAAATTTTCCTGGCTCATGGAAAGTTGCACAAGGCGGAATTAGAGTGTAATAAATGTGAGATAATGACTACAAGAGGCATGAAGAAAACCACAGGCTGTTGTGTATAAAGTAATGGTAAAGTCACAAACATGTATTCAGTGCCACCACATATAGCTTAAGTGGCTTTGGAAAGTATTCTGACTTTTTGCACACTTTATTGTATTGTAGATTTAATTTAAAATGGATTAAACTGACTTTTTTTGGCAATTCATTCTACACACAATAACCCTTTACTTCTTATTTACATAAGTATTCAGAGCCTTTATTCAGCACTTTGGAGAAGCACCTTTGGCTGCAAATACAGCTTCAAGTCTTGGGTTAAGGTCTGGTCATGACAGAAAGGGACAGCGCGACATACATTTGTGCGTCTTCGTGAAAGTATGTGGTTCTAGAAGCTTGTTGATGGAGTGACAACTCGCAGGGCTAGTTGGTGAACTACTGTACCTGGAGCGTTAACCGCCAAGCCTCCAGGAAGTGCTCCAGGCTTTGAAGCCAGTTTGACATAGTGGCAATTACAACTTCTGGGTACATCACGTGATGCACACTGGCCCAAAAAGACTTTTATCCATAGACTGACATTGTGAAAGAAGCGGCTGTAAAACAGTGGATACATTTATTTGAGTATCACAACCCCCGCGAAATGACTCGTTTCATCATCAGAATTTGATCCATTCGGTCAGATACCATTTGGAACGTCTAGAAGAGACGCACAATTAAATCATTTTATCCCCATTCAAGTTAGCGGAGGGCTGAACCAGAAGTTAGCTGGCTCGGCGGCGAACCACCTGGCAGTTTCTCCCATTCTTCCTGATTGATCCTCTCAAGCTCAGGCAGATTGGATGGAGAACTTCTGAGAACAGATGTTCTCTGGTGTTGTGGCCGTTTTACCTTACTCCAAATAGGACACTTAAACTGTGAAGTAAGTAGTTTTGACTTGTGTCCCACTGAATTAAATCCATCTTAGTCTTCTCACAAGGCCAGGAGGTAGGGAAAACGTTGAATGCGGGTTTATTTGAAAATAGATTACAACATCACGGCAGATGATTCTTATCCATTACCGACTTGATGTTCTATTCCTACTTACATGACACTAGCTACATGTTGTTACACTCTCACACAGTATGACGCTTTTTCTACCCATGTGCACTACAAACTCCCATATTGCATCACCTGTTGTAAATAACAAATTATCTACCTGTATTCTAACACTTCAAAAAAGAATAATAGCAAATATAACATAACCTTAGCATAGTGCAAATATAACACACTATTCAAAATATACATAAACTGTTGTATGATCTTAAACAACATATTACCAAATACAATTATAAGGATATTCAGAGACTGAAGTCACCCCAGCACTGTCTTGGCTGTATGCTTTGGGTCACTGTCATGCTGGGGGTGAACCTTCTCGCCAGTCTGAGGTCATGTGCACTCTGGAGCAGGTTTTCTTCAAGGACCTCTCTGTATTTGGATGCATTCAGCCTTCCCTCAATTCTGACCAGAAGCCCCACCACGCTTCACAGTAGGGATGTATTAGCCAGGTGATGAGCAGGATCCTCATGATCTTTAAGTGAGTCCTTTAAGTACCCTTTGACAAACTCCAGGGCTGTAGTCATACCCCTTTTACTCAGGAGTGGCTTCTGTCCAGCCATTTTACTTTAACAGCCTGATTGACAAAGTGCTTCTGAGATGGATGTCCTTCTGGCAGGCCCTCCCACCTCAGCAGAGGACTTCTGAAGCTCTGATACAGTGACCATTAGCTTCTTGTTCACCTTCCTGACCAAGGCCCTTCTTGCCTGATTACTGAGCTTACCGTCTATGTGTATAGTACAATATTTGAAGATAACAGTCAGTGTGATTTGTTGTTTGTTCTTGTGCAGTTTATGTACTGTTGCACAGAGGCACGTCTGCAGCGCTTATTCAGCATCAAGAACATATCAGTGATCTTTTGACCTGATAAAGGGATAATGGTTGAGTAAAATAACACAAGTGTGCATGCAAATACACTTGAGCAAACACACCCACACAAGTGCATGAAGGCATTCACAGAAGCAATCAGGCAGTACATGCAGTACAGTAGATGCAACCAGGCTGCACTGATGAATCTGCAAACACACACACACGCACACGCATGCACAGACACAGTTAAGCCTCTGCACATGCACACCTCAATGCACGTATGCACACAAATATGTGATGGACACAAACACTCGCACAAATACACACACACACACACACACACACACACACAAATCCCTTGTACAACAATAGTGAAATATTAATCCAGGCTCACAGGCGGACTCTTCCTCAGTAAGATGAGTGGTGAAGTGGGCCGGCGAGACGAGAAACAACACCCGACAGTAACCTACATATCAGGAGGTTTCCCTGCTGGACCACCAGGTTGTTTCACATTAAAACCGCTCCACTTATTTTACCATATTTCATTGCACTATTATAATTTAGTAACTGTCCTCTGGCTGTTTTTACGCTGTGCAGCCTGGCATGGAAGATGAAAAGAAAGCTGTGTGTTAAAACAGAATAAAATCAGTGTGACAAACTGCCACGACAGCCCTCTAAATCAGTTTATGATCCTGAAAAATAGTCATTTGACAAAGCAGATTCCTGAAGAGAACTGGAAGCACACCAGTCTGTGTTGCTGCGGCACTATCTCATCACACACAGATTCAATGTGACACAATGTTTATACAGTCTGTATGTGATAGGATGCTGCAGCTCAAACTGTGTTTGATTCACCAGAACATCTTTCATTCTCTGTGTATGAGATGTCACTGTTACTGCTTCAATAGCTCTGTCATCATCAGTGGTTTTCAACATCTGCACCATCAGAGAAGTGTTTCATTTACTATAACATGGCATATAAGGGTATAGGGTATGGGCGCGTGATGCATATGTGTTTGATGCAAGAGGGTCCACGTGCATTTGAGATGACTTCAGCATGCAAGAGAAAATGCCTATTTGTTTTGTCTGTGTGGCATATTGCATGCTTAACTGAAACAAAGAAAAGAGATTGAGGAACGCGCAGCCTCATTGTGCAGCCGAGTATAAGCTTCACAGCCTTATGGAGGCAGTTTTACGGACATTAGCTAGAGCCAAAAGTGGGCTACATCGTGCATTTGTAATCAGAGCAGAGTTTTTACTCCCTGAAAAGCTCCTTACCTCAGTGAAGAGGGAGAAAAGACAGAAGAGGATGAAAGCAGAACTGAAATAAGGAAATAAAGGGCTGTCATTGTTTGTGAGAATGTTGCTGTTGTGTGCATTATTTACATGGTCTGAACACCCTGAGTGTGTTTCTGTCTCTGTATCGGTTTGGGCTGCTCCTGGCTCTTCCTGTCTGTCTTTGTTCCAGGCTGTTTTAAGATGGAGGAAGAGATCTGGTCAATTTGTGAAATTGAGGTTTTCTCCATAGGAGGTTTTCAGCCATTTTACCGTCTCAGCGGGGGAATCAGCGCCTGAATCAACTTGAATTCAACTTGACTTGTAAAAGCATCAGGCCTATCTTTATCCTCTGGGAACTGCTCTACTGGGACAGCCATGCTTAGTACAGATGAAGCCATCGAGCAAGTTTTTTCAACACTGTCAAATAAACAAAACAAAACAACTGGCACAAACACACTGTAGCCTACTTGGCTGGTTGTTGTCTCTATTAGATACTTTCCCACATTTCATTTCAAATGACAGCTGCTCATGACCGTTTTACTGTATCGCTGAGTACCAGCTGTGGTCCAACGGTCCACTCTGAGAGACAACTGGCACACACACACACACACACACACACACACACACACACACATTCTCTATGCACATGAGGCCCCGTGACCAATCGTCATAATGACTCTAGTAGCACATGAGGAGGCGATCGAGGCACACGTGGAGATCATCACTATACAGATTTCTCAGAAACAACTCTGCTAAAGGCAACACTTGTAGAGGCCAGCCGTAACTGATTTTTACTTGCAATTCATCTCCTCATCTCTTAAAATTCAACAGAAATTTGAATTCTCTGAATTTTTGTGTAAGGAAATAGAAACTTTAATGAATCAGTTATTGTGCATATTGTTTTCATTTTCAAAAGAGGATAAAACCTGCTTTTCGTTCATGTTATTTCAACACCTGCTGAAATGGTAAATAGCTGCATTTATACAGCACCTATCTTTGAACTCTGCCTTCATTTTGATCTCAACTACACACCTGTAACGTTTCGTGACTGCATCTTGCACGGTTGTGACGCTATCGCGTTGACAAAATCTGTCCACAGACAGACAGACAAACATAGAAACACCCGGCAAAGTACTCAAAACCGCT
The DNA here is from genome assembly GCF_020085105.1 of Siniperca chuatsi. Lineage (NCBI taxonomy): Eukaryota > Metazoa > Chordata > Actinopteri > Centrarchiformes > Sinipercidae > Siniperca > Siniperca chuatsi. The sequence continues at coordinate 3,064,086 of NC_058051.1, forward strand.
TCTGTGGTAGTTCCCGCTACAGTAGGTGTCTCCAGGACCACATTTTGCCAAAATGACACACACACAGACTCCTAAGGTGAACACAATAACAGCCACATGCTGACGCAGCTGGTAAATATGAGAACCTGCTAATACGGGAGACAGGGTGGAAAGAAGAAGATGATTACGAATGAAATGAGGCTGATGTTATGACAGGAGAGGACAGGTACAGAGAGGAATGTGCTGGTTCATTATCTGACTCAACAATCAGCAGTTTGTGTGCTTTGATTGGGCTTACGTGTGTGTGTTTTGGACTTCATGAGTAAGTGTTAGTTCCTGGTAGAAGCAGTCACACAAAAGGAAGTAGAATCATGATTCCATGGTATTTTAGTTCTGGTTAAGCCAACACAAAAGGCTGCTGTGGAAACAAATGAACAGAGAAGTGGAGGATAGATCAGGTGGATCAGTCAACACTGAGCTAGTATCGTGGTGCTTTTCACGTAGGGAGAGCTGGTTAATAGGTCACTAGTTTACAGGTCATATGTTCAGCTGTAAAGATCCAATACCACTGTCGGTCCCATCAGCTCCATTGATGTGTCGCGTCTGGCCTCCAGGCTTCTGCCTCATTAGAGCTGCTAAAGGACACAGGATGAAAACACAGTGGTTTTGGATGTTTTTCGCCATTGTAATACAAATCACTTGTCATTTACAACACAACTAACCATTTTACTACTGTAGTTTAGGATGTGCACTCCACTCACAACTCACAACCTAACACACAACGATAACGCAACAAAAATAAATGCAGACTTGATGTTCACTGTAATGGAGTACAAAATACTGTAAATAAATAAATAAATAAATAAAAGAACCGAAGGACAAAAAAAAAGGAACTGTATAGCCTGCACATTGGGTTTTGGTTGAGTTTTAAAATCCCTAAACAAAAACAAATCAAACAAAGAAATAAAGTGAAATAGCAATTATTGTTATATTTATTTCCTTTATGCATTTAGGGTTTAGGGTTAGGGTCATAATTACATAAAAAAAAAATGCTAAAAGGACAATTACTTAACTTTTTGCATTTAATAACATAATTGTTTTTCATTGAAACATCAATTTTCCATGCCATATTACAATCAAATCAAAACACAGAAAACAAAGTGAAGAGATAATTGCACTTCATTGTTGTGCAGCAGCGAGCCGAATAGACTTGCCAAAACTAAATGCAATGCATTCATTTTCATGAAGAAGTCAAAGGAGCTTTTTTTGTCTGTGCCAAAATGAACTTTTTAGCCATATTTCTACAAGATGGACTGGCACAAATTTTGGTACAGGCACTCAAGTTTCCGAGAGGATGAATCGTATTGACTTTGGTGATCCAGTGACTTTTTCTCTAGCGCCACCAGCATGTCAAAATATGACTTTGTTTGGTTTCAAACAAAATACCTGCCCATGTTTTAATGCTAATTAGCAAATGCTAGCCTGCTAATATGCTAAAATAAGTCGGAACCATGGTAAATGTTATACCTGCGAAACATCAGCATTTAGCATTGTCATTGTGAGCATGTTAGCATGCTGGTGTTAGCAAATTAGCTCAAAGCACTGCTGTGCCTGAACACAACCTCACAGAGCCGCTAGCATGCCATACCAGTTTCCACGTGGGTCAGTGGGAAGTAAATGTCCCTTTTTGGAAGTCTTGTTTGCTCTTTTCTTTTCATTATATACATTCACAATTTTTGGAAAGGGACAATGTTTGGTTTTGTTGTCTGTCACCTGGTAATAGTGTTCTTACAAAACATTTAATATTTCATTTCTTCTTTTCTTTCCATGTTTACAATCAAAAATCAGAGGTCATGGATTTGATTCACAAATTGATGTTTATTGTCATAAAGCCTTAAAATAATCAGTATCTATATTATAAGTTATATATAAATACCACAACCGAATCTTCATTTGCGTTATGGTCTGTTATGAATCTGACGTGGCAGGAGACCTGAAAGTTGGAAAAAAACAGCAGCGTGGGAGAATTCCTATATTGTAGTTATGATGTTAGTCAGTCATGATGAGATGGGGATTTTTCATTCAGTCAGAGGTTAGGTAAACATTAAGCCTCTGGAACCCAACTCTCTTTCTCTTTCTCTCTCATACTTGCCAGTCACATTTTGTGTGCGCTTGGCAGCCTTCATAGGCGGGTAAACTCATGTTTACTCACTCACATGTTTCTACTGATTGCTGCTGTGGAGCCGCTGGCCAGAGATTGTGCTTTGGCTGCAGATGGACGTGTGAATTCCCTTCCAAACATAAAAAAAATCCTTCACACTGCTTTTAAGATTTGCTGACGTATATTCGAATCAAATTTTCCTTTCTTCCATTTTGCTTTTTTCCCTTGTTGAATGTCCTGTCAAGAGAGTGCAGTTATTTAGACTCCCGTTTCCACATTCTGTCCTCCCTCACAGGCACTCTCTACTGAATGAAAGAGAATTTACATGAGAGCAAAGGACTGTGGAGGATCCAAACACAGCCTGCGGGGCATGTCTGCTTGGTGTTTGCACGTGGGACTGTTGTCGTGTCAAAGTCCAGCAGATCTGTTCCCAGATTGATTAGTTGAGTCTGAGGCCTTTAAACCCACAGGTCAGTCCACCTCTGGTCTGGAAAGTCTTCACATGAGTCCAGGCACCATGACTGAGTCATAAAAATGTCAGGACAAATTAGTTAGATTTACAGAAAGAGAAATATAAAACAAAAAGAAAATGTTTAAGAAAATACTAAATTTAGTAATGTAGGGAATCGTAAAATGCAGACAAAAACAACTTATTGGGGCAAGCAGTACAAGCCTGCTAGGGCTTCCCAAAAGAAATTTCTATTTCACATAAATAATTACCAACGATTGTCTCTGAGTCCCAAAATAAGCACAGAAATTAGCCCCCTGGATTAGCTATTGTAGCTAAAAACAAAGGGATCTACTTCCAGGGCACCTTGCTGGCTAACGAAACATCAGATGGTTTGGGGTGGTGTTGATTTACGGTGTGTATATGCTGGAGAAGTAGTAGCAAATGAGAAAAGATTGTTTATGTTATTGTCCTCTAATGAAATTCAAGAAAAGTAAGTGCAATGGCTGGTTATCTAGTGTACTGTTAAGGGGACGATCGTGAGTCATTTCACTGTGAAATTTTCCAAACAAAAGTATGCAGACAAGGATCTAAATTCAATAGCTTATAGCTAATGCAGGGGTTTAATTTTTGTGTTTACTTTAAAATGATTTATGTTAAATTTAAGTTTGGAACGCTTCAGGAGGCTTGTGCTCCTACAATATATGCTTTTCCTAGACTCTGCATTTCCCTGTGTGCAAAGTTAGCTGTAGTCCGAATGTCTACAATTATGAGAATAAGAATCAGGTTGAAGATTACTGGAATTTACCTTTAACACTAGTTCTGCTAGTTCTGTTACTTATGTCTAACTGCCACATTTCCTAACCCCGTGGGTGATAGTCCATGAAATAGAAAACATTTCAAGAGTAAGTAATAATTTTCGTTGGTGAGGTTGCACTGTGGTGCTGAGTGTGTCTTTTAGGCTTTTACACACCACTTTATAAGCAAAATAAATTATTGACAATGTCTCTTTGCACTTATCCTCCTTAAAGAGTCTTGATGTGGTTCCTGTGAGGATGTGTGTGTGTGTTTGTGTTTGAGAGTGCGTGTTATAGTTCAAATGCAACTCAAATGTGTGTTTTATGTGCATGTGTGTGTGTGTGTTAAGAAATGTCTTTGCTGTGGTCTGTGTGTACGTCAGTGTTGGGAAACATCCACAGTCCATCTCTTTAAAACTCAGCTTACACACACGCATTTTCACATGCGTAACACTCTTAATCACAACGCCCCCTCATACTTTCCACCTCATCCTCCCACGTTGTCATCTCTTGTGGGGAAACACAGGACTTATATGTGTGCTGGTAGACAGTCAATTTACCAGACATCTTGCACAATGCAGGTACTCTTTTGTGCTTTTACTCTTAGAGGAATTCACACCATCATAATTTTGTGTGTTAGCATGCTAACGTTTGCTAATTAGCACTAAACACAAAGTACAGCTGAGGCTGATGGGAATGTCATGTACTTTTTAAGGTATTTTGGTCATAAACCAAAGTATTTGATCTGATTGTAGCGCTAGATGAAAAGTCTGGGGATTACCAAAGTCAGTAGGATACACTGTCTGTGAACCATGAATGTATCACAAAATTTCATAGCAGTATGCCCAATAGCGGTTGAGATATTTCAATTTGGACCAAAGTGGTGAGTTGACAGATGGACGCTGCCATCCCTAGAGCACGCATGGGTAAAACAACTGTCAACAAGTTAAATAAATCACAGAGAAAGGTTTTAATGCCATAATGTGTGTCATAATGTTGGAATTGGTCAATTAGTTTTAATCAAAAATAGCAAAATGATAACACATAAGGAGGAGGTTGGGGTGCTAGGGGGAACTGCAGCAGCAAGCAGCATTGGCATGAGGGCATCAGCAGAGCAATAGCGAAGGGTCATTATATATATAGTTATATATATTATAGTTGACTAGTCAGCTGACACAGCTGGTGAGTGAGCCAGTGATTGTGTAGCATGAATGAAACACCTGATGTGTTCATAACAGAAGTTATCTCATTGCACTTTTCCTATCGAGCAGGTCTAGCCTGTACTCTTTATAATATTATTTACAGAGACCCAACAAATCCCACCATGAGAATGCACTTGGCGACAGTGGCAAGGAAAAACGTCCTTTAAGGGGGCACAATGCAAATACCACCTAGAATTATTTTTTTTTTTAAATAGTACAATAGTAATTGTAGTGTTAACATTAATAAATTAGTAATAACAGGAATAACAGCTATAGGAAAAATAATGTCAGTATTAGTAACAGAGCCAATAACAACAACTGTAGCAGCAGTTGTCGAGCAGGAACACGGGGGCAGCAGGTGGCCCACAACCACAGATCCAGACTCTGCAGCTCCGGAGGCAGAAACTAACACTATGCTTCATCAAGAGTAAAGGTTGAATGCTGCAAATGAACTGGTTATAAACTGGATTCACACATTGATGTTTGGCTTAGATCCAAAAAAACATGCAGTGAATCATTTGTTCAGAGTCAAGAAAAGCAGCAAGTTGGTCTAAATTAAATTGGATTTACAATTGGTTCCATTGGTTTTTCAACAGTTTTTGACTGGTCTTCATTGCAATTTTTCAACATATTGTCTGTTTAGCGTGCTAGATGGATTGAACCACAGCAGCAACTTAAGTGTCAGCAAAAGTGTGGTTTACAAGGGATGGAAAACATCATTTCATTGTCATTTCTACTCAAATCAAGAGAGATGCATTGGTTTGCCTTGAAAAACATAGAATAGCTTCTCACTGCAGGCTGCAGAGTTGACCAAAAGACTGAAGACAAAGACAATAAGCTCTTCAATTCACTGCTCCACACACTTGGACCACTGCAGCCCAGAAATCTCACAACACCAAAGATTCATCTGTACAGGAAATCAAACCTGTCATTATGTTAGTTTTAATTGCTGCAGAAGAGTTTTGACATTTCACAGTAAAACTTTAATGGCAACAGCTAGATTATTTTAAATTTTTTACACATGGACCTATGTGAATGTGTTTACTGTCACCAGCCACATTTAAAAGCCTGAAATGAGACTGAGGGTATTTGCGGTTTGATCCTGTCTGAGGCTGGCTGGATGGTGTCCAAACGTATAGAGGAGCATAAACAAAACAAGAGTTTGCTGTGTGTTTAGGAATTAGGAAGCATCCAAAAGCTGATATGATTTAGATGAACAGATAAGCGAAGCAACGCAGTGCTCTGCAACAACACGTTAAGCTAACACAGACAACCCAGTTTTGTTTTCCCATGGGATATACGGTAGGTCCCAGTGAAAGACACACACACACGCACACACGCACACACACACACAAATATAGTCAAAAACAGAGATCCCATCTGCCCCAGCGCCTTAATCAGCTTATCACTCCCTGCACTGAGGCCGTTCAGAATGACTATATCAAGCTTTGACATACATTAGTGGTACAACTGGGATCAAGCAATATACAGCTCCTAAGCGAGCACCCCTGTCACACACACACACACACACACACACACACACACACACACATTCACATGTCCAACAGACTAAAGCTGACACACTCCAAACATGCACACAAACCCAAATTTGGACTTAAGTATGCATGCATGCAAACAAAACACACTGCCACACGTGTTTTCATCCCAGAAAGATTGGAAACGTCATCTGCGTGTGAGTACCATGAAAATCATTAAACATGCAAACACACTCAGAGCAGAGCGCTTCCTGCTTAGAAAAACAACACAAACAAGACCAAGACACGCAACAGAGCATGCACAGGCATATACAAACTGTTTGTGTGTGTTGGTGTGTGTTTGTTTGTATTCTGACAGGATGCCAAAGTCCAGCTGATCTCTCAGTAAATATGGACATATGGTCAGCCTCTGTGGGGAGAGACAGAGTATGAGGATGACACAGAGATGGTTCTTGGCGTGTTTTCCTCATCTGTCCACAGGGAGACCGCAGCAGGCGGAGACATCTTATCCTCTCAGGACATGTGTTCCTTTCCCAAAGCTGAAGCGTTTAGCCTTTTTGACTCTTCTCATCACCCCGGGGAACAGGTCAGAGGTGTCCACTCTTGGTTATGTAACGATGAGACTGTTACGAGATGAAAACAAGGGAATTGTCCTGCCAGACTGACTAGTTACTTATGTAAGTTCCACAGAGCAGTTTGAAGGAGTGATGTGAAATGTGTACATCATGTAGTAAGTTGGTCAAAACAAAAACAAAAACTGTGACAGCTTGGAACAAAACCTGGCAGCTACAGACTCTCATCTTTTCATATCTGCGTCAAAACCCTTGATTTTCGCTCTGCTTTGCTACATCAGCGCTCGAGTCAAGTTCACTCGGAAGTTAACAAATGAAGATTTGAAATGCATTTTTAATTGTTATGCGTCCTATTTAGGAAAGACAAGTTTACTTTTCAGCACTATAGAGAATCCAGTCTCGTCTTTTTCCTGTTCATATTTACACTGTAAACAATAAAGGAAAACATAATGCCAAAAACAATCTAAAACTATTTTTTTTCTCAACCAAGGACATATTGATATGTCATTGATTGGTATCAATATATGCCATTCATTTCCCAGCAATAACCATTTAATCAAATGGTGCATATCTCTTTTTGGAATGCTATTTGAATGCATAATGCTAAAAAATATTAGCTCATCATTACTGCGGTGTTAATTTTATCAAAACTATTCTAGCTAAGACAGAAAATATTCAATCAATGACCTTTTCCCAACTAAATGAGACTACAACTAAATATCAAGGACTTTAACTAAATGTATTACAAAACGTATTACAATTGTTTCATTCAATGACCTGCATGTATATATGGAACCACACATTGTATGCTCTTGACTCATAAAACAGTATTCTCCAACTCCAAAACTGTTTGATTTAGCTGCTTGATCTATTGCACTGATAAGCTGGATCTTATTTCAGTAACATTATGTCTCTGCCAGTAGGCCACTGTTAGCTAATGTTACCGCTTCTTGAAAGGAAAAAATGCATGGACTAAATTAATCTATAATCCCACTGAAAATTAGACAAGAAGCAGCAAAAAAAAAAAAACAGCTAGGAAAAAACATGCAGGCCAGCTGGCTGACATTTATAAAAAGGTAAGCTAACGTAACTCTATCAAGGGCTGTGGATGTGGCAGTAACAGCGATGTTAGTTTCAGTCGGCTATCATTCTTGTTTACAGGCCGTCGTTAGGAATGAGTGCAGGATAAATGAAGGCTGTCAACTATCTAATTCTATATGTTTACTAAAGGAAGACACATAATTGCTTTATAATGTTATCGGACCTCTTAGCTGCTCGTCTCAAGCGAAGCCCAGACACTTTCTAATACAGCTTCTGAACGATCATGAGAGCACAGTTAGTTAGTTACGATAATGCTAAGTGTGCAAGAGCAACTGTGAGTGAGCAGCTCATTGAAATTATTTTATTTTTAAGAGCTGCTTGTGCACAACAAAAATAAGAGTACAATTTTGGCGTCTTAAACGAGACTAAAATTAACAAGAATTAAACAAAAACAAATGTGTTTTTGTTCAGAGGAAAAACTGCCTCCTGATTTAATTTCAATGCAAATTAAGAGTCAGTGCAGAGCTGCTGAAGCCCCAGAGATGCACAGCTGCTCCAAGGCTGAGGTTATTTGCTCTTCTAATAAAAGCTGACACATTACTTACCGAAATGCATAAACTCACTTTCACTCTAGCAGCATCCGTCTAGTTGCCCTCAATATCTCTCTGTTCATCCCATTTCTACCTTCAACCAACCTCCTCTCTCGTCCTCCTCCATTTCCGAGCCTTTAAACTGCTGTGATCTGTCCGCATCTCTTTCTCCCCTCAGTGTTGCTGGCTGTTAATCAGAATTGCCTGGGACATCAGGCGGCTGCTGTCATGATGCCCAGCCCTAGGCTCCAGGCAGCAATATCTATCATTTGCAACAACGGGCTCCACTCCACCACATTTCTCCAATCCTCTAGCCACCCACATCCTTAAAACCATTAAATTGCGGGAGCAGTAAATCAAGGCCACGTTCTGGAGATCATGCCTGCGATGATGTCATGATGTGAAGGGACTGTGATTTCTGACAAGCGAGGCCACTGGAGAGTGGTCGCAGGCCTGAAGGAGGCACGAGCCTCAATCCAGCTGTCTGAAGCTCTATGATTTCATAACTCAAATGGAAACCGCCAAATATCCAAAGTGCTCATCAGTGTCTGTGCAGGGAAAACAAGCACAAGAAGGAAAAGTTGGTGGTGATGGTGAATCAGATCCCAGACTGTTCAGACACCCAGGGTGGTTTAGTACTCTTGAGTTGAAAAGATGTGGGTGTTGACCAGGCTCGTAGGGTCTAACAAAAGATGCTATCAAGTTGCATTATGGGAAATGAAGGATCCAGCGTTTCTGGACAATACTAGGGACTAAAAGTCAGGATACCTCGGCCTCAGCTGCTATGATTTTGACTATTTTCTTTTTGATCTTTCTCTCACAAGTACCCTAAGGTTATGGAAGTACACTACGAAACCGCTGGAGTACCTCTTTAAAGAATACACCACTGAATACTCAAATACTCACCACCTGTATGTTTGAAAAAAGTGGCTTTGAAAGGTTTGTAGCTTGTTCTTTGGTGGAGGCAGGCAGATATATCAACTTCTCAAACTACTCCTGCAGCATAATCTACTTCTCTGTCATCAAACATGTGCTACTTGTATCCTTTAATCTTTATCTGTGACCTACAAACTCTCCGAGTCACCTTTTAAACCTACAGGAGGTAAAAACGTGATACTCAAAAGAGATTTTTAGTGGAGTATTTCTTTAATATTCCCAGTGTATTTTTGTGTTTTTGCCTAAACTTACAGTGCTATGAACGCATACATTTTCAGTATGGACAGCTTCAGTAAAATAGCAAGCCAAAGTACACCTTCCATACCCATTCATTTTACACTCCTTGCCCTCCAACTGTGTGTTTAATTGAGCAGTAGCTCTCTTAAAGAGGATCCAGATCTCTGAAAGAAGGTGTGGTGCTGGGAAGAAGTGGGGGGGGGGGGGGGGGGCTCGACAACAGACTTCCAGACTGCAGTCAGTGGGCACACCGTCATATTACAACTTCTGCAATTTCATGTGAGTGACTAAATGAGAGACTACAAGTCCAAGAGTAGAGTGAGAGTTTGTGTGTCCACATTTTGCCATCTAAATAATGTAGCAGTCGGACTCTCATAAGAACACGATCAAAGTAAACAAAAACCATCCAGGGGAGCTCAGTGAAAGTGTGTGTGTCAATTATTGATGCTGAAACAGGCCAAACACCTGCCTCTGCTGAACTGGACCCGCACCAGATTTCAGATTATAAACCAAGGACTTGGCAGCAGCACTTCATGAAGAAATTAGAGGAGTGGCTATTTGTAGCCATATGCTGGAACCAGGTGGGTCCATCACCATTATTTACAGTCAACTTCAAAGACCAGAAAAATAAGAAAAACAGTGAACAAGAACGTACATTAACCTTTTTTTTATTAATTGTTTAGAATACACCACGGTAAAGCATTTTGGATCTCTCACTTGAAGACTCTTTGGGCATCCAGTGCCAGATTCAACAGCACACTTTGTTCACCGTCGCTGCTGTCGTGTTCTCCGGCCCTCTGATCTGACTGCTACTGTACGCTGCTCTTCATCTACCTGTTACGGGTACTGGTACGAAGAGGAAAACCTGGCTGGTGCTCATACTGAATATCCTGAAAAGTTAAAGGAAGTAGATGCAGAGGGTGGAGAACTTGTACAGGAGAGACAGACCTCCTCTCTTGCTCCCACTGCGACATACAGGAAGTCAAATAAATAGACTAGTCTCACTTTCTTTAGTGCTCCCGACAGAGCAGCAGGGCACATGTTACTCGTAGCAGTCCCCTGTTTACAACATTCACACTTATCATGTAACTGGTGCCTGTATTTGCATGTGTTTAAATGTGATCCTACATTTACTGTAATTGTAGTAGATATGATCAGATTGCACTTAAGAGCAAAGACTGAATTCTGTACACAAAGTTGTCCAATATTAAAAAAATACATTAACTTACATTTTCCAAATAAATATTGGTCCATTTTCGTTAGTATGCCAAGTACATCTTCCTGAGACACTTTCAGAACCACAGATCAATTTGTACACCATAGATCTCTTTTTTCTGTCCATGAGTATACTCTTTTCAGTCTTCCTTTTACCGATCCTTTGATTTTCTCTCCATCTCTTTGGAGGCAAAATAACTTTTTCATGCTACACTTACTTCAACCATCCACTTATGAGATCATCCCTTATCATATGACTTGCTCTCTCATCCGTGCCAAGACATACATAGTAAACAGATTTCTCTCACTGCACCAGTGCAGCATAATCCAAGACATGAGGCCATGTTTCTGATGCAAACAAACAACTAGACAATGTTACAGCCAGATATACAGACAGCACTAACTGCAGCTGCTACCATCTTTACTGTAATTGACCTGAATGTACGTCTGTGCCGTGAAGTGATTATCTGTATGAAAGTAATGTGTGTGCTTCGTGGAGATGACAAACCCTAAAATAAATGTATACAAATGTTTCACTGGCATGCTGACAGAAATTTGTATAATAACAGTCTTTCAGCCAAAAGGTTTTTGGAAAATACAAATGTGTTTATGGAAGCTTTTTTGTGAAGTTTCACAGTATCAACGTGGTTCTCTCAACAGTCACTGCACCGTGTAGCATCAGAGTCTCTAGCAGTTTGTAGCCAAAATTCCAGTCTGGCTTTGTGCTGTGGAGATCTCTGGTACACGCACGCACGCACGCACACACACACACACACACACACACACACACACACACACACACACACACAAAGTACCTTTACATGAGGAACCACAATTGCAAACATGCTCTGCCTTCATTCTCACCATCATCATTTACACCGGTCTATTATTGCTTTCAAATACCAATATTGTTATACAAGATCAAGGGAACAAAAAGGGAAATGTATCGTCCGTTTAGTCTTGCAGGGAAGCAGTCCTGACTTGCAGCCCGGATAAAAATCACTGATGTGTAAATTCCAAAACAAGTGTGAGTCTTCACAGGAAACAGTAAAAACAACTACTGGATTATCCTTAAATGTGATGTAAGGCAGCAGAAGATGCTTCCCTTCCTCAGACGTATGTATACATACAAAAAGTACTGCTTCCCTGTTTTTCTTTCAAGTCCTTGTTAGTCTATACGTTAGAGACAGCGTTATTAGCATCCCGCGCTTGACGGATGCCGTATAGCCACTTGATGACTCTAGCGTTCCTCTCGATGACGGAGATGCCATAGGGGACCCGTTCATTGGCTCTAGCTGGTCCGTCCTCGTCATCCTCCTCTCCTCCATCCTCCCTCGCCCGGTCAGCCTCTGAGCTGGGCGTACTGACGCTGCGGAGCTTGGAGACAGATACAATGTCCGAGTTGGCTCTTGTGAAGCGCTCCACTCCGCCCATGCCCTCCACCTCATCCGGGTCGAGCCCGCAGTAGTTGAAGAAGCGCTCCAGGTCGGCTGTGGCACGGGAGTAACGGTCGCTTAGGTCCGATTTGGAGCGGTGCAAGGATGGGTGCTTACGAGCGGACCCCTTGGAGCTGGCGTTTGATATACGGGTGAAAGCGGGGGAGGCTGGTGGGATCATGCCTGCTCGGACCAGCATGGGACTGGGAGGTAGGTAGGCTGGAGGGGGGGGCAGGGATTGAGAGGGGGTGTTGAGCTGAGGTTGGGGTTGGTTATGAGGGGGTGGAGGAGGTGGGACCTGGGGGTGTGCCACTTGGCCCTGGGCAGTTTGTCTGGGCCTGAGCTGGGGCTGCAGCAGGGCCCTCTGAGGCTTCCTTATCTCAGCCTGAGGCCGAACGTCCACCCTGCGCACTGTCACCGAGTTGGGGGAGCTATAGGGCCCTGGAACCCCAATGCGGGGTGCTCGTGCCGGAACAGGGGGCGGGCGGCGAGTAAGTTCTGCTGCAGGGCTCCGGGGGTTGTTGTTGAGTGGAGAGGAAGTGCAGGAGGAGGTGGATGAGGAGTTGATGGTGCTGTGATTCAATGGTTTAAGGTTGTTGAGGAGTCGGTTGCTCCGCTCCTGTTCTGCTGACAGGCTGCTGCTGATGCTCTTAGCTCCTGACGAAGGAGATGATGAGGAGGGGGAGGTGGAGGAAGAGGACTGGGAACAGGGCATTGGTCCATCACATACATCATTGATAAGATTATTCAGAATATCCAAGTTAAGAGGAGGACCTCTTCTCCCTCCAGGTCCCTCTCTCCCTCCTCCATTTTCCACATCAGCTGGGCAGCGGGGAACTTTGCGGGCTGGAGGAGTGCTGATCTGACACTGGAGCATCATCCCTGGAGGAACGAGGGGCTTGCGGATGATTGGCGGTTTGATGGGAGCCTGGCGGGTGAGGGCCACCTGCTGGCTCTTTACGTACTTGGCCTTGTCGGCCTCCAGACGTTCTACAGCACTCAATTTACGGGCCCCAGGCTCAGCCTGACGACGGAAGTAGTCTGGACCCTTGTTAAGTATCCTGAAGGGCATGGCAGAGGTGAAGGGAACCCCAGCCAGACGGCCGTCTGATGGCCGCAGGGTCTCCACCGGCATACTGGAAGAGCTGAGAAAAAAGATTTTCTATCAGTCAAAAGGTTTTTGAAACAAAATTACGTGCAAAGAGTAAATGAGCGAGAGCTGAGAGAACAAGACAATGATTTGCTTTGTATTCATTGTGTTAAATGTAACAAAAAGTGATTTATAGCGAAAACACAGTTTTGTGGACATAAGGAGATACAAGTTAGACTAGAGACAAATAGAAGAACTGACAGAAGGAGAGGAGAATGAGAGGGACACTTTGGAGCTCCCACATGTCCTCTCTAAGCTTAAGAAAATAGCTCTTTTGTACTATCTCTTTTCTTCCCACTCTCCTCCCCCTCCTTCCTCCCTCGCTCCCAGAGCCCCCTTTAACTTCCTTACCGGTCGCTGTGCTGCTGCTCTCACTTCTCTCCTTTTCTTCCTCGTTGCCCCTCTTGCTCTTTTATCCTTCCTTTTTCCCAGTACAGGCTCAGTGAAAAGCTACTTGCGGGACAGGGTCAGTCTGGGTCAAATTCCACATCAGGCCCGGCCGGACCACCTCTATTAGCTCAGCAGTGACCCAGAAGAGGGTAAGGCTGCAGATCGGGGTCACCGGTCAGCCACAGCGCAGCCAAGCTCTTTATCCAAAATGCAGGTCTGGTAGATCCGCCGGCAATGATCCCGGCAACACAACAGGCTTAATGATCCCCTTCACGATCTCTGTCCAACTCGTCTGTCAAGCCCGTCTGCCTGTCCAGCTGTGATCTGACACAAAAAGCAGTCCGGCAACTCAGCTGGAGAGTCCCACAGTCCTGGAGAGGGTTAAAAAGAGATTGAAGTCCAAGTCAGATAATGGCAGAGCTCTCGGTTTATTGTTCACCTCTCATTAACAAAAGCATCCACACACACTGATACACACACACACACTCACGCACACACACACTTCTCCAGCTGACAGACAGGGACTCTCTTCAACACTGAAGTGGAGCAGACGGGACAGGCTTTAATACCACGTCTGGCTCCTCCCAGTCGGCCAATCCCACGTCAGGCCGGTAGCCTCAGTGGGGCACAGGGGGCAGGGTGGGAGGCGGGAGGCGCGCTCGCATTGGTCCACCACGAAGGGGATTCTGACCAATTGGACCCCTCCCCCCTCTGAGCACAACAAAACACTGAAGCAGGGTTTTCATTCAAATGAAAATTCTTTGAAAGGGAGAAAGGGGGGAGAGCAAGGAGAGGAGGACAACGGGCAAAACAGCTGCAATGTTTTACATTGACTTGCATCAAGCTCAGCGGGATGCAATGAAAACATTGTGAAAAACACTGAAAGTCCACACAACTGTTCTTCTTGTTTAGCTCTTTATCTTCATCACTGCAGAAGTAGAGAAAGTGTGTGGACAATAGACACAGTAAACAATGGAGGATTATCTTATTCCAAATCTAATTGTGCTTAAATGTGTATTTTAAACAAACATTTAGCTGGTGCTTGTAAGGCAATGGGCTTAATGTTTACAGTGTCTAAAAACCAGCCTAAAAATGCAACACAAAGACAGACAGCAAAAGTTTTTTTCCCCTGTTTCTACACCTTTACACCACCCAATTACTTCTGTATTATTTCTCTCAGTTTAAGGAGTTCAAAGCATTGCAGATACACACACCGTTCATCAATTTCCCCCTCTTTCTCCAAGCTTAATTTCCCAGAAAAACAATTCTCTCTCCACCCCCCAAACACCCCTTCCACACTTCACCGCTGCTCATCGCTCTCCTGCTTCTTATCGTTTACAACATTACACTCCAGGGTTACATCACACCTAGTTAGTGGACCCATTTCTCTCCCTCCTCCTCCTCCTCCTCCTCACCTCCACCTCCAACATATCTATCCACACATTTTTAATTAGTCTTTTTATAGCTGTCTTCCTACCCACCTCAACATGTGACCCTGTTTCCCCCACATCTCCCTCTCTCGCTCTCATCCCTGAACAGCAGATCAGCAGCCGAGAGAGAAAGAGCAAAAGCGACCATGACAGCTTAGATTTGGACACACACACACACACACACACACACACTTGCTTTCAGGCACTGCAAGAGCTTGAAAACCCCAAGATATGCACACACAGTCAAATACATTGCTTTCAGCTTAAACCGCGTGACAAACCAAAGAAGAGCTAAAATTACAAATACATTTGCATCACAGAAAATAATGATTAAGCTACCAAAAGCCTTTAGGCAGACCTCTGGGGAGTACATTTCGGGGATAGAGCAAAAAATACTATTATGGAAACACTGAACGCAAAATAAAGACAATGATCTCAGTGAGAAGAAAACTTAACTTCTAGTCAAAGAAAGAAGGGATTGTTCAGTTAGTTTCAGTTACAGGAAGTCAGAAACCCATTAGATAAGATGCTCACAAGATGATGACGTCATCACAATTGGGACTTTTGGTCTTCAGAGGGAGACACACACACACACACACACACACACACACACACACACTTCTTCAAATTCTTGAGAATTTAAGAGTTAAGAGTACTCCACTGATTTAGCATTGTTCTTCTATAACATTGTCAGACTCATGATTAACGGCTTATAAAAAAAGGATAAAAATCGATGCAGCAGAACCGTAGATATCGTCTTTTTTATTACACGCCTTCTTCTTCCTTGTCAAAACCTGGCGCCATCATTACCCACAATGCAACTTGACTGCCGACAGTTCAGTCAGAGATTTGAGTGTGTTATGCTAGTAGCGGCTAATGTAGCCAAGTGACATCACTTGAGGCAGTTTCTCAGATTTCACACAGCTCTCTCTGTAGACACAAAAGGCTTTATGCTATATACTTTTTTCACATGTGCAGTAGTACTCCCCAAGCCCCGTAAACAGACTCTCATGCGTAAAATTGGTGGAGTTCTCCTTTAACACACAAATTAATGTAGGTGTCTGTCAACAAGCCAACCACCGATACTTTACACATACAGTATCCAGCCTAGAGAATATTTGAATATATTAACGTATCCATTAAAATAAGCCATTAAAGACAGTCTTTCAAAGCCAGTAAATTTTAAAGTGCAAGCATATACTATGTCAATTTGTTATTACATTTTTGTGATGAAGTGTATTTGGGCATCTTTCTCGTTGCAAAAACGCTTTTTCTTGAAAATCTCCTAAAAAGAGGAACTACTTAGCAAACTGAAAGAAAAGCTCTCAGTAACATCTTGAAACATCGGGAAAAAAGGCCTTCTGCCTCGCCACTCACACACTGAAAACACCAGCTTCAGTGCAATAGCTATCCTAATTATAGAAATGGTTGTATATGTGTCCATTCATAGAAACTCATCCTAAAGAAAGACTTTACCAGAAACCGTGAAGACAAACGTCTGGTCACAGAAACCTCATCCACCTCAGGTTTAGTACGCTGTGGCCTTGTCATTACCCTCGCACAGGCCTCTACTGAAAAAAACAACAACATCCTTTTAATCCAGACTTAGTCTTTTCATGTCCACAAAAGACCAATTTCTTGAAGAATGGCCAATCTTTGGCTAGACGGTCATTTGGGTACAAGAAATGATACAAATACTTTGAAAGAGGTCCCGACTCAATGTGTAATGGTCTAGAAAATGTACACATACTTGCCTGGCCTCCTCTCTGCCTTTCCACAACATAACATAAAGTAATTTAAAGCCTCCCTCCCTGCCTCTGTCACACACTTTAAACACGATCACTATAGTGGACAAATCATGTAAACACAAAAGGGGAATCATGGGATATCTCTCCAGTTCAACACTGTTAAACACAAGGTTTTAACAACCATGCAGGAGCTGTGTGCATGCAAACACACACAAAGATCACCGTCACACTCATATAAACCCATTTCAGATGATAACTGTAATCCCATGATCCGCCATCGATACTGTTGGAGAGAGAGAGAGAGAATTTGAACTACTAACAATAATTATTGTCAATGCCAGGCTCCAAAAATCTGGAACAAAAAGGTCAAATAAATGTTGCTAAATGAATTCACACTGCATGGAGATCAGATTTGGAAGTATGTAAATGCAAACCCAGTTACCTTCCTTCTTTAAAAGCTTGGCATTGAGAAGCGCTATCTACAAGAAAATATTGTCAGCATGGACAGTCCCCACTACTAAAAACAACAGCTATTATTTATTATATTCATTTCCTCACTGCACAGGGTCAGGCAGCTAAAAGGCATCTCTGCTATGGAACGGATGTGTGTGCAAACAGCAGCGTTGCACCTCTGCCTGCCACCAAACAAGGTGTGAATTGAAAAGCTACACCATAAGTCCATGGAACTGTGTGCGTGCGTGTGTGTGTGTGAAATTGAGTTAGGTAGATAGGAATAACTTCCTTGGGAAACAAAAACATCTCTCAGCCTGTCCGTCTTGTTTTTCTAACTTTCCGTCTTTTGCTTTCCATTCATGTTCTGTTCTGCAGTTACACAAACAGCTGATGTCTCCAAAAGAGACGAGCGCACCACAGGCACCGACCACAGCGACAGACCAAGGAATGATATTTCTATTCCGCGATGGAAACTTGCTCGGTTCGATAATCATAAAACTATTCTAACCGCTGTGTTGTTATGAATCCGACTGCTTTTTCATTTGGCTTTCCAACCGCCTTATTAGCTGGTAATGATATGGCTTATGATGTCTGCTGTGTGTGTGAGAAAGATGTTGTGTTTCATGGTGTGTGAGCGGGTAAGTAATAAGTTACCAAGAGACAGAAAGAACAAAAGGAAAGATAAAAGTGTGCACGTTATTATTCGGATCTCTATGACCAGAAATGTTGCAAAGGGTTGCAGGGGAAGCTGCAGCTGAAAGAACGGGATGACTAACTTTTTACCACAGCTGACTCTGGTTACCTACCAACCAGCCTGCTTAAGACTAATTACAGGGAGAGCCCATGACCGGAGCAATTTGCCTCGCCGATATTTTCTAGCACTAAGTTACTGAGTGACTAAATAAATAGCAAACAGCAACACATGAGGAAATGGGGTTTGGTAGGAGAGGAAAGAGAACAGAGAAATACAGGCCATATCTGAGTTTTTACACTTTTTCTTCCAAAAAAAAATGTCCTGAATCATGACAACAAAAAGAAACACACAAGATGCAGCACTTGGAGGGTCCAAACATTGAGGCCCAGGAAAAAGGTGCGTTCACGTGTTTGTTCTGTGACGCCAACTGGCTTGTCATATCAGAGTGTCCTTGGTCCCAGCAGACATTGACCCCAGACTGTATAGAAAACAACAGAGACCCCACCTAAAGACATGTCACCAGAGATCCCCTCCTGTCCAATCTGAAACACTGAAGACCACATCTTTAATGAATCTTGCACACTAAATGAATGAAGTGTAGATAACAAGATAGGTGATTTTGATGAATTCTATCTCAGAAGTCTGGTTGAGTTAAACACCTTTCCTCGAGCTGTAAGGGATTCGGTGTTTTGCAGTATCAATGTGCAGCTAGATACAAGCAAATTATATTAAAATCCTTCAATCTCTGAGAAAAATCTCAGTATTATAAAAAGTCACCTTCATCCCAAGCAGAGCGAGGAGGGGGGGGACTTGCAGCGAGTTAGTCAGCAGTGATTTCTCAGGTTCGTCGCCCGCTGGAGGGACACACAGGAAGCAATGACGCATTTCACGACAGGAAATGTGTGAGAAAGACAGAAAACAAATATACTCGGCTGGAGTGTTTGCTTCTGACTGTGTGTGTGTGTGTGACTGACCAGCAGGGTGTCTCTGACCTTAGCCCATCTATTTCTGGGCACTTGGACTTGCCTCTTTGCCATGAAGCCTGTATACAATGCACTGGCAACTGCTGTATAGGAGTCACACAATGAGGTAAGCTGTAGCACTGACTGTCTAATCTAACCACTGCTTCACAAAAAAAAAAAAAACTACTAAAAGAATAAACACAAAAACAATGACCCAACAACTAATTGACAAGACAATTCCAACTCAATGTCCACTTACTAGCTTTTTCCAGAGCGTATCTTGTCTATATACATGCAAAAGATGTATGTATGTAGACATGATAAATGCAGATACAGTATCTTTTTCTAATTTCTGTTGGAAAACTGTCTTTCCTCTGGAGAGGTCAGAGGTCAGTGTCAATACAGAGCATTCCATGACAGGGATTCAGTGTCTTGCTCAAGGACAGTTTGGCTAATTGCGAATAGTTTTAACAAGACTAAGTGTCCACAGCCATGCTAGCGGCTCTGTGAGGCTGGACTTAGGAACAGCAATGCTTTGAGCTAAATGCTAATGTCAGCATGCTAATGCGCTCACAGTGACAATGCTAACATGCTGATGTTTAGTAGGTAGAATGTTTACCATGTTTAAAAGCTTAGTTTAGTGTGTGAGCATGCTAACATTTGCTAATTACACTAAACACAAAGTACAGCTGAGGATGTAAAAAAAAAAAAAGTAAAGTTTGATGGCGCTAGAGGAAAAGTAAGGAGATCACCAAAGTCATTAGGATACATCTTCTGGGATATTTCAGTCTGGCTGAGGATAGGAAATACGAGAGGAAGTACTGAAGGACCTACCCCCTGCCCATCACCCCACTGGAACACCCCAGCTTCAGTTTTAAAGTTAATAAAAAGCTTAAAAGAAGAGTTCAGAAGGTTATCAGCCACTCCCCTTCAGGGCTGATTTAGGGAGCTCCAAAGACAGATAATGAAGACAGAGGAGAGCACCAGATCTCACGGGATTCAGCCCGTAATGCCCTGGCCTCACCACACGGTGCTGTGCAGCTATCAGCTCTGGACACACTGCTCATTTCCTACTGAAAACAGCTCTTGGCTGGGTGGAGAACTCGACTGATATGCATGACTGAAGAGTCTGGACTACAGGGTTATGCAACTCTTATATGCACTAGGGTCTAGTCAACTGCAAAAACATCCATTGAACCATAAGCAGACAGTTATTATAGGATCTAGCTCCATCTCTGTATGGCCCTCCCCCACTCTCTCCATCGGTCTCCCCTTATACCCCCTCCTCCACTTCTGCCCATCACTGTCTGTGGCCCCAGGAAACACATACATCCATGGACAATTACACCCAAGGGTGGGATGGGTAGGGGTCCAATGAAATCCTGTCTCGTGTATATGTGTAGCTGTGCATCCATGAATGTCAGTATCCTCATTTCTGTGGGTGTGTGTGTGTCAGGAAGAGTTTTGACTGAGTAGGTAATCAGTGGAGAGCAGGTGGCTAAGTCTTCCCTCAGGAAAACTAAACCCAGCAGCGAAGACAAACATATTATAACATCTGCCATTTGCCCACATTAGCTACATAGAGAAAAAAAATGATTCAATATGCATTGCAACATAAACAAGAACACAGTACAAAAAAGTGCCACATTTTCATCCACTCCTCTGTATTTAAAAGTTTAAAAAGTTGTAAATGAGATACATTTTGAAGGATGGCAGGCAATGGTAAGTCTTGTTTGAAAAAAAAAAAAAAGGTCAGTTTATGTCAGTTTTATGTAAGATATATGAAATGATAAGATCTTGGGCAAATATTTTTTCTCCCTATACTGGATAATTAGCATTCAGGATTTCAACCCCTCAGATTTACAATGCCCGTAGAGATTCTGGCAATACTGAGCCTCCAGAGGGTGAAATAACTCTGATCCAGCAAAGAGTTTCTGCTGGTTATGGAAACTGTGATGATACCCACCAAACTGATCTGTAGATCTTTTGGGAGACTAATGTAATTTTAAGTGTGTGTGTTTGGATCAGTGGTTGGAGGCATCTCAGCTGGGGCTAATCTGTTAGGTAACACACACACACACACACACACAGTATGTGCATTTACAGACTAAGACACACACACACTACGTAATTACATGCCAACTGCATACCTGAACAGTCACGTGCACACAGCTCTATGCTGCAACAGCAGAGCCTGAAGGCAAACAAAAAATGCAAGGAGAGAGAAAATATCCCCCCTTCATTGTGGTGATGAACACATTCCCGAGACACGCAGGCGTGGACGCAATCACGTACTGCTGTCCTCAGACAGCTACAGAGCCACCATACACACACACACACACACTGCTGGGAGGGAGAGTGGTCACTGTGGAGTCGCCTCAATGGCTAGGCCTAACTGTTGGCTTGGATACAGGAGTGTTTTACTCACACTCATACACACACACACACACAGTTTGTTGCACTCACATGTACAAACACACTCACACACAGGACTCATTCTCCAACTGTTAACCCTTTATAATCCCTGATTACTTCTCCATTGATAGAGAGAGGTGCTCAGAGCCTAAAGAGCGGTGATGAAAAGGTGAGTTTCTGTTTGTTTTAGCCAACGGCCTGATGTGATATGCCCTCAACATTCTTTCTCTCCCCTACACATACAGGCTTAAAACCACGCATTAGAGGGAAAAGAGAGACGGATGAGCTCACGAAGCTTTGTCAGATCTTTGCCCCTTATCGGCACAGCATGAGAGAGACCGAAGCACCTCTGTCACACTTTCCTTTTCGTCAACATCACACTTGTTAGCGGTACCGTACATCCACTCCGCCACCCTGCGCGCTGCTTCTCACCCTGTTACAGCTGAGAGAATGAAAATAGTCCTGGAGCAGAGCTGCCAAATGTTATAATCAAGACCAGTATTTTTAGATTTGGCATTCCATCTCAAGGACAAGGAAGCACAGGCAGGGAAACAGAAAGAGACAATAGCTGCCTCTATTATAATGGAGCATTTTAATTGCTCTGTATGATTTCCCAAACTATCACAATAAAGACTTCAACATCCTATGTTTAAAATATTATTAGCAACAAATGATTGAATGCAATTATATAAACAGGCCATAAAAAATGCTTAACTCAATAAAGATATACTGACAAAACTCAGTCAAAACATCACTTGCAAGCGTAAAGTTTGCTGTCGATACCTGGCAGAGCAACAAGCCCTCCCCCCCTTTTTAAGTACACAGACACATCCCCATGTCTACATACTGCAGGCACTCTGATCGGCTCAAACAGGACAGAAGGTAAAGTTTACTTACATGATGTGTACGAGTCAGGCAGTAAGATCTTAAACTGGGTCTCTGGAACACAGGAAAACCAGAGTCGCGGGTTGCACTGAAAGAAGCAGGTAGGAGCTCTGCACGGCTGCTTTCAGCTGGTACAAGAGTCAGTGTGCCGGTATGCCTGTGGTGTGTTCCTGTGTGTGTGCGAGCCAAATGAACACTAACCTGAGCGTCTTTCTGCTCCTTAGGCTCATGTGCTCCCTTACTTCTCCTCCCACTACTGAGGAAGACTCCGCCCCCTCTGTCTAGAAGCAGGAAGAGTGTTGGGAAAGCAGGAAGCAAGAGCTTTTCCTCGTAGTCACTTGATCTTCCCGACACTTTCTCATTACCCCGTCTTTCTTTTAAAGTGCTATTTCCACTACCTATGGCAGTGGCACCCGTAATACAGGAAATGGAAACAATGATTCATTTTTTTAACCCTACTGATGCAGTGGCACATGAAAAAGTGGGTAAAGTAGCACCAGTGATCATCATGAAGAAAACAATCAACATAGACACAAATCGGCGAACAATAAAACTATATGAAGGCTTTTTTGTTAAGATATTTCAGTTTCATCAATGCACACTTTTCTGTGATTTTAAAGCCATGATTTCTATTGCCTCTCACGAGAACTACAGTCTTTTCTGCTTATTCCAAACAAACAGCTGCTGCTGAAGATAAAATCCGTCCTTCCCGTCCACAAGAAGGCTTTTCCTGAGAAAGACAGCGCAGCAGGTGTAGCAGAACAGACATTTAAAAACTCCTTGTACAGCTCACGAGTTTGACACCACTTCCTATAAACCTGACTCTGACATATTAGGAAATGAATTGTCAACTATTCAAAAGTCATTATTCTAGACAAAATACAAAACAATCCCTTGTTCCAGCTTCTGAAATGTGAATATTCTGTGATAGTAAATCTGAATATTTTGGGGTTTTGGACTATTGGTTTGAACAAAACAAGCAATTTGAAGATGTCATCTTGGGCTTTAGAAAATCATACAGGCATTTCTTACTGTTTTGTGTCATTTAATTGACTTAAAATGCAGAGCAGATTAATCGAGACTGATCGTTAGTTGCAGCCTTACATATTACATTATGAAACATTATGGCAGGATAAATCCAAATAAAGTTTTAAAGTAAATTCAGATATAAAATATAAAGGCCAAGTTCAACAGCACTGTGTGAAAAAAAACACAGCCCCCTCATTCTCATTCATTTGAAGGCGATGACTGCGTTGACGTAACAGGGGTGCCAACGCAGAGGGGCCCCAGAAATATAACACAGAGTGTCTGACAAAAAAGTTGACCTTGGCTCAACTTTTGCTGTAATGCAGTGCAACATCATCCGGCATGATGCTGTGCTGGCCAATAACACACGTGCAAGTCCACATTCCTGATGGATTACTTTGTAATGTAAATGCTGCTATAACTACTGTTTATCTCAGGATCATTGCAATGAAAGATAAAATCACAGCGATGACTTTCCCAAGTAGAAAAAATCCAGTCTCAAACTATAAATAGCTGAGCAGTGATTTGGCGTCTGATAAACCTTTAAACTCATGATCTATTACTCAAACTAGACTTCCTGGATCAAATGTTGTTGTTTTACCTGTAACTGAAACAACACACCCCCACCAACACAGCCCACTGCATTTTTCCGACATACGGCTTTGCGTTTGAATGCCCGCTTAAAAGTGTTAAGCTGCCAGCATACTTAATCAGAACTGCCTGTTGGATGGTCGAATAGATCCCCCTCCCCTACACCTTTCCAATGTTGGAATTGGGGGAACCGACAATCTGACATTCACACCCACTTCACGCCATGGCCAGCTGTGCAGAGGTGATCAGCAACAGCTCATTGGTGTGGATTAAAGTCATTCTTAAAGTGATTTAAAAGTCAGTGGTGAGTTCTTTTTGTTCTTGGCGAACCACTGGAAGATGTTGAAATGTTGACACATGCGCAATACATTTCTTCAGATGCAAATTTTGTGGTGTGGTCTCAATTTTTAATTCTTCACTTATTGTTACAATTAACCCCAGTAGTGGGGCAGGTTGTGACAATGGAACTCCTTGTATTTGACATTAATTAATTCTGTGATATAGTTGGAGAAGTTGGAAACATTGCTATTTGTAGTAAACAAATAAGGGTACTTTATGTCAAAATTTGTGAGCTCTAAACACAAAAATTTAGCGAGTTATAGGTGCTGAGATAAAAAGCGTTTCAACCATCCCCCGTCTCCGCCACTCTGAATATTTTCTCCGAGAGTATTTTCAACACCAACGACATGACAGATGTGTTGTGTGTAAGTAACGTCAAACTTGGTTAGCTCTCCCCCCTCTCCAGTTAGCTATGTTTGTAGCACAGCGATAACTTTCCCAAGTAGTAAAGTCCAGTCTCATACTATAAACAGCTAAGCAGTGTTTTGGCATCTGATAAACCTTTAAACTCATGGATCTATTATTCAGACTGGACTTCCTGGATAAAATTGTGTTGGCTTACCCGTAACTGAAACAACACCCCCCCCCACCAACACAGCCCATCGCATTTTTCCAACTCCCCCTCTCCTTACACCTTTCCGATGTTGGAATGGGAGCGCTTCCAACCATTTCACTTTCTGAAACCGACAATCTGACATTCACACCCACTTTATGCTATGCCCAGCTTTGCAGAGCTGAGAAAGTAACCAGGGTTTGAACTTCTCCCTTAATCAGTTAGACATTACTTCCTAAGAATAAGACTAGACATATTACCTTAGAAAAAACATTTACGCCAGCATAAGAAAGCAGATAAACACTATTAATGGACTGAGTTTAGATGGTTTTACCCTCTACTGCACCCGACAGCATCCAAACATAACACTGAAATCAGTGTCTAAGTTATACCAGATAACATTAGCCTTTTTCCTTTCCAATAGATTCTTCCAAGATAATAAACAATGTATTCTAGTAAGAGAGAAAGTCGGGGAAGGGAAGTGGGATAACAGATAGCTGGGGAATGAAAAAAAAAAGGAATATCATTATGAAGGAGGTGTGGTCAAGGATATCCTGTCATTAGGGCCTGCAAACAGTGGTTCAGGAGAAGCTTTAACTACTGGAATACCTCAAGAGTACTCCTCTGAGTTTGTATATAAAAAGGTTTGTGTCCAATTAACACACACACACACAAAATTCTGTAAATGCACTTGTGTCCATTCCCATGAGTAGTTTTTTTCACTTCCTGCACACCATGGCTGAGCTGCCCTCGCTCCTTACAGTCCAAACACACATGGCAGTGCTTATTTAAAGGAGTCAGCAGGGCGGGGTGCACCAGACCAACCTCCCTGTGGTACACACACACTAAAATACATGTATACAAACCGACACACAGATTCAGGCACTCACACCCACAGTCTAAAGTCAAACAGACACATGCAGTGGTCAGTCATTCTCCGGAGGCAGCAGCAGGGAGCGGACTTCCACCCAGACTCCTCACCGTAGAGGAAAAGCAATTGGCAGCTCTGAAGTCAAACACACACAGCGGGAGTCGATGGGATCGGACAATAAATATTTCAGCTGGGTCAACAAATTTCGACACCTTCTCTACTTCCGTTAAAATAATCAATCACACTCTTCCCTTCCATCCCTCCTTCCGAGGACTGTGCCATATCATCTCTGCTTTTTGTTCCTCTTCTCATGTGTGTGTATATAACATATATTTTCTACCCTTCCTCTTCGGCAAAACATCTACTTTTCTTTTCCTGGATCAATCCATTTTCTCCTTCACTTCTCTGCTTCGCCTCCATCCTGTCTTTGAAATTCCTGTTTTCTACCTTTTGTCTCATTCCTCTCTTCAACTTTCTTCCTCCTCTCCTTTCAGTCCTTCTCACATCTTCTGAAAGCTACACGATCTCTGTGCGAGGGGGAAATATTTTCAACACAATACCCTGTGAGCATCCCAGCTGGCTCTCTGGCAGTGGTAATGCACCTCCATGAGAACACACACCTTCGCTTGGAGACACAGAGGAGGCAGGTGGATTAAGCGTATTAGTGTGAGTGTGTGGCGCCTTCTCATTTGGCTAAATACTTTGTGATCCATGATACACAAAAGCATACACATTCTCACTTACCCACACAGTGATGAGTCTATACTGACACCCCACTGGATTTTTACTAAACACACATAGTTACAAATGTCTTTTTATAGAGACCACTAAAAGAAGGCGAGGGGTATGAAGTTACTGGAGCTCTAGCTCCTTCCTCTCATACCAAAATGATAAACTCCGTCAATTGGCGCACACACACATTCCACAAATGCAGGCACTCACCAGGCTAACATCTCACGTTACTGCTCACATTACACACGGGCATGTCCAAGCAGGCCCTGTCTCCGTCACCCTGCATCCTCGGTTGGTGAAGATACCAAACTGCACCAAACTGGAATTAATCTCCTGAGAAAATTAGACTGAGTTGAGTGAGAACAATCTTGAGACTTGTGCATACAATGAACAAAAGTTCTCAGAATGCACCTTTGTAATGACACAGGTGACAAGCACAAGCAGTTATGTCTGCGCTCCAAACACTTATCTGCTCAAATTTGCAATTCAAGTCCTGAATTTGGCCATGTAAATGGTTTTATTTCACGAATGATAATAGATGGCAGTTGAAATTTAAATTTCTAGAGGTACTTCTAGATATTCACTCAAACGCGCTGCAAACAAACAAAGCAAATATTTTGGGCTTGCTTGAACATTAAGAGTTATTTAGAGCAACATGTGACTTGTTTCAAAGCCCCTGAACCCCTTTGAGGGACATCTTACCTCAAAACTACCAGATGCTCCTGGCACAGTGAAGGACACTACCTCTACGATATATGCTCTCACCCTGGATTAGGGTTAGGCGATATGATGATAAAAACAATGAGACAACAGAAATTTGTTAACCGGTAGAGATTTCACTATGCAGGTATACGTACCTGTCCATGTGACATTGAGCAGATACTGCAAGAAATTATAAAACCTCAGAGAACGAAAGTAAAACTTTACAGCAGTGTTAAGCAAATAGCGATCCGTGGGCCAAATCTGGCGACAGCTGACCTTTTCCCTTTTGTTGTTCAAAACATTTCCATAATTTTCCATTAATCTATCATAGATAAGAATGTGAAGTTGGGCAATCAGAAGAAAGTGGGCTTTTAGGGAGAGGGGCCTTAAAGACACAAGAGTTAAATGGCTTGTTTCAGACAGAGGATGAACTGAGGGGCTGCATAAAGATAAATAAGGATTTTTTTTTAAACTGTGAATCATGCAAAGCTACTCTAGTGTAGTCCCAGAATAAAAATATAGAGCATTTTAATATCTTTGCTTGTACAGAGCCATTGCAGGCAATGCTGCTTCATGTGAAAAATCATTGGAGTGCCCCTTTAAAATGTAGTCCATTGAAACTTTCACAAGAAAATGTGTTACCACTGAATCAGTCTGGTGTGTTGAAGGTACACAAGTTATATATGTTTTTTATGTATTAACTAAAACAACTGCTTCTTTCATTAGTGTTTGTTAGTTCGGTCAAGTTTCAGTTAAGAGAGCATCCATCAGTTAAATCAACAAAAAGAAACTATGTCGTAATACTACAGTTTATAACCACATCTTGACCTTTTCCTCTCAGTTCATTTGGACCGTGATACCCTCACGTGTAACTCTGCAGACACTTTGCGGCTACATAAAGATAGTGTTGTAAAAGTGATCCCAACGTGACACAGCAGCTGGGATCTCTAACACACAGACATGTTAAAAGCTGTGTTTGAGCTCTCTGGTTAGTAGGTCAGTGGTCCCAGTGTGGAGGGGGCAGGGTAAAGAACGGTTAACCAGAGGCACATTGCTAAATAAATAGTGACCTCAAAACAGCCAGAGGTGCTGATGACAGCCAAAGGGCAGAGTCTCTCTCACATGCAGGGAGGAAGCATGGCCTTCTGTGAGTGAAAAAAATGGAGGAAAGGTTGGCACCCAGACTGCTGTCGTTTGTCTGGGGAGGGTGGGGCAGATGGTGGACAAGGAGGATCCTCCAAAGATACACAAGCAAACACACCCGTACATATCCGCACACACATGCAAATGCTCTTTCCAGCTCACACTGCGTGGGCGTGTAGGGATTTGTGAAGACAACGTGATGAGCACACACTTTGTGACGTATCAAAGACACACCCAAACTCATCAAACCAGATACTGAATTTGTGTAGTGATCGTTGATCCAGTCTAGGTTCCCAGCTTCAGACCCAATTATGATTAATGACTCAATGTGTGTGTGTGGGCTGCTGGCATATAAATAACAGCAAACCACTTATGCTCCTTCACCTGGTAAACACAGACAACAAATATCCTGTTTAATTAGATCAGTGCAGGACTGACTTTTAAAAAACAGAATCACATTTTCTTCATGTGGAGGCCAGTTCAGCTGTCAACTGCTTTGAAAACAAAATGATCCAGGGTTTTTGCAGGACACTAATGTCATGCAAGGTCCTCCTCTCTACGTTACCTCTCACAGAGCAAAGCGCTGTCAGTTCGTCTCCCTCCCACAACTCCACTCCGTCAGACACAAGATGAGCTGTTTGCATGTGAAGGGTCTGCATGTGAGTCCTGAGCTGCTGACCTCCAGAGTTCAGTACAAACACAGACACAGTTTGCCAGGACAAGGAGTCACACTGACCTCATTCCTCAGAGGGAGACTTGCCCAAACTGGGAGCACCCAAGGGCCAATGAAGGGAACTCCAGCCGCATGACTCCTACTGTCTAGGATATTTGGGCAAGAGAGGGCTTAACCTGACAGTGAAGCTAGCAAGAATGCAAACCGCACTCTTTAAAAGAGAGACGTCACATCTTGATGACATCAAGCGGAAATACTTATCCATGAAAGCTGGTACAAAATCATGCCTCTCTAGTTTAATCTCACTTGGTGTACCATTTCCTAAAGCTATGTGACAACAGGTGTGTGGGGTTCATAGAGAAATATTGTACTCCACTACATTTATGTGACAGCTGTAGTTACTAATCACTTTGAAGATGAAGATTTTACTTACACAATATATGATCAATTCATAAGATATGATGCATTGTTATAGATTAAACTACCCACTAGTGTATAGCATAGATAAAATTAACTCCACCTCAACCAGCTACAATATTAAAATAATAGTTACACATTAATGCATCAGTAATTATTATCCAATAATAAGATAACACACTGACAGGGGCCATTCTTCTGAGTACTTTTACTGTTGTTACTTTAAAGTTATAATCCTTAAGATTTCAGTTCTGGTTGATTTGCCGACACCTGTGGTTACTGGTGCTAGTGCTAAAGAACATTTTAATAATACAAGTCCCAGAGTTACGTTTGAAATGACACGGTTATCGATCACTGAGGGGGAGGACATGCCTTGGTCCGGCTGTTCCTCTCTTCCGAATTATGTTATTACGCGACACATGCACATGCGCACAAATGATGTGCAATGTATGCGGGTTCTTGTCTTCCGAATTTCTTCCAGTACATGCATGTGTCATTTCCTGTGAATCCCTTGTGCACGTGCACGCCATCTGAATCCAGAGCTGGAATGCACTGCACCGCTAACTGATGTGAACTACTCTATAGAGAGGTAACTAATGAGTGTAAATACATTTAATGGCTACAGCAAAATAAATGCCACCCATAAATACTATCAGAAATTGGGTTTGATATAATCTTTAGGATTAGCCTATAACTTTAGGTATATTTTGCTGCTAAGACTTGGAATTTGCAAAGTAATTTTGCTTAAATAAAATTATGAATGCAGGACTTTTATTTGTAATTGAGTATTTTTAGGGTGGAACTGCTGGTTTTACTTAAATAAAAATACCTTAATACTTCTTCCACCACTGTTCATGAGTGTACATATGCATTCAAATGTGCATCTTATTTTGCATTGTATACTCTGGCCAAGTGGAGCAGATTACTTGGATTGGTGCGAAAAATGATGGCAACATAAGATGACTTTATAATCTCATGGCAGCGCAGATAAACCGTACACAAAGCTAGATCCGTGCAGCCAAATAAAAGGCCAAATACAGGTAGCACCACAGGACAGACGACAGCCAAACAGAGACAGAGAGAGACAGACTGACAGGCAACTAGAGAAAGAGAGACAGGAAGAGAAACACATCGACAGACAAGGAGGACTTGGCACAGTCAGCAAAACACCGCAACACTTTGACAGCAGCCAGACAGTAAGTGCGAGCACTGAAGCCATGCAGCTTCTGAGTCAGTCCCTGTGGCACGATGAATAATACTTATTTCTGAAACAAGGGTAGTGTGGGATTTGACTGTGGCACCTACTAACACAACACCACAACCAAACTCCATGTGTTCATCCTGGGAAAACTCTACCAAAGTGGCACTTACTGTATTCTCTTCTGAAAAACATGCATTTAGACGTGTAAAATCTAAGAATGGCCAGTCTGCACCCTGCAAAGAAAAACAAAACACATGTTCCTATGTTATTCTGTAACAATAATGTTGGCCATAATATTATAGGCCACAGCAAGTGGAGCATAATGTAGCCAAGTCCACACTAGCTGGCTATTTAATGTGATGGATGGTATGCAGGTTTGGTTGGAAAAATATGATATTTTCCAGCTAATCACAGGCTTGCTGTCATGAAGACATTCTGAATGAGCTGAGAGAAAACAGAGAACATCTCCAGCATTAGCAGTGCTTAGTTACTCTATTATGCATGCCATCACAGCAGTATGATGTAACAGTTGAGATTAAATGTTCCAGCATGTCTGTCTGTGTGGCAGCTATGTTAAGCACAAACTGTAATATTACCACCACTGACATCTACCATAGTCCTTAATTATAAAGGATTCCCTCATTTTGTCCTTTGCCAGCTAAATTCACGACGAGGCATCACCGCCGCTAGGACCAAAATACTGAAAAGTTAACAACAGGATGGGCAGACAGAGGAAAAAAAGATACTCTGAGAGCCTCTGAGACAGAAAACCTCATGAACCAAACCTCAGACATGGTGACTTACTGGAGAATAACTTGAAAATCTACAAGCACACATCTTATAACTGCTAAGTATGTGTTTGCCACAAAATTATTAATCTCTTGACTTATAGTTTTGAACACAAACATTTAAGAATTGGAGCGTTGCTAAGAAGTCGATAGATCGATTCCACAAAGTAAAGGCCACAACAACAACACACGTTCAGTGTCATTATCAGTAAATCTGCCCATTATTTTCTTAACTAATCAGTCAGTCGTTTTGTCTATAAAATGTCAGAAAATAACAAAAAATGCCATCACCAAGAGTCCAAGGTGACGTTCTTAGAGGTCTCGTTTTGTCTAATCAACTGTACAAAACCCAAAGATAAAGACAATGATATAAAACAGAGAAAGGTAGGAAACCCTCACACTGGAGAAGCTGGAACAAGCAAATGTGGTATTTCTGCTTGGACAATGACTCAAACGATTAATCTACTACCAAAATAGTTGTCGATAGAATAATAATCAACTTACTGTTCTGATGTAGTTCTGTGTGCAGTAAATGACCTGAAAGCAGAGTCAACATGTCTTAAGAGGTGGAGGAAACATGACAAAACTGCTGCTAACTGGAAAAGTGGCAATAGCCTTCTCTTTAGACATGCATTATTTGCGAAAGAGCCATCAGTGAACGTCTATTCAGTCAATTTCAAATCATTAAAAAGGAAAGGAGGAAAAATTATCACATTTTTTGTAGTGTTCATTCCATTAAAAATTCCTGTTTCACGGTAATATTAAATTAGAAGTATTTAAGCACGAGTTTTAAATGATTTTGCCCACCAGCATTGCAAAGCTGCTGATCAAGCTAATCTAAGATCCTGAATTAGACTAAAGGATTTGCTACCAGTGGAGTATAATCAGCCAACATCTTCCAAGTGCATTACATAAGCAGGAGCCCATCTCCTGCTTTGATACCACTGATGTTAAAGTACATCCCCTGCACAGGACACCAGTGGGTTGTGTGCGCCTCTGTCTTCAGTTAAAACCCCCATAAGCTTGTTTCCAGACATCGCCAACCCGTACTCTTCATCCCATTCGATGTTTCCCCTCGTCTAAATGAAGGAAACAAAGTCTCTGTGGATTCTTCAAAAAGCAGATGTGAATAACAGTAGGCAGTTCTGCTATACGCACTCACATGTCGCAAACTGTTATTAACCTTTGAAAAGTAGTATGCTTTTTCCATTTAGATATAAGAAATAGAGTCAGAGCTCCAGCCAGCATCAGCTGACTGGTTTTCTTGTTTTTCCGCAGGATGAACGTGAGCTCGCTCACTGAGGGGCCCATAAAAAAAGAGTGACTTTTTCGAGACTGCAGGATAAACATTCCTGGCCTGGGAATGATTAAGAATGGAAATTACAAGGTGGTGTGTGTGTTTGTTTGTTGCTGTCGCCCAAGCTGAACAGCTTTTGCAGGTCTTTCGTGAGTTTGAGCCAATTATTAAGCCAACACACTGTGGCCAGTCTGCTTTTCTCACAGGTTATATGTTATATTAAGGTGACAGGATGGCCCAGCAGAATGTCTTTCAATCAAAGCAGGCATGGTCAAGCAAAACAAAAAAAGCAAAGCAGAATTCAGTTATTTCATCACCCACAAAAAACCCAACCCTGTGTAGTCATCTGCTCATATAATCATGATTTTTAAGATGACTCTGGGCTCAAACTGCTGATTTATAGAGAAGGCAACCAGACTAATACGGGAAGGGACATCTGATTCAACAGCAGCACATTTCAGCCTCGACTTCCTCTTCTGATGGAGAGAAAGAACTGCTCTCCTCCCCCTGGTGAAAACCTGGGTGTAAATACATCAGCAGCCAAACAGAGGGAAGCCTTGCGTGCCCTTTAAACCAGACTACACTCATCCTCTAATACTCAACAGTGGAGTTCCTCTTCTTATGCAATAGACATCACGTTACCTCACATCTTTTTACATCCTTCTGGGAATCAGCTCGGACAGGCCTGATTTCTAACATCACCTCCCCAGTAAGATCATCTGTGCAGCGGCTTAGAGAGGAACTGAGGTGGTCTCAGAGAGATTAAATGGGGCATGAACCTTTAAGAGGATGTTTGAGTCACTTCCCTACAAAAACAACAGTCATGTAAAAAGCCATGTTGTAAATCCTGGAACAATGAAGCAAAGCCTTTGATGCTGAATGGAAATCATATTGCCTTTAAAAGCCACGTCGTGCCACACGGTGTCAAAAGAAACGAACTATTTTTGGCCTACCTCGACTGTATATTACAAATAAATATTTAACCAACTGCAAGGGACCGCGAAGTGAATTACAACCCTTGCTTTCATTGTTTTTTGTTTTCATCCAGCTTAAACAAAAGATGAGTTGTTCACACAGGTGCGCCAGCCACATTTATTGCTCCACATGAGCACTTTGATTAAAAAAGACCTACTCACCCGTGTGTACAGCTCTTTTTGGAAGACGGTGTATTTTAATTTCGTATAAGATGTGGGTCGACGCGGGTATTTCCGGACACAAGCAAACGTTGGTATTGCCTTTAAAAACGACAGTATCCACTTTCACAGAAACTTTCAATGTTGGCGCGGCCGATACCATGAATGAACTCCAACCACACTGTAATAAAAAGCTGGGATTTGTAATGTACAGCCTCGAAAATAGTGAATAGATTAATGCGTTTGATTAACCGCTAATTCAGCGATTGTGAAATGCTGAATTCCTTTTACATTATAGTTTATTTAAGAGATAAATTTGCGCACCCCTAAAATGATCCCCACTTTGGTACGGTCGGGGTTCCTCTCATTGGTCAGCCTGGGCCATTTACAGTTTTGGAGGACGCTGCGTGCCCGGTACCTTGGTAACCACATCTTCTCGCGAGAATAAAAGCATAAACCATAATACAAAATGACGATAGACGAAGCCTGAACGGTGAACACGTTTTTCTTCTGTCAGACGTTCCCTCATGCTCCAGTGGTGCAGCCCTCAGCTTCATCACTGTTACAGGATTTATAAAGTTGTAATGGGGATTGTGGAGCTTTACAAACACAATTTCAGTCCCTCCTAATGCTCCTTTATGGAATAATAAAATCCATATAGGCCTACATAGCAGTATGGCAGGCAAAATGTAGCCTATAGTCTTTTCTTCATTTATTAGACAATGATGCAAATATATTAAAGCATGAGCAATTAACTAATACATTCAATCTATACTTGTTCATCTACAAAAAGAAAACATTCCCAAAGCACTAAATAATTTGATTAGAGGTAATTGGTATAGTAATACTCAGTCATTCAGATTACAGCACTATTGCAGGAATTACGATAATCTTCTAAGAAATAATTTTTAAAAAGTATTGTACCCAGTATGTAGCCCAAAAGAGCTAACCTTAATTTAATGAACTCAATTGCATCATTGCAATAAGAATAACATATTATCATTTCCCATTATGCCCAAATGCAACAAAATACCCTTTAAATAATATCAAATATATCCTCAATTTTTTTTATTGGAATCAGATTTAACTTAACTGCAATTTCTGTGAATCTGATATAGAAACATCAGAACATTTATTTCACAGCTGTATATTTATCAAGAAAATGTAGTCAAATATTTATAATTGGCTTCACTTTAAAGAAATTAACATTTTACATTTAAAAATATTCAATATGGTATATCATGGAGGACAAAAACACTGAATTCATTGTTAATATATTATTATATGTAGCCTAGTTCATACATAAATGGAAATGTACCAAATCACCCTCCTTGATTAATACATTTATAAATCAATGTCTGTAATTTGGGGTATTTTATTTATTTCTTTATTTAACTTTATGTTATGTTATGCTAAATGAATGGGATATTGCGGTCTGTTCTTTATTAATGTGATATTTTATATGAAGATTTGATCATTTGAATCAACACAACATAAAACGTGTTTGTATGTCAACTGTTGGACTTGGATTAAAATAAGGATATGTGTGGGGTTTTTTAAAGGGATTGGGGAGTTATTATGTGGAATGACCCTATACTTGTGTGTGTGTGTGTGTGTGTGTGTGTGTGTGTGTGTGTGTGTGTGTGTGTGTGTGTGTGTTTAACCACAGTATCGTCTTATCACAGCAAAGACATGGATGTATTCTGAATTAGTCAATGAACTGAACCTTGTGAGTGTAAAGTCTGTGGATCCTATAAATACTTTGTAATCTTATATGTTACTACTATAATCTTACATCATTTCCACAATAATATTCTTATACCTGCAGGGATAATGTGATTAATTCTGATATACCAATGAGGAACCAAGCAGACTTATTACAGGATTACTATAGGCCCTCTAATGAGTGGAAACAGACTAGAATATGCAGGAATACAACATTTTCAGCCTATAATAAAACAAACAATCTAAAGCTGAATGATGAGCAGGAAAGTTAGTAAGGTTACAGCTCGACTGCAGTTATTCCAAATGGAAGGCATGATCTGCCTCCTTCATGCTCTCCTTCTCAAACAGAGGGGGCTGGTGGAGGGGCTTGGGTTCAGCTAATGACAAAACAAGCTGGGGGATGATCTAATGTTTTGGCAACAACCTGCTTTAATTAACTAATTCAGGATGACCTCAACTCTAAAGAGAGAGGAGTGTGTTTCCCCCTCTTTCTCCATGTGCGTGCAAAGGAGGATACAACACTTACCACACTGTTCCCATGAGGACAATCATTGTTTTCTCAGAAACCCAAGTGTTATTCCTCTGCACGTCGTCCTTCGAATTAAAGAGGAGAGGCTAAATGTCTGGATAAGTGTCGATAAGAGTGAGAGTGATGCAGTGAGTGTACTTGCCATACATCAAAGAGCAGCCAAGAGCTGCGTGTCATAGCACAATTACATTATAACTGCAGGTGTTTTGTGGTGGATGTTTAGCTTCTGTGGATTTAACAGACATGTTTTCATGTGAGAAACAGGATTTTGTTCACTTAAAAAAAAAAAGAACAATAAAACGTCTAACCTGTGACTCTTTATTCTGTGGTGCTATGACAACATCCATCCGCTTAAAGAGGTTGGATGTGGGCATCCCCTCGGGGATCAATAAAGTATTTCTGATTCTGATTACCTTGAGAAAACAAACATGTATAGGACTGGAAAGAAATAGGGGATGAGAGAGAGAAAGACACTTGCTGTAGATAGATAGATGGTACAACAGTGCAGGAATAATAATAATAATAATGATTACTGTGGATAATATAAAATACAAATTGAAGATAAATATGTAAAGAAATACAAATGCAAATTGTGCATGAGGCTGGCCAGTAACTGACAGTCAAGCAGCCTAATGACAGAATGCAGGTGAGCATTAAATTTCACCTCGCCATCGCTGGGAGGAGTTGTATAGCCGTTTTGCCTGGGGGACAAAAGACTTCCTCAGTCTGTCTGAGCAGGACTGAGACAGCAGTCTGCCACTGAACACATTCCTCTGCCTAATGAATGTGCTGTGCAGAGGGTGGCGGGCATTGTCCATGATGGATAACAGTTTATTTAGGGTCCTTCTCTCCGCCACTGACATAAGAGAATCCAGCTCCGTGCCAGCCACAGAGCCAGCTCTCCTCACCAGCCTGTCCAGCCGCATAACAGCCCTCTTCTTAATGCTGCCTCCCCAGCACACCACAGCACAGAAGAGAACGCTGGTGACAACTGACTGCTAGAACATCAGCAGTAGTTTCCGACAGATGTCGAAGGACCCCAGCCTCCTCAGGAAATAGAGCCAGCTCTGCCCCTTCCTGTGAAGAGTGTCAGCGTTTGCTGACCAGTCCAGTCTTTCGTCCAGCTGCAGCCCCAGGTACTTGTAGGTCCTGACCCCCTCCACATAGACCCCCTAAATGGAGACCGGTTGCAGATGGGGCCTGGTCCTCCGGAATTGGAGGCCCACTTCTGGAGGACTATTCCCACTGGCCCACCACCACCTTCACCTTCCTCAATGTCCAAACACACAGACACTTCCCCAAACCACTCTCTCTCCTCTAGCCCTTCAGTTTCAGGCCGTATTCAGACTCACAAGAGAGATGCATGAAAAAAACTCAGCCTCCTCATTCATTTCAATGAGGACACACTGCGTTGGCACCATAGAGTGTATATAAACATGGACGACGTGTCTACACTTCCTCCCAATGTACAAAAATGAAGCCAAAATAACCCAGATACGGGCTCTGCCGTCTTGCGCTGGTGACGTCATTTGGAGCGATCGGGGTTGGTCCCGCCCGGGGTTGGTCCCGCCCATACACCTAGCAGACTCAATCGCAAGCCGGCCTCAGCTGTCAATCATGAAGTGAAACATCAAATAGCATCAAATAACTAATATATTCAAACTAATTTATTTAATCAAAATTTATTTGACGTGTACTTAGATTTTTCTGCTAACATGGATGGGGCGAGGTTTATGACCTACACTGCAGCCAGCCACCATGGGGCGATTGAGATGTCTTGACTTCACTTTTGGGGAGCTGTCATGTCATCCATCTTTATGTATAGTCAATGGTTGGCACGGTGGGACAGCTGGGGAACATAGGACCCTTCATGTTCCCATTATGTGCCATATAAATATGGGGAACATAGGACTCTGGGGACATAGGAATGACCCCGTTGTTTGTGTTGTGTCAGGTACTGGCAAGACGAAGAAATACAATCCAGGAAGGCCTGTTTGATTAACAGTAGTACTGTCTCATCTGGATTACTGCTCAGTAATCCGGTCAAGTGCTACCAAAAACAGAGCTGGAAATGCTTCACTTAGTGCAGAACAGAGCAGCAGGATTAGCACCCCGCTGTTCAGTTAGAGCAAGTAAAGATAAAACGCACTGGAAAGGTTCAGATGTAGTTTGTTAACTTTGTTAAGAAATATAATAGTTTTGAAACTGGACATTGAGCATTACATCTCCGCCATAATTAATAATAATTGTGCAATATTCTGTGTACTACTCCCGTGCAATATTAGTTTTCCCATGTTAGTCTTTCTTATTTATTGTTATTGATATTATATACTGTACCTCTATTACTCTTGACAGTACATGCACCTCCGCTTATTACTATTACTTATTACATATTTGGTGACAGTGTATTTTATACTGTACTTTCATCATCAACCAGTAAACCCACTTGGTACTCGACACTTAGTTTATCTTATACTTATACCGACCTGATACTTAATTTATTTTCTGACCTGTTTTATTGTGTTTATACTGTAGTGTATCATATCGTTTTCTAGTACTTTCTCCTGTGTGCACTGACGTAAAGGCGAGCTACTGTAACAAAGAGTTTCCCTACGGGGATCAATAAAGTATTTCTGATTCTGATTCTGATTCTGATTCTGAAACAACCACATTGTCTGTATTCGAAAATATTATTTTCTGGAAATACACACTGCTATTAAACAAGGCAGGTAAGGGGGGGTCACATTACGCTACCCCAACGAAAGACTAATGCTATAAAAAAACCTAATGTCTAGAGCCATATCTCACTGGAACCTCAATAATCTACAACAAAAGGTTTTAAGAAGCAGCTAAAGACAGGCCTGCGAAATAAAGTAAAATAGGCTTCCTTTGATTTTTAATTTTATTTTTTTCTTTGCAATACTGTTGTTTTGTTCTGCCTGTCAATCGATTAAAATTGTTCTAATTGTTTTCATGTTTTGTAAATGTATGGTTTTGATGTAATTTTATTGTTGGATGCAATGATAATGCTGTTACTTTACTGTTTACTGCATGACTTGTAAGTGCAAGCATTGTTGACTATATGTAATTTATTTGAATATGGACTCCAGGAAGAGAAGTTGCCAAGGCAACAACGAATGGGGATCCCAATAAAAGAACAAACAAACAAAGCGATCTATGGTTTCGAAGGCTTATCAGACGCCGTGTGCACAGTGGCTTATAATATTATGAGAAAGGATTTTACAACTCC
The DNA here is from genome assembly GCF_020085105.1 of Siniperca chuatsi. NCBI lineage: Eukaryota > Metazoa > Chordata > Actinopteri > Centrarchiformes > Sinipercidae > Siniperca > Siniperca chuatsi. The sequence continues at coordinate 3,103,293 of NC_058051.1, forward strand.
GGAAAGTTACAGCAGCAATCATGTTATCTTTTGTTGCAACGATCACAAGGTAAACTGTCGAATTACAGTGTTCACATTACAAAGTAATCTACTAGGAATGTGTGCTGGCTCGTATGACGTTGCATTGCACTGCAGCAACATCTGAGCTGGGTTCAACTTTTTTTGCCAGAGCCTTCTGCGTTGACACCACTGTACCCAGCCATTCAAATAAATGAAGGAGCTGCCTTTTTTTTTCCACAGGTGTGTGCTCAGGGCTGACACAGCTGTCTTTTTTTTGTCTGACCGGCCTATAAAACAGGTAGATCGGCCCATTGTTTTTTTGTCTCGACACTGGGCTGGCCCTGGCCCAATCACATCTGTAAACCCCTCCCCCGGCCTTTGGGCTCAGTGCCTTCATTAAAAGTGCATCTGCAAAAACAGAGTGCCAAAATGATCCAAAAACAAGAGTGAGAGAGATGCGTCTTTGATTACGCACCAGTGTGGCTGACTGGCCCAGGTCAGTGGGCTGCCGGCCCACTGTGGTTGGGTATTATATCTGTCAGCCTCTCTCTCCCAGCCAATTACTTCTGGTCCAGTTGATTCTAACTTTACCTGGGCCCCGCCCCTTTCTTATCTCTGTTAAGTGGTGACGTCACATGGATAGCTAGGAGTGGACCACGATGGACAAATAAAAAGAGAAAAAACAGTAAGGTGGTCCTGAAAAGCTGAGAGAGAAGAAGTTTAAGTCCCTTGAGGCTGATGCAGCCAAATGTTTTAAAATAACAAATTATTCATTTGGCGCCTGTCAATCATCTCAGCCTAGTGAGTCTTAAGGCACTGGCAGCAGAGAGAGCAGCCCAGTGCGCCCAGCGATACCAGTTCAACTGTTAGTCAAGGTTCTGCAGCTGCAGATCTTTGCTCCATCTTGTAATCCTTTTGATAGAAGCCCGTACGAGAAAGCCAAGGATACGTTTCTATTTTGGTGCAAGGTTCCGACAGACTCACAGTTTAGAGTTCACTTTCATTCAACTTTGACCATGCAACGTGTTCGGTTGGCCAACAGAAACACTGGTGTTCTGTGGTTCAAAATGTAGAAGTAATTATTTTAGTGTGTGTCATCACCCTGTTTAGCACAGTGTCACTCTACCAGACTACCGCATTTCTCTCACACAGTTTGTGAGCGCTCTGTTCAATATGTATTTATTACCCACATCGGACATTACATCCTTTTTCCAGCTTATGTGACCGTATCTTTAGTCCATGTGTCAGACAACCACCCAACCCTCCAACCCTCCAACCTCACCTCCCAGCCCTCTGATGAGGGTCTGATGTAGTTGATCCAATGCAGGCAAAAAGATTATGACACCCACACAATACTCTAAGACTATTCTATTATTCACACATTACTTATATACACTCATACATACAGATGAGGTTAAAACAATACTGCTTTTTCTTTGTTTTCTGTATAAAGCTGTCTGTGTTATTGGTTAAAAAAAACCTCTCAGCAGTGAAGTCTAGCGGTATTGTCAGATGTCTGGAAAACCTTTATTCGATCCAAATACCAGTCATAAAAAGAAGTGAAATAAATACAAAGTAGGTAAAGCTGTCTTTGGTGTTTTATACTATGAACACGGTGCTAAAACTGAAGCCTCAGAAATGAACTCTTCATCTCAAGGAGTGTTGAGAGAAAGCTCGGAACCAGACATGGAAAAGAGTTTTTTGACTACTTGTCACAAAACAAAAGCTTTGGTGTCTGACTGTGTGACTGTGCCTTTATTTAGTAAGTCTGGAGCAGAGGTGTGCACTTCCTTCTAAAATGAGTACTGTGAGGGTTGGCAGGTCCTCATTTTTCTGGTTGCATAACTGTCTTATCTCTTTTATCTGCCACCTGAAAACTGGGCATCAAAGCACCCCCCCCCCCACACACACACACACACACCTTAAAATCACAATCTCAAAGTGCAAGTATTCATAAACTGACACAGAGCACTTCTTGAGCCAGAAAGCTTGTATACATTCATGAACACTGCTGTTCCCCTTCTTACGTAACACAACAAATATTTCCCCCACCGCGTAACATATTTTCCACAGCTTCACGTTCAGTAAAGAGCCAGTTAAACAGCAGGCTAACTATTGTTTACAGCTCCACTTGTGCTGGTTGATTGTCCTTTCAATGACTTCCAGTTAAAGAGGAGGAAGCCTATGAGGGCTCAGACTCTGACCCTCAGTCAAACCGCTGGACTTCAGAGAGCAGGAAATCATTCAGGGGCCTCTGGAAGACACGCCATCTGTTGCTGTTGTTGTTTTTGGTTACACAGGGGGTTACATACAGTAAAGCAGGGGGTAGAGTACATGAGAAAGCTGTTAGGGTATATGCTGCATCAGTAATGCAAATGAGTTGTGAATTACACTCTAGTGGGAATCTGTATGAAACGGAGCAAATGCAGAGCAACATTAGCATTCATTCCAAGTGATGTTTGTGTCCACCTTGTAAGGGCAATATTCACTGTCCTTTTTGTCTTTTTTGGTCTCCACCAGCTCCTGAGAAAAATATCTGGCTCTTTAGCTGCTAATTGCTCCGGTTTGTTCACCAGCTGCTTGTCTGCTGTTTGGTGCTGGGCAAGAAGCGTACACTGGGTTTTTAGAGCTTTTTAGCTGAGGCAGATGGAACAGCTGATGTGAGATGTTGAGAAGTTGTGGGCCGTAAAAGCAAATCATCATAAACAAATCACGCTAGCTGCTCTGTGAGGCTGTACTTTTCAGCTAAATGCAAACTTGCTCGTAATAACAATGCTAACATGCAGATGATCAGGTATAATTTTTACCATTACCATTTTACCACCACAATCTTAGTTCAGGGTGTTGCCATGCTAACATTTGCTAATTAGCACCAAACACAAAGTACAGCTGAGGCTGATGGGAATGTTATTAGTTTTGCAGGTATCTGGTCATAAACTAAAGTATTGGGCAAAGGGAAATTTTGACCTGATGATGGTGCTAGATAAAAAATAAAGGGATCAAAGTTCATGAGGGGGACATGAATGTCTGTACAAAATTCCACGGCAATCCATCCAATAGTTGTTGAGATACTGATTGACCGATAGACTAGACATGGCTCAAAACACTAAAAGTCCCAGAGCCAAGGGAAACTGCAAAGTCGGGTGAAAATTCTCTGTGGGTTCATCATTACAAGCGACACCTTTCACATTACACATAGTCATTTTATTCACTGTTAATCTAAACATTTGGATTAGAGGCTAAAATTGCATGCTAAAAATACAGTAAAGATGTATGAAGCAGCAGAGAGGATTAGGATATTTATTCACACTGATTCCTAAGTTCTCATCCTCACATCTTCATCCCAGTTTCAGTAAAACCTTGTTTTTATTCTTTAAACAGTTAATATATCAAGGCCTGTCGAAGGTCTTTCCTAGGTAACTGTGTGGGTAAATTCCACGTAAATGCATATCGTTTCCCTCTCGCCTTGACCATATATGTTGATTTGTGTTGTTTTTTGTCGGCTGTCTCCATCAGGCATTAGACCATAGAGCTATTTGTACGGCCGGTTTCCTGCTATTCAGAGGCCGCGAGGCTGCTGTAGGAGAAAGGCCTGGCCTGGATACAGGTAGTCCATCACACCTGACAGCTCCACTCTAAAGTCTTCCGCTTGATTCATCCAACCAGTTGTGTCTCACTCCTCATCAACACTCTGCTGTTTCCTTCAAGAACTATTTATGGAGCTGCTTTGGAAGTTCAAAAATAACACATCATCGCTTTTGTTGACTTCTCTGGAATTCATGTAATCACATTATTTCAGCTTTTGTCTGACGGATTTTTCCTGGTTACAGTTCTGTTGTTGTTCATTTGACACATCATAAATAAAGCACAGACAAGAGTGACTATCTAGTGATTTATTTCTATTGTTTTGGGAATTAATATGAATATTTATACTCAAAACTGAGAGATGAAACGGCACAAACTAGAAAATTCAAACAGTATAAGGCAAAAACCAAACTAGGGAGCTCAGAAAGTGGAGAACATGTCACAAAAATAACAGCAAAATGAAACGAACAGTGAGAGGTATATTGTCTTTGTTACACTCATGCCAATAAAGCATATTGAATTGAATTGAATTGAGAGAAACACAATCGGGCGAAGTCTCGAGCAGCAGGATAAGTCTGGTTTGCGTTGGCGCTCAAGTTAAAACGTGAGTTGCAGTTGCGGACAGAGCAATTGCCCGGGCAGCAGACGAGACTTCCAGCGGGGCCAACCACAGCGTTCTTCTGGGTTTTATAATGGTAGTGTACAGCTGTGTTACCTCCACTCACTGGAATGTGAGAAAAACGGAAAAACTGACACATGCATATAAAGAGGCAGTTGCTAAATAACTACATTCAGCTCCTCCATGAGCTCACAATAAAGTCAACAAATTTCTACTCACATGTGGCAACAACCACTAGGACATGGATATGCTCACGTGGTTCCTATTACTTACTGGGTATAAAACACATTTTATTTGAAGATATCATTACAACTCAATATACTGCATACTAAATGCAAACTATAGACAGAAACCCCACACACTCTCTGTCCCTTTTGACTTCTGTCAACGTGTTTCTTCCAGACAAGGGTCACTTCACCCAAATCACAACAAAAGCAGGTTCTCTCTTACTTTCCTCTGGCCGAGCCGGCTGACTTCCTGTTGGCTCGCTGCACACAAGAATAGGAGAAAATAATTTAATCATACTGCTCTTCTAGACTTTCCAAATGGTATTGGACCAAATAAAAAATCTGATAATAGAAAGAGTCACTTCGGGGGTTTTGTGATACTCAGAAAAGTGTATTCACCGTTTTACAGTTGTTCCTTTTCCAATGATTGGAAGAGCAAGAGATGGGAAAAATGCTTTTTGGGCCAGTGTGTGTCACGTGCAATACCCCGCACATCCACTGCGCCAAAATCCTCTTACAGCCCAGCTCCGTTCCTGGGGGCTTTGGCTGGACTACAGGGTTTTCTGGTTGCCCGCCAACCTTACAGTGACAACAAGACTCCACAAAGTCTCTCTTATTCCTTGTGGTATCTAGCCATGCAGATAGTTTTGGTTTTATTGGCCCAGAGTTTCAGATACCACTTCTGAATCGCCTACCTCCACCCCGGTACCATGGAGCCAAAGGGAATGTTGTTCAAAACATTGAAAAATTACATTTGAAAAAATAAATGTGCCTTTCTCAAGGGTGTAATTTCCACTGGGGACGGGGGGACATGTCACTAAAACCTCTCTAAACTGTGACTTCTTACTGTCCAGATGTCAAAATCCAGATGAGAGAAGATAAAAATGTTGATACGATCATCTGAGTCACCTTCAGTTATTACCATGCGTTCTCTGCATCAAACTTTACCAGCAGCAGCAGTCAATTTTTTGCCTCTCAGGCAACATACAAGCTGCCCTATCTTCTTGCTGGACGTTGTTGGGACCATATGCAACCTGAGAGGAAGACCTGCAGGCAGCACTCAGGGATGAAATAACATCCACCACCTCTGCATGTTTTATGGATTAAAAGAAAAGGATCTATGATTTTATTTGTAGTTAATCTTTTCCCCAAAAGACACTAGAATTGAACATCAATCAACTATAAAGCAGAAAAACGACCATGTTCATGCTCATGCTAATCCACAGTGTCAACAGTTTCTATACGGACTAGTTCTTCGATGGAAAGTAGTTCTGACATCAAGGTCTGTAGACTAACTAGTAATCAGGACATTGCTTTTGGAAAGGCATGTTGCTGTTGAATTTTTCATATGTAATATTTCATTACATTGATTTAAACACCAAACATTGAATTCTATTCACCTCCATTGTATCTGTGTATCTGGATTGTGGCGCCTCAGTGATGGATCTCTCAAAACCTTTAAACCTTTAAACGTAGTGGGAAAGGGGAGAAGTACATATGTGTTTTTGTGTCTATCTCTGTTTATAAAACACAGTGAAATGTAAATGTGACAGATGTTAAGCTGCCAAAAAGAAGCTCTGCATGAAAAGAAACAGACCAAACCCTAAAGAGAAGAGTACTCAGTTCAGAGGTAGGGAAACAGGCTTTAAACACTTCAGCTGGTTATGCATACAATTAGTCCTCATGTACGGACTTATGTGTTCAATATGTTGTGTGTGTGTGTGTAGGGTAACAGGCCAGCAGGCACAGGGAGGGGTTGGCAGGGTAAAGGTCAAGGTTGACAATTTCAGGTCAGGTGATCACTGAGTTGAGACAGATGGTGATTTACCACTGTTTGGCAGCAGGTTCCCTCAGGGACATTGCAGACACCATTGGGGTGCCACATGCAAGTCAACAGGCATAAAGACGAGGGGGAAAGAGCAAAATGTTGAAAATGAGGAAGAGATAGAAGCTAAAAAAAACTGAGTGCCAAATTAGAGAAGGAGAAGGAGAAGCTTTTTTCTTTTTCTTCTCCTTACTGTGGGCTGCTTGTAACAATCCTGTAATAACAGCATTTTGTTGTGTCATGATTAGAAAAGTATGTGTCAACATATGTAGGAATAGTTATGTAGGAAATACGTTTATTCACTTTCTTGCCGAGAGTTAGATGAAAAGAGTGACACCACTCTCATAGCTCAGACAAATATTAATTAAACAAACAAACAAAATATAACATATTAATCAGTGAACTTTAGAGTCGCTGGTAGTCGGATTTTGTTATCGCTGGACAGAGCTCTGCTGGCTGTTTCCAGCCTTTATGCTAAGCTAAGCTAACCAGCTGCTGGCTGTAGCTTCATATTTAGCGTACAGACATGAGTAGTATCAATCTTCTCATCTAACTCTCGGCAAGAAAGCACATAAACTTATTTCCAAAAATATTGAATTATTTCTTTAAGTAAAAGAAAATTTCAAAAAATCTGATTTTACTCACTTAATAATGTTTATTTTTCACTCAGATATCAAAACACACACTAGAAATTCAGATGTGAAGTGCACTGCATGGTAATAAATCTATAATTAATTTGCCAGAAGTCAAAGACGTGACACCAGTGCAAATCTGTGCCAAAGGTTACAGAAAACTCATAAATAAGATCAATTTCCTGTTGCCTATGCTTCCCTCCCTTTTCCTTTCACCCACCCCTCTACCACCTCCACTTCCCCTCTTTGCAGACAACCAGCTGCTGCCCCACACCTCCATCTGAGCGAGGGACGATCCCCAGAGAGGAAAAGAGGGGACGGAGGTAGACAAGAGGTGGAGGAAGAAGTGCTGGCAGGATGGAGAGAGGGAGTGGATGGGTCGACTAGATGCTCTGGGTCGTAGGTCAGGCCTGCATGTGCCAGGATCTTTTGTGTTCAATCCCCCTCCGTCACCACTACCGCTGTTGTTATAACACGCGCTTAACGCTTGGTTTGAGCTCTGGGGTCACACACACACACACACACACACACACACACACACACACACTCTAACTGTCTTTGGGGGTCCCAGTCCAACAGACCCCCACCCACACACTCATAATGGGGTTTAACCACGGACGTATGATATAGGGTTCGGGTTTAACAGCAGAGTCGGGGTCAGAGCCCAGGGGAGAGGAAAACCTCCCAACCCCAACTTCCACACTCGGCAGACAGACAGACAGACACACACACACACACACACACACACACACACACACATACAAACACACTCACAGGCCCATGGGAAAAGATAAACCATAATCACTCCATTCTGTTACCCTCTCTTTCTCCAACCACCCTCCACCTGAAATATTCCTCCATCTCTCCTTTTCCCTCTGTCCCTTTTAAAGTTGTATATTTCTTTTTCTTTTTTTAGAAAAGTGCTGCCTCAAACACATTTTATCCAATTAAAGAAAAGCAGGTCACACTACTTCATTTTGTTTCTACATAGCAGCCAAGCAGCCGCCATTAGCAAAAAGCAATAATGTAAAACTCTTGAAACACTTACCAGACATTTCCATAACACTGCACTTGGCTACTGTTTGGTGCATTAAAAAAATGGCCTTGTAAATTTGTACTTTTGGGGGAAGGATAACAGAGCAAAACAGCTGTTTGGTGCAAGTGAAAGAGGATTCAGTTGTTTCATTAAAGCGTGGTACAGTGATTGCACCCTTTATGAAGTTTATGATTACACTGAGAAGAGGGCAGGCATTTAATGTCTTGCTTAAGGGAACCTTGACAGAACGACAAAAGGCGGTTGATGGACACATTGCAGGGATCAAAGTTGTAATATTTGGGACAGTAAAGGACAGCCATTCTACTGTGATTCTACCACTCCAATTATTATCCTTTATTCTTAAAGAAATACTTTTGAGAGCATGCATGTCCAAGATTTCCTCTGGCCGAGCCGGCTGACTTCCTGTTGGAAGAGATGGGGAAAAATGCATTTTGGGCCAGTGTGTGTCACGTGCAATACCCCGCACGGCCACTGCGCCAAAATCCTCTTACAGCCCAGCTCCGTTCCTGGGGGCTTCCTACAGGCTTTTCTGGTTGCCCGCCAACCTAACGGTGACATCAAGACTCCACCGATTCACTGAACCCAACCATGAAATAAGCAAATAACCCCCCATAAAACTTGTCGTTTTTACACTTGTACAGATGAAATATACATATAGATGAAACAAACATATAGATGAAACAAACGTATAGATAAATATAGACATAACATAGATAAAACATGTTAATCAGTGAGCTTTAGAGGCAGATTTTGTTACCTTTGCACAGATGAGCCAGGCTAGCTGGTGTTTCCCCGTTTCCAGTCTTTGTGCTAAATGCTAAACTAACCATCTGCTCGCTGTATCCACAACAGACAGATATGATCTCAATCATTTCATCTAACTCTCAGCAAGGAAGTGAATGAGGGTATTTACAAAAATGTCGAACTATTCCTTTAATCTTGTTTTTTCAGCCTTTTTTCCGCCAGTCTCTGCCTCCTCAAGGATGTCACCCCCTCCCAGCACTAAATCAGCACTCATCGCCCACTCCTCTTACCGCTCCTCATCCCTGATAATCTGGGACAGAAGATGCAGAGTGTGTGGCACGAGCCGGTCTGCAGCAGCATGGAACCCCCCGTGGACTCTCAGCTGCACGCATATAGAGGCACTTCACCAAAACATGAATTATGGATCGTATGAAAATGAATAATGAAAGGCGGATAATATACATAGGTGGCTCTGGAAGTTTTGCAACTAGGAATAAGCAGCAAGAGATGAATCACTCCAGAGAGGCAATGATGAGATTTGAAACAATGTTCGTGATGTCAATGTGTTTGCCAACAAACACACTTATTATGTTTAGTAGAAGAATTAGAATCATTTGAATCTCTGTGGTTTGATCATCTTTAATATATCTGACTTGTCTGAGGCCCTGTCTACTGGTGATTATACTATCATTCTCAAATCAAAATGATCTCTTTAATCGTCAATATCAGTTAATAAAGTCACTGTCAGTGTTGCTTTAGCATAGGAGAACTGCACAATTTTTTATATTCTGATTCTGAACAACGCCTCTTGCCTCGCCATTGTGAATACAATGTAAGTAGAGCAAACAATCCACCACAAGAGAATCTGGGCATGTAGAGAAAAGTAGCAGTAACAGGAGAAAGTGGAACAAACAAAATATTTGCAAAATAGGCGAAATTGATATCATGAGAGGCAAACCACCAGAGGTCAAAGAAAGTGGAGACGAGAGAGAACAGAATGACTTCCATATGGAGCCTCAAATATGAAATAATTAAAAAGACATTACAAAATAGATAATCACATGAATAAATTGTGTAAACTGTATAAATGAACCAGTAAATTGTGAATGTTTGATGTTATGAAAACTCATTAATATGAAATGAGAGGGGTTTTTTGGAGTTCATAAGGCCATTTTCCCCAATGATACAATTATTTCATGTCACTTTTCATAATGTCACTTTTAATGACAGTGGTGTTGTCACCAGTCACCGCCCCTTCACCTTTCAGTCAATCACATGTCCGAGCCTCTTTTAAAGGTGCCCTGTGGAGCTTTCTTGTAAATAAACAAAAGTAAAGTTCAGTGTACATTCAGTACATTCAGTGTTTCTCACCAAAATGCATGATAAGTATCCTTGAGGCCTAAGAAATCTGTTGAATGAGTATCCTTCCAAATGAAACATTTGCTAAATTGATTGTTTATTAAAATAATATATATAATGCATTGTTTCTATCCATGTTTGCTAGCTTGCAGTCTTCTTCTTCACCACCTTTGCAAGCACATTGCTACATTTTGTGGCACTTTACCGCCGGCAGCTGTTAATTAGTGAAGTAATGTGAAACCAGCAGCAGTGATGTGTATCATGCCACCTGCACATGCGAGTGCATGTGTGTCCTCGTGCACAGTGGGGACCCGGTCCTTAAAACAATGCTCCATAGCACCACTAGTGGTCAAAAACTCCACAGGGTACCTTTAAGCAAGCAAGCTCAACAACTGCTACCAGTTAGCTCTTAGCTAGAGCAACAACAATGTCAACTAGAAGCATTATTTATTTAATATTTGGGGCACCATAATTCCAACCACCAAAATGACCCACACAATCAATTCATGAGCTATTCAAGTGGAATAATTTTAACATTTTAATATTTCCAACTATATAATTTTATTTATTTATTTTATTTTCATGTTTTGGTCTGTTGCCCAAGCTGTAAAATGCTAATTAACAACAAAAACAGTGATACACATAGATCTGTGGTAGCTACACCCCATTAGTACTACATGTATCTAAATTAGTATCTACATGTGTCAGTGAGGGAGTTCAGGCTCCTCCAGTAATCTTCTAGTATGATGTGTTTCATCATGGGGGGTTTGATATGAAGCAAGAACACTGCAACATGTTTGAGGAGGTGAACTCCAGGAGGTGGAATCTAAGTGCTCAAGCTCCCTCAGGCGGCTCCATCCTTCACTTTCGGCTCTCTTCCATGTTACCTGATTGGAAACCAGGATATGAAGGCATTACTTTAGAGAATTCCTGGTTCTCTTCCCAGGGTGGGTTTTGAGAGAGTCTGTGTGTATTTGCGTGGTTGTATGCTGTATGAGTGCCAACACGTGTCTGGCTGTGTTGAGAACTGTGGATTAGGAGCTTTTTCTGCATGACATGACAATGTAAAACATCAAATTACAATGTAATCATGTAAAACATCAAATGTGAAATCTTTGAATGCAGAGTTGTTGTAATGTGTAACTGTGCTGTTTGGCTGAACATGTATTTATGGAATACTTTAAACTCTGTCAACAAAAACCTGCTTTCAGTGGAATTTAATCCAGGAACTCTCGCTGACATGCCCTGGCGTCCTGCCCTGCAGCAAGGTTTACTTCCAACTGACAAAACTGTTCAGTAACCTTAAAGTGTCTCTACAGTGTCCTCTATCAGTCAACCATATTGTTCTAGCCTGTTCAACCTGTTGCTTGGTACTGATCAATGAGCATGTGGGTTTTCCTTAAAATTTCCCCAGAAGAAGCTTTCATTTTAGGGATACATATTTCCACACCTTGTTCCAACACGTCATTGCTGCTGGTTAAGGCTCATTGTTTAGTGTTTTAACAGATTTTCTTTAAAAAAAAATAAAATAAAAAAAGTCAGATTTTCAATAATAATATAAAATCAGTTTTAACTGATTCAACTGTCCCTATGCATACAAAAGTGTGAGGGTTCATGGCAGTTTCATCTTGCATTTCAGTTCACTCATCTTGTGAAGAGCCCAGCATAGAATGTGTTTCCAGTAATTAAAAAAAGATGGGGAGAATACACAAATGAGCTGCTGATTAGGCACAGCAAAATAAATATGTATTTATCTTTTCTTAAAAATTTTTTTAGGATAGTTGATTTTTTTTTTAAATTTGAAAATCTAAACTCATTTTCAAAATAAACAGATAAATTCAATGGTTCAATGAAACAAGGGCGAAGAAGTTCAGTTTGAGTGACAGATCCATGAGTTTGAAGGTTTGTCAGATGCCAAAATACTGCACAGCGGTTTATAAAACTCTGAGGAAGCATTTTCAGTCAGATAGACCGGATCAGTTCATGTTGGCAGTTAGATCAGGAGGAGGGAGAAATTAAAAGAGGGTGATTTTGATAAATACTCAGATAATGTAGACATCGTCCAGGAGATAACTGAACAATTAACACAGGGACACAGGATTAGAACTTGGAAAATGCATTTTTTTGTTCACTGTGTCTTTATTACCAAACTCTAATTTGAGGGTGAATAAAATTTTTATGTTTACATTATTTGTGTTGGTTCTTTTAAGGCACCTCTTCCATATAACCCCAATCAATTCGGTCTTTGGCTGATCACATTGTGTTGCCGTGACACTCATCTACCTTTCCAACTCTGGATTGTTCATAGAAACGCACAGAAACATCCGTAGCCTGGGTCCAGTCATGAGCACGTCTGAAATAGCTAATGACCAACCAACATTCCCCTGTTTGTCTGTTGCCTATAGAAGAAAAATCATTAGCGCCAATTACTTAGATTAGAAGCTGATTCATTCCTGTCACGTTTGCCTGAGGCCCCGGGCGGTTTTGGCCTCTTGACAAAGTAGACAGAGGTGACAGAGGAGAGCACAGTCTTGTCGATTAATTGGTATTAAGTTAATTAGGGTGTAGCTGGGAAGCCCATTGGGTCAGGACCCTGTCATTGTGTCCACAGGTGATCCATCTTGGGAACTAAACCCTTGCTGACACAGAGGAAGGCTCACAGCTTTCAGGGCATAGACAAAACCAACCCTTTGCTGCCATGGTAACCAGCCAACACAACAGACCAAAAACTACCCCACAAGAATACTAACAGAGCAAAGAGAAACAGTGAAATCTAACTAAATCCAGTGTTGAACTGGAGTTGGCGAGGTGTTACAGTTACATGATGTCTGAGTATTGAAGTATTGGAAATGTTTCATTTGTACTTCACTATGGCTGAAGTTTTTGAGAGAGTAAGAAAGGTACTTACATGAGAGAAAAGAAGTTATACTGTATACTTGGCATTCCATTAACCTTGTTGCCTTGGCTGTGGTTAGACTGACAGTATCACAATCAGTGCACTTAATTAAATCAATGATTGCCTAGTAGTAACAAGATTTTCCTCATCATGAAAATGAGAAACCTGGATTCCTTAATTGGGGTAAGGGTTTTAGAGAGACTCTCTAATTTTATTGGCTTAGATTGCTGCAAGACAAAACTACAGACAAGTGACAAATTAAAAGGAAAACATGAATAAATGAGTGGAGAAACTAATGAATACAGATGCTTCCATGAGGGTTTTACTTATAATTATAATAATTATAGTGTACATCCTTGCAGTAGAGTAGGAGGAGGAGGAGCTTTAAAGATGTTCTGCAGGTTCATGTTTCCTACTAAGACACCTTCTATATAGAGAGTTTCAAAGTTCATTCAAAGCTAATTTCCTTTGGGAAGAGCCATTGACAAAACAATCTCACCTCAAGGTCCGTTTAGTAGCTGTTCTGGAGTTTTAAATGTGGAGCATATATGTGCAAATGCTCCAGAAACGATACTAAATGGCCTCGGTTTTTCCGCCCACACCTCTGATTTGTTCAGCAATTTAAATATGTTTGGTTGTGTTCATTGACGGTTGAAGAAACTGTCGAAACAGTTGAAAAACAGTGACAGAAAAATGTGTGGATGAGATTGATCAAACTCTACAGGTTGTTGTAAGCCGATTTACATAAATAAAAACTCTTAAACTCCAAAAATGTCTGATTGTCGTGAAAAACATCAGGTTAACTGCAACTAATAAACGCGACCTCAGCTTCTGTGTTGACTAAAAATGATGTCACTGGCACATATACGTCACTTGCTACTAATTGATTGGTTTGGGGCAAAACAAAACACATTTCCCTCACAACATGAAATTGACAAACATGAAGACGATGTCAGGTTTAATCAATGAAGTGAAACAAAATGGAAATTCAGTTAATTTCTTACTCATCTGTAATTTCTTGACAGGAATATTACATGAATACATGTGCATGAGAAAGATTTAAGAAAAGTAACACTGTGACTGTGGGAAGTAAATTCAAAGTCTGACTAAAACCGAAATGAATAAGTATAAATAAATTGCTTTATTTCCACCTGGTTTGTCCGTTCTGAGCTATTGTAGAAACATGGCGGTGCAACACGGTGGCCTCCACTGAAAGGGGACCTGCTCCATATGTAGATAAAAACGGCTTATTCTAAGCTGATGAAAACTATTTTCAGGTGATTATACATTAATGAAAACATACTTATGAATATTATATTCCCTTTCTGCCTATAGCTCCTCCTAAATGTTACACACTGGACCTTTAAAACGATCAAATTGGTCGCAGTCGGAAACGGCATTCTTCCTGAGTTTGTGGTCGGAAAAGTCAGTTCAAACGAGTTAGGAAAACCGTGTACACTCTCTCTCTCTCTTCTTATTGCCATCAGTTGAAATTCTCCAGTAAAAAAAATCCTCATATATAGCTAATACACTTATAATATTGCTGCCTTGATTAAAAAATATAGCAGAGTGTAGAGGAGAAATCTGATTACTGAATAGCTGCATTAAAAAACAACGTGGTTATTCAGTGCATGTAAATATGGTCTTGAATTTCCTCCCATAACCTGATCTTTCCCAACAATCTGATTGTCTTGTGTGCATATAAACATAGTGATTAAAGAACATGTCTTCTTCTTCTTCCCAAATACACAACAGTTAACCCTGCGTTCCTGGATGAGGGGGTATACTAAAACTAGCACCATCATGCCCAGTGGAAACATAACAGTACCAAGCCTAAAAAAACAGACAATGTTATCACACTTCCCCAGACCTCTACTTTAGAAACTTACTATCAGAAGAGGAACCTAGAGGAGGAGTGAGAGGGAGGGAGAGAGAAAGAGAGAGAGAGAGAGAGTGAAAGAAAACAAAGAGGAGAACTCTCAGTGCTGATTAGGCACTTTATCCAGGTCAGCGTCGAAAAAACTAACAGTGGAAGTCTTTCATCGGGTGACTGGACAGATGGAAGATGACTTGATAATTATAATGTGTGCCAGAGTGTTACCGAACAACCTACTGATGAACATGATTTGTAGTCTGCAGTTCCAATCTGGAAAGTTGCACAATTATGCCAAAGTTTGTCCAAAATAAAATTCCAGACAATGTTTTTCATTCCACAACTTGTTTTCATCAGATGAAATGTTCATCTGATGAAAACACTCATTCATGATATATAGCTTTCCTGTGAGAAAACTTGTGCCAGGGTGCCACTCGTGCCGATTGACGAACCTCAGATTCCGGAGGAGAAATGTGGATTCCGTCCTGGAGGGGTCATGGGCGTTTGCCCATCCAGTCTATATGTGTTTGATGTACTTCGAGAAGGTTTATGGACGTGTCCCCTGGGGTATCTTGTAGGAGTACTGCGGGAGTAGGTTCATTGTGCAACTGGAGTGAGAGGTGTGTCTGCATTCCTGACAGGAAGTCAAGTGCACTAGGGTTGTGCCTTGTCACCGATTCTGTTTGTGATTTTCACGGACAGAATCACCCAGCACAGCTGAGGCATGGAGAGCGTCCAGTACGGTGGCCTCACGATTGCAGCTCTGCTTTGTGTGGTTCTGCTGGCTTAATCTGGCTGGTTGGTTTAAACTGTGACCTCCAGTGCACACTGGGAAGCTTTGCAGTTGATTGTGAAGCAGCAGGGATGAGAGTCAGCACCTCCAAGACTAAGGCCATGGTACTCTCCTGCAAAACGGGTTTGAGTGAGTCACTGCCCCAAGTGAAAGAGTTCAAGTAAGTTGGGGTCTTGCTCACGACTGAGGGAAAAATGGAGCGTGAGAGTGTCAGCAGTAATGAGGATGCTGTACTGGACTGTCACAGTGAAGAGGGAGCTGAGCCTAAAGGCAAAGCTTTCGACTTACCGGTCGATGTATATTTCTAACCCTCAACTATTGTCAGGAGTTTTGGGTAATGACCAAAAGAATGGGATCAACCATACAAGCAACACTGCATACAAAGTCAATGGAAAGACACAAATAGACAAAAATCCACACGGGGCGGCGTGAAGTGACGTGAAGACACATCCGCATGTGGATGAAAATTTGCACGAATCCCGGAGCTTTTTGAATATACCACATAAATGCACAGAGACGGGAGGAAAAAGGAGAGAAACCGGAGGGAAAGAACTGGAGTTCTGAGTTCTGAGCTGAACAGAAACACACAAGCACATTCCCACGGACACGGTCAGTGCATCTGTTGCTAGCTAGCTTACAGCTAACATCTGTACAGTTGATACATTGGCTGTTTGGGGTGAATAAACTCAACCCTGACCCAATTAAACAGTGGAAAATGGATAGATTATACAGTATATAGAATTAAGCATGCTGAAATGATGACTATTCTGCATGCACTGCAGTAAATGATAAAATAATGAAATGTAGGCTGTATGTTTGGCTACTGTAATGAATTATGTATGCAGAGCAAGCATTCAATCATAGCCACTTCCCAATCGCTTTCATCCTCAGTCATGCATTGGTGTTCTCTTTGAGGGGATGCCAATAAGGGGGCGAGGGCAGAGGGCCCACCATTACAACACAAAGCAGCAGAGCAGAATATGGCAGGAGCGATTGGGAAGAGGAATGATGAGGAAGAGGGAAGAAGAGGAGGAGGAGCAACATCGTTAGCATGGGAGTGATGGGGGTATGACCCAGTTACACACAATGCCTCAAGGGTGGAAGCGGGGACAGACAATCGTGCAAACTCACGTGCCGACACACACGTCGTATTCTGCCAAGGTCCAGGCAAGTTCTACAGGAAGGACAAGGCCAAATACAACAAACCTGGACATGCTGAGGTTAGGCAGTGACAGATAGAGCCAGGCACGAGTCTGAGGCTTTCACACACGCAGAGCACAAGGCCAAGCAGTGACAGAAAGATCTGAGGCCACACACCATCAGACTGGGTTTTTGCTTTTCCCGTGACCTACATTCACCATGTTAGAGGAATTAAGGGTTTGTTGCAGACAAATTGTCGTGACTGACAAGCAGACACCCAGTCCTGTCTCCCTCTGTTTCTCTGCCCTGCGGTTTCCCCTCAGCTGAGTAAGCTGTAGCACTGTTATGTATGCTGTATATGAAAAGATGAAAGAGAAACTTGAGAGAAAAAACTTGCAACGCACAGTGGAATCACAAGAAGTGAGTCACCCTCAGAATCACTTTCCTGCAGGGTAAACTGAATTGAATTCATTAAAACGATGTGACGAAGCGTTCATCTCGACTAATGGAGATGACAAAGCACTCTCTCTGACACCTCTCCCCCATCAATACCAAGAGGCATCAGTGTCACTGTCAGCAAGCAGTGGGCTGAATCTGTCTTTTGTCAGGATGTCAGATGGGAAACATGTTCGAGTAGGCTGCTGAGAGATCTGCCGTTAGGGCTGTTTTAAGGAGGCGTATCGCTCTGTGTGTGTGTGTGTGTGTTGCTTGGTTAACGTGCCAGATTGACTCCAAACTGACAGTCAGAGGGCCGATTCTCTCCCTTCAATCCTCATTTCTGCTGCTTTATTGTTAGAAAAAAGCACAATGGGTGAGCACTGAACAAAGGGGAGAGGAGAGATGACGGATGGCAAACGTTTCCTCAAGAGAGATGGAGAAACATCTCCAATTCCAATGGGACAGGAGAGGGCGGCTGGGGGTCAAAGTGGGGTGAAACCCTGCAAAGGATAAAGGACAGAGTGTGGAAGAGGAGGGGGGAAAGGGGGTAGATTTGGGGTTATTTGCACCGTCACGGCCCTCACCTAATTTCCATAAATGAATCAGGGACGCGTGTCCTACTGTGTTTGTGTTGTACTGGCAGCTGCTGTCTTGTTTGACAAACGCAATGTCTCCGCTACATGTCAGCGAGGGAGTAGCTGCAGCACATTTATTTCTGTCTGGAGAGATAAATGCATTTTATCAAGCCTTGACTTTCAATCATTTAATCATCTGTGAGCTTGCATTGGATGTATTTCTGGAAAATCCGCTGCACACCAATCATGTTTGATTTCCTTTGCTTCAGATGCTTTTCCAGAAACGAAAACTGAAACCCGACTGGTCGGGCAGAATGTGGCTCATTCATGATATTTACAGACAACGGCTCTCAGAAGAAGTTGGAGCGCTCACTGACGCATCTGTGCTAGCCATTAAATCCATGTAGAAAAACAGGACATGCAATGAGGTTTAAGGAAACATTTCAAGTATTTTTGACTATCATTAGTTCATAAATTGTCAAACAATAACATATGAAGTCTCAACTGTCCAGTAAGAACTTATTTACTTTGATAGATAATTGAAGCAATTACATATATCTCCACTCTGAATCGCATCAGATATACTGTAGGACGAAAAGACCCAGATGATGTTTTACTCAACAATTACTATTCAAAAATAAGTCATTTGTCCTGTTTCTAATTCTATGGTAGTTAAGCAGTGTTGAAACACTCAAACTAAATGCAGGTAAATTATTCTGCATGCTTGGGGCAAGTGTTAAGAGGCTGAAAATGCAAGTGTTCCACCCCAGTGAACTATGGTCTGGCCCAGTTCCAGCAAGATAAACAATTGGCTTTGTTTCACTTTCAACTGACAAAAATATTACTGTTTTGTTTTTTGAAACGTTTTCATTTTCAAATGTGCTGCATCCAAGAAGATTTTCTGTCTGCTACTGCCTCCAAACTTTGTGTAGTGCTGCCATCTAGTGGCTAAACTGTATATGATATTTCCAATTAAAGCAACGTACCCACGGTAAAGGGGTCTGTCCGTAGTTTCTCCTTTTCCCCATAGTAGTATCTAGCTATGCAGATAGTTTTACTTTGTGTCCAGGTTTTGAGATATCCATCTGTTAAATGTCTGCCTCCAGCCCAACACAATAGAGGTGAAAGGATTTTCTTTTGTGGCACTGAAACAGCACATTAAAAAAATGAACAGAAAAGTTTCTCTCCTGACATAGTACCAAGTTAAATGAAATATCAACATAAAGTGTCTTAGGTATTGAGCCACCATCCTTGTCATAGATTCTCTGGACCTCAGCTGGAAAGATGAACACCATTCTTCCTAAAGATTTTCCCTAACTTAATGCTGATGGTCGCTATCTAAAACATAGCTCCAAAATCTCCTATGAGTGTTCAACTGGTTTGGGATCTGGTGACGGTGAAGGCCATAGAATATCATAATAACATCATCATTTTCGTACTCATCAAACCGTGTATTGACTCCTCGTGCCCTGTATGGAAGCATCTGCATCTGTATGTTTCTTCATTAATTTATTTGGGTGTTTCCTTTTGTCACTCATCTGCATCGAAACACTTCTTCTAAATAAAATGCAAAAAATCAAGTACAGTGATTTCAACACTCTGTTTTGTAGCTCAAAACCAATCCCATCACCCTGCACAGGATGATACAGTACCTGCGTCCACCAGTTCAAGTCTCCTTCTCCTGCCTCGGCTCTCCACGACTGCTGCTGCTGTTGGAGGACCTGCCTGTGTCGCGGTGCAGACTGTAACTCGGGATAATTCACAGAACAAACTATCAACAGTTTTTAGGTATAAGTAGCAGAATCAGAATCAGGTTTATTGCCAAGTAACTTGGAATTTACTAAGGAATTTGCCTTGGTATTTTGGTGCATAACAATAAACACAGTAAGAAGAGAAAATAAGAAAATAAAAAGCTATAACTGCAAAAGTCAAACAACATAAAATATGCCTCTAAATGGCAAACATAGAATAAAACATTAAGAAACATATTATACAAGAACATATTACATCTAATACATCACAAAGATTCAGTAAAATGTAATACATGAATCCCATAAATCATTCGAAAAGGAAACAATGATCATAGAAGCTAATACATAAAAAATAGTACATAGAAAAAATAGGAAAGTAAAAAATAATAATATATCACTTGCCCAATGACAAAAGCAAGTACAAACTAGCAATGGGCCATAGACATTTTTTGGATGTGCACTCTATTTATCAATGAGAACAGACCCCTCTGAAACAGGAAATAAACATTCTAACCTTCACGAAGGTAGGATTTATTGCTGTTAGACTACATTAGATTTAGCTAGGTGTACCAAGTACACGAGTGTTTTGTACGTAAAATCTGAATGTGCAGTGTAACTAAAGCTGTCAGATAAATATGTGCCTCTGAATTCTAGAGGAGTTGAAACGAAACGTAACATAGTTTATTAAATGTACTTAGTAACTTTCCGCCACTGCAGTTTAAGAAACACTACAGCACAATTGTAATACAAGCATTATCCGCTTAGCTAAAGCATAAAGAATTATAAATGGATAATAATTCACGAGCACTTGCTCTTACACAAATGACATTGTCACTCCGAATGTACTTTGACCTGTGTTGGTGTGAGCATGCAGACTGTGAACCCAGGCAGGGTTAGTGAGCTATGTATTCTTAGGGTTAACACAACATTAGCGTTGAACAATCACACACAGGCACCTGACTGCCTGCCTTATACCACACCGCAGCTGTGGTCTGCTACATTCCCCTCTTCATTTCCAATAATACGAGCTTAATACTGAGAACCTGTTTTAAGCGGAAAATCAGACCTCACGTCTGTTAACTTTATGACAGTGGGAAGTTCTATTAATATCTATTAAACTCACTAAGACAATATAATAGAATATATAAGAGTCAAAGAACATTTGTTTGGCTTTGTTTGAGTTTCTGAAGTTTAGTCATGCCTGCAGAGTTGCTGAATTAAGTTTAAGCACATCAGAGATTTCAAACTAAAAAAAGCACTATTTATATGTTTTTCTCTATATATAAATAACATAAAAAGGTTTATTGTACATTTTAATACGACCTAAGCTGTGTTTAGGGTTAGAGTATTTTGGGACGCTCACCCAGCCAAGCAGTGTGGGGTTACTATGAACAAGCCTGTCCTTATCTGACCCCTGGGACTCTCCTCCCCTTCTCCTCCTGTCTCTGCTGTGCTGCTGGTGACTGCTGGCCCCTGAGAGGCCCCTGCTCCTGGGCTCACCGCCAGACAACTATGGGACAATGGTGGCCTGGTGCCAACCTGCACTTGTGGAGGCGTTAGTTATGGTCAAATGTTGCAGCTTATCTCTATCTTTCTTTACTTTCTTATTTCCACAAACCTCCGTCTAACTTTCTCACACACATGCGCACGCTCTCACATTCCCCGCCTACTGTAAAATATAGTCCCCTCTGTGTCCTACTGTAACCTCACCTAAAGCGACCCCGTCGTCTCTGCTCTGTCTGCACAAGAGCTGTGATGAGAGCGTGGAGGAGAGTGAGAAGGGTGAATGAGAGGGAAATGAGAGAGAAAGTATCTTTGTGTTCTGCAGCTAAACTCAACCCACTATCTCTTTCTGACTCCGCCAGTCCTGTCACATGCTTTGTTAGATTGTTTACTTGCACTGGTCTGGTCTCTCCCTCTTCCAAGCTCCCTCCCTCTCCCTCTCCCTCTCTCTCTCTCTTCTTCCCATCCAGCCTGTCTTACCCGCCCACCAGTAGGTTCCTGCTTAATGGTATGTGGCGATAAGAGCAGAGAAGAAACAGGAAAGAAGGCCTAAACACCCCTTTTTTCTCAAGATTTGGTCTTTTGCTGTTGCATCTTCTAATCCTGCAGTTTCACTTTCTTCAGACTAACGTGAGTATCTGTCTTTGTCGAATCAAATGAACAGACTATAATGGTGTTTGGCAAGGAGTATTTGATGGGATGGCGGAGGGACAGACCCCCCCCCCACTCCCTTAACCCGGCACAGCTAGGGAGAGTGGCGGACGTGCAGAAAAGATAGTAAACCATGACACAGATCGAGCTGAGAGATTAGAACTGCATAAATGTGCAGCAGCTGTGTTAGTATAGGAAGCTAAAATTGCTCTAGAGACAGAATGAAGTATGTCAAACCTGTTGGTTCTATATTCATACCAGAAAAAAAAACATTATCTAGTCCTTAAGAAGACTGCTCCCTATAATTGCATGCCATTTGTGACCCTGTAGGGATAAAACACTTGCTGTTTCTTCACAGTGTTTAAAAAAGTATATGCAACATGAAGGCTGGATGATATTTCTTATTGAAGGCAATAGAAAGAATTCAGCAAAGAGTGTATGGTTTAAAGTAAGTCACTTACAGTATTTGTATTTAAATAGGTGTTAGTGAAACACGTTAAATGTTTCTGTTTACTTCTGTCCCTCTCAGAAGGTCAGCTCGGACTCTTAAATTGACTAACTGCCAATTTCCGCCATTTTCATTTGCTGTGTGTGTGTGTAACAAGCCACAGAACGACAGGTGAAAAGACAAACACAAAAGCAATACGAGAGAAACTTGTTAAACAAAATTTAAACATTACTTAGAAACTGAAAATCACAGACTGTGAACATGGACAACATGGTTAATGCACTGTATGATGTATTAATATGATTTGTTGCATATCACTGACCCTCAAATTCATCTGGTACTTTCACGTAGGACACAAATGTGAACTTATTTATTTTCACAGATCGTATCTGAACTATCATAGGTCACAAACTTGAATTGTATTTTAGTGGCTGCTTTTTCATGTTACGTTACACTGCAGTGTGTTTAACAGTAAAAGCTAATGAGGTGGCCAGACTGCCAAAGACAGGATTTGGCGCTCATCCAGGCCACCTTCATAAAGCACTGAATCTTCTGATTCACTGTTGTGAATGACAACACACAGAGAGATAAGTATGTCCACTGTTTGAAGGATCGTTATATATAATATAATTGTCTTTTTTTTTTTTTTTGCCTTAATGAACTGTTGGTTGTAGTTATTGCTGCCTTTAAGTGCTCTTCTGAGAGTCATAAATACAACTTGTTGTGCATTCCAGTGCTTTTGTCCTGCTTACAATACAATTTACTTTGTAACAAAATAAGACTGTATGTGGGCTTAGCGTTTACTGTCCAAGGTTAGTTGTTGTACACATAAACAAAACTATCAGTTAAGTGTAAAATACTTTAAACAATATGTTCTATATATAATATTCGCTTCAGACAAAAGCATCTGCCAAATAAATAAATGTAAAATTCAGCACTTCTACCTTAATTTGGAACCTTAAAACAGGCCCCCTAAATTGTTCATATTACATGACAATTTCCAAAGTAGGGTTCATATCATGGGAGAATGTACCAGCTACAATATTACTTTTTAAAAATTATTTCCGACAGCACTTGAAGGCAGCATTAGTGTCAGCTGCGCTAGTTGCACAAGCTGAATTTAATAACTTAATTTAGCCTACACATTTCAAGGAATTAGTCCTCAACTCTACACAAATCTTTAACACCTAACTCAGTCACCCTCATGTGAATGTAGGTCACCCCTCGTTTATGACTCCTAAATAAGCTACTGAAGCATTTGACTGTGTGCAGCCCTAGTTGTTTTCTTCCATCCAGCTTAGCTCATTTAAAGAAGTCAATTGTATGCGTTTATTTTTGCATTAAGTCTTTATCGTTTATTAAACTAAGATGAGGACTACTGATAACTGGCCACAGCAGCTTCCAAGATGTTTACCTACAGGTAGTTGAAAGCAACGCCTGTATTGTTGAAATATGTATTAAACCTGTACATTTCTGTCCCTGCCGACCCGTTTTCAGATGCTCCACCTTACTGCAGGGCGCGTGGGAAGCCTCGTGGCCAGGCGCGCGACACTGGCCCTGACCACCAGCAGCGCGAGGATGGCGAGCCACGGGCACGGTACCATGACACCAATGTGTTTTTCACATCCGCCATTTAACTTACTGCCTCTTTGAGTGGAACAGTAGAAGCTCCTCGTGTAGGAAAGTCAGTCTTTTCTGGATAAACTGTCAGAATGAGGAGTCGGGATGTTTTTCAAATGTCTCCGTAATGTACCGGGTCAAAGTTGATTAGCCAATGACAGGTATTACAGGTGTTATACGAAATTCTGTGACCCATGATTTCATGACCCACAGTTTTTAGATGTAAGGGAGAAAAATGACCCCATACAAGGTCCGCCAACTCTCACGCATTGACCGTGACAGGTATGTGGCTCTCTGTAGAGCACTAACATCAGTTAATATCTGGTCGACCCTTATTGGACCCTTTTTGTATATGTTAATCCTCGACCGTCGCAGAATTTGGTGTAACACCTGTACATATTTTTCCAAAAAGCTTACCTGGAGATTGTTAATGTGGAGGTTTGCTGGTACAAAGCTAAAGAACGCAGCAAAGGTTGACAGTAGTAGGTTAAGCTGCATGAAAACAGTCATTCTCAGTGTTTTATGTACCTTTTTCTGTTATTGAGAAGGCCTATGTACCACAACAGGAGGCCTCTGTCTAATGTGGCCCAAAAACCAGCAGATGGCGCTATTGTACCATCATGACTAGACATCCATATAGAGAGATGGTCCTTTGGGCTATTGTGTTTGATCAAGTGTAGGACACATGAGAGAAAATGTTACTATTTTCCAGCCAGGGTTTTAAGAATTTCTCTTGACTGTACATTGTTGCAGCAGTTGGTTCCAAAAGTGACTCGTCCTGTCTCTGTCCATCCAGAGGTGGCAGAGTCAGTGGACATGTCTCAGCCGATGTACTGCGACCGTCTGGACACCCCTCTGCCTGACAGGCCCTACAAAGATGTGCTGACTGGTGCTGACAAGAGCCTGAAACAGAAAGAGAAAGGGCCCTGGAGCCAGCTGACCAAAGAGGAGAAGATTGCCTGTAGGTTCTCCTTTACTCACAGGCTGCGACAGCAGACAATACAGCCAAAGCCACACAGCAACAAGTTTGAAAACGCATCTAAAATGAATATAGTACACTCAATAATCATACGAGACCACCATCCCTTTTTAGAAGCACAGGGCAACCAGTACATTTACTGAACTATATTTACAGTAAGGACAATTCTGAGGTACTTTAGTTAAGTATTCGAATTTTACGCTACATTATACCTTTACTCCACTACATTTCAGAGTAGTGGAGTACTGTAGTTTTTACTCAACTACCTTTTATCTGATAGTTACTCTACAGATTAAGATTTTAAAAACCTATAATGAGCATATAAAATACAATGAATTGTTATACAGTAAATGAAACCGCCCAGCAGTATATGAAGTAGCTAGAATACTACATGTTATGTTATTGCATCAGTAACAATCAATTATATCTAATATATCTGTCAGAGGCCATTTTGACTGCATAGGGAGTACTTTTTACTTTTAATATCAAAAGTACATTTTGCTGATAGTACTCCTGTACATAGTAAAATTTTAAATGACAGAACTTTTACAGAATGGTATTGCTACATTTACTTCTGGATCTGAATACTCCACAGACAATCACACCATAATCCAGTGTGTAATCTAATAAATCATCAGAACAAGAGAAGAAAGCAGAAATATTTCCATATAGCATTAATGGTACACTTCCCCAGTGTACCGGCTGGCGTTCTGTCAGACCTACCCAGAGATGAAGCAGCTGACAGGAGAGTGGAAGACTGTTGTGGGCGGTATCTTCATCTTTCTGGGCTTCACTGGCCTGGTGGTCTGGTGGCAGAGAGTCTATGGTAAATCTGCCTTTTTATACTATGAAAGGAAAACTCCAACTCTTACCTTTTTTTTGCCTCAACATCACACACACTTGGTGCCACTGTCTCTTACCAGGCGCAGACCTTTTTCACAGCAGACATTTTCACTTGTCATAACAGACAAAGCACAGCTGTAACTAACAGCATTAACGATGGCTCTGTTCCTTTTAAGTATCCCAGTAAGCCATTCCAGTTAGCCAGCATGCACAATACCAGAGCCCTGGAACTAACTTATCTAAATGGACTTCAGGCTTTGATGTTGTGAGTTACACACAGTGTTTGACAGGTCAAAATGTCTGCTGTGAGAAAGGTCTATTACCAGAATAAAACGTCAATCACAGCATTTTTAAAAAAAAAAATTTTGTGAAGCATCGTGTCAATAGGCATGTTTTTTTTTTTTTTTTTTGTTTTTTTTTAATATACTGACTGCACTACAGAGTTCATTCAAGTGTTACATACTGTATGTCTCTATTCCTTGTTTGCTCTAGTCTACCCTGAGCGCCCCAGGACCTTTGAGGACGAGTGGCAGGCCAAACAGCTCAAGAGGATGTTGGACATGAGGGTCAACCCCATTGAAGGCTTCTCAGCCAAGTGGGACTATGAGAAGGGCCAGTGGAAGTAAAGAGACGGCCGGACTGTGGCTGAGGCTGGGACAGAGTCCGGACCTGTCGCCTCAGAGCATGGATTTCCACTCTGTGAAGCTGCTGTTGAAGTCAGTCTCAATTTGAATGTTGCATTATAACTGTTAAAACCACTAGAAAGATGGAGCGTATCCACCGTCAACATCTCTGGGGTCATTTTACTCTGTGCCACCTCTGGCTCTCAGTCAGTAGCCTCTTCTCCAACCACTGCAGCCTGCTGTCATGGTGATAACTGTGTCCGTCCTGTTGAAGCCTTATGATAATAAAGTTTTGCTTATGTCTCTGTCCAACTCCCTTATTGTCTGGAGTAAGCTCTGCTCAACTGCACAAACATTGTATTGTTTAGTGATTTTTAAATTTTGCAGGACAATTATTTGAAATTAAGTATTTTATACTTACTTTGGTAAAGTACTTCTTCAGCCACTGCATTTCACCAACTACTGGGAGGTGCTTTTAAAAATAACATACACAGAAACATGGAGAAGACTTAGAAAGCAACAAAATCACAACATTAATTCATAATTATAAAAGTTAACATTTGAAACAAGAGCAACTTGGTTTCAAAATAAGAACAAAAGGCTAGTTTTAAATAATCCAACAGAGGTTATGTATTTATTGTGTGACAGTACGTTATTCCAATCAAAAGGAATGCTTTACCTGTTTCTGTAGAGGCAGAGCTGAGTGTCTTAACAAATACACGGATGTACAGTATATGGCTCTACACTGCTTAAAATAAACTGGGTTACACACACACACACATCACAATGATAGGTATGAAACTGACATTTCAAAATAAATCTACATAAACTATTATAACATTTAAAGGTAAAGGATGGGACTTAGAGGTATTAAGATGTGTTTTTCCTGACATTCTGCCAAATGAAGAGCTATGTCTTTCATAGCAGACATTTTGACTTGTCACAATAGGTAAAGCACAGGTGTTAATAACAATGACTCCATTCCATTAAGTGTCCCAGTAAGACAGCATGCAAAATAGCAGAGCCCCAAACTGCAGAATCTAAATGGAATGCAGTTGTTATTAATGTTATTGATTACACCTGTGCTTTTCCTGCTGTGACATGTCAATATGTCTTCTGTGAAAAAGGTCTGTATCTTGCTCTTTTAGCCATGCTAGTGGCATGGCTCTATGGATGGCAGCGTCGGTCTGTTGGTCGGTCCATCACTTTGGTCCAGACTAAAATACATCAACAACTATTGACGTTCATGGTCCCCGGGGGATGAATTCTGCTGACATTGGTGAGCCCCTGACTTTTTTTCTAGCGCCACCATGAGGTTGACATTTGTGGATTGCTATGAAATTTGGTTCGGACGTTCATTTCTCCCTCAGGATGAGCTGTTATCACTTTGGTGATCCGCTGACTTTTCATCTAGCGCCATCATCTGGTCAAAATTTTAATTTGTCTAATACTTTGGTTTATACCTGCAAAACTAATGACATTCCCATCAGCCTCAGCTGTACTTTGTGTTTAGTGCTAATTAGCAAACGCTGGCATGTGAAACAATAGCAACACACTGCCTGCTTAGCATCAGCATGTTAGCATTATCATTGTGAGCATGTTAGTATGCTGACGCTAGCATTTAGCTCAAAGCACGGCTGTGCCTACAGCACAGAGTATAGCTATGGCCCCTTAGTCTTGTTAAATGTTAGACAATATAACTAAGTTTATTAGAGTATAGCATTTATTCTTGGAACGTGAAACTAAAACCAAATGTATAAAATGAGTACTGTTTGTCTGCATTTCCTTTTCACATTAATTGTAATGATTAACCTCTTTACATGAGTCACATCAGTTGAGCCGTCACTTTGGGCATAAAATTAACTTTCTTCCGGCTGATGTCTTCTTCTGGAAATACCTTGAATATTTAACAGCGTGTATTAATGGGCAACTCTTCATGCATGCACGCTTTAACACACCCACCCACTACCCAAGACTTTGGAAAAGACACGACAGACTCAGTATATCTTCCAACATGGGCTTTATTAGGTTCAATGTAATTTAAAATTTTACAGTAGCATTCTAAGACGTACAAACAGACCACTGGACATGGTTGCGATCTTTAATTCTTTACTCTTTATGACCAACAAGAATGCACCAGAGACCTACAATTTGAAAATATCCTGTTTTTCTTGTCTAGTGGCAATCCAATAATCCTTAAAAAACACAACGAATGACAATGCACATCAATGCAAATATGGAGTTTAAGGCCATTTGAAGGGGAACAATTATGTTGGGGTTTTTTTTTTTACACCAAATATAAATATTGTTTAAAAGCCATCAGTTCTGTTTTTCTTAAATATGTTACTAAGCTAAAGTACTATTCTAATCAGTTTAAATAACTAGCATATATAGGGTCCTCCCAGTGCTGTCACACTTCCTTCATTTGTGCCTCCTTCAAGAACATTTTGCCACACAGAAATTCACACGCATGCACACACACACACACATGCACACTCACTCACTCACTCACTCACTCACATACAGTATGTGTAGGAAGGGAACTTGTTTCAGTGAGGGTCAGGAAAGCAGAGAAAAGCCTGCGAGCAGCTTCTTGGTGGGGCATACACTAGAAAAATATATATATACTGTACTGGAATGTATGAGCAGACCTTGGCTAATAAGATGCTCAGGACACAAGCATTTAGAGGATGATACTCATCAATAGTCAATGCCGTTCTTTTCATTTGGTGAAATATTTGTTACAAAGATAACAATCAGGGCTTTAGAAAGAGAAATCCTGTATGTAAATGTACATGATTCTGTGAACTATGGGGATGAAAAGGGAAGATGAGTCCTGCTTTGAAGATGGAGGCGCAGCTGGCGGCTGGACCCTCACACTGACAGCATGGTGATGGATGTTTCACGCGGAAATCCAGATTAGTTTTTTTTAACAGTCCCTTCCTTTAATGTTTACTCTCTGTGGTTCGACACGGCTGAATGTCTTGCTGAACTTTTCTTTGATGAGAAAATGGCACCTGCCTGTCCTGCACCAGAGCTGTATTGTGCTTTATTGTGCTGATATGACACACATGAATACAACCCAGGACATGCTGTTGTTAGCTGGAGACAGCATTTGAAATAAGATGAAGATTAAAGCACTTGGAACAGGGAGGAGCGCCCCCCACCTTCCCTCCCTTCCCAGTAAATTAATCGAGCTGCCAGTTGTTGGTGCGTGATGCCAGGCGACAAACACTCTTCCGACTTCAGCTTCAAATTAAAGATGGAAAGATGTTTAGAAACAAACTCTCCTTCTCCCCGTCTCTTGTGGACTACATCTGACTGGCAGGTGTGTACATTACAAGCGTGTGCATGCTGAGGTGTGTTTATGTGAAGCAGCAGGTGGGCCAGCTGTGACTGACACACGTGACTAGGTGCAGTGACAGCCGGGGGACCGCGGAGGAAGAGGTGGAGCTGGGTGGAGAGGGAAAGAGGAGGAGACGGATGGAGATTTGACAGATTTGAGGTGTCTGGGGAGGACAGAAGAGGAGAAGTGTGTGTGTGTGAAATGAGCTCTAACTTAGAGTGAGTGTGTGTGAAATGAGCTATGAAGGTTTGGGTGTCTAATTTTACGGTCCTACAGCCACTGACGGTTGCTGATTCGCTTAAGATGGTAAACAGACACATAATGACACGTTTCTAATCAAATCTATCTCGAAGAACATCTGATGCAGAACTGCACTGCCTCCTCAAAGACAGCTGCTTCATCAGTTTGCTACATAAATCTTCAAAAGGCAATGATGTTCACGCTGAAGCATAACGTGTCATTGATAAATGTAAATTTGACTTAAAGTTCAAAAATAAGGAATGATTATTAAATTAGCACATAGAGGGAAAAAACAGGAAAATCAGTCTTCTGTTTGAGCATTGCTGCACATGATTAGGATTTTATTGCAAAACGGTCATGGAACACATTATTTTAAATCCCCCTCACACTCTCACATAAGCTTTTTAGTCTATAAAGTGTCAGAAAATAGTGAAAAATGTCTGTCACAAGGTGAAGTCTTCAAATGTCTTATTTTGTCCAACCAACAAGCCACAACCCAAAGATATTTAATTTACAATTATATAGCATAAGAGAAAAGCAGCAAAACTTCACATTTGAAAAGCTGAAACCAGAGTATTTGTCATTTTTATCGATCAGTTGACTAATTGTTGCAGCTATATAAACAATTGTTTATAACACACTGATATGAGGATATTTCAATTGTTTATTAATGTATTTTTTCAACAATTATAACTTATAACTTAGCATCTATAACTGGAGTATGAACAGACAATATAACACGGCTGTTATTAGAGCTAGATCAATAAATTGGCCAGGATGATATATCGGCGGATATTAGCTTACTGCCGATATTGCAGTAGTGGTGTATATGTTAACTGATAAGTAACAAGAAATTGCCAAACTAGGTTTGAGGTCATTTAGAAACAGTAAGTAACACTAAGGCATCCATATCCAGGTTGTTTGCTTGTGTTATGTGTAAAAAAAAAAAAAAAAGCTATCAGCTGATATATAATTATCAGACTTTATAAACTCCCAAATTTTGATATCTTCTTATTTATCCATTTATAAATGCATCTTCTTCACTGTCCATGACAACTGAACATGGTCCGCTGATGAAGGCCATGAGATGCAGCTAAAAGCTCAGGAATAAATCTAATCTAAAGTGGCCCTGGAATGAAGAATTTACCATTCCTGAGGTCAAGAATGATCCCACAAGCTCAACATGTCTTCAATAAATCTGCCTGTGAATGATTTGTTCATGTGTATGAACAGTTAATTTATGTCTAATAGCATGTCTAATATAACAGTTATGGATGCTTCATAGGAGAAGTTAGATGGTTGACAAATACATTAACAAACACGTCCGTATACCTGCTTACAACCACATTATAGTGTGTTATTAAATGTTTATATACCGCTTAAAATAATGTGTTACCAAAATGAAAACTTTACATCTAGGACAGTTAAGACTAAAGAGTCTTTCGTGCTGTCTGAGTGCCGCTGTCACCGGTGCCGCTCTATCTGCTGTGTGTGTTGCTACAGTATTTGCTGCATTCCTCAGCTACTGTGTAGTAAACATGGAGGGTCTGAGCCACGGCGCCCTGCTTGTATGAACTGCAGTTGCTCTGATTCTAAGATCTTGCCACACACAGTGGTCTGGCAGTCAGCAAGCTGACTAAACACAAACAGGATAAAATCAAGGCCAAGTGTGACCATAAAGAACAGATCAGCCGCAGTGGGGTTTTAATGGTTCACAAATCCAAAACCAAACGCACCAACAAACAAAAACAAGTAGAGGAGTTTGTTTCCCATTAGCTTTTTAGTTTAAGACTCCCATGCTTTGTTAACTAAAATCTGTTTGACTCCTTTTCATTTACCAGTCATACAAAACCAAAACGCATGAAGGACAGGGCAAGACAAAACAGTCAGTGTCTGGAGTCGTGGATTATAATGTTATACTGTATGTGTTGGCGATCAGGATGGCTGGCAGGAAATGGGAACTACAGAAGCTGTTCAGGGACAGGTGCTACATCCTCCCCTGCTTTCACTCTCCATATGGCACATACAAAGCTATTGTAGAGCTGTCTGTGGGGACAAGCAACAAAACACGCTTCAAGATGAGACATGTAGAGCAGGCCAAGCCCCACATCACACTGATCAGACAGGTTTGGGTTAACTGTGAAGACTTGAATCAGTTTTAGCCTCTTGAGGACAAAAATGAGAAATCAAAATTTGTTAAAACTAATACATACAAACATAAAGACAGAAAAATACAGGAACCAGTAGAGAAAGGAATAGAAGGAACAACTGGTTCAGTGAATGAAAGAATAGTATGTCTGTCTCTGTACAACCACACATTTTTCATCAGGGTGGAATAAGGTGAACACATGAACACGAGTAACTCTTCGTCTTCTCTGTCTTTTTCTCAAAAGTTCAACAACATGTGAGGATTCTTAGTCCACTGTGGGATGTGTGTGTGTGGGGTGTGTGTAAGTGTGTGGGCGTGTGTGTGTCTGGCTGACGGGGGGGGGGGGCAGTACTGACGAAATAAACAGGACCTTCATTTGAACTTCCGTGGTGTGTAAGTTGAGGGTGTTGAAGGGTGTTGAGGCAGGATTGGGTCATGGGGGAAGAGTGTTAGGAGAGTTGTCGTGTATCTCCCTTCACAGGCGTTTCTGGGCGATGATTGAGCCCAACACCACCCCGGTCACCAGGGTCATCCCTGCCAGCAGCCACTTCTTGAAACTCTCCTGAGACCTCCTGCCTTCTGCCGCCGCATCCTGCCCGAAGATTTCAGCAAAGCGCTCCTGGCAGACGTAAAAAAAAAAAAGAGAGGAAAAGGGAAAGGAAAGGGTTAACACCAGGGTATTTGTTGCTGACTGTTCCCAAAACTCCCCTAAAAAAAAAAAATAAAACAAATTTTTTTAAAACCCCAAAGACAGGTTCAGAGAGTCAGGTAGATTCCCTTCTGTAAAGGTCTCTAGGCCTCAAACAAGCAGATGGCTACAGAGCCACCCACGGCTGGGTATCAGAATGACTGTAGACAGAACCCACATGGTCACATGTGGAAATTTCCCTCCACCGCAGCAGTCATACAGGTAAGGCAACCTCACAACTAGCAAAAAGCCCAAAAAGCCACCTACAACCACGCTGTGCACGGTAACAAGATCTCATTGATTAAAGGGAAAATCCACATAATTTAATTCAGCGTTAGGATCCGGTCACGGCAAATATTGCTTTCAAAATTTTCCACCAAACCTCCCCTCCCCCTCCCCGGCATCCCATCAGTTCTGCAGCAGATCCCTGCAGAAGCGTTGTTGTTGCCGACATTCTTTCCCACCGTTGTCCTCAGATTGCCAAGCCTACATTGCCGCCCACTGAAATCATTTCCTGGAAATGAGCTGCAGAGCATGCAGTTTTAATCTCTTGCCACAAGGAGGCGCCAGTCAGGCTCAAATCTCTTATACAAACAACGTGGATCAGCTGAGCTGGGCATGGCCCACTGAGTCACCACCGATGATGCTCATGTTGTCCAAAACTGTCAGTGCTTCACCTCAGTAAACATGATTTGAGAGCAAATTATGAGCATTTAATCTGAACAAATGTGAAAATGACATGAATTCAGATGTCTGATTCTTAGTCAGAGGTGGATTCAACAGGCGGGACAGAAGGTCTTTTATGGAGGAGGGGGCTGTTACTGGAAATTCGGCTGAGAAAGGAGACAGGAAGAAGAAAGTGAAAGGACGGAGAAGTAATCAGTGAATCACAGAAGGAAAGCAAAGGGGAGGGATGTTGCCAGAAACAGAGACTAATAAAGTAGAGGATATTATTGTAGGTACTGAGCCTACCCTGAATCTGAGATGACTAACAGAAATGGGAAACCCTAAATTACATAATTATACGATATATCGTTATTGGGTTTTTTTTAAACAATATCAGTATAGGCCTTAAAAATCCAGTAAAGGTTGTGCTATACACTGCAGCTTATAAACACAAAACTGCCCTTTTCAACTACATTTAGTCCAGTTTCAGCGTCTTTTTAGCTGCACCACAGTCATGCTCACTGGGTATGTTCAAGGTTCAGGAATATTCACATAATCTCCAATATGATCTATGACAGGAATGTCCCATCAGTGCCAGCAAATCACACCATGAAAAATATGAGATTGTTAGTCACTGATCGGTGTGGCTATGTGTATAAAAGCTTCATGCGGAGTCATTTCCTATTCAAACAAAGATTACTACAGTGGAGACATCAGCTGTTTGTGTAACTGCAGAACAGAACATGAATGGAAAGCAACAGACGGAAAGTTAGAAAAACAAGACGGACAGGCTGAGAGATGTTTTTGTTTCCCAAGGAAGTTATTCCTATCTTTCTAACTCAATCACTCACACACACACACATACACATACACATACACACACACAGTTCTGTGGATTCATGGTGTAGCTTTTCAATTCACACCTTGTTTGGTGGCAGGCAGAGGTTTAACGCTGCTGTTTGCACACACATCAGTTCCATAGCAGAGATGCCTTTTAGCTGCCTGACCCTGTGCAGTGAGGAAATGAATAGAATAAACAGAGTTGGTTTACAAACTCAAGTTTTCACTAAACCCACTTTCTGGAACAGACCCCAGACAAACATATGAGTGAAACAATACCAAGACGTAAAGGGGGAGTGACAGTCAAAAATCCGAGGTGGTTCACAGAGAGAAAGGGCTCGAGAGACGTACAGGAACGAGGAGGCGTAGGAGGATCATTCCTGAGTCATTCCAGGAGTTTGAATTCATTCCCTCAATTCTGTTTGATTACAGAACTGTGGAGTCTAGTTTCTTTCACGCCCCAGTTTCTCTTGCTATGTGATGTGGTGACATCATCACCGGTGGAGCAATGCAAATACAGGCTGTGTCTGAAAATCATCACTCATTCACTACTCCCTACTCACTATCTAGGGAGTTCTATGTAGAACAATGAAACTGACTGGTACCCGGGAAATACACCAACAATGAGATATAGTTATATATAGTTAGAGGATGGCTTCTAAATAATATACAAGCAGTGTGTTTGTTTAACACTGTGATGTCTGTTGCAATATAATGCTGAATAGGGGGTTCTGAGGAAACTAATCTTGGCTTTGCGGCTAATATTTCTAAGAATATGCAGGGTGTGAATGTGCTGGTGGAAGATAAGGGGGGGGGGGTGATGCAGAGATGACCTCACTTCTGTTGTGTGTGCTACAAACTTAACCAGAAACTGACTGGCAGCTCAATACATGTCATCACAACAGTAACATTTACAGTATGTAATGATGATAAACTGGTTACAGTAACAGCATCATTTGCATATGTCAAGAGCCCCTTTTCACAACTATGTCTTAAAGGGTAAGTCTGGTGATTTTATATTTTTCTGTTATTGTCAACAAATCCCATGAAGAGCCAAAACCAACAATACATTGATCCTACTAACAAGTATTGTGTGTGTATCAAAGGCTGATATATGTTATTTCTCTGTGCCGTAGAGCTCCATTGTTGTCCAAAAGCTATTAAAAACACATCAATGAGCCACACTGTTGCACTGGGTACCATGTTCCTTCATTATGATGAACATGGGCACTGTAGTTTATTTTGAGTCAATCCCAAATACACCGTCCCGCAGCTGGAAATACTCACTAGAGCGCCAAATGTGGATTAATTTGCAGCTGAAAATAGTCCCCAACAAAAACCACACTTACCCCCTGTTGGAGTAACGTTTGCTAAAAACTGTAGTGCCCAGCTGTTTTAGGAAATGACTTAGCTTTTTTTTTTTAAATGGGAAACTATATTATTTGTGATCAGTTTTTAGTAGGAACCAATGGGCTTGAGGCCGAGTGTCATAGACAGGGTTGGGTGTTGGAAAGTATGGAGAGACGGACTTTGCTAAAACATAAGAAAAATGTAGAATAATGGCAACCACATCTTTTACAGAAGTCTTTATAGAGAGCAAGCCTAGCTATTTCAAACTGATTAATTAACCAGAGTGCAAAATGATGAAATACAGTGCACAAAGAAAACTCAAAGATTAACTAAACAAAATATAGGCACAGTTATTTAACTTGCTAATAAGAAAACTACACCTACCCTTTCTGCCTCTGATTTAACACTGATTCGAGGCTATACGTAAAGTGCACTTGATAATTAGTCTAGCTTTCATCATTTTAAAGCTCATCAGGTAAATAAAATCAAACCCATTTAAGCTTCTCCTGCTCTCTCTGCTATCTGTATGCTGCTTTTGTTTGTTTCAAAATAAAAAAAAAAGGTATAACTAGGTTTTCGTTTTGACAATAACATAAATTATAGCCATAAATGCAGCCAAAACTGAAAGAGACAGAAACACTAACCATATTTGTTCACTGCCAAAGTTGTGTTGCGACCACTGCCTAAAGCAGCCACTGCTCTTTGGATCTGAAGGGGAGTTTGTGGGCTCTAAGGGAGTCAAGCTGGTCTCATAGTAGCACTTTTCATTCATGGTTTAGCTCTAAATAAACACACACACACACACACACACACCTACTGTAAAATACTTGCCAAACCGAGTGAACAAACATTCTAGAGAAGCGTTTACACTTGAGCGGAGTCAATAGTCCATGTCAATGAGTAGAAATTTGTAAATAGGTAACTGAGTGCAACACAGAAGCATGTTTAGAAGTTTCACTGCAGGCGACTCTGCCTCTCATACAAGGTTCTCTCAAGGGAAGAGGGCGGGAATTTAACCTTCAACCCACGTCATTCCTCATCTCTTACTCACTGGAACAGTGTGGCCTTACATGCTCACCCTCTGACCCACTCTACCAAGGACTTGTTAATGACTGTGAGGAATCAAACAGACTCTCTTTACTGTCTGCTTGTGAGGAAGTTGCCAAGGAAGAGTAAATATTTGTCTTCAACCTCACCTTGACTTCCTACAGGCATTGATAAGGCACATGAACATTTTCAGAAAAGATAAACTGGCCTTCTTGCCAACCATGCAACCAAAATGAACTATCGATGACACAGATGGGAACATGGACGGATACACAGGAGTCAAAGTGAGTCAAAACAGTCCACAGAGTGTGTGTAACAAGAGGCTGAGCTGAAATATGTGCTGGAGCAAAGTTGCTCTTAAGCATCATGATGACTAAGCTGCATTAAAGTAAAGTAAAGCAGTTGGAATTAGCCACAAGGGATTGGTAAATGGTACTAAAGTAAATAATGACGTACTATTGTGATTGTACAGTACAGTGTTTTACTGCGGCTTTTTAGTCTTTCTTGATAAAAGGTCAGTCTGACCACTGCCTATCCCTTCCTGTTAAATCTTATTCAGCAATGTGAGGAATATGGGTGTAGAGAACAAACTACAGCACTTTGCATTGATTATGTGGTAGTGCCAAGGGATTCAAAGGAAAGCTTCTTCAAATGCTGTAGAAAGGTCAACACTATTATTTGTTCATGTTTGCGCATGTATTTATATCCTCACTTATGTCTCATTGGGTGTGATAAATAGAAGACTGACAAAGATCCTCTAGTGTTCACAGCTCTCGTCTGATTTTAATATGCTACCTATTAAATAAACATTTCTATAGCAGCTTTAATGATCAATTATTAACTGAAGTTTCAATAAGAGAGATGTTGTAGATTTGCTCAAATACACCTTAGTAAGTGTCTCCAATCACTGTATCCAGGACCAACACGTTTTATAGGAATATTCAAACATAAACAGGCTACTGGAAAAAAAATAGGGTGGTTAAAACATCCTCTACCAGGATCCCCACAAATGTGTTTATTAGGGGATAAGTCTCTCATGTCACCCGGGCTTACTGAGGCAGTTTGGGCTGGCAGTCACAGGTTTTATTGCAGCAGCCAGGCTCATTTTACGTAATTGGAGGAGCCCACATATACCAGAGGGAACATAATGGCTTAAAGGATAAGGCTGGTGATATTTTATATTTTTGTTATTGTCAACAAATCACATGTAAAGATCAAAACCCACGATATGTTAGTCAGTTTCTCAATTCTCCTAGCCAGTCTATGGCTCTCTAGCCAAGCTCATTGTTTCCTTCTAACAAAGTAAATCCTTAAAAACAGGTCATGGATATATACATTCCTTTTTTAACAAGGCGAAATCATTTTCTAAAAACGCTGGGCGCTGTAGTTTTTTGCAAGCATTGCTCAAACAGGAGAAAATAGTGCATTTTTTGGGGACTATTTTCAGATGCAAATTAATTTGGTTCTCTAGTGAGTATTTGGGGCAGCAGGACGGTGTATGTGGTATTGAGTCAAAATAAACTAAAGTGTGTGTGTTCATGGTAATGAAGGAATATGTCACCCAGTGTAACAGTGTGGCTCAGTGATGTGTTTTTAATAGCTCTATGGCACAGAGGAATACAATATATATATGGATTTGGATACACAGACAAAACTTGATAGTAGGATCAATTTATTGTTGATTTTCGTCTTTTAATGGGATTTGTTGTTAAAAGGAAAATGTAGAATATCACCAGTCTTATCCTTTAAACTTGTGACAGAGACTGTTTCTTGTGAATATGATAGCCAGGGTCAATAACGTCCAAAGCAGGGCTAATTTTCTTACATACTTTAAGGTTGCAACATCATAGAGAGGGCATGGGATATTAGTTAGCAGAATAAAAAGATCATTGAGATACCGGGGTTGTTCTAATTGACCTTTTATGCTTACATAGTTTTTATTTCTGTTTCTTTTCTGTTGTTTTTACGGGAGGGGTTAGGGTTCAAAGTCAAGTGATATAGATTATCTTTAGCTTTGATCTGTGTTTCCAGGACCTTATGCACTCTTTTTGAATTGGTTGGTTGGTCAGAGGTGCGGTCGTCAGTGATTAAAATGAGATGTCATACACAAACACAGACGCACACCACACATTCGTCTCTGCTCTCTCTTCATGGTTAACTCTCTGACCTTTGCCCTCAACATCTTCAGTCCCACATTCTTCCACTTTTGAGCATTTGTACACGTAATTCAAAATCCAACAAAACTAGTGACTTTTCTGTCTGTTATTTAATTACCTTTCTGCCTATAAACTTCATTTCTTCACTTGGGAATCAGAGTTTCAATATCAAGTCAGTTCACTATACACATGTCAAGGCAGCGCTGTTGTTTTGATATACTCAATCTCCCCTAGTCCCACCAGGCAGGTAAACCCAGTCTTTATCTACTCTCTCCTTTTCTCTTTCCCTTTCACACGGTCACGCCTTTATTTCTTTATCTCTGCTCCGTTCCCAGAGGAAATCAGGTGCTAGGCAGCGGCCTGCAGAGCGCTTTCAGGCCTTGTCTTTTTTTCTGCTTTTCTGTGTCTTTAACTTTCTCTTTCTTCGTTAGCCGGGGAGAGAAAAAAAAGGATGAGGGAAGGATTAGCTCATGAAAGCAAAAGGTTGGATGTAAGAGAGAGAAAGGGAGAGAAACAGTGAAGGGGCACAGGGAAGGAGATTCTGCAGTTGGTTGCCACGGCTACCGGGAAGCAGCTGATTGGCGTGTATGATGTGTGCGAGTGTGTCTGGGCCTGTAGGTCCATCTCTGTGGCTGATAAATGGCCCAATACTACATGTGGAGAAAGGAGCATTTTAACGATCATTAGCAGCAGCTTCCCATTCATCAGCTCCGACTGGTCGGTTGCTCTGGTGTTGCACCATAACAAGCTGCAACACTCAAACCCCCCGATTGTGAAACCTCCTGACCGCGAAACACCTCACATCCTTTTCCTTTTAGGCAAAATGGGGCTCGAGATGAATTGAAATTCAATGACTTGGGGACACACTGCGTTAATATTAGCGGTCGTATGTGCAATCGTGATGTCAAGCTGAATACTGATAGTATCAGACTGTGTGAGCAGATACAGGACAATCTCTTTATCTCCTTAAACATTTCAGAAAATTAAAATGACCAGAAGTTGACACACCACAAACTAACTATTTTCAGTGATTGGTAGTATGTATAAATGCTTAAATAATTAGTCGATTAATTGATTGACAAAATTAGGCAACAACAATTTTGATAATTGGTGAACTTACAAATATTTTTATATTACAGATTCTCAAATGTGAGGATTTTTATATCAGTGTGAATACTTAACTGGACAGAAGAGGCAATCTTAAGCCTGAGCAATAAATCGGCCATGCATATATATCGGCCAGTCTCTGCTTATCACGATATAACGTATTGGCATGTATATCAGCCAATAAATAGAAGTTTGCAGAAATGTCAAACGTATGTTTGAGGTAATTTAGAAACAATAGCTTGCAGAGCTATAATGGACATAATATTGAAAGACTTGTGAAGCAATGGGAAGAGGATCTGTCTGTGATGAAGATGTTTGAGAAGAATGTATTTAGGCCTCCCATTCTCCTTTTCTTTTAATAATTTCAAAGAGATACAACACCTCATGTTATGAACAAAATTGATCCCAGTAGATCACTTTTGTGTATTAAGTGTAAATAGTAAGCTGGAACTTAAATGCATTGCTTTTGGAGATGTTCAAAAATAGCCTGGTCACGTATAGCCAAAGAGATACAAGTACAGTAAAAGTTGCAAGTACAACTTTACCCCCTCTGTCATACCTCAAGCTTATTGTGACTGATATTGTGATAATTGTGTTGAGCATTGTTATGATGCAATAAAAATATTATTTTGATTGATTGGCATTACTCACTATTTTCTCTGACATTTTGTAGAAATTTAATAAAAAAAACTAATCAACATCTTTATTGCCAACAAGAATAATCATTAGTTGCAGTTCTGATATTTATGTAATTGGGTTAACACAAAAAAGTTCAGCTGTACATGTAAGCACAACTCTCAATACAACAGCTGAAAGGATTTCTTTCAAGAAGTGAGAGTCCCTCTGTCTCTGTGCGCAACATCTGATCTAGACAGCTCACTTTCAACAGACAAGGACCGCTTTCTAGCGACCTGCAGAGCACATGACGTTCAGGCCACACTGGCCACGAGTGGCGGCTGTGATGAAACTGTGCTGACGCTAGAAAGGAAGCTGAACATCCCGTTCCCACATAGAGAGCAATCCAGAGGGTTCAGTGTTGCCAAGTGTTGGAAAGTTCTCTACTGTCATAGAAAGCTGACAAAGGCTCTTCGCCTTGGACATGCGCTCTCACACATTGCTTTGAGTGTGTGTGTGTGTGTGTGTGTATGCATGCAACACTCCCTCTGAATAGCAATGACTTGACAAAAACAATCTAGATCAACCAGCTTTGAACCAGTCCCATCCAGAGCGATGGGACAAATGAGCACATGGGGTAAAGTGAAAGTTACTGGAACTGTAGGAGGTCATGCTCTGTGGGCAACTGGGCATCGTGGGGAAGAGACAAACAAA
Source organism: Siniperca chuatsi (assembly GCF_020085105.1). NCBI lineage: Eukaryota > Metazoa > Chordata > Actinopteri > Centrarchiformes > Sinipercidae > Siniperca > Siniperca chuatsi. Next base: position 3,144,392 of record NC_058051.1, read on the forward strand.
TAAATAAATCAATAAAGGCCGCATTTTTCTACGATGAGACAAAGAGATGTAGACAGGGTTTTAAAAAACATTTGATTCTGCTTTTTCATTCTGGCTCTTAGACTTGAACTGATAATCAGAATCAACAATCCGGCAGGTTTTTTAAAGAATCCCCAGTTCTAATATATTTGAGATTCAATTCAGAACTCGCTCTCGATACCAAACCCTAAAGCTGCAACAAGAAATTTGCTCTTCGCTCACCGCGAGGAAGGTGCTACGCAGCGCATAGTGCAGAATTTGCACAGCGCAAGTATACGTCATCACAAAGTACGCTAAGCTAACTTTAGCATTGGATTGAGCTAAGTTGGTCTATTCACAAACCTGGTAGCACCATCTGACTGCTGACATTTCGCCATGCATTATTTTTCCTGGCGAGATCATGGTATGTTTTTAATGTTGTGTTATAGAGTTCAGGGAACTGTGAAACACAGAGTTTTTCTTCCATCAGTCTCTACCTCTCCAGCTTGAACGTGTCGCTTTTGGCTACGTCGCATACAGCTGTTATCTCATTGAAAGGTCAGCGGCAACTGAGGTCAAAGTTGAAATTTCAACTCGGTTGAAATAATTTCAACTCAATTTCAAGCTGTGCACCCCGCCAAGGATTGCGCTTCCCCTAGTTGGGCGCCACCGCTCTCCCCATAGGAAAACAATGCCACAGCCAGCGCAGAGCGGTTTTACCGCTGATCATGTGAGGGGGCCTTATCCCTGTGACACTGTTTCAGTGATCTGATATACTCACACACAACTCCAAACTACCATGAATTTTTGAAGTTTTGAATTCCATATGCGTTATGAAGGGCATATCTGTGTGTGTGTGTGTGTGTGTGTGTGAGCAGAGTGTGCCGATTCATAATAAAGGCCACATCTGCACACTCAGTCAATGAATGGCCAGAAAGGAATGTAAGGATAGGGAGAGTTTTTGCATTCTGTTTCTTTTGTAGACTTCCTCTAAGGCAGACTTTTAACTAGCAGAAACTGACAACTTTTTATCGAGTACTGTAGACAAAATATCAAGTCTATTTCCATGCCTTTGATAGGGCTGTCTAGAACTGAAGACAGTATTATAGAAAAGCAGTTCTTAAGAATCCTTTATCTTTGTTCAACCCCTGTGAGTAATGGCTTTGTTACACTGGTTCCCTTCTCTTGAATTTTTGTGAATCAAACGAAATGGATTAGAAAACAAAAAGTGAGAAGGCAAAAGGATCTGAACACATGGCGTGAGGTTGGAAAAGAGAAAGCAGGATCACAGATCGAGGGTTCACAAAAAGCCATTGACCCAAAGCCTGATGATCCCTGAGAGTCACAAGGAGAAGAAGCTAGCTCTTAAAACACTTAAAATCTCTCCCAGCTTTAGCTGAGCAACACTTCAAGTTGCAACACTTGGGATGTGTGCACGTCAACACCGCATGGCCTTGTGCGCGCACACACACACACACACACACGTACACTGCGGTGTCCTTGGGCCCAGATTACATCGTGGTACACAACACATCATGTGATTTTGTTTATTGAGTAAAGTCACTGTTGGATCCCTGTGACTGATGAAATACTGTTCAGAGAGTGACCCAGGGAGGTGTCATGATGTTCTGGCTGGTGAAACAAGATGATGTCAAATAAGAAGAGAGTGCGTATGAAGTTCAAGTACAGTGAGTGAATGTGATGTGTGTGTGCTATGACCTCAGCCTTACATTGTGAAAAACAGTTCATGACCAGACCATAGGTTCACGGTGACTCAGCAAGATCAAAAGAAACAGCTGATGAACTGCCAAACCACCTGAGGAAATACAGACACACTGTAACTGGGTGGCCAAACTGAGTGACCGGGCAAGGAGGGCCTCAGTCTCGGCGGTAACCAGGGACCCAATGTCTGCTGTGACAGAGCTTCAGAAGTCCTCTGCTGAGGAGAGGGAGAACCTGCCGAAAGGAGGGACTCTGTCAATCAGGCCTTTATGATAGAGTGGTTAGACAGAATTTACCCCTGAGTGAAAGTCATATGACCACACACTTGGAGTTTGCCCAAAAGCCACTTAAAGGACTCTGAGAGCATGAGGAATGATTCTCCGGTCTGATGAGACAAAAACTGAACAGTCTGGCCTGAACTCCAAGAGTTATACCTGGCGAAATCCAGGTCCTGCTCACCACCTGGCTAATACCATCCCTACGGTGAAGCATGGTGGTGGCAACATCATGGGATGGGGGTGTTTCTCAGCTGCAGGACTGGGAGACTGGTCAGAATTGATGGAGAGGTCTTTGAAGAAAACCTGCTCCAGACTACACACGACTTCAGACTGGGAAGAAGGTTCACCTCCAGCACAACAATGACCCCAAGCATACAGCCAAGATAGCGCTGGGGTGTCTTCGGGGTAAGTTTCTGAATGTCCTTGAATGGCCCAGCCCCAAAGCCCGGACTCGAACCCCAGAGAACACCTGTGGAGAGATCTGAAGAGGGCAGTTCACATCCAATCTAATCTCACTGAGCTTGAGAGGATCTGCCAAGAAGAATGGGAGTAACTGCCAGGTGCACAAAGCTTCTTCTACAAGGCACTGAATAAAAAAAGGCTCTAAATACTTATGTAAATGAAAGACTTCAGTTTTTCTTGCCTTGTCATTATGGGCAGAACTACCAGTGTTACCAGAAACACGAGGCTGTCAGACAGAAAATAGCAGAAAATCGGGTTTTTTCTGCTGGCACCTCATTCATTGGCTACCCCACTATCTCAACACAGTGGTCTCACTGAAATGAAGGAGGGGGTTGCCCTTTTTTTCGTAGCACTTATGTCTCAACACAGCCCAAAGTTTGGTTCAGTACCATAATAAAAATAATGATCTCAAAGTTAAATGCAGCATAACCTCATAACTCTCATCTTTATCAAGACTGTCATTACCATCATATGATTACAGTTACTGTATTCATTATTACCACTAGCACTTTTATCATTCTAGCGGCCTAGTGGTTGCATGTCAGTTTCAATCGTTATAGCATGAAATCTGAGTCCAGTAAGAAAAAAAAGCCAACAATGTGAGTGCCTGTTCCTCCTTCCTTATCAATGTCCTCATCATCTCCACGAGTTCCATGTCTTCCTGCTCCTCCTCCAGCCCTTCCGCCCCTTTTTCATCCTTATCACAATTGCCAAGGCATTTTCAGGAGCGAGGCAGTCAGACCGGATGCCAAAGATCCCATATGACCGGGATAGGTAGGAATTACTGTAGAGCTAAGCACTGAGCAGAGAAACCCACAGCACAGTAAGCTGTTACAACTCAGGCATTTAGCTGATGCCCCCTTACAAGTAGGCTAGGTCATGGTTTCCGGATTCTACTTCAGCAAGTGACAAGAGCAGATGCTGGATAATACTAAAAAGGTCAAAGTCAGGGCAAAATACATGGAAAATGGGAATCAAGTACAATCCAAAAAGACTGACTGCTCAAGCAAACAGCCAAAAAGATGAACCCCCTTTGAGAGGAAAATATGAAAAATACATATTATACTTGCTGATGCCTGAAGAAGAGTGCATCCATTCGAATCGTGTTGCTTAAAATGTGCATTTATTTTATATTGAAGAGTTTGCTTGAATAATGGGGTTCTTTCTGCACTGGTTGGGGTTCCCCTCTACTTATTTTTCTGCTAGTAATAAGAAAGTTTAAACAACAAGCTGACAGGCAGCAGCTCTACGCACAACTGTCACAGCTTTGAAACAAGTTTAGGTTTAGTTTAGTGGGAGAGTTTGAGAGAAAGTGGTGTGATAATAACTTGTCAACCTTTCTTCATTCTTCTTCTGCATGACCCTTATGGAAAACTGGAGTTCAGCCAGAAAGCAGAAAAACTGCTCCAATTAGTCCCAGGAAGCAAAGATGAGCAGCTTCACAGCACGACAGTAACCTGCACAGTAGGTTAGCGTCCACAGTGTCATTGAGCTATTTCACACTCCTGTTGACTTTACGTTCTTGGCTAGATATATGCCACCTTAAGCATGAGATCAATGCTGGCATTGAGGGGGGTCTTGTGAGGGGACAACAGAACTGGTTTGAAATGTGATGAATCATTTTCAAGCAGTAGAAAGGAAGCGAAGAAAATGAGGAAACTGAATAAATAAACCTCCCCTCAGTGGTGACACTTGCTGGTGTTTGTGCCAGCATCAATGTGTCTGTATGTATTCTTTCGTCTCCTTTTGGACCTTGGAGCTGGTTCTGTGTGTGTCCGTGTGTGAGTGTATGTGTGTGCACGTGTTGAGCCGGCGGTGAGACCATGAATTAAAGAGGAGATTAATGAGTCAGGACATGAAGGCTCAGACTCCAATCTGTTCCCTGCCTCACTCAGGGGTCTGTCTCTCTCCACAAAACCCCATTCTGTCAGCAAACACACACACACACACACACACACACGCACACACATATATATGTACACCGCTGAGGCACAGCAGGAAGGCCAAGGACTCAGGACTGTGTGTGTACGTCTGGCAGAGAGAGCACTTCGGAAAGTGTAAAGACAGAAAAGGAGAACAGAGAGAGGTAGCTAAAGCACAGAAGACGGATTCTCTCTGAATGGATGTCTTCCGCAGTATAACCCTCCACCCTGTAGGCCCACCCAGACACCTCACCATGACCCAGAGACCCGCCATCTGTCTGGAAGCCAGAGAAACAGAAATGAAGAGAGGAAACAAGTGAGACTGAGACAGAATGAAAGCCACATTGACAAGCAGGGAGTGAGGCAAAAGAAAAAAGAAAAAGGAGAAGAAACTAGAACAAAAGAACAAGGGTGAAACAGGCTGCAGGGGGGGGGAAAGGCTGACAAAAATGACTGGAAACTGAAAAGGGGGAAACCCATGAGGAGAAAAGTATGTGGAGAGAGGAGCAAGTGGCAGCAATGAGGCTCACTGACTTTGCTTGAAACTACACTTCCCATCTCTTACTGTACATTTTCATAAAGTTCGATAACATGAAAGAAACTGATTCCTCAGAATCACTTTAGCACAGATGAATATCTATAGTCCCTGCACAAGTCCGTTTTTGTTCGCTCTTTCTATTATCTCCTCTCTCTTATTGCAGAGCCACTGAAGATAACATTTGTCTTTATTGGTTTGCCCCCTTGGCCATTCAAACAAACCCGTGATGAATATAACGATGATGGCCTTGATGCTCTTTATCATCATTTAGTCGTTGTGTTATACGAGATTGGGTGCAGCATTACCATGAAATACTCATCAACCCTCTCTATCCATCCCTCAGCTCTCCCACTTTAATACATGCCATGAGACTCACTAATCCCATGATATGCCTCATAATCTGATCACAGATATGAGCATAGAGAGAGAAAGAGAGGGATGAAATGCAATCAGAGAGGAGAGGGATGTAGGCAGATGCTTAGGCTTTGCACTCGACTGCACGAAGACAGAAGATGGAAAAAATAAAAATGAATCTGTCGCAGGGGAAAAGGGTAGGGATGTGGGCTGGAGCAGAGAGGTGAAAAATGAGGGGGCAAGCAGACAGGAGAGGGGAGAATGGAGAGGAAGATGGAAGGAGGGGGGATAGACTTGCTTGTGACCTGATTTCACCACTAAGCCTTGGAGAAGTGGAGCAGCACGTACGCAACCAAATGCAGTGTCTGCACTCTGCTCCAGCTGTACTGTTCATACAACATGTAAGCTGCATATATAGAAATGTACACCACACACAAACCGCACCATACATGCAGTGTAACCTCTTAACCTACATACTGCATCCTCATCTAGCTGAGTCACTAGCCTCGTCTTCCTCTCGGTTTGCCTTCCTCGCCATCTGCATCTGCCTCTCTCTGCCCCCGTCTTCTTCATTCCCTGTCTTCAGCCACACGTTGCCAGACACTTCCACGGGGGGCGGCACATAATGGTGCAGTATAGACACTATTACACAGCTGGATATCGGTCCTGTATACATAAACAGTCTGGATATGGAACATACGGACGTCTCGCTGCTGTGACACCAGTGGGTGTTTCTAAATGAGAGACAGAAGAGAGAGATTCTGATGCAGTCTGAATGCAGCAAATGTAGTCATTAGAGACTGTACTGATGTCCCACTGTTGTGTGTTTCCCTCTGTGTGTGTGGTTTCAGGTCTTGTCTTTCACATGACCAACTGACAGAATCTGTAAACACACACACACACACACACACACACACACACACACACACACACACACACACACACACAGGGGGAGTTGTTGTCTAAAGGCCTGTTCTAGCAAAGACTTATGTAGAACTGATCAGACAAGTGGTTATCAATTCAGTGTGATTTCAGAGTGTGAGACTGGTCACAGGTTGCTTCTTTCATGAGCTAAAATAACTCAATGCATCAAAATATTGTGATAATTAATAAAGAAAAACTGTAAAGTGATACATTTTCACTCTAATCTATCCACACACATGTGTGCATTTGTGTGTCACCCTGGTTCTAATGTCCCTGGCACCAGTTTGTCACATCTAAAAATAGAGCAAAAGGCTGGATGATCCTGCAGGAATGGTACAGCCCGGTTTCCCTCAAATGTGAGTATGTAGCCGCCTCCTACATCAACACCAGAATGGTTTGGCCACGTACCTCTCCTTAAAGGCAAACAAGAGTGTCTATACAAACACATAGGACACACATTTTCACACACGCCTAAAAACAGGTGACATGTCCCTGATGTTCTTGTCATGGAGCTGGAGGCAACTGAATCATACAATCTGTTGGCTGCCATTTTCAAGCTGTGACTCTGACACACACCACTGAATACAAACACACACACGCACGTCGATCTCACAGATCATGAAAAACTAATGCGTGAGCCTAAACACATGCATACGAAGACAATAGCAAGACATCCATGGCCGAGCAGCTACATTCAAAACATTTAGAGATCAATCTGCATAGAGCCGCCCACCACACAGAGGCGTATATATTGACAGTGCTCAAACAAAAGTGCCCGCCATTGATCCCATGCAAAAAGGGTTTGCGGGTGCATTGTCTGTGTGTGTGGATTCTATATGTGTTACAAGTTAAATAATGAGACAACGACAAAGTCGCTTTTCGATCAGGGCGTCTTTTCAGCGGTGGCTTTGTCTGCAAAGCAACGACACACCTGTGGGCACAACCAAAAAGCCAGTAAAGCACATTCCTGTGTGTGTGTGTATGTGGCCACAGGTCCTTTGTTTGAGGTAGTCACATGACCAGTCTGACTTGGCGCCGTCCCCTCCCCTCTGCAGCACGCTACCATACAATAAAATGCTCAAATGTATGAGACAACAATAACCTGCACCACGCGGTGTATTTGTTATTACAAACGAACAAACAATCAGTTCATGGAAACTTTGCTTGATGAGCAAAACACTGTCCTTAAAACAAAACCCAGAAAGCTGCAAAAAACAAAACAAAAAAACATCTCTCCTAATTAGCAACACGCGAGCCATTAGGAGGAGGAGGATGGGATGGAGGGAGACAAGGAGGGAGTAAAAGAAGGATGAAGGGAAAGATGAAGACACGGTGGCAGATGCACATGTGGGGGTGGAGGTGTGGGGGTACTGAGCAGGGATCAAGTCAGAGGGAATCGATAACGCTGATGACGATGTTACGGGCAATCTCTGTGTGTTTGATAAACAAACTCACAAACATGGGAAAAAGCACTGGAACATGGGTGCACGGGGTTAACAGCGAGATTGACGAGGCATGTGGTAGCATGTCTGCTCGATAACATGTTTAACCGCTATAGTCTGTAAGGTAGACAAGACATAGATGGATGTAGAGATGGCAGGAAAGGGATGAAATGGAAGAAGGAAAGGGAGGAAGGGCAGACAAGAGGTGAAATAAAAGAGCTCAAAAATGATGAATAGTGGAGGAGTGGGGAGGAGGAAGGGAGGTACAGATTGAAAAATAAGGGACAAAAATCAAGTGGTGGCATTGGTAGGCGTGCGCATAGAGGACATGGCAGAGAAACAGAGGGAGAGACGTATAGATGATGAAGGGCGGGGTGCAGGGGGGTGTGAGAGGGAGAGAGCGAGAGAGAGGGAGGCGGGCTGGATAGGTCCCAAAGGAGAGATTTCCTGCTCTTCTCTGGTAGCGTACTCTGACAGACGACTCTGTGGAGCTAACTGCCTATCCTATGTGCATGTTAATTACACAGAGAGAGAGAGAGAGAGAGAGAGAGACAGAGTCTGCTAAGGAGAATGGCACAAAGGAAGCTCAGGTGTTTTCCTTGTCAAAACAAGTCAATGGACTTACCCTCCATAGGCCTTAAATTACAGCCATCAGTGTCTAACTCACTTTACAGTCCAGCTAGCCTGCATACAATCATAATCACACATACAGATAAACATATGGTTTATGTTACAATATTGCATATCTTTGTTATTGTCAACAAGTCCCATGACAAGGCCAAAACAAACTATGTGTTAGTCCATCTCTCAATATTTCCCAACTTCCCTACCCTGTCTATGGCTCTCAGCCCAAAGCCCATTGGTTCCTACTGAAGATGTAAATCTTTTGGTCATGAATATATAGTTTTACTATTCAAAAAGACTCAGTGATTTCCTAAAACAGCTGGGCACTGTAGTTTCTAGTAAACGTCACTTAAACAGGAGGAAATAGTGCATTTGTCAGGGACTATTTTCAGCAGCGGATTAATCCACATTTGGTACTCTAGTGAGTATTTGGGGCAGCAGGACGGTGTATGTGGGATTGAGTCAAAATAAACTAAAGTGCGAATGTTCATGGTAAAGAAGGAACATGTCACCCAGTGCAACAGTGTGGCTCATTGATGTGTTTTTAAGTTTTTGGACAACAATGGAGCTCTATGGCACAGAGGAAGAAGATATATCAGGCTTTGATACACACAATACTTGTTAGTAGGATCAGTTAATTAGTGTTTGCATTTCATGGGAATTGTTGACAATAACAAAAATATATAACATCACCAGACTTATCAGTGCTAGTGCTGAACATGGCATAACAATATGTAATGTATACAGCCATAAGTGGCAGAGGTGATAAAAAAAATAGGCTAAGAAAACTAAGAAATATAGACAGACTTTCACTGCTCGAGGACATTTTTCTTGTAGTTAACTTTTCCTTGACCTTACCAAGACCACTGACAGCACAAAGCATAACAACTGGGATAATGGTCTCTATTTTTCACTTGTTTCTCTACGGGAGCCCCCCCCCCAAATCCCCAATCCCCATCCAGCTCCAGCCAAGCTTCCCCAGACTGTGGCAGTGTGGTTGTTGTAAATGAGTTTAGCCTTTATTAGTCTGTCAGAGGGGAAAAAACATTGTTAGGTCGAGATATTATTCATCTGTAATTGGTAATAAGCCCGTACCCCCACCCTGAGGCGGCTCAATCTCCACTGAGTAATCACTGCCATCGCCTGCTCTGCTGGAAACAGCATTATTAGGTCGACGGCACTGTCTCTACCTCTGCTATCTGCCAAGGTTTATTATCTGACAATATATGGCTTTACTCCTCCATGGCTGTGGAGGGAGAATCTGGCTGAGCGTATTTCACATCCCAAGCTACTACCAAATATCTCAGCATGCTGGACAGAGGAGGCTCCAAAATAAGCTCCAGCGGGATCATTTAGGCTGAGGCTTTATCAGTTTTTATGACAACAAGGTTTGCTCTTTAGTGCAAAACACCTTTCGCTTTTCAATATTTAACTGTCACCTCAGTTCAAAGGACTGTCTCACTCTACATGAGAAAGCACCTGAAATTCAGACTGATTAAAGGTCAAACAGAATTAAAGCTGCAACTAATGATTACTTTTAGTCTATGGCATGATAGAAAATATTGAAAAATTACCATTATAAATTCACAGAGCCAAAAAAGGTGAAGCATTAATTATTTTCTCGATTAATGGTTTTGTCATAAATTGTCAGAAAATAGTGAAAAATGCCTGCTATAATTTCCCACAGTCCAACGAGATGTATTCAAATAGCTTGCTTTATTTGACCAACAGCCCAAAACCCAAAGATATTGAGTTTACTATCATATATGACAAAGAAAAGCATCAAATCTTCACATCTGAGAAGCTGGAACAAGAAAATGTTTGGCATTCTGTGTGAAAAATGACATTATGAACAATGGCATTATGAACAATTAATCAATTGTAAAAATAGTTGGCAATTATTTTTTTGTACAACTATTAATTATCAACTCACTGATTATCAACTAATTGTCTCAGCTCTAGACAGAATGGTGCATTCATGTGCAGTAATATTGGAAAAATTACTGCTTCCCAAATAAGGTGTTAGCTTGTGAATGCAATGCTGTTTTGGAGTCTTTTCTCAAGAGTCAGATTATGGAGCTTAGACAACCACAAATACTGTAAATTTTCACCTTTTGGGAAACACCTCCACAAATTATGCAAACACTACCTCAAGAGATTGATTTACATCATCTATTTACATCATATTTTCTATTGTTGGAGTAGCACCTACAAATAAACTGTTCATTTCTCTGTCACAATCCTTCCAAACAATAAGATCATGACAGAGTGATTGAGCAACTGAGTGAAAAAGAGAGAGAGAGAGAGAGAGAGAGAGAGAGAGAGAGAAAGTGACCTTGCTGCTGCTCAGAGCAGACTAATATTTCATCAGCTAACACTAAGGGCACACCTGCCTCACAGCTATACTCAGGATCCCACATCTGCCAACGGCTCTGTGCTTCATCCCTGTGAGGAGGCGTCAGGGGAGGGAAGGAAGGAAGGAAGAAAGAGGGAAATGAAAGACAGACAGAAAGAAAGAAAAACAGAGTCTCACGTGGGTTTACTCTGAGACTCATTTCAGGGAAAGTGTAGGTTGGCTTTGAACAGATAAACCACAAAGAAGAGAAAGTAATGATATTGTGACAAAGAGGGGGAAAGCAATAGAGTGATGAGAAGAAATGATAAGACTCTAGCAGTAAACCACCTGCTGAATTGTATATTTTAGTTTGCCATGGCAGCTTGGGACAACCCCTGTGGCAAGTGTGTCAACTTATGAATAATTAACATGGGACACATATCAAGCCAATGCTCTCTCCCCAGTACCAGGAGACTGGATCAACTATAGTATAAAAGTGAATTATGCAAAGCTTGGTGGGGAAGGAAGTGGCATCATGTGCTAAAGACAATGCTATCTGGCGGTAGAGGAGAAGTGAAACCATACAAGTGGATGCTCTCAGCGTGCTGATCCATTCAACTTTTCAGATGAAGTCATTCACTTATCCAAGTTTAGGTTACACTGACATGCAAGCCACGAACCATAAGCAGCTACAGCATGCTAACCGATGTTGTTAGTCCAACTTGTTGCTAAGCAAGCTGTCTGGTACGAATGTATAAATGTGTTTGAGGGAGTGTGTGGGGGTGCCTAGATAATTTTGACTACATGAGATCATGTAGATCAACCACACATGACAGATATGTTGATGACAATGTGCTCACGTAAGTGATGGTAAAAACATTTATTAGTGGTCAAGATGAGAAATTATATTAACCATTAGATCAACCTCTTCGTGGGTGATCAATGTTCACCCTGAATGTGCCTCCAGTTTGTGAACAAGAACTTACTGTATCTCTACATATAATAATAATTAAATTAAGTAATAATTATTTTCCCCATTATCTCTCTGTACTTTTAGCTATACAGAGGGTCTCCTGGGAACCTGGGAACTTACACAGAACCAACAAAACTACAAGTCTACAGCCATGCTAGTGGCTCTGTGAGGCTGTACTTGGGCACAGCAGTGCTTTGAGCAAAATGCTAACGTTAACATGCTAACATGCCCACAATGTCAACGCTAACACACTGATGTTTAGCAGATAACATTCACCATGTTCACCTAACATTTGCTAATTAGCACTAAACACAAAGTGCAGCTAAGGCTGATGGGAATGTCAAAAGCTTTGCAGGAATTTGGTCTTAAACCAAAGTATTGGACAAATTAAAATTTTGAGACCATGGTGGCGCTAGACGAAAAGTTGGAGGATCACCAAAGTTATTACAATTCATCCTGAAGGGGATATGAATGTGTGGACAAAATTTTATGGCAAACCATCCAATAGTTGTCGAGACATTTCACTCTGAACCAAAAATGTCAACCTAATGGTGGCATTAGAGGAAAAGTCAGGGGATTACCAAAGTCATTAGGATTCATCCTCTGGGGACTGTGAACGTCTGTACAAAATTATATGGCAATCCATTCGGGAGCTAGATATTTCAGTCTGGACCAAAGTGGTGGACGGTGGGGTATATATGAGACCAAACCTCCAGGAGCTGGTAAGGAGGATGCTGCAGCAGCCCTTCAACAAAAGGAACAACTAACATCAGTCTGTTGCAAAGCTTTAGCCTTTACTATCACATATCATATGTCACCTGTCACCTGTTTCCATAACCTCATCCCCGCTATCCCCCTCTCCTCTGTGTTATCTCCAGGTTTCAGTCCAACACTGAAATAAATAAATAAATTCTAGGTCTGCAGTGCAAACAACAGCACTGTCTGTCCAATGGGATTTTCTTCTAGGTACGCTGTTAAGCTACTGGGATGTCAGTTTCCATAGGATCGACCTTTGACCTGGCATTATACAGTGCTGGGGCAAATATAAACAGCCCCTCCCCTCGCCCCCGCTCTCCTTCATACCATCAAATGGCCAGCACAAAGGAAAAGGGATGACCTTAACTGTCCTGGAAGTGTTCACGAGTGCACGTGCACACACACAAACACACACTGGGATTGTCAGTGCCAGGACGGCCCACTTTCCAGCTAACCCCAGAAAAAAAAAAACAAAAAAAAACAGAGCTTTCATCTGCATGCAGCTGCCTTGGTGAAGAACATAACAGAAGAGAGGACAGAGCAGGGCAGGGGAGAAAACATGGACAGATAGTGGAAGAAGAAAAAAAACAGAGCCAATCAACTGACCAGAGTAAAACAAAGGGCTATCTGTAAAAGCCCTGGACTTCATCCCACCCTGCGATGAGGGAACTTCGATCCCCAGGCAGGCAAGCTGCAGAGAGCTACAAAGCCCTGATGTAGCCTGTTAAGCTCCCACTTCGATTCAGCTCATTGAGCTCCATGCTGCTGATCAATTAGAGAACAGCTGAACCAGCTGCTGACCACACAAACATTCTGTTTTTACTGTTTTTAAGCACAGACGTTTTTTTTTTTATATCGTGTGTGCTGCCTGTTATCTAGGTCTTCTCTATTATATCTGATCTGAAGTCTTCTCTCCTCCGCTGACTGCAGAGCCAAACCCCCCCGCCATGTCACAATAGGCTGATACAGTTGAAATGTTAGCATGTCGGCTTATCTGGGCTATCTGCATAAGACAAGTCACAACATGTATGATGGAATAAAAACTATGCTCTGGATTTTCTTTCCCCCAGTGAAATACAACTCACTACCAATGATACTGGAGGTCAGGCCAGGCAGATAGTCACTGCTCAGATAGAAACACAGCTGACCAACAGGCACATGATGCATACAACATACCAACACAACACATACACACAGAGTAGCTTAAATTTCTAGTTCCCGTCCCATTTTTTCACAATTGAGAATGACTTCCGGATGGGAGCCGAAACGTCTTGATTCTGAAAACAGTGTCCAGATGACTACGACTGAAACCTTTTCTACGATAGATAACACAACACATACCAAAATAAGGACAGGATTTATCGTTATTTTCCAACTGACCGCTGTTCTCCAGTGATGCTGCCAGCTGTGGTGTGTAGAAAAAGTGTCAACATGGAAACTTTCCATACAGGTGACATCAACTTACCTTACCCATATAATTGAACCCAGTAATGTTGAAGGGTATGAAAGGGGCTATACAATCAAACAGCATCATATTGCAAGCACTTAAACACACTTTTCTCTCTGTATGTTTGTGTGTGTGTGAGAGAGACTCACCCATCCTCCTTGGCTCTGGATCCAGTGCTGAATGTGGTTGTCCAGGTAGACCGTCATCCACTCTATGATCCTGCTCACCAGCGGACTCATCTCCTTCTCCACGCACTCGACACAGAGCGCCCCGCCGAAAGCAAAAAGCCCTACGATGCGGCCCCAGTTTACTCCGTCCCGGAACACCTCATCCATCACGTTCTCGAAGCTTTGGTAGGCCGTGGCCGGTGTGATGTGCAGCTGGTTGTGCAGATCGCTGAAGGCGCGGGCGTATCGCAGCTCAAACTCGTTGGCTGAGTCCCGGAGGGCCTCTTTCACCGCGTCCAGGTTCGTCGTTGATGGCAACCGTTCCTGCCGCAGCGGGGACGCTGGGGGGGTCCCGGGACTCCTGCGGTTAAAAGTCCCGTTGGTGTGCGTCGCTACCCGCTGTTCGTCACCCAACCCTGCCTCCCCCCCATCAGTCCTGTTTGGAGGCTCTAGTACCATGTGGTTGAGAGGATAATTTTTCTGGGAGAGTTTATAGTTTATGTAGAAAACCACCAATTCTCTGTTTTGAGACATTTTGTGTTTAAATATGCTTTTTCTCTTTGCTCCGGTCCGTCTCTGCTCTTCTCTTGATCGAGCCTTGCTGTGTTAGAGTGAACACACACTGCGTTTCCTCTGTTCAGATCACCATGGTCAGCTGATATCCAGAGGACACTTGGGGGGTGAAAACCAAACCTACACAAGGCTGACAAATCAGCTCAGGCCCTGTAGAGAGACAACAATGAAAGGTCAAAGTCTGGATAGCCTATGTGATTATGTATGTATGTGTGTGTGTGTGTCTGAGGAAAGAGGAGTGTGCGGGGATGGCTGTAGACTTTCAAATTAAATTTGGACAGGTAGGGTCAAAGGGCATCTCTCTAATTGGGCTGTTACATATGGAGCAGATGGCAATGATATTAATGAGACAATAGCAGAGCGAATGTGTGTGAGAGAGAGAGAGAGAGAGAGAGAGAGAGAGAGAGAGAGAGAGGGGTGGTGTGAGGAAGGTGAGGTTTAGGTGAGGAGAGATCAGAGGGACAGTCTGGCTTGAAGGTCCACTCAGGCAGTCACTATCTCCTAATCAGTGACAGTCAAATGCAGGTTGAAAAAATGTTTGGTACCTTTGTTAAACACAGTTTGTGTGTGAATGTAAAGTAATCATGGAAATTAGAACTCCCCTATTGCTAATGTGAATACAATCCTTTTTATACTACTCCTGTTGAAACATAAAAGCATAATAAAGTATGTAGCTGCTGAAAAACACAAGAGTTATTATGGTAAAATAAAGCTTAATATCTATATCTATATAATATGTAATGAATGCGTGGCTCACATGCACTGTTCTGATGCAGCTGATATTGGTTACTGAAGGGCAATTTGACATTTTGGTAGTGAAGCTAATATTTGTTCATTGTAACTTTATCCATTACCTGTCAAAAATGGCAAGTGATGAGTGTTTTTCTTGCCAGGGTGGAAAGGCATCTGAAACCTCTTTCGAAACACAGCACCTGTTTAGTAAATGGGTTAAGTAATTACCTTTACATGAAGAATTAATTTCCAAAAAACACAACAAAGAACATTGTCATTTTCTCAGGCTGTTCTAATGTAGCTTTGATCAGGAAGGAACTTCCATTGTACCGGAGGTTGACCGAACTGACTGGCGGGTATCTGATATGCAATGAGATAACTTCTGTTATGAATTGGCGCTATATAAATAAAATTTAATTGAAATTGAATATTCACATAAAGGCCAGTGTCACACTGACTTTACTACAGTGTAAAGCTTTGTTGAGATCAACCTGATGAGTCAATCTGAACTGGCTACTGACAAGCTGTTGAAAATCAATTCTTAGAATAACATTAACTAAGTCTTTTAGAGGAAATGCACTATATATAAATATATCTAAAATTAAAATCAGCAGCTATTTTGACAATTTATTCATGTTGTCAGTCATTTTTCAAGCAGAAATGACAAACATTGTCTGGTTCCAGCTTCTGAACTGTGAGGATCTGATGCTTTTCTTTGCCATATATGATAGTAAACTAAATATCTTTGGGTTTTGAACCTTTGTTGGTCAAAAGCAATAAGAATATCTCTCTTTGGGGGTGTGGAAAATTATGACTATGATTTTTCACCATTTCCTGACATTTTTTGACAAAACTATTAATAGAGAAAATAATCTGTAGATTAATCAATTAAGAAAAAAAAGAGTTAGTTGCAGCCCTATTTCATAGATTTAAAAAGTAGCCCTGGAAACAGAAAGAGAATTTTTTTTTTTAAAAAAAGCATGTACTTATTAATTAGTAGTTATATGCAATTTGTGTCTGTCAACACAATTCTCCCTTCTGCCTTCTGACACTGCCCAAACTATTCTGGTGTTGAGCCCAGTGATATATTGATTAATAAATAGTTGGTGCACTAATGTTACCTTCAGTTAATGATCATTATAAGGGAAACAACCATTTTTCTTTCAAAACATATTTTCACACCAGCTTAATATTATTACTATGATGTATAGTAAAAATGTACTTCATTAAAGATTGATGTCAATAAGCTACAGGCAGTAAATTGAGTGTAAGTGGGCCTCCATCCCTGGGACAAAAGATAATCTGAGAGAGCAGCTGTCTGACAGAGCCTTTCCCTCATCTTCTGCTGTCACTCATAAATCTCTCTCATAATTTTGCATACCGCATTAACTGGGGTATGCAAAATGATGTGGGAAGAACTTGAGTTTCTGATGATCTCAAACTGTCTGCTGGTTATCATGAGGGAACCTGACCTTTTCCATAACAAAATTGACATTTAAGATGATAAGTGGTTGGACCTAATAATTAGCGGGTGGGGTGGATGGAAGGGGAGCTCCATGCAAATAGTGCTGGTGACATTACATAATACATAACTCCTCTTCCAGAGCACAATGGAAGCCAGATCCAGTCTCAACTGGTCCCTGACCAAACAAGCAAAGTGCTTTAGTTCCAGCAAACCCAAAAACTTTTTACTAAACATACTTTCAGCATACTATTTTGGCCATAATCCCTAGTCAAAGAAACAGAAACAGCCTGTTAAGAGGAGATAAAGACCCACAAGGCAGCAGTGTTTACAATGGCCACATGGTCCCAAGCTACCAACACGTGGCTCGGGTTTTAATAGCCCAGCACTGATGTAAACACCACACAGCTCCTACAGGAATAACAACGAGTCGCGTCGAAATGTAGCACCTGAACGCAACATTTGTAATGCCAATCGCTTAAATATAAACTCAAATAAAGCAAACAGAAAGGTGTGTGAATTTTTATTGCGCTGGAATCTGGACTGTAACTCACAGACAAACCAACCAGGGTACGTTAGCGACGCTGTGCTGCCTCTTGTAGGCTGCATGTGCTGGCTGTGTGAGTCCCATGTGTGTTGTCGAGGTAAATCTCCAGATTAAACATTAATTCACATTTCCACTTTGATCGCCCTCTCTGATATGAAGACCACATAAGATATGAAGACTAACATTAGCGTCTTACCAGCAGTGCTGAATACAATCACATGGAGTTATCCTCGGTTCGTTCACCGTTTCCCTCTGTCACAAAGTCCCGAATCTGTCTGTCGCTCTGTCTGTAGAAAAGCTGTCAAAATCCAAGAATGTAAAACAGCCACTTTGTGTACGGGAGTGTGTATGCTTGCACGTATCCTCCTACCGCCCCCCGCCCTCCACTCTTTGCATGCCCAGCCCTCCTCTATTACGTAACACGACGCCTTCAAAGATGTCTGAATATTTGGCTCACGATCATTCGAGACTCCCCGTTTATACTGGCCTTTAAACGCAGGACTACACACATGATACAACTCCATCTAGTAATATAACCTGAGACCTGAAGTCATAGTGTTTCCTGGCCTACGCTACAACCATAAAAAAACAGTGTGAAGAACAGTTACAGAAACCGATGTAAACAATCATATTTAATTTCTCGATTCTGTGTGCATAACTAGCGCGGGATGTGTCACTCTTTGTTCACACTGTATCTGTCACAAAGCTTATTTTGTTTATCACGTTAGGCAAACATAAATGACACGGCTGACGTACTTCTCACTTCCAGCCTGTCGCTGCAGTTCAAATGTCCCCCGTGCCTTATAGCTTTATTCAACAGACATTGTGGTATTTCCAATCAAAAGCACACTTCGCAAATTGAATTTACCAGCGGATGAACGGGCTCAGTGGGAGCTCCTGAAGGCAGCACAAGCCATTCCATTCTCCTGTCATAAAAGCTGGGCTGAGACCTATAAACACAACGCATAAAAACGCCACTTTGCGACACCACCCTGTGCTCCGGCTCTAAATAGACTTCACCACGCTAGCAATTATTACAAAACTAATTCTTAAGCAAAGCATTTGACAGACGCAGTTCCGCCTATGCTAACGTTACTGTAGGCAGCTTCTGAAGATGGCTGTCACTACACTGAGTCCTGGTGTAGTCGCACATTCGCAAGACTGTACACCTAGAAAGGTGTATTTACAGTGGCAAAATCATTCCGTGCAGTTTGCGAGTATACTTTGCATCAAACAGAATGACAATTGACGGAAAACGCTGGCAGGAAACAAAACGATGGTAACGCATTCTTCCAGATCTGTCGACCTCCTTCCCTGGATTCAGAGAGGACAATCCACCCCCTCTACAGTTCTTTCTCTAACTTAATCATTTCGCCAACACAACAAACACAGTCATTAGATTTACATTCGTAGACTTGCCAGAAACTCTTACTTGTAGGGTGGTCTCCATAAAATCATGTCTGGTGGTGGCTCACAATCCAGACCCCGGCAGGAATACTCCAATCCGTCATAGCTAGCCTGTCTGGCTAACGCCGATGGAGAACACCCAGCCAGTCAGCTAACTGGTTACCACAGATCCGCCCACAGCTACGTTTTCTACGTAACTTCACCATGCCAGCCCGACTGTGCTGTTCAGTCCAGCCAGTTAGACGACAGCTTCATCCAGCGAGGAGAGTGTGCAACAAATGCATTATGGAGAAATATGTAGTCTCCTCACCGAGGAGTGGTATTTGCAAGTCACTTCCTGGCTTCAATATCAGCGTTATCTCTGGACCGGCTAGCAGCAAGGAAGTCCCAGCTAGCGTAAACGGTACCTGGCTAATGTTAGCGCTAACTGTGC
The DNA here is from genome assembly GCF_020085105.1 of Siniperca chuatsi. Taxonomy (NCBI): domain Eukaryota; kingdom Metazoa; phylum Chordata; class Actinopteri; order Centrarchiformes; family Sinipercidae; genus Siniperca; species Siniperca chuatsi. Next base: position 3,163,487 of record NC_058051.1, read on the forward strand.
TAACTAAAAGTGAGCTAGTTTATGTTTGTTGGGGCCTCGCGTCCGACCCTTACATTAATTATTTAAGTTGATAGTTGAGTGCGGCTGTCACATTCCTCATTGTTAGCCTATGTAGTTACTGGTTTATGGCTTAATAACATGGCGTTTTCCTTAACAGGGCTCCACGTAGCAGATGTTTAGCAGCTTTCCACTTTACTTGACAAAACAAAGGATGTGAGAGGTCTCCATGGTAACCTTTGTTACCCCGAAATCTAGCGCGCTTCACGCCGACTACCAGTTTGCCAGTGCCACCTTGTGGACACCTTTTATATAGAAACACTGGAAATTCCTCTTCCACACGTCCAACTCTCATAACTAAATTAACAACTAAATGACTTATTCTAAACACAGATATGAGGGTCAGTGAGGCAGACGTGTGGTTAAAGAGAGTGCAAAGTGCCTGGCATCAGCAAGCATGCAGGGGTAAAACTGGCTTTAGTGCCCTTGAACAAATCACATTTTGTCTTGGAAAAGCACTAAAAACATTTGTGACGCCTCCATTCTGTTCAGTTGCGGCACCACTCAATCAATAGTCACTGGAGTGGATCAGAATTCAGGTTTATTGATTACTTCACCAAATGCTTGGAAGATTACATCACAATATCATGTATAGAACCGTATAGCACTTTCATTTCTATGTATCTTACATTGAAAACTTTACAGTCTGCATTTTTTCATTTACTGTATATATATATATTTATATATTCCCTAGCTTTAGGGAAGAAAAGTAGACATCCATAGTTTGCGAGGGAAGGAATGCTTCTCAAAAAATATTTAAATGCACTTTAAATAATTACATACATCCTTCTTTTTTAAAAAAAGGCATGGAATAAACTACGAAGGATCCAGGATGCAGAGACTCCAGTATCTCTGTCGATGCGAGTTTTGGTTTCGCTCCGTTCCTGAACCGTTCTGTGGTTGAACTCTGCCATTGAATGTGACAACACTGATGGGCACTCCAACCATTCAGAGCAAGGTGGTACACTGGGCGGTGTTAATACATGAGCAAACTGTCGGCAACAGATGTGCAAAAGAGTGTGGGAAATAGACAACCACTGTGTCACCTTATGGGGCCAATTAATGGATTAGTGGAGGGTTTTATGAGCCAGCTGTAATTCTAAAGCCAGGAGGACCGACTCCACGTTAAGTCCTTCAGTGTAAGGCTTACTGGGTCAACACACAAAGGAATGTATGACAGAGGGAAGTAGCCAGTCTTTCAGCCAAGCTTTCATTGTAAACCAGCAATTATCCTGAAAAAAACAAAATCAAATTAAAGCAAGTGACCAAAATAAATTAAGTAAAATCTCATTGACAGGCAAGAAATTACAGGACGGTTGTGTGACAGAGACTTCACAAACAGAGCCGCATTAGATCTTTGATAGTGTTGTAGGAGATGCAGATTGTTTTCACCTGCAGCTGAGAGTTTCAGTCTCAACAACAATGGCAACAGCGCGCTGCCAAATAACAGACATAAGAGGGAACATAAACATTAAAGTGACAAACGATGCTTTGATACATGAGGGTTCAGATATTACAATATATTTTGATTAGATCACCAAACTCACAATAAGGGCGACACTGATGGCGTCATCATTTTCTAACAGGCACAGGTGGCCAAAAGAGATGTTCGCAAAGGGCAAATGTAAGGTTCATCTAATTCAACGGTGTCGTTCATTTGCTTTTAGCACGTAGATATACTTTTTTTTTTTGTTAAGTATTAAAAAAACAAAACAAACAGAAAAACAATCCATCAAAATCAGGTACAAGGTTTGCAATAATATCAATAAATTATTTGTTTACAGTTCTTTTCTAGTCATTACAGTTTGAGATGATAGTCTGGGGGATGATGAATGACTACAGTCAGCAGAGAGTGCTGGTCACAGTGCTGTTCATCCCCGAGAGAAAGAAGGGAGGAAGGACAGGGTAGAGACTTTTCTACAAGATGAGTGCTGTAGAAAAGCTCAACACTTTAATGCAGAGTCCTGAACTGAGACAGAAAAGCTACAGTCTTTGTCGTCTTCCTGCTGACACTGCAGCCCCTCTGTAATATGTTCCGGTCCAAAAGAAGTCTCTTATGCGTCCACCTGTGATCTACTTGTCATTGTCTGCCGTCATCTCAATTTCTTCACCGTCCCTCCACCTGACCCTGCACCCACCCTAGGATGTGGGAGTCCGGGCAGGCGCCCCCTCGAGAGCAGCGATGTGGAAGACGGAGCCGATGCGCAGGAAGAAGCGCCTGAGGACGGCCCGCAGCTCAGGGATCAGGTCAAACTGCATCATTTCACACAGGTGGGGGTAGTAGCAGGAAGCATGGGGCTTGAACTGGAAAAGTAAGAAAATGTAAATTACCACCACCACCGTTTAACCAAGTGACATACTGTATTTAATCTCTGCTAACCCAAGTATTCGCCAAAGATGTAACCAATGTGTTTGGAAATATTTACAATGTACACGACAGAGAAAGGAAGGGCGCTTACTCTGGGATGTGTGGCCGCTGCTGGGAGGCCAAAGAGTTCACAGCAGTTAAATTATTGCGTCGAGAGACCATTTTTTTTGTCTTCACTGATGTATGTGTTTGCTGCATTTTGCTGCTTTTAAGAGCAATTTCACTGAATTACGAAATTGCATTCAGCTAAATAAACACAATTTGTAGCACTAAGATTTGTTTTAACAACTTACCCAAAATTCACAGCAGGCCTTGCACAAGAGAATGATGCCAGCCACTATAACAATACTGTTATAATTTTTGTTGATGCAGTGGTTTTCGTGGTGTTGGCATTTTCTTCCAAAGCTGGCTGCATGGCGCCAACATTTCCTACTGCTTCAAGCTGCATGCTGGGTTGTTTTCTAACTAAAAGCTGCTATAGTTTTTGGCCTAAAATGCCCTGGAAAAAAACCCAGAGTCATGGACTGCCATGAATCATCAGTGAATCATCATGCACTCACACAAGGAAGGTGCATGATTCATAGGTGACAGCTCACAAAAGTGTTGATAATCGCAAAAATATGAAATAAAAGAAAGGAAGATAAGAGTTACAAGGGTACATTTTTTTAACCCCCCACATTTTTGCCCTTCCCTTTAATTTCTGATCCTGGTTCAGATTGAATCACAGTTATGATCCAGAGCTCCATAATGTCTGCCTCGATCAAACTCTTGTCCTTTACATACTTATCCACAGCATACTGCCGACTAATGTGTAGTTGGAAGAATATTCTGTGTGTGTGTGTGTGTGTGTGTGTGTGTGTTCCTGCCTTATCATCAGGCAGCCGTAGCGTCCTGGTGAGCAGCAGCATCAGCAGGCTGTTCCAAGCCTCTCTGTGGCTCTCTGAGGTCAGACTGATGAAGTAGGCCAGAGCTTCACTACACACCCTGAGAGAGACGACCCAACACACACACACAGAGGATTATGACCAGCACAACACTGATGTATCTCAAACACTGAATAGGCAGAAGTGGTCGGTCTTTATCAGAGCTGCCACATTATTATTATCATTATTATTATTATTATCATTATTATTATTATTATTGAAGAGAAGGCCAAGACTACACATCCTCAACTAAAGCAACAACACCAGTTATGTATTACATCAAGAATACGTATGTGTGGTGTTAATCATTAAATGAGTCAACTGCTCCAGTGGAGCTGCTCAGCGACAAACACAACAAGGTGATTTGTACCAGGCTCTAGCATGCCAATATATTCTACAAAACACACACACAGTGTACTGTTCATAAATATATAATGAGTTATGAGCCATGTGTCAAAACAGCTCACTCAACACGGAAAAAAACACCAGTACCGCACTTTTCTGCGAGTGACACAGTTGGTGTTTATTTACAACCAGGCAACAACACACTGGAAACATTTTGAGGTAGTGAGGTGAGCAATTGCAATAACACTAGCTTCAACTATGTTTGTTTTCTGTCTGTTGAATTTGTAAAAAAATGCATTTTTAAAGGATAAGTCTGGTGATATTGTATATTTTTCTTATTGTCAACAAATTCCACAATAAGGCCAAAACCAACAATGAATTGATCCTACTAACAAGTATCGTCTGTTTATCCAAAGCCTGATATAGAACTCCATTGGTGTCCAAAAAACTATTTAAAAAACAGCCACATGTTGCACTGGGTGACATGTTCCTTCATTACCATGAACACACACACTGTAGTTTATTTTGACGCAATCCCACATCCTGCACTGTCCTGCTGCTGGAAATCAGTCCCGTTTGAGTAACCAGCCTTATCTGTTATTGATACACTGGCCATCTTAGCTGTGTCAATCACTTGATGATTATGTCATATGTTGCACTCACAGCAGTAGGCGTGTCTGGATGTCAGGCCACGAGTCCTGCAGCTGAGTGTCAGAGTACATCCTGAACAAGATCCTCAGGCTGCAGGCAAGACTGCTCGTCTCCTGCTTCAACAAGTTGGGCTTGGATTTCCCTTTAAAGCCTGAGGGCAAAAGAGAGAGACAATCATTGGTTAAAAAAACAACAACAACAACAACAGAGGGCTTTGCGTGGCCTAGTGGTTAAGATACATACAACAGCAACGCCCCTGGTTTGATTCTGGCCTTTGCTGCCTGTCATACCCCTCTCTCTCCCCTCAATTCCTATCAGTATCTCTACTTGAAAAAAATGCCAAAACAATAATCTTGGAGTGGCATCAAAGAACCACAAGGTCCTGGTCTGGGATACTCACATTCTCTCAGCAGAGAGGTCATACAACAATTCAAAGTTTTCAAGTTCAATCCAGACAACAACACAGTATCCTGCTGAACGTTTGTGATACAGACTTTTAATTTACACTGAATACAAATATTAGATTACCTTGTAAACGGTAACAATTTTAGAACTAGGATTATACGTTACGCCTCATTAAGGACTTTTTAACGCAGTGATGTTAGACAATAGGACTTCTAGCAAAAGACGGTCTCATAATTTTGACATGTTTCTAAAACATTCTACTGTATGTCACATATATTCAACAAGTGCAAAAGACAGATAGGGACATAATTTTATGCTGAATATCATAGAAGACTTTTCCTGTCTATTTACCTGCCCTCCAGAGTGTTGTCCTCTGTTCGTTGTTAGAGTTGAAGTCCTTGGCGAAGGTGTGCGACTCCAGCAGACAGTCCAGCAACTTGAAGAGGTGTGCAGAAGTCATGTGTCTGTACATACCCTGATCTGGACCCGCCTCGCCTCCGTCGGCCTCCGACTCTTCCAGAGCATCTCGCTGACGGGAGGACAATTTTAGACAACTTTAACTAAGTAAATCTGACAGTTTAAGATTACACAGGGCTGTCCTTTTAAAAGATCTTCTTAGTGTGCCCCGGGCCTGATCTGACATTTGATCAAAGCTTTCACAATCCTTTTCTTTGTTCCTCTTTTTCACCGTTTCAACTGTAACACAGTCAAGTAACTTAAGGGCAATTTTAGGATAAAATCAATCCATATAGCAGCTGTTGCAACATACCTGTGCAGCAGCCATGTTCTCTGCATCCTCCTTCTTGCTGGTTGCTGGGTAGAAGACAATGTTGTCTATGGTCTGTATTAGTTCAAGCTGTACAACGCATTTAATCAGCAGCCCTGCAAACAGCTTCTGGTCAGAAACTCCTGTAGAACAGAAAAAAAGAGTTGTAGCGATATGAGCATTTGAGGGTAAAACTGACTTTGAAGAGGGACAAAAAGCAACAGTGGCAGTTTAATTTTACTGTGACAGCCAGCAACAAATATGTCATATAACAGTTTAAATCTTTTTTTTCCCCCTCCATGCTGCCATTTCCGCTTTTCAAACTGATTTTCAGGTTGAATTTGAGTTTGCACTGGGTAAGAATGTGTGTGTGTGTGTGTGTGTGTGCGCTTGTGAATGCTGTACTCACTAGCATTGGACTTGCCCTTCCAGGTGTCGTCGCTGGACATCTGGCTGTGTCCTCTCTCAGACAGAGCTCTGTCATAGCTGCTCTGGGACTGACTGTCAAAATCAGCGTCCTGGAGATGTACAGCATGGACATTCACAGGTCAGTATCATACTTCTGATGTGGTGGATAGGTTACATGCTTATCATGTTTCAGACCAAGTATGAAGCATCTGCTGAGCTGCTGTTGTACATACTGTAATTAATGTTTAGTTAATAAGTGTATTTGTTTATATTCTTACAAAATGCTTGCCATCTGCAGTTTCCTCTTCCTGTCCAGCAGGTCGCCAAGTCAACAAACTGATGTGAAAAGCAAACAGAATGGCAGGAATCAGGTGTTGTCGTAACTTACATCCTGTCACAGCACTAAAGCACAATAAGCAGGTCCAAGTCCATTAGCCTTAATCCCTACAATTCCCATTAACCTCCCACTGAGACAACTGTGCTTTTTGTCCTCAAAACAGTGACGATGAATTAAATAGCTGATTGAATAAACGCTATCACCAAGACGTTCACATGCAGTTTCATTAAAATTTTTTGAGCTGACTGAATTTAAACTAAATCTCATCTCTGGTTGGAAGTACGGTGCTTCAGGACTTACGTGTGAGGGCTGGTGTTTTGGAAGATCTCCAGCATACAGGAGCAGGTGATGTTCCAAACCTCGGGGCTGAACTTCTCCCCGTTCAGAATCACCAGGTTCTCCAGACAGTTTGTCCCTGACCGAGCCAGCTGCTCGTTGTCTGTAGAAGAGAGGTAACAACTTCAAAACACATCTGCCACATACAAATAATGTGAACTTCACTGAGGTTCACGAGGTGCTTGTCAGAGACGCTGAGGGGAGGGTAGTCTTGATCTCATCCAAGATTTATTTCATTTATTCTCATACATATCAAGCTACAACATCATCTGATCTAACTTTATATTTGGAATCTGGGGTGGGGCAACAAAAATTGCAGAGCTTCAGCCCCTCACCTGTCCCTCATTCAATAACAGTGACAATAACAGTTTGTTTAATAGCTGTTGGTTTGACAAAATAGAGTAGCTGAAATGTTTGGTTAACAGGATGTGCCATGTTAATATGTTAACGTTGGCAAATAGCTAGTTCCACTTCTAATGTGCAACACCATCTTAAATTATTTAGTTATGCACTTTTAGTTACTAATGGTGAATACAATTGTACCAACTCAATAATGTTATAGTATTTTGAGATATTGGAGGTAGGGTGTTGGCATTTCTTTCTACATAAAGAAGAAGGTCTAAAGAAAATCTGAATTACGGGGGGGGGGGGGGTCATGCTTTTTTAAAAAAGTGAAACATGTTTCAGCCCCCCTCCCTGCCCCAATAATCTTTGTACAGTCTCTTACTGATGTCCCCAACAACAAGCGAGCTGTTCAGCACAGCGCCAAAATATCTAGTTTGTAAAATCTGACATAGAATAGTGGGTGTTACCGCTCTGCCTTATGAGCATTATTTGCTCTTTGTGTGGACAGATGAGTATAGAGTGTTCTGCTTTACCTGTCTACATGAATTTGAACACCCACCTTGCCTGACACACCACTGTAGCTGTGTGAAAATGTCAGCCAGCAGGATTTCGCTGAGAGGCTCATAAAACTGGGTGAACACGTCACAGATGGCATACAGTGCGTGGTTACATGTTGTCGTCATCCACTCGGTTTTCTGGGAGCAAACAAGAAACGAACATGAGCAGATGCAAGTAATGTTTTTAAAAACAAAAATGTGTACGTTGACAGTTTTCATTTCTTCTGTCCCTCTGTTTTAATGTCAAAACAAACAACCATGAGGCTTGACGGCCTGCTACCAGTGACCTCTGACCTCTGTCTGCTGCTCGGGGAGCTTCATGTTGTCGAAGATGCGGAAGACGATTCTGAAGAGGTCGTGCCACCAGTGCTTCTCGAAGGTGTGACCGTAACTCTTCATGATCTCAAACATGACTGTGAGACCTCTGTCAGGAGCAAAGACAAACAGTTCACGCATCAGTCTTGTTGCTTCACAGCTCTGCAATCAGCAAGAACAAACAGGGCACAATATGGAATCACTAGCACTATAATATGAGTGCTTCTTTCAACTGTACTGATGTCGTCTTTTTTAAGTGATATCTTGCTACATTTTTAGTCTTAAGTTTATTAGTCTTCACGCTTGGTTAAACATTGATAATAAGGATCAGTATTTAGCAGCAGGTCATGTATATAAATGCCTAAATGGCCAAGCACCAAGCTATTTACAGGGGTTTGTGCTCGCTTTCTCTTTTATCTGCTGGTATCAATCTCTCAAGGTCAAACACAAAAATGTACTCAATAAGGTGGTTAATGTCTGCAGCAAAATAACTGGCACTGCACAGGAAACTCTGCAGGATCTTTACAACAAACAGTTAAATAAGAAAGCAGAATCCATCCTGTCTGATTGTTCCCATCCTTTACATCAGCAGTTTCAGTTTCTGCCATCTGGTACCCTCCTCAGACTTCCACTAGCTGAAACCAAAAGATTAAAATACTCCTTTATACCCTCTGCCCTCCTCCCTCCTAAACTCTAGGAGGAAAAGGTAGTTATTTGCTTAATGTTTTAACTTATTTGTTTTTTATCTTTTAATTATTAGAGTATTTTTACTATGTATTTATGTTGTTTTTTTGGTCTTTGTTGTTGTATTTGTGTGCTCTGTGTTTTATGTGTGCATCCCACTGCTGCATAACCAATTGACCCACTGGGGGCAAATAAAGTTATTGATTAAAAGTACTAGAGACCAATATAGGTATAATACTAGGCATAGTCAAAATTCTATCAAAGTTCATAGACATGGTTCTTTTGGATTTAAATGCTTTCAATGTGCCGGTCCAATATTTGGAACAGCTTACCAGATTATATTACATACTCAGGCTCTGTTACAAATAAATACAACTTTTTATTACAGGAAATAGATAGAGGAGAGATGGGTGAATGGACTTAGTATTTTAGTAAAAATGTCATGCAACAAATGATTATTTTCATTACTGATTAATGTGTCAATTATTTTTTCAATTAAACATTCAGCCAATGAAAAGTCTGCAAAATAGGGAAACATGCCACCAAACACGTGTTCTGAGAATCCGAAGTGATATCTTCAGATGTCCTATTTTGTCTGACCAACAGTCCAAACCCCAAAGACATTCAATTTCTAATATTATAAAACACAGCAAAGAAGAAAATCTTCACATTTAAAGGAGTAGCTGGACCCAGCAAATATTTGGCATTTTTTTGGCATGATTAAATGAATGACAATTAAATTATCAAAATTGTTGCAGATTAATGTCGATCATGCTAATTGATTAATCAACTAATCATTTCAGATTTCATTTGTATAATAAGTAATACCTACAATAATTAAATCTGCATGTTAACTTTATCTTAAGTGTAATGTAGCAGAGGCTCAGCAGTCTTGTTGTACAGAAATAAGTTCTGTTAACTTTCAGTGTTTTTATCCTGTCATGCTTCAATTTTATACATAACACCTTGTTTGTGTTACATCCTATTTAGTTTGTTTTATTTTATCTTTTTATATTTTTTGTCTTTGCAACAAATAGGGGCAGGTATAGCAATAGGGGAGACCAGAAGTGTTGCAGGACACGTCACTGTAGCTGAAAGGTGAAGCTAGAAGTGTGATAAAAACTGAACCAGTAGCTCAAACTGTTTGAGCTACACTCCAAGCTGAGCTGTTTTTCTACCTGGTCCGGACATCCAGCTTGCAGCGATTGATGATACAAGAGAGTTCAAACAGAATGGGAAACCAGCCACGAACCCACACCCGATCACCAGGGGCAACATTCATGTCATCACTGGTGTATTCCCTCAGGGTCTGGACAGGGACACAGCAGGAGTGAAATTCATAAAGTGTAATATTACAAAATTATGTTTTGAAGAAACCACATGAGCAATTTGCAAACGATAAATAAATGCCATTATTTTGTCACAAATGCCATTTTATTGAACCAGTATAGTCACAACGCAGTTGTTCCCACCTGTGGCCTTTCTGAGACGTATTTAGCGCAGTGTCGTATGAGTCTGATAGCCTCCATGCTGGTGTCAGGAAAAGCTGCGTTGCACACAAACTCTGACAGGCACTTCACTGCATCCTGGAACGAATCAATAGCAGCTGCAAAGTGCTGCTGGAAGGTGTTCACTGAGGGAAGAGTGATGGAGAAGGAAAGAAAACAAGAATGAACTAGTAGCTGATTTGTTGTTTGGTTGGTTTAGGAGATGTTAAATCTCTCCTGTCATTCATGCTCCCACTCTTATAAAAGCTAGGACCGAGGATCTGTCTCACTGCCAGCTGAGCATTTTGACACAACACGACCTCTGTCAATTGTTTTTTAATCACCTGAGCCAAATGGCTGCCCTGAGGAAAGAGCTGCAGTCATACTCACTGACAATGTGCCCAGTGGTCTGGAAGGCCAGCTCCACTATAGTCTCATCGTGGTCGGAGGCTGCCTGGTGAAACACTGAGAAGATGTTCTTCCAACCTGAACGGATGTTGGCCGCCTGGGAGTTTACCATCTGAGCCACACACCTAATCACCATGTCTCTGATAGTGAGGGACCTGAGGGAGGGACGGAGGGGGTTAATATAACATTAAATAAAATAAAAAAACACTATAAAAATACTACACTGCATCTAATATTTTACTGAAAAATGACCAAAACCAATATTCTCTCTTCCTATTGTGCCCCACTATTCCTAACCATTCTTCCTCCTATGAACCTGCAGCTTTTTACTATAAATATGCATAGGCCATTTATGTACTGAGAAAATACTGTCTCTCATCCCACCCACCCATATTACAATATTCTCTACCTGTTCTTCTTCATGATGTGCTCAAAAGGCCTGAGGAAGTCTTTCTGGAAGCGGAAGTTGGCCAGCTCTCCTTTCTCCAAGAACTTCATGGAGAGCTGCCTCAGTGAGTCCACAGCAAAGATGGCTACATCCTCATTGGGGTTACAGCCCACCTAGAGGAAGACACAACAGTTATCAGTGGAGCTCAGCTATGCATCAAGTTACTCTGGTTCACTAAAAATAATCCCAATGAACTGTTTCTTGTGTGTACTGTATACTCATGATTAAACCTGCATTTATTGATTTTTTGGACACTTGGGGGCAGTGCAACAAGCTGTAAACACAATACTGACATATTATCACCTTATGTAGTTGATATGGGAACTGCATTAGCAAACAGTTGCTTATCAACATCCAGCAGACACGGCGCAACATTATCATTGATTTGGAGTCGTGTTTTTGTCCACCTGGCGAATGTAAGTCCAGTATTCACTCTCCTTTTAGCTCTGTGATCTTCACCAGAAATGCTCCACTATGTTCACTAGCTAATAGCTAACTTAATCTGTCTGCTGTTTGGTGCTGAGCAGGTAGTGTACAGTGGGTTTATCAGAACTTTTTAGCTGAAAAAAAGCTGTTGGAAACCACACAGATGGGAGCTGTGAGACTGAACCAAAAACACAGGAAAGTTGCGGATGGTAAAAGCAAAACAACGAGCTGAAAGACGCTAAAATGTTACGCAGAGCTGAGGAAAACTGCAGAGTCGGGTGATAATTCTCTGTGTGTTTGTCACTACGAGCAACCTCTTTCGCTTATATGCACAATTTTATGCTAAAACTTGCCCCACTGAAGTACATTAAAACAAATGACAATGTTTAGCCTGCAATTGCAAACACACAGATATAGTGTAGACATAATTAAAGAGCCTTTTTATGTCCATGTAGCGGTAATAAATCAAGTCCTCAAGGGAGCAATACAGGACAAAAGTGCACAGAGCAGCAGGAAGCACCATCAAAAGAACACTGTGTCATCCTGCTGCTGCCTCCCACACCACACCGATGATTAATTTTTAAAACTCTGTAACCCCTCTGGTCCACTGACCTTGTTGAAGTGGTCTCCTATGACCTGCCAAATTCGAGACCACTGCAGCCTGATGCGGTTCATGTTGTAGTAGGAGATTTCCACAATCTTTTGCAAGCTGAACATCCTCGGCTGGTGTGCGGAGGCCAGCTCATCCATGGACACCGCACACAGCCAACGCACAAAGTCCACTGGAAACAATTAAACAGCACCACACAATGAATAACTTCTCTTTCTTTGTAACATACACAAACAGAGATTCTGTACATAAGGGCGAAGAATGACACACTCACCAATTGCATTTCCATCTAGTCTGGTGGAACCAGTGAAGATCCTGCAAATATAAATGTAGCTTTAGTATTTGTAGGAAACAGAAACCTTCATTCATCATAAAGGACAGACATAGATCATGCATTTATTATGTTATTAATGTGCTGTATCTGAGTATTTTGTCTTACCTGTCAACAGCTACCACCACACTCTGAGAGCTGGTCTCTCCTACGGACTCCTGGATGTGAGCCATCTGTCTCTTGTCCTGACTTCCCACCAGGTTACCTGAAACACCAAACATATTTAACACAAGCTAATTTATACAGTCAAGGCATCAGACACATACAACAAATGAATGTGACTTTTAAAAGCACAGTGATTGACTGAACATTGTTTTTAAATTAAATAATAGCTGCTCTGGAGTTAATATTGGACATTCTGTTGCTTGAATAAAGTTAAAGATGGCTACTATTGTAGAAGCACAACAGTAATTAGTAGTTTTGATGGGAATCATTAAGATAGAGACACATTTAATTTACATGTGATTATAAGAGTTAGGGGGTTAAACTGTGAATTTAAATTATGTGTGTGAGTGTCTTACCCAGCCCCAGGGGCATGAACTCCTCTGTGCCGGAGGGTAAGCCCCTGATGCCAGCCTCCTTGTCCCGGACCACCCCTGAGATGTAGCGTGTCTTTACACCTGTGCCGATCAACTGGGCGAGCTCCAGCTGACTGATACACCTCAAGATCTAAATAATAAATAAATAAGCACTTTTATTAACAAACAAAAAAGGCTGAGGCTTTTTCCTTGGGTGGTGAGATCATCATTTACCAGGGCCCGTATTTATCAAGCATCTCAGGATCCATGCTAGGAATTGCACTGAACATCAAATATTAAAAGCACTGCTACTTCAGAATAGGACTTGAAAGTTATTTATGAAGCTACACTGAGAGGGACTACTCCTAGGAGAGAGTTGCCATCACAGTTTTAAGACACACTCAGCCGCAAAGTAGAAATTATGATAATGTGTTCTCTCGGACAGTTGCGGTTTGAAATATTCAGCGGTAAGATTCGAAATGCAAAAAATAGCAAAAGGTTTTATGTTTTTATGTGTAGACTTTATGTTTACGGGTAAATAATATAAGTGGCTAAGCTATCTATGTTATACAGTATATGCAAAATTATGACTAAAATAAATGAATAGCACAAATCTCATAATCATATTTACCAATAATCCTTTCACAACAGGCTGTAAGCAAACACTGGCAAGCCACTTGTTTGCCCAATTGTGTGACGCATCCTCGTCAGGCCTATCTAAATCACATTGTTTAAAAACTGCCTATAATAGTGCTCTATCTTGCATGAATGGCGCTTTCCAGCAAAACAAGGAATTTGTCTTCTCATCCACTGTCCACTTCACCTTTCAACAACACCCGTCAACTTGTACTTGCCGTTGCAGGTGGCAAAGATTATTTATTGCTGTAATGTCTCCGTGTGTTGGGAAATACACTGTAACAATATGAACAGATCTCTTCAGTATAGTTCCACCATCTGTAATTTTGAATAAGCAATGAATGATTGAATAAATAAACCCATAATTTCGATACAGCTTGTTCTGCATAGCTTTATACCGAGTGGTGTGGAAATGAATGAATCTGCACATTATCTGAGGAGCTATAAGAGCGATCAAAGTTTGATTTGTTACTGCCAAAATGGTTGGTTGTGACAGCATTTTCCCTGTTGCTGTAAAGTTGTGTTTTTCTTAATCTAATACAACAGCCCTGCAAAAAACCTCCCTTCATGAAGTTTATTAATGTTCAGTTTTTATTTAAACTGTTTTAGAGGTGTTCATTCAACTTTATGGTCATTTAGGAGGCTGTAGTTTGAGGTGCTGTTGAATTGTATTGCGTTATACTGAGAGGTGTTTCTAATATTTTGTCAACACAGTTCTGTGCACTACAAATGCACAGAAATCCTATTAGTAGGTAGTCACCTCATGCCAGGAGTTGCCCAGGTAGTTTCCGTCAGTGTGGGCCACAGTGATCAGCGTCTTGATTGTGTCAATGTTCTTCTGCTTCATCTCTGTAATGCTGGAACTGGCTGTCAGCAGGGTGAATCTGGCCAAGGCTTGGACATACGCATCCCGCTCCAACTACAGACAGGAAGCCCAGTTACCACACAGTCGCAGTTTCATGCAGTAAGAACACTGAGCCACTTTAAAAATAAAACATCAATGACATACTGTTTACAGTTTAGGCTCAATTTGTGTGTGAAAGATCACCAGACCTGCATGCTGAAGATGCAGGCGATCCTGATGGCACATCGAATGCCCTCCAGACACAGTGAGGCCACCTCTGGATCGTCACAGTCCTGCAGTCCCACACTGAATGCTGCCAGCAACGGGGTCCACGCCAGCTAAAACACACAGAAATTATCGGCAGGTGTACATTTCCAGTAATGTCCACATCTGATATTTTACTTGGTTAACAGTTCGCCTCTCTGGTTAGAATATGCATCCCACTGTTCAAAGATCGGGTTCAAACTCATCGGGAATGTAAAGTAAATGAAAGGAGTAAAAAGTAATACCTTGAACATGGGCCTGACATGCTCCAGGTGTGTAGCGCTGAAGAAGGGGGCCTGAGCATGGCTGACAGCCTCCATCAGAGCTTTAGCGGTCTTCGCCATCTGCTCCATCTCCACGTTGTACAGCAGGCGGCGCTGCTTCTCACTGGCTACACCTGGAGGGAGGAGGACACACACGTTTGTGATGTTTTTATCTTTATCAGCAAACAGTGAATAGAGTCAGGGAGATGCTGAGCCTGAAGGACACCAAAGTTATACATCACTAGTCTGTTGTCTCACATTTTAATCAGCCAATGATCAGAAAGCAAACTTCAGAGAAAACAAAGTACTCACTCTGCTTGGTAGACTTTGGGGTGATTGAGAACTCTTTGCTCTCCTTCATGGCAATCTTCTTGCCTGCGATCTCATCGTATATAGAAGACAGATACTCTTCGGGCAGGTCCTTACTGTCGTTAATACCGCGATTCATCTTGATGTACTGCTCCTTTGTCATCTTGTTCTTCACCTACATAAGTAAAAGAAGAAGATCCAGAAAGGCAGTTGGAGTGATTAATTAAAAAGGAGGAAATTGGGAGTGTGGGAATGGGACACAGTGGAAAACATTTCCTGTCACAGTTCATCTGATTTGCTTTTTTGATGCACATTGCATATGTCTGGAAAGCAGTGGAGGAAAGAAAGTGTTTTTTGCTGCTAAATTTTGAATATTGGTTAATGACCTGACACTTTTGGAACTGCTAGCATCTATTCATCCTGCAAGAGGAAGACTACATGTAAGAAAACATTCGTTAAATAGTCTATTATTGTCAGCTCAACAAAGACATCAGTGATTAAGGATTTTTGGTAAAAGTTTTAAACTCACTTGAATAGATTAATTCTGTAAACAAAAAAATGTAAATGTAACAGGACTCTCTCTCTCTCGGTCTCGGTGTGCCACAGTGCACCACATTTTACACCTTCTTTTCCCAGATTTAAATTTCAGGTGCAGTTTCCTCTGTCACAGTGGTCTGTCAGCAGTGATAAATCAGGTGCAGCAGCTATGTGTAGTATGTGTGTTGAGACAGATACAGGCCTGCGCAGCCCCCTCATTCATTTGAATGCCACTGCATCGATGCTGTGGGGGTGTCAACGCAGAGGTAAAGAAACGCAGGGTTGTCCAGCAAAAATGTTGAACTTTGTATGACTTTTGCCAGAATGCAATTAGGGGTGGGTGATATGGCCCTAAAATAATATCACAATATTTCAGGGTATTTCTGCGATAATGATATTCTTGACAATATGATATATTAGAACTCACAATAGCTGTTGAGCTCTCCTCGCGGGGGTTTTGTCTGTCCTCTTACTCAACTGGGCGCTTCTGCTTGAGGTGGTGAAATATGTTTGTTGGAGTGCCCCCTTTTGTTGTTACAGTCTTCTTGCACTTCTTACATATTACTTCCCCTTTTTGGAACCAACTCCTCCACCGTGGAGCCGGCAGCAATGTTACTGTCGCTGTCAGCCATGCTTGTTGTTGCTGTGCGTAGCAGTATGATGTTGTTACATCAACAAGACGAAATATTGTCATTATCACGATATGAATGTTTCATTTTTTTTAAAATCATATTACAAATTATACCGATACTATCGTGACCGATACAATATGGCACATCATCCGGCAAGGGGCTGCTGTAGCCAATCAAATACATCCAAGCACAGGTATATTATTTTGTGCTGCGTTTATACTGTTTACCTTGCAATTGGCGTGCCAAAAAATAAAACATTTGTCACAGTGATAAGTTTCCTGAGTAGTAAAATCCTGTCTCAGAGTGTTATAAACTGCTGTGCGTCTGTGTCTGAGAAGCTTTCAAGCTCATGGATCTGTTACTCAAACTGTACTTCCTGGATTGTATTTCATTGTCTCGTCAATACCTGAAACAACACACCCCCAGCCTTGCACAACAGAGGGGTATTTTTGGTCTGAATGCCTTAAAATACATATTGCATGAGCCAAAACACACAATTTCTAGCGGTGCTGCTTGTCTTCCATTTCACCTGCACAAAACCTTGGCGCGGTCCTTTAGTAAATAACGACAAACGCAATGTGACTCTTTAGAGCCCAAAAGTGCTGCAAATCCTTAATAAATATTCCACAGAGAAACTAGACACAACTGCATCCTGGATGATGCAATGGCCCTCATATGGTGATCATGGTGACGATAGTGGCCGGACATTAAATATTCCAGTTCTCACCTGAGGACTGTGCAGGTCTGTGGTTAGCATAATGATAGAGTATGCCAGCACGTAGGCAGTGTCTGCACTGGCAAACAGAGTCTGTCTGCAAAAGAGGACACATATCAGGGAAACAGTTAGTAGCTGCACTGGTCTAATGTTTGTTTTAATCAAATGTAAACTCTCGTGACTAAAAATATAAAGACCTCACTCTGGTGCAATTTGTCAAGCACCAATAAATCTCTCCAAGCCCTTATATAGGAAATCGAAAGGTGGGCCTTACCCCTGGTTGCACTCTAGATATCGAGCAGCGAATTTCTCCATCAGCCTGTCAATCTTCTGGGCCTCACCAGGCAGCCTGAAGCCTTCCAGGAACGCTCTGAGTGCTGAGACAAAGTCCCGCCCGCAAAAGTCCAACTGGTCCACGTAGCAGTACATCACTTCCTTGTTGAACTTGATGTTCTCGCCCAGGAACTCTCCCACCTGGGTCTGTGGATGCAGAGGTAAAGTGGTTGGGGGATTACTAACTTGAATTAACGCCTTTGTTGCTAGAGAATACAGCGTTCTATAATTTAAGCTTGTGTAATCCCTCACAGTGTCCAGTCTGTCCTCCTGATGTAGGAACTGGGAAATGTCCTCAGCTGTGGCACCCAGCATGCCCTGGTCCTGCAGGTACTGGATACCACGCTTCGGCTTCTTGTTGAAGCTGCCGAGAGAACAGAGGAAAACATCACTGCTTATCTTCTCTAAACAAGAACAAAAAGTATAAAGTATAAAAAAAATCATACATTTTCCACACTCAGGGATCCTAAGTAATCCTAATGTAAATCATAACCAGGTTGAGGAAAAAGGGCTCACAGTTCGATGCCGTGCTCGATGATATCTTTCTGCTGTTTGATAACCTCGTACTGCTCTGGATGGTCCGCCTGGGAAACCGGGACGCTGGAGGAGACAGTGGAGTCCAGCGAGCTGATGCTGTCTCGACGACCCGCCAGCTGCTCTGGGAGCTTTAACTCTCCTCCCTCACTATCAGATGGATGCTCCTGGCCTGCAAACAAATCAGAAACACACACACAATAATTATATGTTTAGACCCCCCCCCCACCATCCTGTGCATTGCTCACATATTTACTGTACACTACACACTTACCCAGGTTAGCTTGAAGGTTTGGATTGACATACATGTCTTTGCTCCACTCCACCATACATTTGAGGATGGACACCAGACACTCCAAACCCTTTTTACGCAGGCTCAGCTCCTGTGGATATTATAGAAGCAACAACGTTCATTTAGACACTTGCACACACTCACACATGTAAGTGGTGTTACACACAAAACATGACTTAAGAAACTATGGCTAGAAGGGTCCTGCCTCACCCTTTACCTCATTACAACTAGGTGCCTATAAGTTTAGTGATGTATTGTCTGTCCCTGAAAAAATCCTATTTAATCAAAACTTGTGCTCCTATGGTGTTGATCCTCGAATCCTTGAGTGTACGTGTACCTGCAGAGGAGTCATCCCAAGCTCCTGACCACTCCTGCCCTGGGCAATCTTAGACAGGTCGCTGACGAGGCGCTCAAAAATGTTGGCTGCATTCAAGTCACAGTCGTAGTTCACGTAGATGTCAACCACACATTGGGCATCTGGGGGGGAATGAAATGTATTACAAATGCTTGTGATCAAATGATCAATAATTACAATAATTACTTGATTTGCAGCAGCAGAAATATTTATATGTCACCAGTGGGATTTTAGAACAGTACCAGCAATGATTACAACTACAGCATAATCATAGGAAGATAAGAGGCTGAAGCAGCACAAGTTTACAGAGAGGGATTTAATGCACATCTTGTTCCACCTTATTTAGATCACTGGAATAAAATTCTCACACAAGTATCATCTCCCTTGCTCAAAGAAAATAAAATCAGTTTAACAATGTATGAAACACAAGTTATTGAGGAGACTATTCTCATATCAAATCAGTGTCTAAAAAGGTTCTTGTACCCTTGCGGTACAGGGCAAAAACCACAGTAATCATCAGACCAGCCGTCTCCTTCCCTCATATTTACAACTTTCATTCATGCAAACTGCATGGATGAATAAATGAGTCCCAACGTCTTGGTATTCTATGCTTGTGCGCTGTTGGACATTATAAAACTGGCAGCAGAATTCTCTATTTAATAAATGATTAAATTCATGTGAATTTTTTTTTTTAGATTCGCAAGAGAAGAGATGAGTGTCGCTTGCACTCACAATGGTCATTAATTAAGGATTCAACAGCAAATTATTTTAAAATCCATCAGTGATGCGGCCTGTGAGAGAACAGAAAACACTCTTCTTCCTTCACATCACTGAACTTGAGCAGTGATGCCACTTCCTCTCACACACCAGGGGCCAAATATCGCACAGGCATTGGCTCTTTCCATAAATGTACTGTCATGTCAAATAAAGCCATCACTTTAAAGCTTGATGTATTCCATGTCTCAAAGGGGTTTAGTTTGACTGTGTATGTTTAATTTTTTTGTTTTAGTTTGAGAAAAACTTTAATCAGCAGATTTGTACCTGCACAGATGCGTGTTAGTGTCTGGATGACCATCCACTTGTGCTCAAAGGAGCTGGTCGATGTCTCCAGGATGGTCAGAAATATCTCCCGGAAAAACACCTGAGGCAAGGTGGATGAGAGGAGATGAAAGTTATAAGTTATAAAATGTCAGTGTGACTCTTTAATCAAAAAAGCTGCACCAACATAAATGTTATAACAGAAGTGTTAAAAATATAACAACCTTAGTAAGTGTGCCAGACAAACTAACTCAGATGACACACTGTCTGCGTTCTGTACCTCAATCTGCATCTTCAGGTGGACCTTGAAGTGGGAGAGCAAGGTGAGGAAGATAGCCAGTGAGAGCTCAAAGACCTCAGGCACAGAGGAGACGCCATTTTTGGACAGCGCGACGCACAGATACTGTTTGATGGCGTTAACGAACATCTCATGAGTGCGAAACACCGGCCCGGCACCCTGCAGCACAGACAGCAGCAGCTGCAGGGAGACAATCTTGGACCGCAACTCATGGGACCTGCAGAGGAGAGGAGTTGTATGGGCATCAGTTACACTGTATGCCTTAAATGTAAATATAAAGGAAATAGACAAAGACACTGAAGAGGTATATATAGCACCATGCTCAGTAGAGATTGATGTGCCTTAATGTCCCATTAATAAATAGTGTTCCAGTTTACTCTAAATTGAGGGAAACACAAGACACTTGGGTATAATGGTGTTTCATCAAGGTGTTTATTTAATGTAGGCCAGACTGACTTATTTGTGAGCTTCTTTCAGGCTCAGTTTACTCTGGCCTATTCACACTGACTGGATCAGGGTCTAATGTTACAGTAACTAGAGATGACAGGGCCACACCAGAATGGAAAAGGGCAAGTTAACCTGTGGAGACTGAGATGAAGCATTGTGCGTAAGAAGAAGGCATTTATATTTATCTTGGCAAACTGTAGCATGACAAAAAAAGAGGTTGCCATGTAAAAGACACTCAGAGAAAAAGTGTAAATGACTTCTGACACATGTTCTATGGTAACATAGAACATGGAAACTTCTTACAGGAAACTTTTGCAAGTTATCGTGCATTTAGCGGTAGGGCTTGTCATATGTAAAAAAAACAAACACTCACTTTGGGTCTGGAGGTCCATCAGCGAGGGGCTTCATGGAGAGTTTGCACAGAGAGCGGAACACCAGAAAGGCATCTTTCTGCAGGATGTGAGAGAAACGGGCGGCGTTGTGGGGTCCCTGCAGGGCCTCAGCGTCCTGAGACAGATGAAGAAAGTCAATATTACTTTTATGTCAATAATACATCCACATCAAAAAAAGGAAAGCAACAGCTCTGACTTGACTAGCCCTCAACTGTTTCTGAGTTGGGACACTTCCACATTGATTAAGGTCTGTGGCTGAGCTCCAGATGTGTCCAAAGGAACTGAGGTTGGAGTCGAGAGAAAGTATCTCCTTTCTGCTCCTCGGGTTCACATTTATTTATCTGTCTCTGTAGCTCAACAATCTTACCAGCGGGGTAAACCTACTCCCTTAAAAGGTTTCTCATTATACTTTACTCATCACATTCTGGTTGCAGCAAAGCATTTCACTACTTACTACACTTCCATCATATTCAAAGAACTGGATTTGGCATTCTCTCCAACCATTACAAATCTTCAACTTCTGTGTGACTGATGAGAGGAAATAAACAGTGTTGATGCTCAGTTTTGCTTGATAAAAAAATAAATGAGCAGAATAATGCTACACAAAAGAAGTAAGCTTTCTGGCCATGTCTCACATGTGCGAAACATGTTTTCAATGTATATGCGTATATGCACACACTTACAAATGTTTGCAACATACAAGAATAAAACATTAACTTTATACATTTTTTACAAGTTAAAATGTTATTTCCACTGTGTTTCACTCAGGCAAGCAGCACACTACTGATTAATAACTAATGTTATTAACACTGCTCACCAGCATATCTGTGGAGGAAATCGAAGAGCGGTCTTCAATGATGCCGTTCATCTGCTGACCCTCTGTTCTGGGAGCCACCTCTGTCTGCTCAGTGACAGGGTGGGGTGGGTGCTCACCTCCTGGAGGAGAGGCCAGAATGGACATTTTCACGACCACGAAAGAAAAACAATGTCGCCGACATGCGTATTGACATTTAGCAGAACAAAAGAGACAGACGACATAAAAGAGAGGATAACTAAAATAAAATTAGCATGTAGCATAGTTCTGACCTGTTCCACTGTGCATCTGTGTTGGCTGTTGCTCTCCCTCCTCTCCTTCAGTCGCCGCTGACTCTGCTGGATTTGGATTGCTCTCTGGTTTGTCCCCTTTCTCAGCTGGCTGGGGTGCTGTAGGAGGTGTCTCTACACCTTCATCTTCAAAAACTGACTCTAATGCAAACAAATCAAGAGTAAGAAGAGTCATGAAGATTAAAGAAGCTATTATATGAAAGCTGCACAATTCTCAGTTACACCTTCAGACGTTCCTAAAAGAGTTGGAGGAAAAACAAATACAAAGATTTTCAAGATTCAATTGAATTTGACCTTTGAATTTTGAATTTAAACTGAAAGCTGGAGGTCCAAGTTGACACATACTGTACCTCTTGATGGTGTGACCTGCTCTGCGTTGCTGCCCTCAGGTTCTCCATTGATTGATGGTGTGTCTGGTGCTTGGTCCTGGTCCAGGTCAGGGGCTGGCGGTGGGGGCGTGGAGCTGGCAGTGTTGGTGGTAGTGAGGTCTGGAGAACTGGCTGCTGGGGACAGGGAGCTCTGGGGCTCTGGGGTAGGCGTCCGGTCAGACCGGGGGGAGCCAGACCTCAGATTACCTGGGACTGGGGACGGGTTCTGCTGGGGCAGACACAGCCGGTCCTTCTCTTGCTCCTGAGCTTCCAGAGCCTGTGGAGGCAGCAGAAGGAGAAGAGGAGCTATGTAGACAAATTTTATACAAGGGAAGTTTTTAATGGATGTAACACTAACTACATGCAGTGGTTGTACAAGTGCAGTGAATTAACATGGTTGAGTTGGTTGAGCATTGTGGAGAACTCCTGTGTTGTATACTAGTAAAACATCTGTCATATCTGATAGAAGCACCAGGTTCAAATCTTGGTGCGAGTGTCTGGCTTAACAACGCTTTCCTGGCAAATGTTACTATCTTAGGTGCAGAAGAGAGTAGCCAGCCAGTTACAATCCACAGCAGTAGCCATAGCCATAGCCAGAGCTTGGCCTTCCTTCTCATGTTGTTGCTTTTGCGCAGCTAAGAAGTCTCTTTGTTTCGCTTCTGTTCATTAAGTATATTGCAACTTATTTTTTGATCGCCTTAATTAAAAATTCAAACGTACTGAAGTCCCTTTTGGGCCATTCAATTTCATTTAAAAACAGAGTGCAGAGGAGAAAGCAATCATTTTCCCATGTTTAGCCAAAAAGTGACCTGAGTTGTATGGACAGATGTAACGCAGCAATGCACGGTAACAATGTTAATCTGAACTAACAGCCTGGTTTTCCATTCGTGTGAAGATAACGTTGAGCATCTGTGTGAGTGTGGCCTTAGCGGTGGTCTGGTTGATGAGGTTGCGGCTGGCCAGGTAGATGTTGTAGCAGGTCCTGACGGTAAGGAGCACCGTGCCCTCATGAATCTCTATGTGTGGGGAGGTCACCGCCGTCAGCAGGGCCTGGACAGAGAGAAAAGGAAGTCAAGAGTTATCAGACAGGATGTCCCGTTTAGAAGACGCTACTGCACCTGCTGAATCACCATTCGACTTCCCTACTTATGTGGCACATTAAATCCACAGATGTACACTTCTCATACTCTGCTACTGTATGGTGCAGAATTCAGCTGTTTATTTCCATTTTGACGTTACTCAAAAGATAATCTTCAAATGAAAGAAAATGTCCACAAGGTTGATTCATTTACATATTATTTTGTGTTCAAGTTTGTATTAGTCAGTCTAAATAAACTGCACTGACATTCAGGTCTCCTTCAGTGGTGAATTAAGTCAAACAGATGTTGTTAATCTGTCCTATAAATCTTTTGTCAACAGTGATAAAACTGTGTGCTTCTTGTAACAGGAGAGACTTTGCCCTTTCCAACCAATCAGGATATGTATTCATTCTCTTCAGTAAGCAGCAGTTATGAATCATACCTACTGAACAAACACAAGGCAAGTTAATAAGCCAAAGAATGGACAAGTTGCTGGAGTATGAATCCTGTTCAGAAAGGAAAAGGAAGAATTCAATTTATCTTTGTAGATTTTCTGGTCTTTAGATTCATTAAGGTGCAACAAATGAAGGATGTCAGTCTATAAACCTTTCAAATCCATTTTTAGAAAAATGCTGCTAGAAGAAATTCAATGGTTGGTTGGGTCTGGCCACAATCACAGTGAACAAAAGGTGGCTTTTGTAACAGAAAGTGCTTTTATTTTAAGCCAGAAATGTTTTTGTGATCACAGGAATCAAATAGTAAATGATGGATTTCAGTGGCTGACAATGTGATAAAGACACACACACAAGAAAGCATGGCAAGGGATACATTTATGTAGTAATATTTAAATATTCAATATTATATAACTTTTCTTTACTTAAACTCCTTACTTAAGAACAGATATAACAAGTAGAAACTGATTGTCTCCACTAATGTGAAGCGTGACTGAAAGCTCTCGATTACGGAGGACTTAAGTGTCTCAGTCCTGACAGTTTGACCTGATTGGGTCTCAAATAAACAACACTGACAGCTGGAGGATCTGAAGGCTGCCAGATGTACGGAGAGGCGCTGGGCGTACCTTGATGATCTGTAGCTGGACTCCCTCGTCGGTCTGTGGGCCCTGGAAGCAGTTGCAGATGGTTTCCACCAGCCGGTCGATCAGCCTCTTGCCCGGGGTTCTACTGTCCGGGGCGTTGCCTGTGATGTGGCCGTACGCAATCAGCTTCTACCGTGGAAAAAGAGTGCACAGGTTATGGCGGCAGAGGTGGAGTGAGTGTGTAATACTATGAGTAGTTTGGGGTCTTTGTTTTATTCAAGAGTCATTAGGTGAGATATGATGCACAGAATTCACTGCACACGTGTGATTCTGCATTTGTATGTGTGTGTGTGAGTTTAGGGTTTATTTTAGCTGCGCATGTTTGCTGTTTGTTGTGCTCAATTGTGAGTATGTGAGAAACAGAGAAATTCAGGGTTAATTTTTGTGTGTCTACAAGTGTTAAAAGGGGCACGATTTAATATTACACTTCTATAAAGTTGGGGGGCAGATTTAAAAAAAGATCAAAGGCGCAGAGCCTGAGATATCCTGACTTTTAGTGTTAAATATACTGTAGGTCAAGTCCCAAAATAATGGATCCTACATTTCCCATAAGGCGGCTCAACTGCATCCTTCGTTCGTCCCTGCCCCGTACAAACACCTGTCCCTAGTTTGAACACAGACTTTCTACTAAAACATGTGTAGTGTCCAAGCTAGAGCTTAGATGATGAGATTAGATTTACATCATCTCGGGCTGTTGTGTCAAACTCTGGAAAGCTTCCATAAGAGCAACAAAATACATAATACAACTGTTTTCAGGCCCTGAGCAGGGCTCGACAGTAATGGCTGCCAGGTTGCCATTGGCAACCGTTGTGAGAAATTGGCAACTAATTCTTAGCCTTTGGTTGCAATCAGTGGCAACCAGCAAGTTGTGCACCCCAAAATAAAATTAATACATTTTCAATATTAGTGGCGTTAGTGATATTTATAACTTGCTGTTACAGTAGCGGAACAACGCTGCACGTGCATTTACTCACGTACGCACGGAGAAAATGGTGAAGCAAATTAAGCAACTAAAAAGGCCAGACTGGCAACCACTTTTAAAAGTTAGTGTCGAGTCCTGCTGAGAGTAGTGCTCAGTGAACTTGATATGTAAAATCAGTGGTGTGCTCCATTAATAGTAATGATAATACTAATAAACTATATTTATACAGCATCGTTCTTCTAACAAACTTACAAAGTGCTTTACATGGGTAAACCACGATTAAAACATTACAGGACTGTAAACTGTAACAATGAGGCAAGTAAAATCAGGCTACTAAGAGTACAAAAATTAAATAAAACACTAAACAAACAAAAAAAAAAGAGGCCGCATGTGTGTGCTCCTCCAAGACTCAATTTTCCTTTTCATCAATAGCACACTGAATGTATGTATTTCATATATGTTACAATGCATCTATAATTTTGTCATCCTAAGTGTCCATATTTTAATTTCATTATGTTGGTTTATTCGGTACACACGACATCTATTTCCTGTCTGTCCGTCCGTCCGTCCTGGGAAAGGGATCCCTCCTCTGTTGCTCTTCCTGAGGTTTCAAATTAATAATTTACTCTGAAACTCTTGCTCCAGTCTCAGTTGTGAAGCTGGTTCCGGCTGAACCGAAGCCATAGTTACCGGCTGAAGCGGCTCTGTTTTGGATCACACTACCTTGCTCATCAGGACCCGCCCTACTCTGCTTCTGATTGGCTAGTAGTCCTTACCTAGGTACTGCACATGTGCAACTCCCAACAAAGATCGAATAGAAGTGGGATGCCTCACTCGGTAGCTAAAGACACAGGGTGAAAAGAGGTGCTGCAGCAATGTGCAGTATGAGAAAAATATGGTGTTTTTTGAAAATTAAACCATGTCAACCTATTCTGATACAACCCCAAAATAAAATTATGAACCTGAAAATGAGCGGGCGGGGGGGGGGGTTTCAATATTCTGAATCGAGGATTTATGATTTGTGATATTGGGCTATATAAATAAAATTGACTTGACATGTACATGATATATTAAAACAAATGTGAACACACAAGTGTAGCTAGTACCCAAAGCTACTTAAAGATTAAAGGATGGAGTGTGTGCATGTGTGTGGAATGTAGAACCATTGTTCTAGGTGCACATCAGATGTGTGAAACAGGTGTAGCAAGCTTGCTACTCACCCCCCCCCAATGAAGGAAGCGGAAGCAGTTGAGTTTATTTGATTGTAATCATGTGTGTTTGTGTGTGAGGCAGTGAATTTTAACCTGCAGACAGTCCAAAGAGGTGCTAACTATCCGGGGGGACTTTGACTGACAGGCCAACTCGAAGGGCAGCACATATTTGTCAGCCTCGATGTAGTTGGTTCTGGGTGGGACCACTGTGCCATCCCTGCAGGGATGAGAGGAGAGCAAAGAGCTGTGTGAACTAGAAAAGCCCCAATGGCAGCAGCTTGCTATAAACACACTGTTTGTTCATATAAAAAAACACTAAAGGTCCCACTGAAACGTAATGATAACTCCAGTAGATGATAGATAAAGTGCTGTGTAAAACATTTTACTGTACATCTTTACACTGCACATACATTTAAAGCGCAAATTATGATTTGTGATATTGGGTTATATAAATAAAATTGACAGAATTTTACAGAGCATTTAAGCTTTAGGTTACCTTAGAAAAGCATAATGGTAAATCGTTAAATAAGGACTTGCCTAAAGCAGCAGATATATTACCTGAAGGCTGTTTGAAGTGCTGCTGATATACACCAAAGTAGCAGTTATAAAAGCAAAAAATCTCTTTAGTCACAAATCACAGTGAGCAGCTGGGGTTTACTGCAGACTGCTTCAGGGCAAACCTTACCTCAGCTTCTTGCCTCACATCGCAAGAAAAGGAAAAAAAGCACAAATCTACTGCTGTGCCTTCATTCATTCATTCATTCATTCAGGGAAAAAGGTACGTGCATAACAATACTTACTTTTGTTTTTCAAGCTCTGCCTTGATTTCATCTATGGAGGGAGACACAGGAGATTAAATGTTAATGAAGTCTGAACTTTGACCCTTACAGCTGTGTGACATGATTTGACTCTGGGGGTTACTGGGCCAATCACAAATCTGACTGCAGTAGGATGTGTTGTTTGTTTCCGTGCATTTTAGTTGGTAGACAAGACAACATGTTACTGGTCAAAGTATACTATTGTATATTGAGCAGGATTAATCTGAGACTACCCGTATACATTATTGCTAATCACATTTGGTTCAACTTGAGAGCCTCCTTCTCTACATCATCATTCCCATCTAAATCAATTTCTTTATGATTTTTTATCCAACATTGATCTGTCCAAAGCTGTACAAACACTACTCAGCTACACCTGGCATTCAGCCAGATGTGATCAACCAAATCAATTAGATTCACACACAATGTGGTAGCGAATATTACTAAACCCAAGTCTTGCAAACTCTCCATATCACAGGGCTACACAGAGGAAATTAGCTTGTGCAATATTCACCAAAAATGTCACAATCGCTGTTATATGCATAACTACCAGGAATGTAATGCCCTGTCCTTTCATGTAACACAAACGTGAGCTCAGTTCCTTTCTCCGTAGTGTATAAATTAGCACTGGACCTAAAAATACAAAAAGGTATAAATAATACGCTATTTTTATTTAGTCGCCAGGCTAAGCTCTGGTGTTTCACTTAAAAACAGCCATTAACAACTAATCTCTCTTTCCACTGCACTCGTATTTAATCATAGAGACAACAGATGACAAAGGCCTGCAATCCACAGCATAAAAACCTTGATATCTGAACAGAGAAACAAGCACTTGGGAAAGATGAGATGTTCTTGAAGCTTGCATGAAGTTTACCAAAAACATCAGTCAGTACGACAATGGGACACACACACAAAATAGCCTACGATGGTAGTGTTGTGTTCTACTGGTATCATGAATAATGAGAGAGTGTCACTGGCGGACAGAGAGCAGACAAAGGCGCTCTAACACACTGACCTGTTTGCCCACCTCTCAGTAACATTTATTTCTTTGCAGGATATCCTGAGGTCCAACAGCCTAACTGTACCTTAATAATGAAGCACACCTTCTTGGATGCCAATTTCTCAATCACCTGCACGACGACTGAGAGAGAGGCACTGTGCAAAAAACACCCTCAAATACCTACTAATTGCATCTGAGCAGTACCAGTCCACTGTCTGAGGATCACAAGCTTTTAAACCTCTATACCAACAAGATATAGTGCAGCCATTTTTTCAGCTGTCACAACAACATGACAAGCAGGTGGGTGCACACACACACATGAGCAGGGCAGCTGGAGCTGAAATATAAACAGCAATACCACAATGAAGTGAACAGCCTGGTGTGTGTGTAACACTATCCGTGATTGTGATTGAATGGAAAAGCACGGACGTCAGAGTATCCTGGAGTTAGATAGCCTGTGTGTCTGGGTGCAGAGCAGGACTGGGCTGTCTGGCTGAGTGACAGTGCTACGTACAACACTGGGATTGGTCTGTTTAGCTAGCTAACCTAGCCCTAACTAGCTAGCGACGGATACCTATTAGCTTGTTTACCTGCCGACGCTGACAGTGATGGTGGTGGTGGTGTGAATGCAGGTTGTTTGCATTGCAGAATTAACAATAAGATGTGAAAGTGATGCCAATACACAATTAGCTTACACTACCTGCAAACGTCAGCTGAACAGACGACGAAGGCCATTCACATGCTAACGCTAACGCTAGCTAACTGGGTAGCTCTCCCCCTGTCTCTCTTTAAGAAGCCAGACGCGGCCGAAATGTTTCAGTGAAGCACTACATAAAACCCGGGGCTCGGCAAAAACCAGCATACAAAACAAACCCACTCACCAAGCGCCACCTGACAGGCTTTGCGCAGCTGGCCGTGCTGGGTCCTCTTCACCTCCTTATCCGAGAGGATTTTCTCCAGCGCCCTAGACAGAAACATGCTCTTAGTTTTACTGTTTTCTGCCTTCGACTGCGAGTGCTGCTGCTGCTGCTGCTGTGATGGCCGGTGTTGTTGTTGCTGCATCTCTCGGGTCTTGATACCGCTCCTCTCTCAGGCCGTCATCTTCGGCCTGGCCCTGCGAATAAGCAGGTGACAAGTAAAGCTAACGAAAGCCAGGCTATCGATGTCAGTCCAGTAGAGTTGCTACCTCAGCTCAGCGCCGCCATGCTGGTTACACGTCATGTCACGTGACTCTCAGCTGTCTGGGTTTTGACCACAGCACCCTGAGGCGTAGGTAACCTCCCAAATGGGGTCAGATAGCCACATAGTTAACTCACAGACATCGATACGTCGTCTGCCGCCGACTTTGTAAAAACGTGTCCGGTTAAATGACCACAGAGGAGCTCTGAACGTTTCGCGAGCTGAGCAACAGTTCACCGTTTTCACCGATGTGGCAAATCAAGCGCTCCCACGGAAAAGAAACACTGTTCCTGAAATGTTCTGCAGATGGCACTAAAGCACCACATTTAAGTTAAACTTGCTCGGTTTGTCTGCTATACTTCATGAGCTACCAAAGAACAGGTACAGTAATATAAGCTTTACATTCACAGCTGTTTCTACACATTGACAGACACCCAACAAATGAAGATTGCTACATATTAGTTTATTTTATCCAGCTCCTCCAATCAGCAATTACAGGTGCACATCTATTTATTCATATTATTCATTCTCCAGTTGAATCTTAAAACATTTTCATTAAATGTGATAAAAATGTACATCGTATATAGCATCGATATGAAAATACTGACAATCTTAATTACAAATCTATACCATAGGATTTATCTGGCAAGCAAAAATCATTGCTCGATCACCTAAAAAAAACAAAAACCCATCTGACTCAAAGCAAAACATGTAGCCTGTTTTGAGGTTGTGCTAATACGACTGTTTTTCTCTCACAACATAATATTGATAATTCACAGTATGGAAAAAATAAAAAATAAAAAATAGTGTCACGTCTTGCACAGATTCTCCTGTTGCTTTAACCAGAACAGTAAAATCACCTACTAAAATCATCTCCTATTGGGCAATAACATCTACCATGAGATTTATGACCAAAACAACAATCACGAATAAACAAAAACATATCAGTTACAAAAATAAAGTCATAAAATGTGTACAAAGAAAGAAAATATGCAGGCGCATGATTAGAGAATAAATAACAATGTCGCTGTGGTTACAATCCCAGTGTCCTGTGGTAAAGTTAGGAATAAAGAAAATAAATTAACATTGATTTTTAAAAGTTTCCCATTCGGAGTACCATTCACTACTGTTTAATGTCGGGAATGAAAGAAGACAGAATCCCACCAGCATCCGGTTTACCATAAAAGGCCAAAAAGACAGTACCTTATACATGTAGCTTGAAATACAATAGTGGACGCACATACACGACCTGTGTGTTGGTTTCCAGTCATAGATATTCACTGTCTGATAGGCTCATCAGGTATTCAAACAATACACAGAACTACAAATGATGAACATTAGCGTGATAGTGATCTGTATGAATGTACTGTGTTTCATTACAAGTGCATACAGGTTCAGATGAAGCCAATACACACTACTGAGAGTTACTGTGTGTGTTCTAGTGAGTGAGATAAAAATCCATGCTAAAGTTTATGTTGTGACTTTTAACAAACAGGAGAGCAAATGCTGAAAATCAATAAGATAAATAATAGGTCTCTTCTCTCACTTCAGGAAGGCAGTTAGCAGCAGCATGTAAGGTTAATGGATATATACTTCCAATAAATGTAATGGATCCACTTCAAGAAAGGTAAGTGCCTGAATTATTTCTTTCTGTGGAGAACCTTTCATGGGACGTGATCAGGAACACACATTTCTGAGTGATTTTGTCAGCAAATTAATTGGAGTTAAGTGCAAAAATCCCACAAATTCAATTTAAAGAAACAGTGAAAATTTGTTGGTGAATTCAGATTGACTCCACTACCGATTAATCCTGCAAGTCAAGTATCTATACAGCCCAAAATCACAAATTTGCCTCAATGGGTTTAGGAGTTTTAAAGCGTGGTGTTTTTCCTAGATCAGCTTTAAAGAAAAAACACAATTAATTTTGAAGAATTTTTTAAATGTACACTTAAAATCAAATCAAGTTTCTGCTGAGAGGAAGTTCATTACAGCCTCATTGGGGACTTTTCAAGGAAAGCAACAGCTTCAAGTAAAATACCAAATACAGATCAGGGCCAAGACATATTGTATAAAAGACAGACCCGCCTTGCCTTTATCAAATACTAATGTGAATCTGTTGTACCTGCATGTGTGTTTGTTTAAATATGACTCAATCTGACCAGGGCTCACTTTGAGATACAGGCAGTTTCTCTATTGTCACTCTATGTACCACTCATTTCAACTCACTTCTAGTAATAGTGTTACAGTCCAGCTACTGATCTGCCATCTAGGCCCAAAGTCTAGTAGCTACACACTATCAATACAGTTGATGTGTTACATTTTCTCATAGTGTGTCATTAATTGAATTTAATGAGAATGAAGATGAAGATGCAAAAAGAAAATGGTGCCGAAATACTGGAGAGAACACTTTTTATATGTGAATGTCTCAGTCGGGACACATCCGAGTGAACTCCGGGCCTGGCCAGAAAACAACAGAGATGAATATACTGTACAGCACTGAGATTAGATGTATTGAGTTGTGGTCCAGAAAGAATGGAGAGGGAGAAAACAAACAAAAAATATTCAATCACATTCACATTTTGTTATTTGTACACATGCAGCAGGGGAAATAGCCCTTGTCGTGGAAAGGAGAGGGAGTGCAATATGAAATATGAGAGGGAAATTAATTCTAAGATGTCCCGTTCCAAGGTAGGAGCAATTTTCTGGAGTGACTTGCATTTTCCAATGGGTCAGATGGAAACAGGTCATACAGTCACTTGTGAGAGAAGTATTGTAACACCAAAAAAAAGAGAAACAACAGAAACAAAATATTAAAATAATATAAAACTCAGGCCTAATGATAAAAGGGATTTTCAAAAGACAAGTTGCTCCCAAGAATTATCAAAATCATGAGCCTTTCATTATCAGTCAGTCATTAACACAGCAGGTACGGAGGAAAAACAGCTACAACAGTGGTTAAAAGCATCTGAGCCAACACAAAGAACCCAGATTTGATTATTGTTTCTCCTCGAATAAAAACTACAGTATTATTGCAGATCTCAGCACTTGGTCGATTGTTGTGGTACTGCACTGTACGGAAAGTACCTCAACTGTTTACCAGTCGCATGCTGTGGTCACCTGGGGGAAGGGAGGTGGTCATAGTGTGGTGCAGGGGTAAGGGTGTGGGGTGACAAGGCAAAAAACAGCCACTGATTGTCAACAAATGCTTGAGCTACAATCCTGCTTCAGTGTGTGTTAGTTATGGGGGTGGAATTAACGTGTTCACAGGACTTTTACCTTCATCTATATGTGGGACTGATGAAAAGAAATGGGGAGGATGCGGTGTCTCATCTCTGCCCTCTAGTGGAAGCTCAGCATAACAACAGTTTTTGGGTTAAAAACAAGTGCTTCTAGTGGTTTAGATATAGTGGAGGGTAGGGGCGCACCAAATGACACTTTTTCTGCACTTCTTTCTCTGACATTTATCTGCCTGCAGAACCGGAGGGGGTAGCGGGGGGGTGGTGGTGGTGGTGGTGTTACCACTATGGCATACAAGTGTGGTCATTGGCATGTAGAGGAGCAGAGTACGGGGAGCAGTGTTTGACGTGTAAATGTCAGGATGTACAAACATTTAGGTGTCAGTGTCATGTTGAGATTTAATATGTACACATTTCATTGTGCTTCTCAGTTACAGTCGCTGCATGATGGAACAGGATGTTCCTGTGTTTGATTTACTGATCCATGACGCCCACAGGTGTGTGTAGAGTGTTTGTGTGTCTCTCTGGTTTCCAGTGTTTAGTGTGCGAATTCCCAGTCTACAGAGTTATAACAGTGCCGTCCTCCTCCAGGCTCCGCCTCGCCATTGCTCTGTCTGGCGACGGCGTGGTCGAAGTGGCATTGGCGTTGCTTAATGATCCGCTGCTGCCGCTGGCTGGCAGGGTCCCATTGGCGTTGATGGAGAGGGCGGAGGCGGAGGTGGTGGCAGCGCGGAGGTTGAGGTGCGGCTCGTAGCGAGGCAGCGAGGGCATGCTATAGTTGGAAGGGGAGCGTCTGATGGGCTCAGCCTCGCCTCCTGCCTCAATCACCAGATCCTCGTCGTCTTCGTCGCTCTCAAGCTCCCCAACGGGGAAGTTCTGGATGATGTGCGATGGCATGGAGGCCGCGGCACCAACCCCGCCGTGCGATGAGTAGCCGTAGTAGCTGGCTCCGCTGTCCGACGAGCGTCCTGAGCTACCAGACGCCGCGCCTCCTCCTCCTCCACTGCGAACAACATTGTTCCGCTGGTTGGCAGGCTTGACGGTGATGATGAGGTTGTGGCTGTTGGCGATCATCATGTCCGTCACCTGGTCTAGAGACTTTCCAGCCACCTCGATACCGTTCACCTCCAGCACCTCATCATTGACTGCCAGCAGGCCGGTGCTCTCCGCCAGCCCGCCGGGCACCATGCGAGAGATGAATATCCCCGGGACCTTCTCCAGGCCCTGTGGAGTGACGCGTACGCTGGAACCATCGCGGATGTAGAAGCCCAACGGTTTTTCCTGGCCGTGCTTGTACAGGCGAACACGTCTGTGCGTCTCAGGGAGGATGTCCACATCAATGATGGAGGAGACTGGGCGGAAGTCCCTAGGGAGGCTGATTATCACCGGCGGTTTTTTCCTGTTGGTGTCAGGCCGCAGAAGAACCGCCGAAAGCACTGTGTTTTTCTTCCTGGTCAGCGAGTCGGTACCAAACGTTGTGTAATCAGCTTCCTCTGCAAAATAAAAGATAAGAGGAAGTAGAGAAAGAGAAGTACAGAAGAGGAAGCAAGGACAAAGATGTGGCATGGAGACAAAAAGAGGAAAGGGTGTCAGAAAGAAAGAGGAGAGAAACAAAGAGGACATGTATTAACAAAAGCTGGTTAATTTTCCATTAATGTCACACTAGGCTCATTACACATCAAGTCATTATTCAGGCTGACATTCTGTTGCATCATGTAGTTTCAGGAGAATGAATAATGCTTTGCAATGGAGCAGTTTGCAGCCTGAGGCATCCCTGCAGGGTGTCTGCGCGCACACACACACACACACACACACACACACACACACACACACACACCGTTGATCCCCAGAACTCCCCTCAGGTTGCACTGATGCAAAATGCCACACCAGCCAACCGGGCGCTCAATCCAACTCCCAGTCCTTCATCAGTACTCTGTGACTTAGACTTTGGACCTTTGGACAGACTCAGGCTAGCCATTTCCAACTCCTTCCAGTTCCTTTATGCTAAGCTAAGCATCTCCTGGCTGTAGCTTCATATTTAACGGACTGATATGAGAGTGTTATCGATCTTCTCAGCAAAAAAGCAAATGAGCGTATTTCCCCAAATGTACTCTTTTAAAGATTTTTTGGCATCTCTGTTTCAGATGAGAGACAGAGTAGGTTTGACATGTCAAACAGGTCCCATTTGAACCAAGAATATTATGGTCATATTTTAGCTGCATGAATCACCAGGATGCCATGAAACCCTGCCCTGTGTTATGTACATTTTGAGGATGAAGTGTGTATACTGTCAAGCTACTATAGATTTTAACCCAACATGGCTGATCTTAACACTAGACCAAGGGCTGGCCAGGTAAGGGACTGGGCCTTGGCTCTCTAATAGTTAACCAGCATAATACAAGCAGCTAAACATTAACATCTTTGTGACTTTCTTTCTCTTTTTTTGCCGGCCTCCAGCCCAATAAACTCAAGTTTTTGTCTATTTCTGGTGTTATTTTTAACATCTTTCTTTTGAATGTGTCAAACTTTTTCACCTTTTCCATATTCCAGACTTTTTTTCTGTTTGCTGTGCACTTTGTAAACTCTGTTTTTAGATGAAAGTGCTCTATAAATAAAGCTCTGGCAATCTTACACTGACTACTTCTCTCACCGTTTGTCTCTCCCTGTGTGTGTGTGTGTGTGTGTGTGACGACTAATATGAGAAAATATCCAATCAGGTGGCTGATAAAGATTCCGGCTCTCAGGTTGAGGTACGCACCCCACCACTCCCCTCTCCATCCCTAAAACCAAAACAAAGGATCGACTGTCCTGAGAAAAAGCGGCAGCCTCACGTTTCAGTTCCCATGAGGCACGAGTATAGTGTATACACACTTACTAGGCTATATATTTGGCAGCCCTGACCTTATGAAGCTATTGTTGCTATATATTTTTTCTCATGTGGAGTTGGCCCAAACACTAGTTCTATCATCTGAGCTCTGTTCCTGTTTTTCCTACATGCCTTGCCCGCGGCATGCATGTAAACACTGCCATAAAGACGAGCATTATGCAAAAAGGGGCAAACAGGTGGATGTTTCAAAGCACTTGCACGAACACACACACACACACACACACACACACACACACTTCTCCTGCTGAAACAAGGGTTGTTCTTGCAGTGCAGTCATGCATAGGGGGAGGCAACGCTCTACATCTCATTTCACTCGTTCTAGACTTCTTGTCATCTAAACCATCCCTCTATCTCAAGAAAGGCCAGACCTGACAGAGTTATAGTTATAGCCACTCACACACACACACGGCAAAGAGATGCTGTTCTGGCGGCAAATGGTATAAGCATGCAGCTTCCTGACCACAGCATGTGTAAAATCACACACACGTGGAAACAACATACGCAACCATCTGCAAGCACACACAAGCCGGCATCTATAAGGTTTATCTCTGGTTAGTGATGATGGCGGAGCATGAAACCCAGTACCCTGAGAAAACATAGCTACATCAGAGCTCATTAGAGCACAGAAGCAAAGCTCTCAGTCTAACTGGCTACAAAGGCCTATAGGCAAGACACACTATAAACACACACACTGTTCCTCACTGGTTAAAGTACAAACGACCTTCTTTTGTTTCCCCTTTTTTTATTTACATACAGGGCTCGGGAATAATACTGCCCCAACTGACACTAAAAATAACATGCTGGATGACATAACAAAATGTTTAAGTTTTGTCTGCAAAATAGACAACTAAATGACCTGTACATGGCTGGTACACAGCCACCATAAGGCTCCTTTCTTTTTTGTCACCTTGATGGCAAGTGAGGGCAGCTGAGGTCAACTGATGGCATCGAGGAAGCGCACAACCACTTCAATAGAGAAATTATTGGACCAGTAATGTATAAAAGGTCTTTCCATACTTGGGACTAGGGCTGGGTTTAAAAAAAAAAAAAAATCGATTTTCTGATATAAATCGATCTTCATTTGAATGATCGGATATCTGCGTGTGGGTTTTGTTTCTAGGACACGCAGATTGACATTAGCTGGGTAGCTAAAAAGAGGAGGAAAAAAAAAACACCCAGGTCAGAAAGTGGTGTTTACCCGTACTTTGTGTTATGTATGAGGCTCGGATGTAGCCGGTTTCCCCCGAGCTGCAGCCGGACCAGAAGCTTTCTCCGGCCGCGAGCGAGCTGTTCTCCGCGGATCAGAAGGCGTACCAAGGCCGCAATACTCGGACAGTTGTGGAAACTTTACAGATTTGGCTGCTTTCACGTGTTGTGCTGCTAGCTTGATGAACTCTTTCTCTGAGCTAAAAACAGCACACAGATGCGCCGAAGTAAGACGAAGGAAGCTCACAAACGTGCGTATAAATGTTGATACATAACCACGCGGTATTAAAGAGTGAATAACACAAAAAATTGTACAACACATTACGCTAACTTACATGTATCACGGAGGTTTTGTGAGTCCAGTGAAAATCTGCCACTCAGGTATACATGTTCCCGGGCTCACCTGACTGACTGAGCAGTCAAACAGTCTGTCTAATCTTTCTGTCTTTTTTCTTTTATCGCGGAAATAACAGCACAGCATTTAGAAATGCAATACTTGATGATTAAGGGACATTATTTCAACCTTAAATGTCAAGTCATGGGTTTCTTATTATCTATATATTTATTTATAGGCCTTATGTAATGGTTGGGCTTCACTGGGGCTTCTGAGTGGAAATATCAGCGCTGTTATAGGTGATTTAAAGGGTCAATTCTTGATTAATATTTTTAATAATGCACCAGGTTAGAGGGTTCCTTGTACAATGTACAGCATTAGTTCTCAGAGAATCTCTTTCATATCCAAGCAAAATTGATATTGTTACTAAACTATCCCTAACCGAATCGTATCGAAATCAGTGGCGATACCCAGCTCTATTTGGGACCATAAATACTAACATAACTAACTAAATGTTTCAGAGTGGCCCTGGGACTGGAAATGTGAATGTGGATGCCTGTTACACATGTAGGGAAGACTTGGAACCCATGATAGAAAATGAACCTGCTTGGTTAGCAAGTGTGAAATTCATGTTATTGATTGTTAAGTGGTATATTCCATGTGAAGCTTCAAAACATATTCTGAGAAAAATCTACCATCAAACGTTTCAAACTAAAATGAAATACTTACAAAAATGTAAATAATTCTAAAAATCTGTTAAATCCTATTATTAATGTAGTATTTTAGCTAGTTATGGCCAATTATATCTAACATTGTGCTATTGATGCATGCACACAAAGTGTTTGACTTCTGTTGCGTTATGAAAATATCTGAGCACCAGAATGGGTGCTTGTGGTCAATTATAGCGAATGGGCAACGACCCTCTACCAGGCTTTGGAACGATGTGGGTTGATCATCAATGTAAACCTTTTAGGTCAAGCTGGCACTTTTTTTTCTTCATCAGACAACCTGACCTGAGCAAGCCAACCGGACAGAGATATGTCATCATGAGCCACTGAAACAGCTGCTTGGCTGATGGCTGAAGCTGCAGGAGGTTAAGGTCTAATGATTACAGCCTTTAAGTCAAAATTGTCCATCTCTGTATTTATGCAGTTGAGAGGTTATTTGGGGTCTACTGTTGTGTGGGTTTGCATAAATGAGGGTAGGAGATAGGAATGTTTTATAATGCCAAGATTTAAGAGGAAATTTAACACAAGGCTGCTGTTTACATTTATGGATCAATTTACAACAAAAGGTATGAGGAACTCATTTCTTCCGCCACAGTTTTTCCACTAGTTCCACTTTTTCTTAGCAAAAAGGTACAATTCTTCCTCAAGTTCCCTCCAAATGAGCTTATTACTTAACATGTCCATTAAATGGATTTTAGACATTCAGGTCCATGACCATTTGCTAAGGCCCCACCCCCCTCAGTTACTGTTGCTACACCTGCCAAGCTTTCCATTCTCGCATGCCATATGCAGTTTACGATAACAGTGGCAGATTCAAAATGCTTTTTAATTTTTGAAACAATTGGTCCTTGATTTCAGACAAAGGTAAACAAAAGCAGGATTTTTACAACAGATTTTACCAGTAGTGGCTAGCTATCTAATTACGTCAGCTCCATGAGTTGGTTAAGTACATCATCTCTGGCAGACTTTTCAATGTTTCCTGCAAATTTGTTTTAAAGGTCCAGTGTGTAGGATTTAGTGTCATCTAGCGGTGACACTGTCGTTTCCAACCTTTTGAATACCGCTCGCATCATCCTCCCCTACCAAGCGTGTAGGAGAAACTACGGCCCTATCCAGTGATCGGTTTGTCCGTTCTGAGCTACTGTAGAAACATGGTGGTGCAACATGGCAGCCTTCGTGGAAGGGGACCCGCTCCCTCTGTAGATAGAAATGGCTTATTCTAAGGTGATGAAAACACAACGATTCTTATTTTCAGGTGATTATACACTAATGAAAACATACTTATGAATATTATATTCCATTCCTCCTAAATGTTACACACTGGACCTTTAAAACAGGAACCCTGTAAAAGGCTGAGGCTAAAGCAACATGTCCCGGGCAAAAAGTTAGCATCCTCACCAGTTGATGATCAATGTAGAAGACACTGAAATGAAGACGGAGCATTGTTCTTGTATTGGAGTGTAGAGCTAGTTAGTCCTAGTAAGTATGAAAAATGTCAGAACAGGCCCGCTAACGTCACCCTACACTCTGATATAGTAGTATCTTAGCTTAGCCTGTAATGTACTATAATAATGTAGTATGAAATGCTATTTGGCTTTAGAAGTAACAATGGGTTAGGGTACTACTGTAGGCAGTAGTTAGCCAGACATGCTAATGTTTGCAGATTACATCAGAGCAGACAAACACTGTTTAATCCATTCCTCACACTTTTGCTCTTCTATTTTTGGGTTTGGAAAGGCAAAAAAAAAAAAAAAAGACACCACCCTCCTACTACAGCCCCATGCACACCTCTTCAACATGTTGAGAAATCAAAACCTTTACAGACCTGCCTATGACTGGACATTTGGACAATCACTGTTTTGGATAGTAGCGGTTTAGCAAACGTTCAATTTACTAGACACGGGTAGTACTACACAGCCTTTGAAAACAGCTGTTTAATGTCTTCTGTGGCTCTGGAGGAGCTCTGTTCAAGAAAATAACCCGATTATGTGACGGTGATGTCCTCAGGGTTAACTCGGCTTGGGCTTGGAGACTAGAAATTCATACAGAAAGGCTGTGATACAAACTGGGGACATGGAATTTGGAAGGCGCAGGTGTCTAAGGAAAATATGCTATCGGTTGCATTGTCTGGATACCTCAGGCTCTGCTGCTTTGATTTTGACCTTTTTTGTTTTAACCTGTCTCTTGTGAGTCCGCCAACTTTATTGTGCATTAAGTGCAATACTAAATGACTGGAGTACCCCTTTAACTACTGCAGATGAACTCGGTCACCAAACCATGTTAAATATGTCTGAAAGTAGCTCTGTTGGTTAACTTTGCCTAAGTTTCTCATCACCTCAGACGATAACTGTGATACAAGATACACCTGCAGTGTATCAGTATCATACTTAAGGCATAATTGACAAACCCTGAATAAAAACATAATCCCAAATCCTGCACTTGCCATGGCTCTACACAGGTTAGGTATTCCAACTATGCAGTGGCTGCTTTGATTTCCCACACTTTGAATGGAGTCAGTGAGGAGCAAAGGAAGCGAAGCAATGGAGGAGAAAATGACAACCCACAACACACATCGTCACAAATGAGGACACACGCAGTGATGCTCAGTCATTCCTCTCTGTAGTATGTAACGCGCACACACACACACACCACTCTGTATGTAAAAAAAAAAAAAAAAAACGTCCTCACTATGTAGCAAGTAAATACACACACGAGGTGAACAACTAATGCATCTCTATCCTGACGTTGAAGTGACTAAGACAACACTGCCTAAGGAGAGGAAACCACTTGTGCGAACTGGCATGCATTGGTTGAACACATAATCTTCCTCAGTGCTCTATTCTTCACACACTCTGGATGCATCATGCTCCAACTCTGGACTTTGGCTTTAAAAGAGCCAATGTTAATGGCTCAGAATAAGGGGGGTGTGCAGGCCTTCAGGACACGCCACAGCTATTAACACCACTATCTCTGTCCGTGACACTACTACCACTTAAAACATTACAGAATTTTTTTGTATCCTCTAAACATTTGGGGGGGGAAAAAAACTACAAAAATGTATTACACAAGTATACTTTTTTTTCAGCGGACATTAATATACTTCCTTCTCTAATACCACTCATACATGGACCTGCTCCAACACTCTCATTACACCCACTTCTTCAGTAACAGCTACTCTTCCGGTTACACACCATTACAATTATGATGATACGGAATTACTAGGCCCTGGCTTTCCTTGTAACATGATGATCCCGGACGACAATGATGACACCAACAAACCATTACTTCCTGGTACTTGTGCTGGGCGCTGCGCCGGGGAAAACTGATACTGTGTCCAGGTGACACAAGTCATAAATACCGCCACTATCGCTACTGATACTACTGACTCTGAATTTTCATTTACAGGTATTTACAGGTATTTATGCGGCTGCTCTTGGAATGATAAAATTAACGTAGTAGAACAATCTTTCATTGTATGGCACAATAACTCACCAGTACTGTAGCTACAACTAGACGTATAATTACAACTACAGTCACTGCAGTAACGTATGGAGCATTATGAACAAGGTCACAGCACAGATATATTCATCTCTGAAATAAATTTGTCTAATATATTGTACAGAGACATGCATAAGTAGTGCGCTAGCTAAAAGCAAAGGACGAGTCTTTATTTGTTTATAATGAATAATAATTGCTGTCCATAAAACCAGTCTTTGGTATCCAAACATAACACACGTCTCAAGGATCCGAGTAAGAAAAACATGAAGAAAAAGACAAGCAGTTGTAGATTGTGGTGTTCTGTAAACAGTCAGGTTTGTTGATGACAAGCCTGGACGTTCACCACACAGCCGGTGCCACGGTGTTCCTGACACAGAACGATACAAGAGGGGGAGGAGGGGGAGTGTGTGTGTGTGTGTCAATGTGAACTTGTGTCGATGAGAAAAACCAGGGCTGGTGTAAAACAAAAGATGTGAAACAGGCAGGAGAGACAGAAATACAGCAAATACACAGTGGAGAGAGAGAGAAGAAAGGAAAAGAGAGGAGGAGGTGATAAAAAAACTTTAAAAGGAGTAAATTCCCGGAGGGTTACTATTCTTGGTGTGGTGTGCATACCTCCCTGGCACAGCCCAGATAAAAGTGCCTTAATGCTGCTGATAAGAAAGGGAGAAAGAAATGGAAGGAGGGAGGTCAAAGGGAGTGCTGAGAGAAAAGGACGGAATAGGGAAAGCAAGAAAACAGAGAAGCAGACTACAGAGTGCACTGATATGAGTGAGGTGCTTGGGAGAGGAAGATGCTGTAGAGACCTACAGGAGGTGTGAGGCATGCTGGAGCAAAGACAAAGCCTTGATCTGTAACTGAACTGACAATTTGAGGAATTACTTATTAAATCCATAATTCTAAAGACTCCAGTCATGAACATTAGTGTGCTCCTCATATAATCTCACTCATGAATTCTCTATTACACTCATCAGTCCTGCTTTATTACTCTGTCCTGACAGGAGCCATTTATCAAAAAAAATACCGAAACTAAAATCTACACTGCAGGAGAAACTAACTTCAATGTAGCAGTATGCAATGTACAATTAACACAGCTTACGATTGGGCTTGATGCAGAATGAATACAGTTTATTTGCCAGTCTACACTCACGTACAGCACTTTTCTCTCTGTGTGTGTGTGTGTGTGTGTGTGTGTGTGTGTGTGTGTGTGTGTGTGTGTGTGTTTGTGTCTTGTCACTGCATTATGAAGCTATTCCATCAATTTCTTTTGTGCTGACATAGACACCTCTCTCTCCTTCCTGCAATACCTCCTCTCCTCCCATTTTTCTCCCCTGTGCCCTTCACTCAATCTGTCCGTCAATCACTGGTCCATCTCTCAGTAGGAGCCTCTCTCTTTGTCTCCACCTCTGTGTGTCCCTGTTGGTCTTGCAGATGATTCTCTTTCTGCCTCCGTTATCATTCTCTTTCCTTGTAGCTCTCTGGCTGAACTGTTCTCTCTGTCTGTCCTCTCAATGCTGTGATTTTTAAAGCTACTGCTACTGCTAGAGGTAAATCAAGCCCAGCACTCAATGGTCCTTTCAGGCCAGAGTTGGGACAATAGATGTAGCACCTGGTATGGAAACAACGGTTTGTCTAGAACAGTGACCGGATGACCAGGACTGGTAAGACAAGTATGGATCTAATGAGGAATTGAGACGGAGTCAGCATGGGCATGTAGACTGGACTGGTAGTGAAGGGACTATAGCTGGTGCTTGGACTTGGCCTGGCGCTCAGCATAACCAGAAGCAGGGATGTGCCTGGGGCTGAGGCTGGATTTAAGATTGGGACAGGGCGGGGTAGGGGACAGGGGCAGGTCACTTGGGGATGTAGGTTTCAGTACTGGGTTACAGGAAGGCGTCTGGGGTGAGGTGGCTATATCGGGGTCTAATAAACTGAACCTTCTACGCAGCCCTGCTATATGGTGCCTCCAGGAGGAGAAGGAAGAGGAAGGACTAGACGTTGGGGAGGATGGAGGAGAAGAAGGGAGGGAGGAGCAGCCGCGTGCGCTGGGGGAAGCCAAGTCTAGCCTCA
Source organism: Siniperca chuatsi (assembly GCF_020085105.1). Lineage (NCBI taxonomy): Eukaryota > Metazoa > Chordata > Actinopteri > Centrarchiformes > Sinipercidae > Siniperca > Siniperca chuatsi. Next base: position 3,206,837 of record NC_058051.1, read on the forward strand.
CAAGTCTGTCGCTCATGCGTCTGAATAAGGACTTTACTGGGGAGGGACGAGCAGGGGGACTCTGTGCTTCTGGCTCTGTCCTGCCTTCAGCATCTGGCTCTGGAAGACAACACAGCCAACCTGCAGTTAGATCTGGCCACTGAGGCAAATTTCTCATTGCCAAGATGAACTTTTAGCCGACTGCACCAGAGCTACAAAGAGATCCCTTCCTAAAGCCTTTTCAATGTGAGTGACAAATTCCACAGTTCTGCGTTCTGTGAAATAAGGCATTCTAAAATTTTGTTTAAGACAATGAGGCTACAGCAGTCTGATCAAGATCAAGTGAATATTTTACGTGTGAAATTCCCTCTTTGTGCTTCTACGAACAGCGTTTCTTGCTGAGAGATAGAAACACAAAGCAGGAATTCTGTACTAAAAAGGCTGTAACTTGGGAGGATACCCACTTGATTTGTCCATATCAGATTGCTGAAGCCTCATATTAGCTTCAGATGAAATTAAGAAGTCAGTTTTGCATGGAATAAGGACTGTGGATTTTGTCCCCCATGGCTTACATTTGAATCGTGTTAGGAAGGGACCTCTTTACAGCCAGTATGGCGAGTAAACACTTACTAACATGCCCATATGTACAATGAAACGGTTATTGATAGCTGTGTTGTATTAAGATATACTTGAAAAAATGTGAACATATCTTTTACCATTATTAGTTATATATAGCTTTGTAGTGTGAAGACTATGAATGTAGAACGGATAAGGAGCAAATAAAGTACAAACAGTGACAGTAGTAAGGCAACAGTGTTTGGGAGCTGCATGTCAGAGCCTGCTGACTATGGTCCGTCGCTAGCCAGGGTAAATATACTGGAATGGTGTGCTGAAAGAAATTCACAGATAAGCATATCAGTTATCATGCTTCACATCAATCCCGCTGTAGCACCAAGCCCAGGGGACAGAAAGAATGCTTTTTAAATTAAAAATCTGCAAACAGTGAACACTTGCATAACTCTGGAAAAGATAACTTACTCACTAAGGAATAAGATAAGGAATTCCTTAATAATTATTAAGGAATTATTTTCTATAAAATATGGCAACCTTCTATCAATTACACGTAGAATCCCCCATCTCACATGACTGAATGACCGTCTGCATGGTCTCTCTATTTTCACCACACTAGTGTTGCAAAAGACCATTCTATTGTGGTTAAAGCCCCCCCCCCTCTCTGTTTATTGTTTTACTTATTGTTAGTACATTTTTTGTTACATCTTCATTTATTTTATTGTCTGTTAATTTATTTTTGAGATGTCTGTAATGTACAGTGAGCCGTTTTGTATAGTCAATTTGAAAAACCAAAATAAAATACTCAAAACAAAATCTGCAAGAAATACATCTGTCAGCTTGCAAGCCAAAATAAAAATATATCAAATTATTAATGTATCCTAATGTATCTTCACATTTGAGTGGAAATCAACTCCAGTCTTTGATGATTTTCATTTGTTTGAACTCCTTTCAGTTTAAAATGTTCATTTTTAAATACAAATGAACTAAAATGGCCAAAAACAAGGCTCTTTGTTTCAACTCTTGATGATTTCTCCAACAGCAGCAATAAATCAACTATGGTTTATGACATGTCTTTGACAATGTTTAACAATCTCTGTTAAAGCATGTCACACATTCACCGGACCCAATCAGTATACTCTCCTTCCTGCTCCTTAGCTGCATTTGTCAAGTACAGCTCAATCACTACCCTTCCCCTCCTTCGCCATCTTTCTTGTTTTTCCCCTTATGGTTTGCAGTGGTCAACAGTCCACTTTCTTTCTTCCCTTTACTTTGCCAGTTTGCCCACTGACTCACCCTCACCCTCTCTTTCACCCCTCCCTTTCTTTTTCCGCATTGGTCCATAGTGCTGTTTCTCCCTCCTCCATGTTTCTCATCCAGTCTGTTTTTTTCAGAGCTCCCCCTGCTTCCTTCCCTCCCTCTCTCCATTCATCTTCCCTGACCAACTCTGAGCTGAGAAATTCTGACACTCTATAACGGCGAGCCTGGACTCCCACTGTCTCCTCCCTACTCTTCTTCCATCTAAGCCACCCTCCCTCCATCTTCATCCATCAAGTCGCATCCAGCCAGGTTTCAAAGGGTAGAGAGTAAGGTTTTAGCTTGCCAGGCTATGCGCTCTTTCTTGTTTTAAATGATCTCTGGCTCTCCGCTTTCTTTCACTCTCTTTCTCCTTCGCTGTTCACCATTTCTTTCTCTGTCCATCTGTACCCCTTGTTGATCGAGCCAGCCTCTGAAGCCGAGGGTCCAGTCTGGCCTGCTGTCCTGTCTAATCTAGCCAGCAGACGTGATCAGAGGCTGGCCACATTCCACCCAAAATACCCCCTCCCTCCCTTCCTTCTTCCTCCATCTCTCTCCCTCTCTTTTATTTCTTTCTCTCTCTCCAACCCTCCCCAGCTTGGGCCTCACTCATTCCTGCATTCCTCCCTCACTAATACTATTCCCACTATCCTCCTCCTCTCTCGCTCTCCCCCTCTTGTTGCATTCCTATCACACTTATACTACTCCCTCTCCTTTCCCCACATTGCTAATTAGATGCCTTGCCTAAACAATGCTTTATACATTACTCCCTCTTTAATACTGTTTACTCACTCTCCCTTTCATCCTTCCATCGCTCTTATTAGGCCTAAGATATGTTCCTCCTCCACACATTCCTCCTCCAGTGCTAGGAATCCACCGTTCCCTCGCTCATTACATACAGCATCCTGGGGAATAATTAATGCTCTGTGGAAAACTTGGCTGATTTCTATTATTTTCACATATCTTGCTCCTAAACTTCTCTCCTGTGCTCCGTGGGGAAGTTGACATTCATTACACCTGCCAGCACTTTCGTCTCTCTCGCTTTAATCCTTTCATCTCAAGCTCACAGTATAAATCTCTCCCTCATCACATGATGTGGTGTCCTCACTATTCTGACTTTCTATGCTTTGTCTTTTTCATCAAAATTGTTTTCTTTACCACTTCTTTGTTTCATCTGGCTCTGTGTGACGGTCACGTTCTCACCCTATCTCTGTCACTATGCACCTACAGCATCTCTCCCTTTCATTACTTAACTCGGTACATTGCTTATCACACTCAGAGTTGCTGCTGTTATCCTGCTCTAATGCTTGCTGAGCAGGGTGAGTAGGCTTCTGTCTGTGTTGTACTTTCACACTGTACATTTCCTTTTCTCTGGCTGGATGACTCATGCGCTGGTTACTAATTACTAAGGCAGTCCCTGCTGGGATACGCAAATACAGGCATTCCTGTCCCTCTCCATACCTTTCCCCTCTACCTTACTGGTGGAGAGTTACGAGCCATTTGGGACTGACACTGTGTGAGCAGTGTCACCAAACAAACCCACGCCCTGAAAGAGATTGCTTAAAAAGCTGCCATCACTACATGGATGACAACCTGGAAACTCTGTGTATGTTGTGTGTGTACAAATGCATAGAACGTTCTGGATGACTGATACAGGCAAACACGGTGTCACTCAAACCCAGAAAAATGTCTTCTGACAACCATGTTTAAAGCCACCTAATAAACCTGAGCATGACTCACAGTTTCCCCAATGCCAGTTTTGCTTGGATCAGAAACAATATCTGAAATGCAGCATTCAACATTTCTTTTGAATGGAAGTCCAACATGACCAACTCAAATGTAACTTTATTTTCATGAGCCACAGTACAATTCTACTGAAAGAAGAACATTTACTATCAATATACAAATATACAATGATTTGTGAAGCACTCGGATCACACTCTGCAATAACAATATCAGATTATTTTGGGTAGTTATAAAATGTCAATTAGAGCTAGAACAATAAATTGGCCAGGACACTATATCTGCAATATCAGTTTATTGCAGATATATCTGTCAGCATACACGTCAGCAGATAAGTATAAAGAAATTGCAGTAGAGACATGCCTAGGTTTGACGTCATTTAGAGACTCTATCACCGTTACATAGTACCAGAAAGCACTAACAAGTTCATTTTTCAACTGTAAAAAAAGTGTGCAGCACTGTTTTAAAAGCTCTTACTATAACCGTGTGCTCCAGATCTAAACTTTAACACTTTGTGACTGTCTTGTGAAGATAATTTTGTGTTTGGTTTTCATTTACAATACACAGTAAAGCAAAGTATCACATTATCATACCACTGATTCCCTCCAATCCAAGCTCCGTAGAAGACAAGAAGTTATGACAACTAAACCTGAGAGACTGACTGGGGGATAACAAAACAGCAGATGTGAAACAGCCATATCTCCAACCAGCTGGCAAATGATATGACAACAATGATATAAAAGAAATATATTATTTTAAAGAGAAACTAACATCAACATTACTCAACGGACTGTTTTGTCTTCGACATCTGACTAATGACCCAAACGTTCTCCATTTACACCGAGCTTAGCAAAAACAGTGTGGACCAGGAAATAGCTCTTAACAACATCATAACATACTGCCAGGACCGGGTATCATTTGATTTTGTTGATTCTGATTCAGGGGTTTTCTGTAGTGTCTGACACATACACTACTCCAAGTAGTTACAAGTACATGAGACTATCAGACACATCCAAACGACAAATTAAGTTGTAGAAAGACAGTTTATGTTATCAAATACTAGCAGAACTGCACCCAGCATGCTTTGCAGCTCCCATCAGCCTTAAAGAGACTCCAGCACTGTTAATCCACCTATGAACAGGCCTCTTCACTGCTGCCATGACAACCGGTAAACAGTGGACACCTCACTGCCAGCTCAATAATCAACACATTGTTCAGAGATGGGAGGGCGGGGTGTAGGGGATACCCGGTGCTGCCGAGTTGTATTGGTGTGTGTTGAAGCAATTTTTAAAAATTGACATGGCATAGTCAGAGTCCGGGACTCCACACACAGGCACAAACACTTACTCCATTTTTCTGTAGTGAACAATACGACATTAATGGCTGGTCAGTGATGACCAGTGTTGATGCATAAACAATGACAATGTGTGCATTATTCAAGAACCAGACCACAACAATAACAACAGACACTCACAGCCTAACATCCATCCCTCTATCCATCCATCTAACCATCTGCACCCCAATGAATGAACAAAACCCACAGAGCACCTAGCCTCGGTTATACGTAGCCTGGATTTAGACTTCCAGAGAAATAAAACGCAGTGCCAAAAATAACCTCACATGACACGCATGGACTCAACTGTGCCGAAACTAGACAAATACACAAACATCGGAAACCTGTTTACAATCACTGAGACTGGTGATTGAGTGTTGTTTTTATTAGCTCCATTTCCCAGATATCTGTATAATAAGATTTCACTGCACTAAAGGCCAACTTGTAACAAACTTTGGCCCACACTGCTGCCTTGTCTGAAGTCCTGCTCTTATGCAATAATGGCCAATCACATCACATCTGACCACTGACTAAGACATTTACATAATTGCTCAGCTATAACTGGGTTAGTGGTCAAGAGCTGAAATCTGTGATAGGGTTACACAGGTGTAAGGACACAGGAGTTTGGAGTTGACCCGCCTGATTACATACAAACAAGAACGAATGGACTTATTATCATTAAAAAATTATTTTCATCCTCTTGTCAATTTGACATCATATTGCCAAGAGAGCAGATTAAAGACATGAGATGCTTTCCATATAAACAAACTACTTAGTGTTCTGTGTTAAAAAGGTTCTGAGTTGGCCCTTGGCCTGACATACCTCATTTGGCCCCAACATAGAGAAGCCATTAACTCACTATAGAGCCATCACTAGAGATAATAACTAGTGTCTGCAGATATATAATAAATCATCTATAAGCTGCCAATTTGCCTGCATCCGCACGCTGCAGAGCCTTTTAAGCTGGGACCAACTGGTGCTTACCAGTAAGGCGAAGGGGGGTAGACAAATCAGGAGGGAAACCAGGGTCTAAGGGCAATGGGGTCTGCAGGGGGTTGTGGCTGCATTAGTGTGTGTGTGTGTGTTCTGTCTTTGTTCTATCTTTTCTACAAGGCAGTGCGTGTGTGAGTGTATGACTGATGTGTGATGCCTGCTTGCCTGCATGACTGTGTTTTCATGTGTTTGTGTGTGTGAGAGAGAGAGCAGCAGTGAGCCCAGCATGGGGCTAGCGTCTGGAGCGTGTAATTGAAACACGGTCCCATGCAGCGCTACACAGTGACCCCACTAATCTCCTCCTGACAAAGTGGCTTAGCTTCTATAGGGTCATATGGCACAGCGAGACAGCTTAAACACCTCAAACCCGACCTGCCCAGGCCAGCAGACCCTGGGGTCCTCCCTGCATTCAACAGGTCACACTCAGCAACACATTAGCTAGGATGCACTTCAAAAAGCGATTGAATCAACACATGTAGTCTGACAGAAAGAGGTTTATGCTAATCCCTAAACATGTGCAAACAATGACTAGCAAATTACAGCAACCAAAACTTCTAGGTGCTACAACTATTTATCTATTTTATTTTAAGTTTCTCTATTTATCTCTACTTATGTGTGTCTTTGTGTCGCTGTAACACCCGAATTTCCCCTCAGGGGGAATCAATAAAGGATTATCTTATCTTAACTACTCCCCCCAGCAAATGAAAAGATAAAAGAATTTGCTGTGATTCCATATACTGTATTTGAAGGACAATAAGTATAATAGTTATTGCATATGCTTATATTAGAGCCAGCGAGGAAGTATGAAACAACAGGAGTATTGTACACAAAAAGTATATGTGTTGAACTTGTCAGCAGTCACACAGTAAAAACAGACCTCCCATGTGACTGCCGTGCCAAAAAAACAGGATATCCTAATTAGACGAGTACCTCCAAAAATATTCATCTACTCTTTATTGTACTTTACGTTGACTTTTTTTGTTTTGTCCAGCCCTTGCAGAGAGATTGTCTTTGGAAACAAAAACTGCTACTCAGCAAGGTCGCTGACCTTTAGCTATGGGGGTCAGAAAGGGACACCAAAGGACATAGCTAGAGGACAGGAGGGGTGTTGAGTAGTTTGCAATGACAGCTCAATTAGGACAAAATACATGGGCGACATACAGCTTAAAAAACTGAAAAGGTAAGGTGATACTGTGGTCTTTTATAATTGTATCTTTTTGATTAATCTATACAAAATACACAAAGCTTAACAAATATTTCTTCCATAATTTCCTGTTCAACGGCCTATCCCATATTTCCAAGTTGTACTATTCAAAGCCAACACAACCTTTGTTTGTATTTCCATAGAGAAGCCGATCTGACCTAACAAACATGTGGAAACTAGGACTTTTTGTTCAAAGATTTCCTCTGTGCTTACCTTTCCTCTGCAGGAACAGCCTGAGTAGAGGGCTGGCAGTGGAGATGGCTTTGTGGTAGTTGTCATCATTGTTGATGGGAAGGAGGTCGCCGTGCACATCAGCGTAGCCCACCAACAACTCCACATTGGGGATGCGATGAACGTGCTGCAGAAGGCCGTAGAACTCATCAAAGCGGCCCGGTTTCGACCGATCCAGCGAGAACCTACGAAACTCTGCACCAAACTGGGATGGAGCAGACAGGCATACACATGTGAGCAGAGATTGAGAATGTGATTATTTTAGAGCCCAAAGAGATAGCGGAGATGTAGTAAAAAAACAACGTTTGCAATGCGTGCATGCAACATCAAGGAACATCTCTTTAAAAGTGTCTGAGATTTGGTGCTGTGACTGCTGTGATAAGCACACACTGTTCTGGTAACCTAGCTAATTTCAAAACCGCTGTAGGCTGTATGTAAGAGTCTGTCATCCATGTGGACAAGCTAACACACCACATGTGATGAATTATTAATGTATACTTAGTGATGTGTGTATCTCTATGTTTCTGGATGCAGTAAGTTCAAGACTGAACTGCACTGTGTCAACGAAGCTGCCTGACAGACTGTTTTCAGCATACATGCATTTCCACACAACACATTGCTGGCTTATGAGTAACGTAGTAATCAGTGTGGTCTGACTGGATCAATGGCTGCAGATCCCTTATCTTTAGGCAACTGTTTAGCTGAGACAGAGCACAGTGTCCCATTGGTGGTGTTGATGAGAAGTACCAAGTGTTGTGGTTACTGTTGCCCTGATCTACAATTCACTGCCAACCTTGACCCTCATCATCTTAGCAAAGCAGAATTACATCAATTACAGGTTGGGAAACAGGTCCCAGGCCTGTTTCTGGTAGGTACCTGCATTAGGACATTAGGAAGGAGCTGAACAAAGTAAAATAAAAAGCATATTATTACTTTGTGTAAAGTGGTTGGGGGGGGGATTGTAACTACAGAGGCAGTGGCAGCAACGAATAGGTCACAGTTTGTGCCACTATGTAGTTAAAAAAAACAAAACAACTAGTTCTGAGCAACAAAAAGCGCCCTGAGGCCCCATTCCTCAGCATGTGTGTGTAATCATGCCACGGGCAGGAGGCAGGCAGCCTGTCGCGGAAGGAGCCGTGAGCCTGTCGCAGGTATAGGTCGCACAGGAAAACAGCATGACAAGCAGCTATTAACACGTCATACCGAGCTAATTGGATATAAATGTCATGTAACTTATGTAAACTCACCATGGGGTTATGCTGAAACGAAAACTTGACTGAAACCTTGAGTCAATATTTGGTAAATGAGCAGGGGGGGAGCGGCAGAGGAGGCTGTGACAGGTGACACTGGCTCACTGCGGCGTCAGCTGACAATCACCTCCACCTTCAAACTTACTAGCTAGCTATCAAACTTATCAGATCAAACTAACTAACGCTACGCCACGGCTAAAGTTTTAAGTATGGCGAGCTACACGCGAGCTAGTCAGAGTAACAAACCCTGTGCTGGCTAGTTAAGCTTTAGCTTATCCATGTAATTTGTGCGACATCATAACTTGCTATCAAGCCACTTAGCAGGCTAAATTAGCCAGAGTAATCATCACAGGGAGAGTTAGGACTACAGATATAGCAAGTAAACTGACAAAGTAGTATCCACATGTAGGCTACCTTGCTCTTCACCTCCACGGCACCAAGAGAACGGTTGCTCGGCACTCGGTGGTTTTTGTTCATGTTTCGCTAGCAGCGGGACCGCCGCCAAAGCACCCACACACTCGCCCTGCTCCTGCTCCTGCTCCTGCTGCCGCTGCTGCCGTCGCCGCCGCCGCTGCTCTGTATCCAGAAACCGTACGTGTCCACCAGTTATTTCTCCAGTAACGCAGACTGTCCCACGACTCCTCGACGTCCAACGGTTTTCGTTTTCTCTCCCAAGAATGTGACAACGGCTGCCAACCAGCCTGCCTCACCCTGTAAACTTATCTCCTCTCATACTTGTCGCTGCCGCTGTAGCTACGCCACTACTACAACGTTATACTGTGTCTCTCTCTCTCTGTGCCTCGAGAGCTGGAGACACGAGACTTCAAAATAAAAGACTCAGCGTCTGTCTTTCTCTCACGCTTGACTTCAAAATAAGAGCCCTCTACCTTCCAGTCCTGTCACCCAAATATCTGGATCAACACTAGACCAGGAAACCCTCATTTAGGAATTTTAGATTCAGTTTATCCAGCAAACCTCATCTGAGTGGACCATTATTTGGTTGATTATTGCACTACCATCCGTGATTAAAGTACCGATATTCACACATGATCTCACTGTGTTAAGCGTTAGTGAAATGAAATGATGAAAATTGAACAATCCAAATTTCGCTGTAGACCCGAAAGAAACCTTTTAATGTCCCATTTAGTCACGATTCCCAAAACTGTTGAAATTATTACCTTCTAGCCTGTAAATATATAATATATATAAATCAAATATCAGTAAGAAAAAAATATATAGGTCCACACCAGAATCAAGTAAACCTTATTATTAATTTCCCTAATAAGGATATCAATATTCATAACAGTCTTATTAAGAGGGCTAATATCATTCGTTTTTATTACTGGTGTGCAAAAATCTAAAACCGAAACAAAAAATAAATTTGGCATATTATTCCATGTGTGATCAAATTTGCATATTCTTTACACATGATGTAGGGGAAGTGGCGTTATGATATCAAATACGGATATAAAATGTATGTGTACGTGTTATAGGTGACTGCACCTTGTTTCTTATTGTATAGTGACATCTTCTGGCCAAAAGCCAGATATGCCCACTGCAGCTGGCTACCAACTCAGTGTATGCACCACTTATATGTAGCTATACACTGTTTAAGTTATTAGTACAGCATGTCCCACTATTATATGCAGTGATAAAGTGGTACAGGAAAAGATTTTTGAGTCCTACAGTTAGTGGTCATCATAAAGCATCAATATCACTGAAAATCACTTCAGTGGATTAATGGAATCATTTTCTTCAACAAAATACCATTGTAAGTTAGATCAGTGTTTTATCTGACAAATTAATTTTATTTATGCCGGCCAGTCAAAAGTAAGTGAATAAATAGATTGTTAAACTGGGAAGGTTATCTCTATTTACCTTATTTGATAACATTTAGTTGTGTGGCATAATCAGGTACAGAAAGGTCATTCTTGTTTCATTAGGCAACATTCCTAGGGATTGAAATATTAGTGAAGTCAAGCCACACAGGTGTTTTCACTTATGTGCCTGATTGGACCTCAAACTGTGCTTGATTGACATCCCCCACACAGACACACACACACACACACACACACACACACACACACACACAGTTTTGTTGCACAACTTACCTTTATCTTTGAAACTTATATTGAAAACATACATTTAACAAAATATAGAATACAGTATACAAAAGACAGCAAGAGCTTGACATTACACAAATCCAGGAATTACAATAAAATAACATACAGTCGATGAGAGAGCGAGAGAAAATTAACAAAAAAGGACTAAGAGAAAAAACATTAGAAATTGATATATAGAAACTATTTATTCTTTAAACGTACAATGACCTAATTTAAAGAAAAATACAAGACTCATTAATGAAACTAAAAATATGGGTATACCACATACAGAAAAAAGAAGATGAAGAACTCTTTTTGCTGAATACAGCAAGTGCAAAAGTCAGTGTTCACATGATCAATAGTCCACACAGGCATTTTTACAATTTATGTAATCAGTGAGAGAAGGCCAATAAAATGCCCTTTTGGAACAACTCTGGTTTGATTGTGAAAAAACACATATATAAATGTATTTCTATATTTCCTATTGGTTAAGTCAACACTTCCTAAAATTGGTTTAGCATACATAACATCTCTTTAAATCAAAGATGGGATTCGACAAGGTAAAAATAATATCTAAAAGGAATGGGTAATTCAAATTTGTGTATAAATTATTCATATATATATAAAGAACCTGAACCATAACACAACAAAAATATGATATATATGAAGAAAAAATTACTTATTTTGAACTGTCATATTAGCAGTGTTCAACAGTGGAGAAAAGACAATGTGAACATGGCAGATCCTCCAAGCTAAAAGAGCTTGTTGATAAAAGAGTGACAACTTAATAACAGGTCATTTACTTGGCGAAAAGCTTAAACCACCAATTTTGTTGAAAATACGTGATGGAATTAAGTTCCAGATAGAATTAGGACTGATCCGAAGCCTCTTGAGCCAGTTAATCTTAAACATGTAGTTACTTATGCCTTTATCACTGTTATTAGTACATGACTCCTCCCAGCTTTAACCTGAGCAAAACTCCAATCATCCAGAAATAAGTGGAAATACCTGTGAGGGTGTGCAGGGTCTTTAAAATACTGCATTATCTGCTTCAACTGAATCACCAGGAATCATAGACTTTTTTCATGGTAGAAATTTTGATATGTCCCAGTAGGAAAAATGAAATTAATGATGGCTGAATTCCATTTAGCTGCTTTGGTTTCACTGTCTTGGTGTTGTGCATGCTGGCTCACTGTCACACTGTCATGGTTTACTGGGACATTTGAAGAACAGGTGCATCATTAACGTTATTAGTAACACCTGTACTTTTCTATGACAAGACAAAATGTCTGCCGTGAAAAAGGCTTATTTCTTGTTGGCCTACTGAACTCTTCCACCAGACATGTTTTCATTTTATTTTTTCTTTTATTAAAGGTAAAGGTCTCAATGAGATTAAAATTTCATTTTCTTGTCAGAAATAGTTCAAGCCATTCATTCAATCATTCAGTTTATACAACTTTTTCAGCATTACTCTTTCATATAGTGAAAAGCAAAATAAAACATACTAACAAACTAACAAACAATACAAAAAAACGGTAAGGAGATGTTGGGAACATACTGGGATAAAGATATCTTGTTTACAGCACAAAAAAACATCACATTCATTGATTTCCTTTTGATGACAATGGTAGGGAAATAATTTAATCCATTATTTACACCCTAAACAAATTCTAAAACAAAATAGCCAGGTTCAATGGGACTAAAGTATTGTATCCATTTTACCCAATATGACTGAAATCTGCTTGCAGCTTTAAAAAAAGGTCTCCATTTTATAAATATCCTTCATACTTTCAATAAACGTAGCAGGGATTGAACATAAAATTGCCCTTTTTGCTGATGATGTCCTGGTTTATTTGAGTGACCCCTCTTTCTCTCTTCCCAATTTAATGAATTCACTTCTATTATTTGGACCTTTGTCATTGTATAAAATAAATGTACAGAAGACCCAGGTGCTAGTCTACAACGATGACCCCCTAGATAACATAAAGTCTGATTATAACCATCAATTATGATCTCATGAACTCATAGCTGGATGGAACCTGCTTCCATTCATGGGCTTAGCCTCTAGAGTGGAATTGGTGAAAATTAACTTTTCTATCTGTTTCAAACCTTGCCTATTGATGTTCCTGGTAAGCAATTTGTGGAGTGGGATAGAGTCATCTCAAAGTGCCTGTGGCAGGGCAAAAACCTAAGGAGGAGCTACAGTATAGCACACTCCAATTGCCAAGAAATAACGGGGGTCTAGCACTGACTACCATGCATGAGGGACTATCACAGGGCTGGGTTACATGCACAGGTACCTAACAGATGAGGACAACCCACTGATCAGTTTGCCAGTTTAATATGGAATGATGTGGTAAAAATGTTCAATTTAAAAACTGTAGAAAAGCATCTGAGATGGTGTGCGTATGACACTGATTTTACCCCTAATACTTTAGACTGCAGATTTAAAAAATTAGGCCACAAGGGGGATCTCTGCCTACTGTACCATTATGACTAATGGGGAACTTTAAGATATTCAAACCCTAAAAGATAACTTCCAACTGGAACTAAATTATTTTTATAGATACTTACAAATGAGACATAAATTCTATCAAGTAATCAAAGGTGGATATATAGAGAAGAAATACAAAAGAAAGGCATAATGAATGTATTTTACTCAACATATGAATCACAAAGAAAAATTATTTCTAGACTCTAAAACTGATTTTTGAACCAGAAAACAATCTCTACAGCACATGTGAAAGAAAAATTGGAACAAGAATGTACTTTAATATTGTTAGAGGAAGCATGAGAGACTGTATGCACAAACCAGTGGAAAACAATCACCTCTCTCAAGTGGAGAGAATTCTGCTGGAAGAATGTGATGTATGCTTTTTTATTACACCAGCTCAGAAAAAAACATTTTTCAGAGGATTCAACATGCTGGAGACATTGTGGTTTTGTGAATGCCAATCATTGTCATATTTTTTGGGACTGCAATGTAATTCATTCCTTTTGGCAGGACATCAGAAGGTTACAGAGAGTGTACTTGACATTAAGATTCTGTTTAGGTTTGACGTACTATACCTAAGCCAATTACCTGCAAACATGACTTTAGTAAGACATAATGACGTATATGTTTGAAATAATACTGGCTGCAAGTAAGAAAACTATAACAAAAAAATGGGTTACAGCCTGAACCGCCTATATTACATAAAAACACTGCTACAACAATAACTACAAACAACATAAACAAACTAAGAGAAAGAAGGGCAGCATATTTAAAAGCTTTTTTGCCCAACTCCGTCCTCACTCTGGGTACCGACATCTGTAGAACACTGTGAGAATGCAGGGCATATTGGTTTTGATTTGGTATGCACACAGGTAAGGAGGAACCAGTCCACGGAGAGAGTTACATATGAAGGTCAATAAGTGGGTACATCTGAACACATACAGTGATGGCCTCTCTGCAGTAGCATACAAAGTGCAGTGGTGTCTTCCCATTTGTGTCCTACCATCTCCTCTCATCCAACTAAAACCACAATAACCATATAACGCATTTAGGGTATTTTACACAGCAAAACTACTTTCGAAAGGTTGGTTACCATAGAAGATAAAACACAAAAGTAATATTAATAACTCATTATTAAATGCCACATTGTAAGTCCTAGGAAAGCTGCACAGTTATTATAGTGACTTTTTTTTTTGACAATGAAAGGCCAAGTATGTAATATTATTATGAAACCAAATGACAGCTATTTCACAATATCCATTCAGGAAGAGTATTAGAGTGGATTAAGGTGTTTCCCGTAGAAAGAGCAGAAAGAGGAAGCATGGTTTTCAGGGTCATATGATTCTCCAAAATCCTACCCAGACTTCAGTCACATATGCTAATAAAACAAGCAAACAGATGCTTATTTGCACGTCCGGCACGGAGCAACGTTAGCATTAATTTGTTTCTGGAATGTAACTTCAATATTCACTCTCCTTTTAGCTCTGTTTTGGTTTCCAGCAAAAAGCGATCTGGCTCTTTAGCTGCTAAATGCTTCACTATGTTCACCAGCTGGTCGTTAACTTTGTCTGTGTGCTGTTTGGTGCTGAGCGGGCAGTGTATAGTAGCTTTCTCGTTAAAACAGCTGCCTGCTGCTGCCGAAAACGACAACATGAGAACGGTGAGAGCGAACCAAAACAGTGAAGGCCGGAAAACCAAAACAATGAGCTGAAAGTCGCCTAAAGACTCTATGGAGCTGAGGGGAACTGCAGAGTTAAGTGATAATTCTCAGTGGGTTCACCACTACAAGTGACCCTTTTCACATGCAAGTAGTTGTGATCCATTGTTAATATAAAATATTGATTATAGCCATTTTAATGTCAGTTACACAGTATCTATCTAAAGTTATATCCTAACTGGTCATACCAGACCAAGTAACGCCTAAGCCGTAATGAAATTAGCAAGTCTGGCTTTAAAGCAAAAATAATTTTACATGAGAGCAAATTAATAATCTTTTGTACTTCCTACTGTGACTTCAAATCCATCACCACCATGTTCTAGCCATGTACACACTGCATTAGATCACTGCCAACCACTTAAAAAAGCACACCATATAGTTCTTTTCACATTTTTGAATACTGAATTTAGATTTTCAGATTTTTCTCCCCCTCCCTGACAGCCATTGCTTTCCATGAATATTACATACAAAATGTGAATCAAATTGCAAGGACCGGAGCCTAGAGTAAACATCATGTCTGCTTTTATTGTTTGTCAAAGTTACATTATTCTGTAGTAATGCAGTGTGTACTTTGCAGACTTTTTAATTCAGAATCACTGAATGTATAAGTAAGTAAGTACAGGCTTTTCAGGAGTTTGAGGCTGTGATGAAAACTCCCAGTTATCCTAATGAAAAAGAACAACAAGGGCAAAGAACAAATTCTTTCCTTTTGCACTAAAAATATATATCTTCATAGGACTAAGGATACTGTCCTTCAGCTGGACATAACAGGTTCAGGTGCGATGTTGGCAAACATCTGTCTATCTGAAATGTTCTTGAACCAGACTCGGTGCTAGAGCCGCTGTTTTGTATCACAAAATGACCTCTGATCTGTGGTACTTTTTTAATTTTAAATGTATTTAAACACCAATAGATCATATACATTCTTTATCGAGCCAAGAAATGAATGTATCTTCACAATTACCAGAAAAAAAATTATATTCACCAAGAAATTACAGACACACGACCCCCCTGACACTCACCAGTAGTTGTTGCCCCATTCCTCCCTCTCCCCCACCTGCTGTGTACACAGCTCTGTAGATAAAGTGTGTGACCTCCCAGCAGACTTCCTCCCTCCGCTGCGTCTCACCCCTCCCACCAACCCCTCTGCAATATGTCCAATGTGATGCAGCAGACATCCTCTTTCTGCGTACGGGGGTGGGGTGCCAGTGGCTGCCTCATTGTCGCCATGCAAAGCTTCTCTCTGCTCCTCGTCCTTTCCATGGAAATATTACTGTAGGTCCCCCACTGACACACACACACACACACACACACACACATACTCCCCCTCATCATCTTCTACCTTCAGTGCACACACTATTGCAGAAGAGGCCCTCAGTCTGTTGGGTCTCTCTCTCCAGTGAAATGATGATGATGTCACCAGCTGAGTTTCTGCAGCCCCATTTATGCAACATCCTGGAAAGTTTGATTCACATTTTGAAAGGCAAATTGGAGGCTATTTGCAACATGTGTTGGCGGTCACTAAAGGTTATGATGAAAAAAATGTGCCACCCTAATCAGCCACTTCCTCTGTCCCCAATATGAAAAAAACAAACAAAAAACAGGTGATGGCATAGATGAGTGGTTCCCAACCTAGGGATCAGGGCACCCAAGAGGTCCCAAGATAAATCTGAGGGGTCACCACATGATGAAAGGGATAAAGAAAAAATATTTTATGGAAAGGTTTTTTTCTTATTTTTCTCAAAGATTTGCTTTTTTTTAGTAAACTACTGGATTCTTTGGACTCCACATGCCTATAAAAATCCTTAAAATGAGTGAAATACCTCATCCTTTGACCTCCTCCGGTCTCTAAAAATCCTTAAAATAAGTGAAAAACTGGATTCTTTCACATATTCAGGCCTCTTAAAATTCTTAAAGGAATCGTTCAACATTTTGGGAAACACGCTCATTCGCTTTCTTTCTGAGAGCTGGATAAGAAGACTGACACCAGTCTCATGTCTATATGCTAAACTGAAGCTACTGCCAGCAGACAGTTAGCTTAGCTTAGCACAAGACAGATAATCTGGCTCTGTCTGAAGGTAACAAAAGGAAGTCACTGCTCCCAGCCAAGTCCAGTCCAGTACATTGCCCCCGGTAAAACCACAACCTGTAGTTTTTTTAGTATGGATTAAACAAACAAGATATAACGTGTTAATGAGACAACTTTAGGTGTCTTCAGACAGTGAGCGGGTTCCCATCACTGCCTCCATTGTTTTCAATGTAAACACGGCGGTGAGGAACGGGAGGGCAACTGCTGCTCTCATAAATGCGTATGGCGCTTTAGGCATCAGCTTCAAAGTTTGATTTTCCGATCGGGCCAATAAACAACGTTAGTTAACAAAACTTGCGATATTAATTATGTCATGTTGCTAACCATTTCATCAAGGCTATTTTAAGATACAGCCTGCTCTCTTTAGTTATGTGAAGAGATTATAGTAGGTGGATAGCGGCAGCCAGTGATGTATAGTTTTGGTTAGTAGGATAAGTGGTAGGTGTTTAGAATCAAATTAGCCGATTCAAAATACAGAACACTGCTGGGTAGCAGCCACGGCGGCAACCGCTTACTGGCACAAAGCACCTTTTGAGGACTTTGTTACTTTTGAACAGAGCCAGATTAGCTGTTTCCCCCTGCTTCCAGTCTTTGTTCTAAACTGAGCTAATCAGTTGCTGGCGGTAGCTTCATATTTCATATTTCGTAATAGGCTACACTTAACTTGACAGTACATGCACTACTACTTATTACTTATGTTATTACATTGTATTATTATACCGTATTATCATTATCAACCGGTAAACCCACTTTGTACTTCACACTTATTTTATTTTATACTTATACCCACCTGGTACTTAATTTATTTTCTGACCTGTATTATAGTGTATTATATTTTTTGCTAGTACTTTCCTGTGTGCACTGACGTAACGGTGAGCTGCTGTAACAAAGAGTTTCCCTTCGGGGATCAATAAAGTATTTCTGATTCTGATTCTGATAACACTTATGAGATGAGAATGGTATAAAATTTCTTATTAAACTCTCAGCAAGAAAGCGAATAAGCAAATTTCCCAAAATGTCGAACTATTCCTTTAAATTAAATTAAATACTGAATACTTTGACGTCTTCGGGCCTCTAAATGTCGAGGTGTCACAAGTAGCTATTGCCTCATTTTTCAGGGTCACAGGCCAAAAGGTTTGGGAAGTTTGAATACAGCTTAAATATCTTGATTTTTCATGACGTTAATCGGAGTTCCTCTCTTACGAGGGTCCATGTAGGCGCTCCAAGCTGACTGGTCCCCTCTGTACTGACCCTGACCCTGTCCAGCTCTGTCACAACTGGATGTTGCCACTGTGCACTCATGTACTGTAAAGTGCATTCTCCCCCTTGTGATGTCTCAACCTATTCTTTTGCCATCTCCCATTTCCTCTCACATCCCCTCTTCTTTTCAGACTCACCAAACTCCTTGACTCCCCCCCCCATCATGAATGACATCTCTCTGTTATAAGTGGCCTCAGGTCTCGCTCTCTTTTCCCCTTTTGTTATCTCGCTTTTCTCTGCCTACTCAATGATTCAATTTCATCATATTCTTTCCATGAATCATTTGCACTGCGTGTGTGTGTAGCAAGGCCATTCTAACTGCAGGAGGCGCTAGTAGCGGGATAAGTCCCCCTCCAGTCCCCTCTGTCTGCCCCCTCCGCCACCCAGCACTGCAGAAGAGGCCTCTTGTCTCCCCACAGTCTGCAAGGCCTTTCTTTAGCCTCCCTCCATCTCCTCTTCTCCTCTGTCTCTCTTTCTGTCTCTGTGTTGATGTTATTGTCCTGGTTTGTGTGGCACCCTGATCCAGATGACCTCTAGCGACATTCAATATTCAGAGGATGTGAAGTACATGATGATATTTTGTGCCCACAACATCAGAAGTGTCAGTTCCACTGGCACACACACTCTCAATGTGTTATTATTTATATTTACCTCCCTTTGCCAAAGGAAATCGCACGCCGGCTCCTGCCAGTCTCCTACAGGGGGCGCTATCAGTGTCTCCACTACAGCCATCATTAAACTACAACCTACACCCTCTACATGTCCCTTCTCCTCTCTTCCTCACCTCACCTCCTTTAATCTGTCTCCCTTTCTCTCCTCCTGTTCTTCCCTCTCCTCCCCTCTCACGTCCTAATCGTCATGCGATCACCGCTCAGGTGGATGCAGGCTGCAGGTCAGGTGGAGGCAAATGCTAAACTGACCTGTGGCCAGTTCAACCAATTAGCCTCCCTCCTGTTAAGTACAAGGGATGTTTTGTCTCAACCTCTTTGTTTCTGACAGCACACACACACACACCAAGGCCTCTCTGTCTCTCTCCTCCAGCTACAGGGGGCGCCAGTCTCTACACCACTGCCGCCCCCCCCCACACACACTCCTCCTCTCTCTACCCCTTCCTCTCCCCTCTTTCTCTCTCCTCCTCCTCCTCCTCCTCCTCCTCCTTTTCCCTTCCCCCTACAACCCTCCTCCGGCTGCCCCTACCACTTCCTCCCCTCTTTCTACCTTGCCACTCTCTTCTCCTCCCTCTCCTCTCTGCTTCTCCTCCCTCGCGCTCCAGTCCCTCTCTGACTCCCTTTTTCCTCACATCCCCTCCCCCCAACTCCTTTCCCCACCTCTTCCCTTCCCTCCCCTTCGCCTCCCTCCCCTTCCCCTTTGAAAGGCTGTTAAGCGCTCCTTCTGCACACAGCACTGCAGATGAGGCCTCCGCCTCCCCCACAGTCTGCCAGGCCTCTCTCTCCCTCTCTCTCTCCTTCAGCCTCCCCCACCACTCCTTCCCTCCCTCCCTTCTCTCGCTCCTCAACAGCATAGCAACACTGACTAGCCAGCCAAGGAGAGTCTTGCCTGTCTCTCTCTCTCCCTCTTGCACTGGGGTAATTTCCCTCCATTTTAGATACCTCATCCCAGGGCAGCAAAGGATGGGATTTTAATGAAATACTTTACTTGGAGGTAAAAATATATAGTGAATGTACGTATCTGATCTCACTCAAAACCTGGGTTGGTAGAACAGTGTGACTGTAACTCAGTCAGATCTGATTGATCCCCACTCTGAGAGAGTACCTTTCATCCAATGGTGCACCTCAGCAAAGGGTTAATAGTGTAGTGTTCTATTTCTAACCAAGGCTTTTCCACATCTACTCTTTGGCAACATGCAGACAGGGTCCATTTGGTATAGCTGTATAACAAGAACATGAGAGGACATATTTTAGCTCTCTGACAAACACATCATGTATTCTGTTTCATGTTTTCTCAAAACACCTCATTGTGCACCTGAAAGGGGGGGCGTTCAAACAAGGTTTACTTAAAATGTGTAGCTTGCCACAGATTTCAGGGAAGCAATTGGTTATGGAAACTGGACAGCAGTGGTATATTCAGTGGATGAGGTTTTACACAGGTACTGTACTTTGAGGATGGTCATGTTACAATTCATAACCCCAACATTCAAAACACAGGAGTAGAATCTCTTTCAATATTTCACAAGTTATCATGATGATGTCATTGACTTCTTCACCTCTAATTTATATGGTCTAAAACATACTGATGAGGCTTTATCTGGCAGTGAAATCATCATTCTGCCAGTAAACCTTCATCCTCCATTACACCAGAGATATAATACTGCTCTGATCTTGTGAAGCTAACTTGGTGGGCAATTTAATTTTGGTTACCAAGCAATGCTGGATATTCCTGGAACTATTTTTGGCCTTTACTCAAAGACACAACTCCTGCGTGACAAGTCCTAACTTTACTGTGATGGATCATGGCGCACATCCTTTATGTTGGTATGGAAGGAGAATATATATATTTATTTTAGAAATATAAAGAACTGGGAATAAAATCCCATCCTGAGTTGATATTCCCCACTGTATTCTCATATTACAAAGCAATGTAAACTCTTATTAAGATGTGCTGATCGAAATATCAAGACACTTCAGACCTGATTGAAATGAGAATACCATCACACTTTGATGTCACTAGACTCCGTCAACAAATGACTGTAACCTATAAAGACATTACATTAAAACCAATGACTGGTATTGTTGCAGTTCATTTGGATAGTCCGCCTATAGAGTATTTGTAACATTTCAATGGCTTATTAGGTGAGATTCAACAATTCAGCTGTTTAACAAATAAAACCATTTTCTAGGTTTGGTTAGGTTTAGGCACATCTTGTTCATGAATTGTCACATATACTCTATTGATAATCTGTTAAACATCTACAGACAAAGCAAAACAGATGAAATGTTACAAATACTATAAACTATCTGTGGGCGGACTATCCAAATAAAGTGTTACCCAGGTATCCTTTGGAAAGACAAAAATAATTTCTGTAGGAAATCTGCAACGATATAGCTCTCTTCAACAATAATAGTGAAACAGGCTTATTCAACATGGAAGCTCAATGTATCCCATATGCTTTGCCAATAAAACTTCTAAAAAGCCATTTTGTGTTTTTATGCCAAAATCTTTGCTTTATTTTATGGGAAAGCTGAAAATGTTGGTGAAGTCATTGTGTACCAGTAGGCATTTTTGATCAGTCTTGTCCCTCTGCCCTCCTACAGTATTGAACATAACTGTCAGTGTATCTCTGATGTCCCACTGGTTTATACTTTTGAATGATCCCTCCCTCCCTATGCCACTGCCTATTCAAAGTAAAACCAAAATACACACACACACACACACACACACACACACACACACACTCAAAGCTTTTCTAACTATTGCTGTGCATAAACATGCACCAAGAATTATTTTTTGTGCACAACCCCCTCTGTTCCTTACTCTGAACAAAGAAACTGGCATGCCCATTACTTCCGTGAGAAGCACAATTACAGCACTTTATTGTTCATAAATGCTTAAGTGAAAAATGAAAACATAAAACAAATACGCACAATTCAAGGAACACATATTTAACACTTTTGAACAAAAGAGAAAAGGAAAAAAAAAGCCTTCACTTTTGCGGATGTCAGTATGGTGGTTACTGTCCAGTCTTGTGGGGAAAAGAAACATCAAGTTAAAATAGTGAAAATAGAAAGCAAGTACAGTACAGTGAAGGCTAATGAGCATAAGGCTGCAAAAAGATGATGAAATGCCCCTTTATACTGTAAGAGAATAAGAATAACTCGGCGCCACTATTCTTTCAGAACAGAAGTCATAAAAAAAAAAGGGATCAAATTAAAAAAATAAAATCTAATCAGGGTAAAAGCAAAAAACAAAATCAATTCTGTTATTTCATTTATATATAGATATATTATTTTGCAAAAAAACTAGGTTTTTGTTAAAAAATAAACTTAAACATACGAGAAAATACCAGCCACCAAAGCGACACCTATCGTTAAGCATACCAATGTAGAACATATGAGGCTACCTTACACACAGGTAATAGCAAATATTTAAGGGTACATGTACGGCAACATCTGTCCAAACATGTCTAAAAGACTGTACAAATTTACACTACCCATCTCAACTACATGAAAAATGATGGATTATCTGGTCAGCTTAAAAGCTTTACCTCACAACAACTCAATATTTTAAGCCACACTTACAAGTTCAGTGGCTAAATCAACGTTAATAACTCCTTATCTCAATGTAATAAAGTATATAGAAGGCAAAAAACTTTTTCTATTCGTTTGGTGTAACTTCACTGTTGTCTTTGTTTACAAATCTTTACATCAATCCTAGCTGCTCGTTGAGTACTGCCTTTAAATGTCACTGGATGGCTTGTTTTGAGTTTTCACACAAGTAGAGTTCTCTACTTATCACACTCCTTCACAGATACCCAATGAAACTGGGCAGTGTCCTTCAGTTCAGGCGAGGCAGATTTGTTGGCGTGGATCAAATCTAAAGTGTCTCTCTGACTGCGTGAGTCTTTTTGATTTTATCAGTCAGACCTGCTGTTTGCCCAGCTGGGCCCCGTCTCTCCCGCTTCTTGCAGATGATGGTACAAACTTGGGAATAATGATGGGTAGAGTGTCTCTTCCTTTAGCAGCCTGTCTTCCTGAGCCCTCTGTGGGCCCGAAGCCATTCTCTACATGCTCCCCTTCGTCCTCATCGTCCTCGTCATCTTCGTCGTCCTCGTCATCATCGTCGTCGTCATCTGACATATCATCTAGATCTGGAACAATCTTGGCCCCTGTCCTTGGCTCCATTCTCTCCTTAGCTCCAGTAAGCTGTTTGTCACCATAGAGACGTACCTCGCCCTCTCGTTCCTGGTTATCCCTCTGCTGCTCTTCCTCATCACTGTCAGAGTCAATGGCAATGGGCTCGGAAAGGTCTAGAGGCATTTTCTGTGGTATGGTGCTGTTGATTGTCTTGGTTTGGTCTCTGCTGGCATTGTTGGGTTTCGGGGCAGACGGTGTTGCTTTAGTACCTTCCACAGTCTCAGTTGGCTTTCCCTTTCGTGGCAGGGCTACACCGCCATTAGCAGCTACAAGCTCCTTGTGTCTCCGGAGAGCCTGCTCTGACACCCCCATATGCATCCTAGATGTCCGCCTTTTGCTATGCCTGCCCTCGTACACGCCATCCTGGACGAACGCCAGCTCGTGACTCACTTTGCTGAGCTCATGCATACTGAACCCGAGCAACACGCTGGCATTCTGGGTTTCGCATTCCTGTACGCATTTCCTCCTTCTGTTGACAAAGTGGCTGGAGATGTCCGACTTCCACAACCACAGACTGGCTGCCAGTTTCTCCACCTCCCGTCGTGTGGGATATGGCACTCGACTGAAATACTGCGTTAGAAATGACTTCCTGGATTCATACGACTCGTTTTCGTGTCCTTTGGGGTCAAGAGCCAGAACTACAGGTTCATCGGGATTTTCTACAAATGTAGATGGACCGTTGCTATCCTGTGGGTGGGCCCTTTCCCCAGGGGGTCCCGGCCTCCTCCGTTTCGGTGCACTAGTGTCAGAGCTATCAAAGCTGGCCCGTTTGAGAACGCTGCTCTGGGCCTGGCTGACCCGAGAAGAATGAGCTGCCCGGCTGTCTTGTCCATTCTGGGATTTCCCTACACCTCGACAGTGCACCAAGTGTAGAGTGATGGTGGAGGCAGTCATGTTACTAGTATAAACCCCCAAGCAGTGAATACACTTGTAGGTCAGTTTCTTTTCTACAGGGTGGACTGTCTGAATCACCTGGTGCCTCTCTCTCAGGTGGTGAGCCAATGAGTCTGAGATTGGGCCCTTGAGGATAGAGAAGCAAAGAGGACACAGTGTCTTGCCCACATCCCTCTTGTAGGGCACAGATGCCTGTGGGGCACTCTTGGTTGGTGCACTGTCAGCGGCCCCGGAAGGTGTTTTGGGTGGGTGCTGAGGCATTAACCTCTTGCCTGATATTAAGGAGGCAGACAAGGCTGATGACACAGCGGTGTTGTTGTTTTGAGCGTGAAACGCCACCGACTCCTCTGGGGCGTCTCTCATGTTGTAGGTAGTAACAATCAGTTGAACATTCTTGGGATTGCCCTGCTGCAGAGTGAGGTCAAAGGTCAAGGGAGAATCTGTGCGAGGGCCAACGCTCTCATCTGGATGCGACAGCCGCATGTGGGCCACCATCTTCTCAACGTCATTGAAGGTTGCACGGCAGTGTGGGCAAGACAGACCATGGATCAACATGTGGTTTAACAGTGTGTCACTGGGGAGATAGCGGTTGCAGTAGAGACACTTGCTGGTGAAGTTGTGGATCTTCATGATGTAGTTGGCTACAGCAGGCACCTTTTCCGCTTTGTGCTCTTTCTCAAAATGAGAACTGTACACATTCTCTGGGAAGAGCTCATTGCAGATAGTGCAGATTTTCCACTTCTGTGTGTAGGATGTGCCGAGGACTGAGGAACCACTTTTCTTGGCCGTGACAGAGGCTACAGTAGTAGCTGCCGCCTGGACACGTGAACCCAGAGGGTTGGATTTGAGTGAGGAAGAGGCACTGACCACAACTGGACTCCGCAGGCTGCCACCAGAAATAAGCTGCTTTGCTGCATGAGACTGCTGGGGCACAGAAACCTGGGCATTCCCTGGTAAAGTAACCCTCACCTGCTGGCTGCCGATGGAGAACGACTGGGTGGTACCGGCCTTTAATCTTACTGCATCATGTTTCATCCCAGATAGAAGATTTGAGTTGAAGCCTGTCTTTGATGCGATGACAACTCGACCCAGCTGGTGTGAGCCAGGAGACCTGGTAGTGGCCATTACTGCACCTTTAGGGCCCATCCCAATGATGGTCTTGTCTCCTTGGGTTTTGGGGGGGATCATGATGATGGGTTTGGGACGGGGGACTATCACACTGGTGTGCCCAATCATGGCAGTCACCTGGTAGCCAATCCTCTCATGGTCCTCAATGACGTGTTGAACAAGTGCCTCGTAGGTCCTTGGAACAAACAGACACTTCTTGCAGTGAATCTGGTTACTGTTAACATTGTTTGTGTTAGTACTTTCTGTATTCGCTGTGGCTCCTGCTGTGCCACCATTCTGAGAATTTGTCTTCTCTCCTGGTTTCACAATATATGGCTGGGCCACTTGCTGGAAGTGTTCCCGGTAGATGTGCTTTCGCACTACATTGTACAAAGGGTCTCTGTAGGTGCACTTCTTGCAGTAGTAAACCGCCTGTTCCACACTGTCCCCGGTCCTCTTCAGCACCCCGTCCTTCATCATGATCCCACCAACTCCCACCGCCATTCCACCAGGGCCCTGCCGCACAGTGTTGTTAGGCATGTGGAAAAGTTTGATGTGCGTTTCCAGAGTCTTTTTGTTACCATTGTAAGTGCAGTAGGGGCAGTTGAGCAGAATGTTGTTCTCAAAGTCCTCGCTGTGGACATTGCGGAAGTGGCTCTTGTATGCAGAGAAGTACTTGGATGAAAAGAGGCAGCCGGAGCAGCAGAAAGGCTTTGATCTGTAGTCCTGGAGACACAAAGGTGGGAAAAAGCTTAGACTTTGCAAGGTCTTTGTCTGAGAGAATTAAAACCATTTTATTGCACCTTAATACATTTCTTCTGTGTTTGCGGTGTGAACAAAACAAATAACTCAAAACAAAAGATTCAAATAGTGTTGCAAAAAACAGGATATTTATGTGAGTATCTGTGTGTGTCACACACCTGGACTTTGGTATGTGACGGTTCCCACATGCACACATCTTCCCAGGTAGTGTGCTTTATATACACCTCTGGAGGAGTAAAGTCTTTATAGTCCTAAACAACAAGGAAATTAAGATTAATACTTGATGATGAAACAAAAGGCACAATCAATCAGGAGAGTATTATTTGAAACATCACAAAGGCTGCCTCTATGGACGCATGAGATGTATAAAAATAAAATTCTGGCTCATAGTTCTTATGTCTAAATAAAATTTTTTACCAAAACCTTATAAACATTATGACATATTTCAGATAGTCCCCTTCAAGTCTAAACCCCCATCTAACCCCACCAAATCTGTATAAGTCTTCGTGTTTGTGCCTATGCCTCTATGAAATCCAGAGAACTAGATGCTGAATTATGTAAATACTTTGGTTTCTGCTTTTAAGCCAGAAGAGCATCTTTCTCCTACATTAAGTGAGATATAACAGAATGCTGACATGGTGTCAATGAGGGTAATCGCATTATACTGTATGTGTTATACGAGTCCAGTTCATAGATTCCTATCATCATACATTCTCTACATTTATGCAGCAGTGCCAGGCACCCGACTGCTGAACCCTTACTTCCCACAGTGAGCCAAATGGACGAGTAATCTCAACTCCTAAACTGACCTTATTATTAAACCAAATCAAGTTTCTCATATTTATACCAATGCTACATGTATCCAAACAAGAGCCATTCTTAAAGCTCAGCAAGAGATGAAAATGATGCTGGGAATATGAATTAGAAGATAATCAAAGTCATTTTTGGCAATCTCGAGGAAACGCCGAGAATGCATACACTGTATTCTTCATAAGACAAAGCTATCAACACAAAGGTACAGTAGACTGTGCGGTCATCATAATAAAAATAGTCTGGGCACGCTCACCTCTAGGTGATCTCTACAGAACTCCAAGCCGATGTCTCCCAGGACCTTCTTGACATTTTTCCTCGCTTTCCGCAGACTGCCCAGGTTATTGACAGGGAGCTGGAACATTCTGCCCACCTGAATAGAAAAGACACATACAGCATGTTATCAACAGGTGCAGGGTAGGTGTCTGATAACGAAACGCCAAGTGATGAAATGATCAGTTCACCGAAAAGGACCTTTAACTTGATTTAACTTTCCTAGTATAACAGCTAAAAAGTAAAGCCTTGATCAAAACCCCTTTCAGACATGAAATACGCAACATTGATGACTTCAACTATCTGTTAAAGTAATGGCTTTTTGGCATTTAGACATAGTTGTCTGTTACGTAAATGTTTGTTATGGCTTAATTCAGGCATGACTACAGATGTGACAACTAGTTATGGTCACATCTGTAGCAAGAGTCATATGACTAAAAGTGATATAGTTGTTCCCCAATAGATTATCAAGCCAAAGTGCACCCTCCTAGCAGGGATTCAGACCAAAAAACAGCCCTGCGTTAAAACAGCACAATGGGCTGCGTTGGTGGGGGAGCGTTGTTTTAGGTACCGCTGAGACAATGAAAAAGTCCACTTTGACTAACAGTTTAATGCGTTTAAAGGCTTATTTCTAAACCTTTGTGCCAAAACACTGCACAAAGGTTTGTAATACTCAGACAAATTATTCTTTTGTTGTGACGAAAACAGTAGAAATACAGTGGTTACATTATAAAGTAATCTACCAGAAATGTGCGCTTGCATGTATGTGACAACACAGTGCGTTGCTGGATAACGTTGCGGCAAAGGTTGTGCCTGGTTCAGCTTCTTTTCCATATGACCCTGCGTTGTTTTGCCCAAGCCCTCTGCATTAGTACCCCCACTGCGCTGACAGACTGGCTGACACTGACAGCGTGACAGTGAGCGAGCATGCACAATACCAAGATCCTGAACCTGAAGCAGCTCAACTGAATTATATATCATTTACACCTGCACTTTTCCTCCTGTGACATGTCAAAACGTATCCAATGAAAAAGGTCTATTAGCAAAGCTTCGAGTCCCTTACAGAGATTTTAATAGCCTGATGAGACTTAAGTGTACGGTGACGACATACACATTCCTGCCAGTGGTTTCACACTATTCCACTGATTGACTGGTGGTGGTAATACAACAAGATACACAGCAATGCATCAGCAAAGGCAGGATAGAAGGAGACTGCTAGCTTGTAAACATGGATGTAAAAAATGCAGGTTTCAAATATATATATTTGGCTTTGCTAATTTTTAAACGCACTTAATGTGTTTGTTGGACCTCAAGGATACACACACTGCTGTGGTGAGAAACACTGAATGTAAACATAACTTTTAACTCCAGGCCACCTTTAACTACAAAGTTGCAAGCCAGTGCTCAATGTTTTTTTTATATTTATGATAAAAACACAGCCTAGTTTTTACATTGTACGCCCGCTGTGTACTAAACCTAATGACCTTTTTTTGTTGTTCCAGCCCATCAAAGCTTTGATTTGACCTGGGGAAACCTCACGTACCTCTGGAGTAGAAAGAAAGGTTGCTAACACAAAAACAGACCCACTGATTCCATACAACATACAGCTAAACCCCCATCCAGCCATTCATTATGTTGTAAACACTAACAACAAGTTTAGCATTAGGAAAGGCACCTTTTGCCAGAGGAAGTAAGGGCTGTCTAATTCACTGTTTGAAAGTAGCTGGTTGAATGTCTCTATTCAAATCCGAGCTCCATATAGTGAGGTCAAAGGTCACTCATGCACGATGACATAAAGGCGGCTCAGTGACAACAACAGCACAGTCCCAAACAATTCCTGTGAACGCTTATTTCCCTTCTAGAAAACACAAAACAGAGAGAGGAAACTGTGTGTGTGTTTCCACCAACTGTTGGCCTAGTGAAGAGCCTAGATAACCAGAGACATTTCTGTCAATCCGCATGTCTGTCTCACTGTCTTGCCTGCCTGCTGTCTGTCTGTGTGTCTGTCTCCCATTCAGAAATGGGCAAGAGTGAGTGAAAGAGACACACACCCTTGCCCCATCTCTGTCTCTTTCCTGCTTTCTCCCATTACTTGTAGATGGCGCTAGAGGAACTCCATTATGTAAGCCTCCCTATACTCTGCCTGCCCCCTTTTTCTCCCTTCCTCGCAATACCATCACAGAATGGCGCCTCCTATTGAGCCAGCAGCAGCCTCTACAATATGTCTGCAGTGGAGGGGAGGGGAGGGTAGGGGAGGGAGGAGAGGAGGGAGGGTTGTTGGAAGGGAGGAAGGGGAGGGACAGAAGGAGCTAGAGAGATCAGCGAAGGGGGAGGGTGAGTGTGAGAGAGGATGATGTGGTGGTGATGGGGGGTGAGGGAGCTGGGAGGAGGAGGGGAGCGAGTGAGCAAGGGTAGAAGGAGTGTGAGGGGAGAGATGAGAGGAAAGGAGAGAGGACAGAGAGTGAGCTCCGGAAGTGGAGGGGAGGGGGTGGGGAGGTAGGGAGGTCTGACAGACAGGCTCAGAGGAGAAGGAAGGGAGGGAGGGTGAGTGAAGGAGGGGAAGAGGCTGGGGGGGGGGGGGGGGGTGGAAGAGGGTGAGAGAAAGAGGGGGCGATGGATAGGCACAGAGGGGAGGGGGGTGGGAGGAAGAAAAGGAGAGAGAAAAAAGCCAAAGAGAGGCAGAGTAGGAGGGAAGGGAGGGAGAGAAGGAGGAGAGGAGAGGTGATAGGAGGCTGCTCTGCTGAGGGCTGCTGGCAGAAAACAGGTTTCCCCCTTCTACTGTGTGATGAAAAAGAAAAAACAAGAGGCCTACAAACCTTCAACCACAGATTTCCTCACATTCACTCAGTCCTTCACTGGGACATGATAACCTACGTTCTGGTTGACCGCTGCCGTTTACACTTCTTCAATGTGTAGATGTTTACTGAGGGGAGAAGCTTCTGGTGACATCCATATTCACACCAGTACCATAAAAGTTTGGGATGTGTAAAATGCACTGGGTTTAGTTGTGTCAATAGTCTCAACACCTGTCTGTAGACCTTAGCAATAAAAGGTGGAGGGCTGGCTGTATATGAGGCTCTGTGTGTAGTTGATGGTAGTGACCATGATGATACAAGATAGATTTATTGATCATGTACACAGGGTTGTATAATGAGATTTTGTTTTGTAGTTACCTTTATGCTACTCACACACACATACACACAGGAGATCAGTGAATAAATAAAATCAAAGAAATATCATCATAATCACAATCTGACACTTGTCCTGACCATGTGACAGCCCTCATCCACCTGGATCAAACACGAGGTAGGAGTGCATCCCAACCCCGGTGTCACCTGGCTGAAATCTGATCATATTCCTTTCACCTTTGAGGGTGTGCTTCAAAAGGAAAACATAATTTAACAAACGGTTATATGAATTCTATGCCACAATCTATCTGTGGTTGTGATTATGTATCGTGTGTCCCCACGACAAAACTCTGTACAGTATTGTTGCTGCACTTTCAATATTCAATAGCATTTCTCGCATTGGAAACGTTATAACTCGCAAGATCTGTCGTGGTGGCGTTAGCTGTGGACATAACCACATCGTGCGGGGTTGTAACGTTAGTGTCAGTGAATCTAATCTCCGATCAATATCTGGCAGTATCCAGATCGATAGCTTTGGCAGGGAGCTGCTGCTGCCACTGACAAAGAATGGGGACACACCGCCGCTAAGTTAGCATGCTAAGCTAGCCAACTCGCACCAACAACATGAGCTGTTCAAAAACTAATGCTGCCATTTCTGTCCTTAATTTTAAACAAAGGACATTCGCCAGCATTTTACCGGGGCTGTTATAAACAAGCCTACTGGAGAAGTCATTCAACTTGAGGTTGCATTGAACCCCCTGACTTACAGAAACATAACGTTACAGCCAAGTTACCTTAGCTGTAGTTCACCACCACCCATCACATCACCGCAGGTAACATTAGCCACGGCTAACTATCTCGCTTTGACGGTTCTGCCCAACATTATGACAGACAAGTTTACCTGCTTTCACATCCAGTGCTCCCGTCTGAGTGAATGTGTCACCTCAGGATGACTGAGGAGATGTATAGACACTTTAACTTTTCCCCCCCAGATAGCTCGGTAATATCCTTTCAGGTGACAACTAGCTTCGTGGGGGAGAACCAGCCACCAGTCCGTCCGTCGGTCGGTCTACCTTCCAAAACCGACTCTCCCTCGCCGACAAGGGCTATCTTCTTCCCTCTGGTCGGCAAACGGGAACAGAAAGCCTCCGAGCGTCATTAGACAATTAAAACCTCCATCCCGCGGAGTGGTGAGGGCGGACACATGTCCTGTTGTTGGGAACAACTACCGGCGTACCCGCTCTTTCAAATAAATTGCCTTAAGTCTGTTTATGCTTGCCTGGCAGCCGATAACGCTTTGCCCATTCTGTTCTCTGACAGACAATACACATCCAGCCTAGAAACTGCCCTATCCAAAATGGCGCAAATAAAAGGGGCGGAAGTGACATCTACTTGATTAGCATAAATAATCTCATTGTGGGATCCTCACGAGTCTGCACAATAAAACTCTTGATTGGTTTGTCAATCAGTTTGGCCAATTAAGCAAACATCTCTTCAAAAAATACCCACCTCCTCCCTCAAAAACTGCGGCGGGCCTTTGGTTTCTATGTTCAAGTCTTTGGGGTAAACAACCCGCCGCAGTAGTTGCGGGATCTGGCCGACAGCGGGCGTCCTTTTGGAGTGGGTCTCTCCGATCTAAGCGCATGCGCGGTTTCGCTACATCTGGCGCCCCCCCCGCCCCCCTTGCGGAAGGTCGGATGTACACAGTGCCTGAGCACTCAGCTGGAGTGGTATCAACGGTTGGGCCAACGGTAGGTGGCGCTGTACTATGCAGCGTCAGTAACTGCCCAATTCTACCAAACTGACCGGGACTACTTTCCTGTACGGTAGCCTGGTGAAGGGCAGCCCAAGAACAGCGCTGTATGTCGGCACATAATCCAGTGTGACACTGCATTTAAATGGTTAAAGTGATGGTAAAAGTTCTCCATCAGCTGGGGTTAATTCTTGTATCATCATCATCATCAAAGTGTTTTTTTTACTGCTAGTACCTGACCGACTCTGGGTTTGCTGCGTGGTAATTAAATTAAACATGTTAATTTAAGAATATGCAACATATTACAACTCTCTTCAAGACGGGGGCCTCAAGATCATGTAACAAAGCAGGACACAAGTGTCAGTTGATGCTTTCAAGGTGCATATTCCCTAACAAACGTTCAAATGTATAGACACAAACCAGTACAAAACACAATAAGCCTGGAGCTTTCAGGGCCCCTGGAGGTCTGGGGCCCCGGGGCAGTTGCCTGCTCGGTAATCCAGCCTTGCACATGACACTTTCATTGGTGTAAGGAGAAAAGTGTGATGTTAAATGTCTATTACTATCTGCCTTTTTAAAATTCATTCATGTATTTATCCTGCTGTGACCCCTGGATGACATTTCCATTAGTGTACGTAAGAGAGATGTACAAGCTGGTACGTGCTGACTACTACTGCCTCAGCACAGAGTCTACCACACCATGTGCTGGGAAAGACCATGAGGTGTGGTTGAAAGCTCCAAAAGAAGGTAGCGACTGGCCTTTGAGTTACATTTTATTTGTGTCAAACTACTGTTTCCAGGGTCAGGAATGAACTTTTACACTCAACTAAACATCCTCCTTTGGAGGGCAAGCCTCTGGTGAGCCGGGACCTTTGGCTTTCATTTTAATAGTTTACATGAGTGGCAGACATTATCATAAGTGGTGAGAAGCTGGTCGCTCTGCATAACCCATTTTAGGTTTTGACTCATAGTAAAAAAAAAAAAATTAAAAAAAAATTACAGTCAGGTAAACAAAAACAAAAAAACAGAGCCAACAATACAAACTGTTTAATTGTATACAAACAATCACAGCAGGTAAATGTGTACATAGAAACATCTGACAATGTTAATGCAGAGTTCAGTCAGCTGTCTGGATTGGGAATGATGAGACACTATGTGCTTTGTTCAAAATGTATTAAAGAGGATGATGGAAATGTAAAGCACTATGTTCCTTCAGTATTCCGGACGGCTACTGACAGGGAACTATTTTATATTTACTGCTAACAGGGCAGAGAGATGTCTCCCTTGTCATTTGCCATCATGTCACTGTCTGACCATAGGCAAGTGGAGCTTTTTCCCCCGTTAAAATTCAGATACAGCTACTGTATTAAAGACAGCGACTTAAAGAGCGAAAGGAATACTATATGACCGTGCGATGTCCAAACTGAGGACATCACTGATCATGTTGTGGCGAAGAGCGTGACCAGTCCTTTCACGAATGACACAATCTCGTTCCCTCCAAGTTTGGACTCTCCATACACTCGATCCACAAAGGAGATGGGTACCTGTTGTTCGGAAGAAGAAGAGGGAATTGTTTTTCAGTTCACGTCCAAAAGCATGGATGCAGGGTCACAATTCTGAAGCCGATTCAGGGGAAAGTTAGGGTAAACTTAAACGATGATATTTCCAGATTCTCGGTTTGTGCACCACTTACACTTCTGAAAAAGGTGATTTCACTGATTTTTCTTCATCCCTTCGACATTATACCAGGCCTATCTGAGCTAGACCTGGCCTCACAAATCCGAAACCCGGCAGTCTACTTGTTGATCTAGTCCAAGTTTGATTAAGTCTAACTATAGTGGTTTTTGAGCTAGGCCTGGTCTAATATGGCCTGGATGCAGAAAAGGCAGTGAAATTGCCCTTTTTCTGTTTTCCCAAATAGAATAAAGGTTTCACAAATGTGAAACAGTCTCTAGAATCAATTTGTTAATCTAGTCCAGACTTGACAAATGTAAGAATAGTGGTGTTTGAGCTAGGCCTGGTCTAATGTGGTCTGGGTGCAGAAAAATAAGTGACATTTTTTCCACCCTGGATTTTAAACAGTCTCTCAAGTATACTTCTTAATCTAGTCTTAAGTGTTAATCTAGTCCAGACTTGACAAATGTAAGAATAGTGGTTTTTGAGCTAGGCCTGGTCTGGATGCAGAAAAAGCAGTGAAATCGGCCTTTTTTTGTTTCACAAATCTGAAAGTGAGTTTAAACAGTTAAGGCTTTTACTGTGATTTCTAATACTTTTTCACATCCATAAGTAGCGTAAAAAAGGAGAATCTAGAGAAAAATCATCATTTAAGTTTCCTCCAAATCGGAAGCTGCAAATCAGAAGCCAACTTTAAAGTCACTGCAGGCTCCGCATTATGGAAAAAAAAAAATATCTGAAAACTCTAATCTTCCCCCCAAAAACCCATAAATACACGGATGAATGAATTAGGGCCTCACTTCTCCGATTGTGTAGTTGAGCTGTCTGGCGCGGATGATCATCTCCATCTGAAAGACGTACCCTTTGGACACGCACCGCTCAACCAGACTCTCCAACACCTTCTTCTTGTACAGCCTGACATCAGTGAGAAAAAAACAGTGGGAGTGTGAGAAAACACAGCCCCGTGCACGAACAATTCAAAAGTCAGCGGCACTTATTTCACAACACTCGCACCACTTACCTGAAGCTCCCCGTGAGGTCTGAAGCACCGGGTCTCAGCAACACTTGAGTCAAAAAGTTGGCTCCCCGGCTGTGAACGAGAGAAGGAGACAGAAGAAAGAAAGATCAAACTTCAGCTTCTTCTTGCCTGTTGTAATCAGGGTCAGTGCAAGACGGGTGAGGGGAAATTGAAGACAGCGGACGGCTGTTGACTTGTAGTTACCTGATGAGTTTCCTGCGCAGGTCCCAGCCGTATACGCCTCCGTTCCCTTGGTATCGAGTACCGGACACCAGGTCGTAATTGCCTTCCTTCTGCTTTCTGACAAACAAAAGGACATATGCACAATTTCTCTTCCAACTGTCATTTGTGGCACAGTAACTAAATATTATTGTTTAAATATTCTGAAATTAATTTTGTGTATACAAATTGAAATATAGTCCCAAACCCCCAACAAAATCACGTAATGGGAAATGGAAATCTAGAGACACTTACTCAATAAATTCAGGAATAAATTTGGGCTGAAATAAAAAATGACAAAGAACAATCAAATATCATGCTGTCCAAAATGAAATATCACTCACAGAACATGTTATGTTTCACATAATTTAGCAATTACATAAAAGAGTAATTTTAAATTTTAGGGATGATAGAGAAAAGAGAGTTGACAAGGCAAACTCACACCTCAGATCCAATAATGAAATTCAGGAATCAGTTATACTAATAGCTAGAGCTAAAATGTTTGCAACTATTTTGATAATCGATAAATCACTTTAGTCAATTTTTAAGAGAAAATGCAATCTCTGGTTCCAGCTTCTCGAACGTGAGGATTTGCTTCTTTGTCTTACGCGACAGGAACCTGAATATCTTTGGCTTTCAGACTGTTGTTCAGACAAAACAAGCAATTTGAAGACGTCATGTTGGGCTTTAGGAAATTGTGATTGTGAGGAATTTTGTAGATTTTTCACAATTTCCTGACATTTTAAAGACCAAATGATTAATTGATAAATCGAAACAGTAACTGGCAGACTAATAAATAATGAAAATAATTGTTAATTACAGCCCTAGAATCAGCTTCATGTGTTCATGTGAACCTACTGTATACACCCAGTGAAACAAGCTCCACTTACATGATGGGAAAGATCTGCATCCATTATGATGATGAAGTTCCCAGTAGCATGTTTCACGCCGTGGATGTAGGCGGTGCCTTTGAAAGGAAACAGGAGCTCATCAGTTGTTGGCAAAGGTTAACCTTACTAGAACAGAGACACCAATTTTTACCCTGTTTCAAACTTACCTAGGCCTAATTTGGTGGCTCTTGGTCGTAGAAGCTGAAAAGAGAGATTTAGAGTCTGCATAAAGATCCCATTCATTTACTAGAACCACCTGTTACATAGGCATGGCAGATAGCTTAAGATTGTAAATCATACCCAATCAGTTGCTGTCTCAGTGAAGACGTTACAGCATGTTAATTAATTCTAATACATACATTTTAAAGGAATGCATTATTTAGTTATCCTCAAAGGAGAGGCCTGCTAAGTGAACCTAACGCCATCACTGTGAGGGCGGGGGTTAGCAACGATTCTTAACTTACTATTTTATCCTCTCCGTAAATTTTCTGCAACTGCTCTGCCACCTCCAGTGTCCCATCTGGGCTTCCGTCGTCAATGACAATGATCTCGTAGTTATATCCACTGTAAATACAACAAATTAAACTGAAGGTTGTAGGTAGCTAATTTGGTACTTTAACGTAAGCCGTTTCTACCGTAGCCTTGACACAATAAATCTTAGAAGCCAACGTTAAGAGCATCGAGCCGAGCTGGCACTGTCTGACTGGTTTAGTGACAGCTCATCACTGACTGTCGTTACTACAGTAGTAACGTTAGCTAGCACTAGCTGAGCAGCTTTGCTGGCTCCCCGAAGCTCACCTTTCGCCGAAATATTTCACCAAAAGCCACACTATCAAAGGTAGGTTTTCCCTTTCGTTGTAGGTAGGTAATAGTACTGAGTATTTGTCCCCATTGTCCCGGGTTGGGTGCGAAGTTTTTCGGCTTGCCATGGCGACGTGAAACTACTGTAACCCCCACTGTGTAAAGTTGAAAAACGTGCCATACAACATCCTGTTTATTATTTTCCAAATAAATTCAGTATTGGTGTAACTATATTGGCAAATGCACTATGTGTCATACTTAATTACATTTTAAAATAGCCATATTTAGTCTTTTTACATCAGCTGTACTGAAACATATAGCAAACTTAGCCCCATGGTCATTACAACGAACGATAGGCTTATTATTGTTATGTACTCAAGTAACTGCTGATTCTAGCATAGGCGACAATCCACGATCTCCAAAGCAGTAAATGGTTCGCCTTTATTTTGAAAAATAAACTAACATATCTAACAAAACCGGAAAAGGAGTGTACCAATGAGGCTAACTTAATAAAGCAGCTGGCTTACAGATAGGAACGTCCATTGTGCTCTTCAAAATAGACACCACTGGAAACAATTCTCTCTTCACCACGGTTCCGACTAAGGACTATTACATTATTATCATTATTTATTCCTGCTGGCTAATTTATTCTATTATTATCATTTATTATTAGCCAGCAGAATCTATGCAAACCCCAGAGCTTGCATAGATTCAATGTCTTGCCTCAAGGACACTTAAGCAGAAGACAAGCTTGCTGTCACAGTCCTCCAGCAGGAATAGAACTTCACTACACTAAACTAACCCTGTCACTCAGGAAAGTCATTTGGGGGGAAAAAAACCCCATCACACTTCATTAGACACATATTAATGGAATTTTATTAACAAGATAAAAACATACATACATACAAAAAAACCCAAACATCTCTCTCTCTCTCTCTCTCTCTCTCTCACTCACTCACTCACTCACTCACTCTCACACACACACACCATGTAAAGTTTATCACCCAAACCCCAGGACATCAGAAAATGTAAACAGGAATCAATACGAATAGGTACAGTATAAAATATCATACATGAATAACTGTATACAGTAAATATAATAAACAATATACAAATTATCATACACATGACAACAGACATTCTCACAGTATCATTTATACCATGGAACAAAAAGAAGCTTTTACACCATGGATTATGCATTTTCATTATCCTTGAGGCAGTTAAGGTTAGAATGGCAAATGAAATAGGTAGAAATGTAACACAGATGGCTAAACTACTTAGCATTGATACAGTGCATGAATACATAAACATAATAACAATAGGTTTCAGTGCGAATATGGTGTATAAGACAGCAAGTGACTGATCGCAATGGGAAAATATTTTCCTTTATGATGTTATCTGTTCATCAAAACACTATTCTATATTAGAAAGCTTCCTACTTATTTTTAGTTCATTTCTCAGCCATTTTCTATGTCAAAGAACACTGTAACAAGAGGACAGAGAGAGATTCTTCCTGTATTGTTTCCTTTTCTCACACATGATGAAGCTTGTGAAGCTTTCGCTTCAGTCAGTGGCCAAACATCTTCAGTGGTGCTTTTTTGGCTCCATTCCCAGCCTGTCATTCAGCTCCAAAGGAACCATAGTCATTTCAAACAGGCACCAGTCACCTTGCCATTGCTGCCTGCTTGTGAATATCCACTCAAGGCTGGTAGCCATAATAAGGGTCTTCTGGAAGAAAAGAGCACACGCAAAAAAGGGTCAACATGTAAGACAACTTTCACACTGTATTTGGCAGTGATGGCATATTGTCATTGCACAAAATATATAGCCACAAGTGGCAATTAAGCATAATTATTTAAATAAAGAAAAATAATGTTTTCCCTGCCTTCCAACATACACAGGGTTATAGTTTTCAACTGCTACGATTAACTCCATTAACTTTATCACAACTTTAAAGCTGCTGTAATCAATCATTTCATATTAACAACCGATCAAATGACTATGAGTGATGTGAAAGTGGTGGCTTGTAGTGACAAACCCACAGAGAATTATCACCGAGCGTGCAGTTCCCCTCAACTCACCAGAGCTTTTCAGCATATTTTAGATCATTGTTTTGGTTTTCTGGCCTGCAACTTTACTGTTTTTATCCACCCTCACTGCTCTCATAGTGTCGTTTTCAGCTGCAGCAGGCAGCTATTTTCAGCTAAAAAGTAAACCGCACACTATCTGCTCAGCACGAAACAGTAGACCGGCACAGTTAGCAACTAGCTGGTGAACGTAGTGGAGCATTTAACAGCTAAAGACCCAGATATTTCCCTCAGGAGTTGGTAGAGGCCAAAAAACACAAGAGCTAAACACAGAGTGAATATTGGACTTACATTCATCAGGTGGACACAAACACCACTCCAGTGAATGCTAATGTTGGTCTGTGTCTCCTGGAATTGTAATTAGGCAACTGTTAGCTAACATGTTCACCATTATAACACTTTATAAAGGTGATAATATGTCATTGTTGCATTTACAGCTTGTTGCGCTGCCTCAAAGTGGCCAAAAAAATCAATTGGCTGCCTGTAAGGTAAAAGTAATCTAAAAGTAATGGTTTGTTATGGAAAATGGAAATATTAATAAGAATGCTACTGTATAAGCACTCCGGTTTGCTCACAGAAAACTTAATTCATCTTGAACCTACAGTATATCACTATTTTTTACCCATTCACTGCTAATACCTTCCATACTGGACACACCAGTGCCCAACTCAGTGTGGGTTGCCTCTGATAGACCTGGATCATCATATCTTAATATTCCCAGGCTGTGTGTCATTTGGGTTAGAGGACCTTTCCTAGTAGCTGACCTGTTTGCTGGGGAACTCTGCGGCAGCCTCCACTGCTGTCACACACACCCGGTGGTCCAACCTCGCCTGGCTGTCCAGGAGGTCCGGGGATCCCTGGGGGTCCTGGCTTACCATCATCTCCTTTGGAACCTGGGATTCCCAGCTTGGACTCACCTGGAGGACCTGCAGACACACATAATATGCAACACGCATGCATCATAACCAGACATCAGTACAAGTTTGTGTACTGATCATTCATTGGACAGTTTCTGTATTATATTACAATGAGATGAAACAAATGACTCATAGAGAGGTACCTGCGAATCCTTTAACCCCTGTGGGCCCCTCGACATTGGTTCCTGCATCGCCTTTCGCCCCTGTCATACCTCTCCTCCCTGTAGAGAAGGAGGAGACAAATCAGCTTAATCAAAAGCTTATAATATTATCACTCTGGACCCCAAAAATCTGAAAAAAGGTGACAAATTCAGAATTTATAATTGCTCAGACTGCAACAGTTGCTTGACAAACATGCGAATGTGGTTGGATTGTTTTAATTTCAACAAACCATCTACTAGATGGAGTCTTACCCTGTTCTCCTGGATATCCAGGCCTGCCAGGTCTCCCCCTTGGGCCGACATGCCCCTGGGTGCCCCTGTCTCCTGGTGGTCCCTTGGGCCCCGGTATACCAGGTTCTCCTGGGGGCCCCACCGGCTCCTCAATAGGAGCTGGCTTACGACTTATCTCATTAATGAACATGTCAAGCTTCAACACCTCCTCTGAAAAACACACACAACTCTGGATAAAGTATACGCAAGAGAATGTGTTTGCATCTAGAACTTTTTTAAGTTATAATGAGTAAGTTAAATATGCAGATAACATTTTATAAGTCCAGGTTTTTACATGCTTGCTAACAGAGTACTTACTATGCACTAGTTGCTCACAGGCCTCTGTGACCAGTTGGTAGATCATGGCCATAGACTGAGGTTCCCCCTGAAAAACATCAGTAGCTTCACCAACCGTGGTTTAAATGGGAGCCATAGTATTATTTTGTAATTACAAATGACAAAATCTGGCCAACTGCAATGAGAAGACTTATTTTAAATGATGTCAGTATTACAAGAAGAAGAAGATGGTAACCCTGTAACCCACCTTCTCTCCTCGTTCCCCTTTATTCCCTGGCAGACCCTGTGAAGCAAAAGATACATGAGCATGAAGATAAAGAACCAGGTCCTTCGGCCTGCTTCTCCCTGCTCCTCCTAAACCAGATCTCTTACCTCTCCCACTCTCCTCATACATTGAGAGTGACCCACAGGACGATGAGGACAACATCTGATTACATACACAAACCTCTTTTTAGATGATCCCTTTTCCAAGAGTCCAGCTTCAAAAGCCCTCCTTGGTTCCAGGCCTGTGCCATAACACCAAGTAACAGAGACTCCAAGGGCTCCATGTGGTGTTGGTGCACCAGCAAACTGGCATTTTCCTGAGGATCACTGAGGTAATGTCCTCGACTGGGCTGGATTGGTATCATGGTGACTTGCCGTGCCGGGAGGAGAGGCGCGGTAGAGGATGCTGCTGTTTTCCATCCCAGATAGTCGTTCGAGGCGTAAAGGTGGCTGTGCTTTTTCTGTAGCCGGGCCCAAATTGTGGAACTGCCTCCCTCTACATGTTCAAGCAGCCCCCACCATCGAATGTTTTAAATCCAGGCTAAAAACCCACTTGTCTTCTCTGGCTTTCTATGTTCCATGTAGAGACTATTTTCTTTCTACCGACAGTTCCCACACGAAACTGCTCACAACAAGGTCTGTGGATTATCTTGAGTAACCGGGTCATGATTTCTGGAAAGAGACGTTGCTGCTGAGTTTTTCAAATTTATTTTTTTGGGCACTTTGAGCGCCACAAGCTGAGTGCCATATAGTCCCATTATATTCAAAAAAGGCAGAAATCTCTACGGCCGATATCTCCAAAATGCGGCAACTCACACCAAAACAATCTAGATGGATAAACAGCAGTACAGGTAAGAGGAAAAATATATATTTTTGATTTTGGGGTGAACTGTCCCTTTAAAACTTCTCTCTCCAAGAGAGTCTGGACACCTGGAGCTTCACAGTTTTAATTACAGTATAGGTAGACATGTAGATGTGATGAGCAACATGATGTGATTGGTCAGGTTACATCTTACTGATTTGTGTTTACTGATAATTTAATAGCATAAATAATAATTGTTTTGGGAAAACTACTCTTAAATTTATATCTGGTGCGATATACATGATATGTCCAAATTTGAGTATAGGACCATCTGTTACATCTGTGTACCACTAGGATTTGGACAGCCTTTGTCCGCTCTTCTTCTCTTTTGTACCGCTCTAGCCCTTTTCGCCACGTCAGCCTGCATGGCTGCATGTCTTTTCTGCTGTAACTTCTCAAGCCTGTGTTGATCCAGGCCGCCCGATACTGAACCATCTACAGCAGAGACCCAGAGTCTCTCACTCTCTCTCTCGTGTGAGCCCGACCCCTTCATGTGCTGCGGTAACCGACCTAAACAATCACCGCCTGACGGGTGTGGGATCGCCAACGCTACCTCACGGACACGTAGTGTTCGCCACACAAGCTGCATCTACCAGCAACATCTGGCTGAAGACTGCGTGCTGTTTGCGGCCTACTGAGAGCTCCCATGGACCATCAAGCTTCATGCCGTCAGCTGACCTGCATGAAGGACCCCTGCCTGAGGTGCGGGAGACCACCATGGACCGCACATAGATCCTGCCATCATCCTTCACCACGTGCTACCATAGGTACGGTCCATTCATTGGATTATGTTCCAAAGTCTTAGCAGAAATAGTGTAATGCATCTCTCTCTCATTACTACATGTTCACTACATAACCAAATGAGAATGCAAATGACACTATTTGTCCCCCTGGTCTTACCGTAGGTCCCACAGATCCTGAGGGGCCCCTTTCCCCTAGCGGCCCTGGGTGTCCTGGCATTCCTTGGAAACCCTGTACAATACAAATAGATGGATGGGTACAACAGCAGACAAATGACAAAACCGATGGATAGACATACAGTTCAAGTTCAAATGCAGTTTTCAACTAACAGCAGCACTTTGCCAAAGTGTTCATTCTGTTTACTAAAGTACATTTTATAACGTTGCCATTTTTATAGCCTATTGTCATTTTGTTTGGCTGACATAACGTTATGGTGGTTGAGAGGTTGGGTGATGAGGTGTTCAGCTGTGTCGGGCAGCCCCCAGGAGAAAATACATTTGGCGATGATGCATACAGTACAGAAACGCTGCAGGTCAGAAAGGGGAATCTTTACCAAATGTTAAATTTTTTGCTATTGACACTATTACAACTGGAGTTCACAATACAGACTTCACACCGAGGCAATAATTTGAAATTCTATGACTGTTTATGACTTTCCATAATTAGGTCAGAACACATTTACTACCTAAAAAAGCCCCACTAGCAGGTGATTACACCAGACAATACAAAAGTGATGGACAAAATGAACAGTATATTGTCTATTCTTACCAGCAGCAGTGCTAAATGCAAAGTTTATTGTCGTGGCTCTACAGTAACATTGCTTAAAAAGTGTTTATTTCATGACAATCTGCATCTTACTCTAGAAATCTTGTTAACAAATTTGACATTTTGGCTGGAGGGTGGTGCTAGAGGAAATCTCAAAATGTGCTCAAAATGGAATGGGTTCATTCTCAGTAAGAGTAAGTGTATCAGCCCATTAGATATTAATATTTTGTGTGTGTAAGTGTAAATTGTGCCCTGATGGTGGCACAAGACAAAAGGTCAGAGGTCACCAAAAATATCAACAAACAAACATCCACAGCAGAGTACATGGCCATTAAGATAGTAGTTTTCCAAATTCCATGTCATGGATGCTCAAAATGCTCAAATTCTACACATAGTGGCTTTAAAATGAAATTCAATCGTACCCTGGGTCCAGTGATGCCAGGTGCACCGATGTTACCTTCTATCCCCCTAATGCCCTGTGAAACACATTGCAGAGAAATGAGGACAAATAAAGAGTAAGGGAGGATCACTGCTTCAGTTCAACTGTATGAAGAACAGCTGACATTTACTGTTCGGTATTGGCTGGGATCAAGCAGCTCACCTTGGGGCCTGGAATCCCCTCTTCCCCTTTTGGACCTGGAGGTCCTGGTAAACCCTGCAGGGAAAGACAACAGGGAGGTTGGAGAGAGCGCAGTGAGAGGCAGATGGATGGGTTTACAGACAACACTACGGGGAAGAAGTAAAAAGTAACTGTTTTCCATTCTATTTCTGTATTTTGGTGACTCCACTATTTCAGTTTAAACTCACCTGGACTCCTGGTCGCCCAAGATCTCCCTTTTCCCCTCTTGCACCGGGGGGACCCTAAAAGGAAAAATATGAAAACAGAAAACAAGTACATTTTATACAACATTCTAGATTCGTAAGTCCTTAGAAAGCTGTTTAGCAAGATATGTACCATGGTTACTACCACTATACACAAGTATGAATTTAAAGCTAAGACAGTTACCCACCATTTTGCCCTGCACGGCCATGCCTCGGGGCCCTGTGTTGCCCAGGGGTCCAAGACCTCCCTCAAATCCAGACTTTCCTGGAGGACCCACCTCCCCCTGAAACACAGAGAAACAAATTTGAAGACATCAATTTCGTGCTCCAAGGCATGCCTCTAAATAAAAACATGCACTGAAATGTGTAAATGCGCTGCAGATTTTACATGTTGCCATCGTGTCGGAATGCAAACAGCAATTTTGAGTAAATGTCTCCCTGACAGTC
The DNA here is from genome assembly GCF_020085105.1 of Siniperca chuatsi. Classification (NCBI taxonomy): domain Eukaryota; kingdom Metazoa; phylum Chordata; class Actinopteri; order Centrarchiformes; family Sinipercidae; genus Siniperca; species Siniperca chuatsi. The sequence goes on from NC_058051.1 coordinate 3,250,931, forward strand.
TATCAGGACCTAGAAACATCTCTGTAGAGTTTTTCTACGAGACTCAAGTGTGAATAAAAGCAGTCTCATTGCCAGTAAAGGCACGCACAAGATTGTACTGTTCTTATGGAGGATGTTTTGTTTTTGTATATGCTTTCAACTTTGCGCTTTGACCACAGAGAACATTTTCAAGTGCCAGCTTTGACTCTGAAAATATATTTTTCTAGCTACACAAGCTACACTACATTTGTGAGATCACAGCGAGATCAGAGGACTGCCATCGCTGCATGATGAGGACAACAATTTCACACCTTGAACATTATACACAACTTCTTATATTGTCTAGTGGTGTGTGCCAGATATCAAATATCACACAAGCATTGAAGTTCTATCTGTAAAAGCTTTGAAAAGAAGCTATGTGGACTTTTCCTATCACAAAGACAGGTATGGAAAACACAAATGGCCGTGACCAGAATATTTTAGCGAAAAAATAAAACTCAAACAGTCCTTATATTTAAACAAAAAAAAAAAATACAAATTAGGGTTTGGAGATTTGCTACTTAGTGTGTAGACAAGCGTTGGAAGTGTGTTGGAAGATTTAATAATTATTGAAAGTATCCACGCTGTGCCAGCTGTGCATAAAGTATGCAGGATTTTGGAGAGGATTGCCAACGAGTTGGTTCTGAGCAGAAGGAAACACAAGTGAACATGATCCAGTAAAAACAATCTGCACATATCGTTTTTATTTATTTTTATCATTTATTTATAATGTCTTGCCACTGTGCACACAGACGGTGTCCTGCGCCCCAAGCTTTTGTCATCACTCCACAGCAGCAGCTCTGAGCCTATAAACATGGGTCTAGTCGGCTCTTATGTTAACAGGCCGAGTCGAGTCCAGAATTCATTAAGAGATCATTACAGGGAACAGATCGGTGTGTGTTGAGCTTTGCCGGTGTGGGCTGGGTACAGGTTTGCAAACTGGACCCATGCTGGGAAAAAAAAGGACCTCACATTTGTTACCTTGTTTTAAAATATTTTCACTGACATTTTTTATTTATTTGCAGCTCAGGATGGACAATTTTGTGGCATCACTGCTTATATGGATAAAACGCTTCCAGATGCATAAGCCACAACTGCAAATACCTATAAACATGACTGCAAGTCAAAAGTCCTAAAATGGAAAACTCGCTAATAATCCTCTCGACATGACAGAAAAAACTAATATTGTGACTCTCCAGAGGAAGTGGCGTCTGGACTTCTGCTCATGATAAAAATGTCCTGACAGATTTGACGGAGCTCAGGACTCACCCTGAGGACACCAGACGATTTTACTGTTAAACTTGGAATCTGTAATAGCTTTCCAATCTGATGTTTGTCAGATACTGACCGATCATGTCGGCGTGTCGAGAGAAATAAATAATTAATGAAGCTGCTGCTGCTGTGCCATCCCGGTGTAAAGTGACGCACAGCCCCTCTCTCTAATCAGAGACTGTAGCTGAAACAGCAGGTATCGGCCCTGCTGCTGTTTGATGACTACAGGCATTTAATCACCTGCACAGAAAAGATCCGACATTCTACAAGTTGCTGTGGACACCTCACTCATCAAACAGAACATCAGTATTGAAGTTTCTGTGGAACTTCGGGTCACCAGATTATAATAATGTGGATGTTACTATTGTTAAGAATCTTCCTCAATCACAATGAGAAATATAGATGCACAGATCAATCTGCAGTAGCTAAAAAGAAAGAGGCAACACTTAACATACATGAAAGGTGTTTTGTGATTTTGGAGAGGTCTGTGTGCGTGTTCCTCTGCCAACTAAACTCATGGAAATTGCCCTGCGTCTGCATTTGAAACAAGGGATGGCCTGAGCAGGTTTGAACGCAAACGCCGTCTCTGAAAAGGCCTTAAACTTGAATCTAACTGAGCGTGAAGAAATATTTTCATCTCACCTTTTGGCCTTGCTCTCCCTTCTCGCCTTTCTCACCACGAGGGCCTGGTTTTCCCTGGGAAAAAGAAAAAGAATTGAAAGTCAACATGTCATCACACAACTGGATCACACAAAAAATAAATCCGCTAGTACTCTAACTGAGGTGTCATGGTGACATACAGTTGGTCCAGGGGAACCGGGAGCTCCGGGGATGTCAGAGGAACAGGTACAGGTGTACGCCGGGGCAGGACAGCTCTCCTCATCTCTCTGACACACACAGACAGACATTACCAGTAAAGACATTAAGTCAGCCTTGGAGCCACCAGTAACTTTAAAATATAGACTGCCGAATTTCAGTCTTTCTACTCCACAGTGGACTGTCAAGAGCTAAGTAATGAAGAAACCTTCAAAGAAAGCACTCAGCTCATTGTACTTCATATCCTGGTTCAAACACAGTATCAACTCACAACATGTGAGTAGCACAACAGAGCTGAAAAAAGGTAAATGTAAATAGTAAGAGACTGACCACTCCAGGCAGGTCACAGCAGGTATCGTCTGAAGCCCACGTGGTGTTACAGACGATCTCAAAGGACTGCAGCTGGAACTGGAAACCACGACGAACAGGTTGAGCTCAGGACAAAGGCAGAGACTACCATTTTTTTTTTTAGATATGTTCATGGTGTGTAATGTATTGAAAGGATTTTGAATTAAAATCAAATAACGAGAATAGAATAGAATACAAAGTACCGGTGCAGATCCACTATTGGGTCCTCTGGTCTTCACCAGTTTTCCCAGCATCTCAAAGCCATCGGTCGGTAGGTTGCCTAAAGGGCGGGCAGGCCTCTCACCCACATGCTGGCAGTCCACAGACAGGGACACACTCACCTGGCTGACAGACAGGTGAACCTGCCAATCACAGAAGAAAAAGGACTGATTAAATGGAACAACAGGTGATAAAAAACATTTCTTTGTTATGGGTGATAGTCGTGGTCTAAGTACAGTTCCCATAATTTGGGGGTTTTAGGGAATGTAAACAAGAAGTATAATGTTGCCATGGAGTCAGCTCACTGTAGGCTACAGCTTGAGCCCGTTTCTTTTTGCCTATATATTTGTTTACATTTTGGCAAATTGGCCCCATTAAAAGTATGACGAATCAGCTATTAGCAGTTCCTCTTTGCAGTGTACCCATGGATGTACAGACAACTATCATTGGATTACTTTGATGCTTAAGAAAACTGAAAAATGTGATGATTCTCAAGGAAGTTCTTGAGTTATAATGAGCATCTTTTTTTCAATGATTTCTAAGCGGATTTATGGACGTTTATTCGCAGTGTACATCAGCGATATGTGAGTTATGACTCTGAGAAAGAGTACGAATTGATTGATGCAAACTGTGGCAATCGGGTGCTGTAAGGTACCTTAATTGCCATTAGGTCCATGAGCTGCCACTCCTGCAGCTCCAACTGCTGACTGTGTTTATAAGCAGGCCAAACTACAATAACTAACTTCCTGTCGTGCACCTGTCCCTTTCACCTTTGCCTCGTGTCTCTCCCTACTGCTCTTTCTTATTGCATGTCTTGACATTTCTGTTTTACAGTACACAAAGGTGAATGGGTGACAACAATGATATTCAACCTGATTTGAAAACAGTTCAGTCCAGTCATTTTATTATAACAAATGGGAAACTTGACTTGCAGTCAGGGGCACACGATAAAAAACAACAAGTACAACAAAACATCCTCCATAAGAACAGTACAAAAACAAAAAGTACAAAAATGTTTCCTGTACATACAATATACAGAACACAATAAAACGCAAAACAATCTCTGAAATGCAAAATTGTCTGTTGTTCTTGCTCAGTGCATATTATCTCACCTTGTGAAAACTTCCATAGAACAGTCTGTGGACCTGCGGCTGGTCAAAGGTCAGTTCCTGCACTTCTCCCCTGTAGTCCAGACTGAAGTACATCAGATGCTTGGTAGTAGCTGTGGGAAGCACAAAAACAGAGGAAGATATTCAGTGATTAACTTATAACTCACATTGTGTCCTGCAAAAACCATGGGGCTCTAAAGATGGCAATGCAAGGTGTTTAATCTGGCTGGGTGTAAGGAGAAGGCATAGCCTCTAGAGGGGTTCTCACACTATTGGCTCTTTCTAGTTAGTCAGTCGGCATTTCAATAATCTCCAAGGACAGTGAGAGATCCCATCTCATAAATTCTTGAGAATTTGAGGCGTGAGACAACAGAGGGCACTGATAGCATCTTGTGTTTCCCAAAACAATTCAGCTAAATCTTTACTTTTTAAAAGGATACTTCTGGCGACACAATATTTCTCTTGTTGTTAACAAATGTCATGAAAAGACCAAAACCAACAATAAATGTATCTACCAACAAGTATTGTCTGTAAATCCAAAGCCTGATATATCTTCTTCCTCTGTGCCATAGAGCTCTATTGTTGTCCAAAAACTATAAAAAACACATCAGTGAGTCACACTGTTGCACTGAGTGACAGGTTCCTTCTGTACCATGAACACACACACTGTAGTTCACTTTGACTCATTCCCACATACACCGTCCTGCTGCCCCAAATACTCACTACCGCTAAAACTAGCCGTCACTAACGATTATTTTCATTTCCGATTATTGTGCTGATAATTTTCTCAACTAATTGGCCCATAAAATTTAGAAAATAGTGAAAAATGCCCATCCGAATTTCCTAAAGGTCAACGTGATCTCTTTAAATGTCTTGTTTTGTCTGACCAGCAGTCCAAAACCCAAATATATTTATCTTATTATTTACACAAGACAAAGAAAAGCAGCAAATCCTCAGAACTGAGAAGCTGGAACTCGGGAACATTTGGTAATGATGTGTGAAAAAAAAGACTTAATAAATTGATTAGCAATCAACAGAAAAATCAGTGACTAATCGTTTCAGCTCTAAATAAAACCATACTCAAAAAATACAAAACAGTGAAAACATATTAAAGCAGAATAAAAAGGCAGGTCTCTAAGAAGATGTTAACGTGTGACTTGTTTTAACTCCTGACAGTTGGTCCAGTATCTAGAGGCCCTGATGACAAAATAGGATCTTATGACTAAATATGAGACTAAAAGGGATTGTGAAGTTGCTTGCAGTTTGGGAAATGGAGAGATGCAGAGATGTTACTCACGGTTGAGCACCACTCCCATCTTGGGCTGGAAGTCACTGTCAGTGAGCTGCCAGAGGGCGAAGGGCTCCCTGGGTGTATCCTGCAACATGCGGAAGGCAATGCTGATGGTGTGCTCTGGAGAGAAACCTGCAGGGTGGATAAACCTGGAAGGAGAGAGGGAAAGATGGATCCATTTAAATAAAGGGGACCTGCTCCACTCTTTTTCTTTTGATGAAACCATTACCATACCAAACCATTTAGATTAAAAGATACAGTAAACATGTTTGCAGTTGCTGCACAATGACAGCGTTGGTCCTGTAAGTAAATCGCACTGAAGTGCTGTTTAATATTTGGTCAGCTAATCTGATGGGACAGTAAAAGCAGCAGCCTGGCGCTTTGCTTACTTTTTCTTCATTAGCTAAAGGCCTTCTTTTTCATTTTCTTGTTATATTTTGCATTCCACGTGCATCTTGGCTCATTCAGAAAAAACAAGGACCAAAAATGTGTCCAATACAGCAGCACAGTCGCCGATTTTCAGTCCAGCCTGAGAAGTATCAGACAACTGTAGTACCTGTAGCTTTTCACAAAAGTTAAAAATTTTATTATTTTTCATATTATAGTAATTATGGGTGTTTTGATTGCTCCTTTACGTCCATTCAGTTATTTCAGAAAAAGCTAATTTGAATTGTCTGTTGGTTATTTCGCCAACAATAACGTCCACAATAAATCTATAATCAGTATTCAGAGCAGCAGTTATCAGGCGTTAGCCGGTGTTATTCTTATAAACTAATTATTTCTACACATTGAGATGCTGTATGTCATGAGTAACTGCCATTTCCTCCAGATCACGCTGGAGTGTTATTTATTCAAATATAGAAATTATTCTACATGTTAATGTGGGGCTGCATTTCTGGATATTAGTGGACAGATACAAGCAAAAATAAAATAAAAGAAGTCGGTTGGGTGAACTGAAAGCAGTGAAAGAGATGATCTCACTTGGTGCTCTGTGTCAGTTGGACGTCTCTGTACAGAGTGTAGGTGGGGAGGGTGTTGAAGACAAAAGGCTCGGCTGCCACGCCCTCCACAGACGAGTGAGCTCTCTGAGTCAGACCAAACGCTTCCATCATGTCAAATCCTGAGACAACAAACACATGACGGAAATAAAATGAGTGTCTTTTAAGACAACATGGGGACAGATGTCTGATCTTTCAATTATACAAAATGAGCTTTTTATGAGAGTTTGCAGTTACGTGTGAGGACAGCTTGTCTCACCTTTAACAATGCTGTTTCTGATGGTGACTTCAGGGCAGACTGCAACACAATAGGGCAGTGTTGAATCAGCAAGGCAGCGAAACCATCAGCTGAGGGGATTTTTTTGCAGCATTTTCAGTCCAGACTAAAATACCAAAGTCTCACTACGGGCTCCAGGTACATTAAAACAAATTTGCAATTTGACGAAGGGCCATTTGATAAGATTACGTCTCTACGAAGTTGTTACTAGATATGACACACGACAGAACTGTATCACAATATGTAGCTGGGGAGAAAGCAATAAGGAGTGGGGAACTGATTATTCAAAACAACACTGTTACACAAGAGCGGAAAATATCATTGCTTATTCATCACCTTTCTGTGGGATCATATCATAATAATAAGAAGATATTTTAATGGTCTGATTTACATTTGTGTGGTTTTGTAAATCAATGGTAACAAGCAAATTTCATTTAAACTGACAAATGAAGCATGACGCCAGTGCTCATAATTACTATGAAATGACTTTCACTCCCATCACAAAAACAAATTGTTACACACTCTTTCATTTCGTTAATGTCTAGAAGATGAAAGAAATATAAAAACGGACGGACTCCTCTGCTTTCTGGGGACCTGCTGGAGTCATCTAAGGACCCCGTGGGACGTTCTGGACTCAAGAATCAGCTCAGTTTGAACTGAAATGACGTCTCCAAGAGATTACAAAAATAATGCATGTGCTAATCTCAGTCTTAATTCTACTGAAGAATATAATTGCGATAGATTACGAGTCACCTTCGTTGTGGATAGGGTACATCCGGGGATGGATGGGAATTCTGGCTGGAGCTGTGGCTGTAAAAGAAACAAGTAAAAACAATCGTGACACATTTAATAAACTACAAAAATGTTCATCAGGATCATATATCAATCTATACATACAGTTACTTTCACAACTACTGAGTGATTTGATTACATTTCGTGGAGGCAAGCAGCCTAGAAATTATATATATTTCCCACATTTTGTGTGGAATTTATTCATTTAACAAGGGATTTTACAAAAATCAGCAATCAGCATCAACATACTGTCGGTGTTACTGTGATCAGGTCAGACCTGTTGGATGGAGAATGGAGACGGCAGCGCCCTCTGCTGAGTCGAGAAGCGAGTGCACGCCGATGCGATACAGAGTCTCTGGTTCCAGATCAGTGAAACAGTGACTGCTGCTGGACTCATCGACAGTTTGTTCCTTTGTTTGCTTGTCTATACATAATGCACACACAGACAGGACACATGCACACACCAGTTGGTAAATTAACAATAGTTAGTGTGGTTTCTGAGACAGCTTTAAGTACCCAGAGTTGTCAATAACTATAGATTTTACAGCAGATTACCTTTGACAGACTGGATGACAATCCGATATCCATCGACAGCAGACACAGGTCTCCAAGACACACAGATACTGGAGTGGTCTGACCTGACCACACTCACACTGCTTACCCGCAGACTGGCTGGAGAGAGACAGACAGACAGACAGACAGACAGACAGGTAAAACAGAAGGTCGATCAACAAAAAGGCAAGAAATCAGATTTACATAGAAACATAGAACAACAGAATAGCAAGGCAAGCACATGAACAGGACAAGGACCTTCAATAAGAGTAATCACAGAGCACCGGCTGTTTAAGATTACAACCTCATTGCCAGTGTGGGTGACCAAGTTATCATTTAGCGTTAGATATGCCACAAGTTCAAATTGAGTCATTTTCAAGTTTTCCAGCAGGTCAGTTTTTCAAAAAGCTGTGTGTATTCTTTCAGCGTGTTTGACTCACTGGTTTTTCCCTGAGCTGAACCGCTGCCTCCCTCTCTGTTGCGGTACTCTGCGGTGACCAGGATGCTGTAGCGTGTATCTGGATGTAATGACTCTAACACCACCCGCTTTTCACCACCTGGGACCAACACCTGTAGACAACAAACCCACCTTTCAAGTCAAGCTTTCAAGTAAAATGTCCATCTGTCGACACAGTGACGGAGCTAATTTGCAGTTTCTGGAATTCTCTGTGACCTCCGAGAAGCACTATGATTTACTGTCCTGCAGGATGAAGGACAAAGCAGCTGAAGAGGTGATGATTACAGCCCACTCACAGTGCTGTCCTGGGTTTCAGCTCCAGTCAATGCAGTGTAAGACACGCGATACCGGAGGACATGGGCATTGGGAGGTATCCAGCTGACCGCCAAGCTGACTGCAGTCTCCTCGGATACCGATACGCTGGATGGGCCTCCACCGGACACTGCAGGGACAAAATACAAGGAATATTCAGTTCAGTTTAAATCTTTATCGTCCCACAAGAAGAATTCTTTTTGCAGCAAAGCAGCATAAAAGACAGAAACGCAATAAAAACACAATAAGACAATCGAAGACATTAAAAGGCAATACAGAATACAATAAAAGGTTCAATGTTCAAGCAAAGAACTGCAACAATAAGAATAGGGATAAAGTAAAGTGCTTTGTGCCGTATTAGTATTGCAACATTAAAAACATTTAACCTCTGCAGAACCGCCAGTCTTTGTTGCCCTGTCTTGCATATTACCTCAGTGTTCACATCGAAGCTCAATTTCTTGTCAATAAAAGTATTGTTGTACTTTAACAATATTCCGATAAGGTGCAAATGTTCATAATAATAACATATCTTTGGTTTTAGCAGTAGACTGCAACTAAGTACATTTACTCAAGTACAAAACTTAAGTACAATTTTGAGGTACTTGTACTTTATTTCCATTGTATGCTACTTTATACTTATACTTCACTACATTTCAGAGGAAAATATTGTACTTTTTACTTCACTACATCTATTTCGCAGCTTTAAGATTAGGATTTCACATGTAAAACATTATCTGTTTCTAAAATAAAATGCATCATCGATTAAACAACCCAACAGAACGTAGAATTGTTGAAATTAGCTCCACTGGACATCATTAAAATGCTTAATTTATGTGGTAAAAATTTGGGGGTGACTAAGGGGTTTATGGGTGCATTTATGACACTGACTAAAGTATGGTTTCACAAAGGAGGCCTCAGGCCCTGTGATTATGTTGTTTTGGGTTTTGGGGCACTAGATGTTCCTATCATAAGATGGAAGTGTCCCAGAAGTCTCTGTTGTTTTTATACTGATAACTTGGGACGGAGACAGTCTCTTCCTTTGTCTCACCTTTAGATGATGTAACCTGTAAACCACCACCCACTGTTCTGCTGTAAGAAGTGCACCTTTTGGATGCAACTTTATGCGCCCTGTGTACACGCTGCCACACTGTTTCTCCGTCGACAGATTTGTTTGTAATAAACATAAGCATTTTTTTTTTCTTTTTAGAAAAGTCTCAGAAAGTGATCACTGTAAAAGATCACTGACCACAGGACCATGTGATGATTCATTTCCATGAAGCAGACGAATTTAAGAAGGTTTCTATCCTCGTACTGACTCCTACAGTCGTTGTTGTAGAGAATAAACAGCAGTGGGGACAGGACACAACCCTGTGGGGAATCTGGGGAGGACAAATGCTGCAGACAGACCACTATTCACCCTGACCCTCTACAAGTGAGGAAGTCCACAATCCAGTATTAAAAGAAAGATCAATAAATACAAGTCTTGCTTGAGTTTTTGTGCCACCGAGGTGCTTACAGAACAGACACCAGACTATTTGCCAAGCTATAGTCAGGATTTAAAGTGGACTGAGCGGTTACCGTGTGACATGAATAATAAGCTGCAATATTCAACACAGGACTGGACAGTGTATTCAGGACTATGATGTCCTTTTTCTTGGATTTTCTCTTAATTTTTTCTGTAGGTGGTGCTCTTTACTTTGTCTGTTCAGCCATGGAGAATATCACCGCTCATACAGTACATGCTACCCAGTCTTTCCCTGCGCACCGGAGGATTTTCCTTTACCAGACATAGCAAGTTCATATTTAGTGACAGAAATTACTCTGCAGTGCTGCTGATAATACTTAAGTACAACTTTGAGGTACTTGTACTTTACTTGAGTATTTCCATTTTATGCTACTTTATACTTCTACACCGCTACACTTTGGAAGTCAATATTGTACTTTTTACTCCACTACATGTACTTGACAACATTAGTTACTAGTTACTTTGCAGATTTAGCTTATTAATACAAAATATAAAGCTCCTAATAACTTATGATGTATTATTATGGCTTAAGCTACCAAGCAGTATATAAAGTAATTAAATCATCATTAATTACAATTCAGTAATATAAAATACATTATTCTGAAATGGGCCATTCTGCATAATGAGTACTTTTACTTTTAATACTTTTGTACTTTTACTAAAGCATTTTGAATGCAGGACTTTTACTTGTAACAGAGTATTACTACACTGTGTGTATTACTACTTTTACTTAAGTTAAAGATCTGAGTAATAATAATAATAATACATTTTATTTGAATAGCACTTTAAAAAGGTGCTCAAAGGCACTTTACAAGACAATAACATAAACAGTAAAAGTAATATCAGTATAAAAACAACAAGATGCAATAACAGTATAAAAAAAACTACAAGGAAAAAAAAAACATTACGAAGAAAACCTAAAAAATTGGACGGGGAAGCGGCAGCCAAAGCGCGGCAGCATCCTCCCAGCGTACCTGGTAACCACTCCATGAAGGATGTTCAGTACTTCTTCCAGCACTGTACATTTTTTGTGTAAATGAGTTTGTGGGTGTGTGTGACTCACAGGTGCTATAGCGTATGGCCACAGCTTCACTCTGAGCTCCATCTCCATAAAGTGCAGACAGAGAGATCTGGTATTCCTTATCATCCTCCACCCCCTCCAGGATCGCCCCTTCACTCTCACCACTCACCCTCAGCTAAAATAAACAGACAGGTGGAAAAAGAGCAACATTTTATTCACATCAAATTTTCATTATTGTAACACATTATACACTCCACCCGTCCATTAATCCATCCCCACCTGTCTGAGGTTTCCTCCACTGAGGGAGATCCACTTGATGAGGTAGGAGACAACATCATCAGCTGCAGCCTCCCAGCGCACGGTGATATCACTGCCTGAGAAATTAGTCACCCTGAGGTCTGATGGGGAAGGCACCTTCACTGGGAGAGAAGGAAAATGTGTAAGGAAAGAAAAAAGAGACTTCACTTGCTTCGATATTTTTTCATCAGCATTTTAATTTAATGTTTCTTCTCTCTGCTGTGCTGTTACACAGACAACTCCTTTGTGGAGGAAATAAAAGATGATGCCTTCAAGCTCAAAAGACGTGTGTGTGTGTGTGTGTGTGTGTGTGTGTGTGTGTCTCTTACGTGTGGTGACGTTACTGGTGAGTGCTGCAGACAGGCCTTGTGGGTAGTGAGACTGGACTGAAACCAGATAGCTAGACAGAGAGGACAGGTTCTGCACCAGCACTGAGTTCAGTCCTGTAACCTCCACCTGGAAAGAGATTTAATATGAACGACTGACACTGACTGTGGCTACAGTTACATGGACCACAAGCAATACTTCCATAAATTGAGTTGTTGTTGTTGAGCTCTTATTCAGATTATTAGTGAAATAAAAGGCTCCATGCAAACACAGTTTGTGAGTACACTGAGACAAAAGGACACACATTTCTTTTCTTTGTTTGAATTATCTTGATGATCTTTTAATCCAAAGACGTTTGTGAGAGTGCTTTGAAAAGTTATCCATGATAAAAACATAGAGCTAATTACTATGGATGTTACAGCCTGCAAGGGTGTGTGTTTCTCTGCACTACGACATAAGCATAGCTGTAATAATTTCTCTTATTCAAAGCCACATAAGAGTCGCTAAAAAGAATTTAATATATATGTCAATATATACATCTCTCTTTGAAAATGAAAGATGCAATCGCAGTTCTGGGGCTGGTTTTGGAGACAGAAAGTTTGTAATTTGGTGTGTTTGGGAAGTTACCCGCTTGACGTCACTGCCGTGGTTGGTGCTGTAGGTGATTCTGTGGCCGGGGACGTCCACGGCTCCGGGCACCCAGCTCACCCTCAGCATACTGTGGGTGACCTTTGGGAACTGAATACTCACCGGCAGTGGGAGAGGGACTGTGGGGAGGGACAGTAAAAGAAAAAGGGAGGGAAGAAGAAGATGAAGATGATGAAAGACAAATGATGAGTCAGTGTACTGAAGAGATTTATTTCATCAGTGCCATTGAAAAGTTACTGTGCTGGAGATGTTAGAAGGAAGAGGGAAGAGTGCGTAAGGAAGATCTGTAAGAAATTAATAGAAGGAATAATGGTAGAAAAGGGAAATGAGGAGGAAAGAAAAAGGTAAGATGAAAGAAGAAATGGATAGAAAAATGAGAGCTAGAAAAGGGGAAGGGAAAAGTGAAAAATAAGGGATGAGAATGTTTGTCTTACATGTGGTGGCAACAGCAGTGACAGGGTCGCTGGGATCCTCATCATAGAGGGCATAAAGAGTGACGGAGTAGTCTGTTGCCGACAGTAACCCTGCCAGCTCCACCACTGTCTGGTCTGCACTGAATTTCTCCTGCAGCAAAACAGAAACGTTTAGAGGTTTGTTAACATATCTGCATTTGGATTGTCTCTGCCCACATCAGTGCATTAGTGGAACCGTACTCAAGTGGCAATTAGCCTGCTAACCATCCTTACTGTGAAATTACATCACAATGAGTTATTGGGGATGAGCGCTTACATAAAACAGATTTAAAGATGTAAGAAGGCAATGTTTAACAGCACATTTTAATCTACATTTACGAGGCGTTTCGCTTAGTTTCCAATAATGAACATATTGTTAAGATATAATCAGATGATCTTGGCTGCTTCCTTGCATCTTCAGTGGGAGGGACTAAGACAGGAGAACGCAAGGACGTGAAATACTAATACACCATCACTATAAATCGTAGATAACATTTTATTTTTGATAAAACAGTTATGCACTTGGGATTTGGTGATTTATTTGTTAGATAAATAATATAGAAAACAACAAGCATCGCAAAGACTTTACTTATTTTCTGATTAGTGAAGTGTGTGATTTTAAAGGGAAGAATGATGTGTGTAGCCTTAACAGATAAAGACTGGACAAACGTCTTGCCCTCGGGTGCGTACAGTATTTAACTAATTACCTAATTTGGAGACGATGATGTGACGTTTCATCACAGATGTATAAATAAAAAGGTGTGTTCATGTTTTCACCTCTACCTGATGAACGCCATTTGTGATTGAAATTGTGTCCAGATCAAAAAAACAAGAATATAAGAAATGATGAGACAACAGCAATATGCAGGTATTCTTTTTTTACTTATGTTAGTGGTCAACAACATATCCAGGCTACTGCCAGAACAAACATGCTTCAGTTATTTACACTTTGCAGTGGCTATGTGTGACATGTGGAACAATTTGGAGTGAAATCTGTATCTGTATCACATCTGTAATTCAGAGAACGGTGACATTAGGCTATCTCTAATGTGGTGCAGAGTGGTAATTAACATTTAGACATTGTCCTGAAAACGTATCACATGTGAATGTTGCATTCTTACTCTTCCCTGCCTTGTACATTTTGTTTTCACCTGCCTGCTTACCTGTTGCTGCTGTGTTTTCCTGTCTGCTGATGACTCTGGTTATTGCTGGCTTGTATTTATTTGCTTAGAATTATAAATCACATTTGTGTAATACCCCCCCCCCACTCAGAACAAAGAGAGATCCACCAGTTCTCACCTCCTTGGCGTCATCAGGCTCTCCATGGTTGAGTGCTGAGTACAGGATCATGTACTGCGTTGCACCTGGTGCTGCACCCCAACTCACTCGCAGCGTGCTGTAGGAGGAAGGAGTCACCTCCAGGTTGGCAGGCATGGCCAGGGGCACTGAGACGAGACAGAGAAAGGAAGTGAAAGGATGAGGAGAGGAGAGAAACGTCAGAAGTGGTTTGTAGCATACAAACATGGTTTTACAAACGAGCCTGTGAACTGGTGATGGGCATGTTGAGCACAGTCTGTGATTTACTGATGAATAGAGAAAGACTCTTTAGACACCTTGTTTTATTCAGTTTGCTGCTAGTTTAGTAACCAACAGAACAGTAACAAGTGAGCAGTAGTTGCAGTCCATTTCTGGGCCAATTTAAACAAATAGCAAATATTCCACCTGTGATGGATATGTGACTGATGAACAAACAAACGAATCCCTTAAAATACACTATTTAGCAGTGATGTCCATCTTACATGTAGTGACAGTTCCTCTGAGTGCCAGGCCAACATTGTCTTCATAAACGGGGAAGATGGACACGTGGTACAGTGTCTGAGAGGAGAGGTCTTCCAGAAGCACGGTGGACTCCGAGCCAGCCAAAACCACCTAGACACAAAGCATCACTTACAGTCGCAAAACTCCAGCACTTGTATTTTGACATTATAATATTCTGTAAAAATATGTATTACTTTTGATATGAAACTGCTATTTTCCCATCCCACATAGGACCACACAAGTTTTCGATAATAACACAAGCATTTCTACATCAAAGTTACTAAGTTTTCGCATAAAGATGGAAACTGCTGCTACAACATATTTAAACTCAATATATTAAAATTATGGTCTGTAATTGGTTGAGAACCTCAGCTTTTAGATAGTTATCAAGCTGTCAGGTGATATGAACAAGGCATTGTTTTACATGTTATTTTCACAAATGCTCCAAATAGATTATATAGAAACATTAATATATTTGTAACATATTTAACCTTTTTTTCATTAAAAGTGATCTGTCTCAGAAATCTCCCAAGGCACAGTCTGAATCAATGTGGGTCCTGACCCCAGGGTAGAAAAACCTTGCATTAGCAGTGGCTTGGCTGTTTCTCAAAACAAATCGAGTAAAGCCTCCCCTTTGTCTCAGGATGCTTTACTGAAGAGGATACACAAGATGGTAAACGTGTTCTATACGGTTTGTTCTCTCACAGCTTTAGCATTGTCTCTGCTGTTTTTCTTGCTGCAATCAAGCACATTTCTTCCAGAATTGGAGTACAATGTAAAACACAATGTGGAAGCTGCTGGAATCTGCCATTCTTATGTCTCAAACTTAATGTGGTAATAATTCATGTGAGGTAAGGCTGTGTTTCTGACCTCCTGTGGACTCTGACCCTCTGCGCTGTGGTAGACCACTCTGTACTGTTGAACTGGCTTTGCAGGATTGGTCCAGTGAAGCTTCACTTCTTTGGAGCCCAGTTCAGAGAACCGGAGATCAGTAGGACTGGGGTAGGAGAGGGCCGGGTCTGCTGTCGGCCCAGGCTCCATTCCTGTAGACACAGTAACAAGGAATCAGCACCTTAGACCCCAACAAGCTATTCATGATTTGAAAAACCGGATGCCTGCCATGAAAAAAATGTGAAGTTTGTGTTCAAGTACATGTTTCTGTTGAGTTGGCAAGAAAAGACAGGTAGGCAGATAGCTAGACAGACAGATGCGTTACGTTTTGTGATGCCACGGTCCTCTATCCTCCCACACAGGATGTGGACCAGGCGTGCCACCAGTTTGCTGAGCAGAGGGAAGTCATTGACATTGTAGACGTTCAGATCCACCGGCTCTGATGCCACTTGTCTCAACTCGGCTTCATCAGCATTCTTCACACCTGAATAATACAAAAGTTATAAAATGCTTCAACCCACTTAGTATAAAAAGCATTCAGAGATTAGATCAAAATGCCTCTGATCACCTAACAATGAGAACACAACAGAAACCGTTTTGCATTACAATAATATAACCACATCACACTATATTTGGTTACACTCCTCTCGAGTCCCAGAGGCTGAATAAACAAAACAAGTCCAGATTGCTTACAGTCCCATGGTGCACAGATTAAAGAAAACACGAGCCCTAAGAAACTGCTAAAAGGTAAAGGTATTTAGTCTCTACACCACCTCATCCTCTCTTCTTTTTCAGTCTCACCTACAGCGATGATCTCCACGCCAGCATTCTTCAGCCGGCTTGCCGCAGCAATGGCGTCATCCTGAGATTTCCCGTCGGTCAACAAGACCAGGAAAAATGGCATGTCCGACCTCGCGCCTGCCTCGGCCCTCATGTTCTCCTCCATGATGTGGAGCAGCGCCTGGCCTGGGAGATGGATGCATGGTTACACACGGACAGACATACGGTACATGTACTCTACTGTGTACGTATTGTATTGTATGTAGTATGTGCATATATTCTAACGACAGATGTTAGGGCTTAAACACAGAAACACATGAACACTAAAGGTGCAAACTGTGATGTGTGTTTACCTGTAAATGTGTTTCCTCCCTTATATCTGAAATTCCTTACTGCCTCCAACAGCTGGTCTTTAGTGGTGAAGTTGTTGAGCTGCCACTCTGTGCGGGGGTCTCCACTGTACTGCGTCAGACCTGGGACAAAAGCACATCATTACACAAGATTGTACTTATTATTTGTGGGGCAGGCCGTTAGGAAAGGTAAATCCATTATACTTTAAGTGGTTAAGTTTAATATCCTTGTATCTTTTTTTTATTTTGTTTTTTGTCTTCATCTTTTGTTGTTACAGCAGTGCTATTTAAAACCAAAAGCTTAGACAGTAACTGTAGAAGCTTTGGCAGACTATACATTGATTGCATATCACCTTCTGAGAGTAGCAAAATGAACATTTATTTACAAGCAAACTATTATTTCTTTAAAGACGAACAATGCTCTGTACAATGAGAACCAAAAATGAGAAACAATGTAGTGAGAATCACTTAACTTCACTTTTATGACTTTAGAAAATGCAGTGTGATCTCTGGCTGCTGAAATGCATTGCTGTAAAAGCTGTGAATGAAGGAGTATGAAAAGTAGGCTGTATTGCACAGAAAGGAGTTGAAGTATGAGTTGTGTATTAGCTGAAAGGAGCAGAAGGGTCAGTTGATTTCTGGAAGTTATTAGGTTAGTAACAGGTGGTTGCTAGGGATTTCCCTGTGGTTGCTAAGCCCTTTCTACATGGTTGCTAGGTGTTAATAAATTAAGCAGCAGCAAATGAATATAAATATCATAATGGGAAAAAAATAAAACAAAAACTTACACATCATACATGTCATCACTTCCTGTATACCTCTTAAACAGTCTGCACCTCTGTAACATGCAGTATGAATGATGACGTGCCATAAGAAACCCACTGTGTGGCACTGTGTCTACATGAATACAACACACAGAAGGGAAGAGAGGTGGCTTCACCACCACACTCTGATCCTCACCAATCTGAATGTGGTTTGGCCCGATGCGGAAGGGCGTCATCAGGCCCTCCAAGAAGTCTCTGACCCGTCTGAAGTTGGTGCGTCCGATGCTCCAGGAGCCGTCCACCAACAACATGATGTCCGCTGCTGCATCGCTGTCACACTCAAATGGTTTCCTTGGAGACATACCTTAATAAAAGGAAGCATGAAGCAAAAGAGCACTGAAGCTGTTCATTGTGGACCAACACCTTACTAAGTCAATTCATATTGGTTTTTCCTTTCATTTGTCACCCATCTGTATATTAGTGAGTACATGGGTAAATGCATGGTTTTAAATCAGGAAGCAGATCGCTCTATGCATTTAGGCAGGCAAAAGGTGGGTGTAGGTGTTAAACTGTAGGTGTGTAAATACTATGTGAACATGTGTCGACATGGTGCATACATGAACATGAGTGAGTTTCCATGCATGTGAATGTGCGTTCCCTTGGATTATGAGGGAGAGAGAGGACACATGCGCCCTGCAGTCGAACAGGATGGCCTGTCATTATCCTTTCCTTTACCTGACCCTCCCTTGTGTAACCACTGTCATCACATTTCAAACCAACAGTTACTGCTCTCAAGTCTCTTGGTCCCTTAACTCATAAGAAGAGCCAAAGATGATGGTGGCCAGAAGTTCTTTAAGACAACTGGCTTAACTTCCTGCTTCAAGGGAGTTGTCCTAATCAGTGCTATCATGTTTTGGTTCATTAAAATAACAAATGTCACCAAAAGGAGCATTTTAGATCTGAGTTTTATGTCATGTTTTTCTAACACTGGGGAGCAGAGGTTACCTGTAACCGGCTGGGTAGGGAAGGGTGTTTTCCGGGGTTTCTCCTCGGCTGCTTTTCCCTGTGCCGTCCCCTGCTCCTCCTTATTCTCCACCTTAGAACGATCCCGCTCTTTTTCTTTCTTCCTCTTCCTCTTCTCTTTGGCGGTTTTCTCTGGGGTCTCTTCAGGAAGCTGAGAGGGGGTTTCTATAGCTGGGGGCTCTGGAGGAGAGAGGTAATTGCAAGCACATGCGTGGGGTTACAGTAAGATAAGCAAAGATTGTTTAGGGGACCAGTTGAGGCTGTTCGTCACAGGAAATCTACTGTGGACACTGGGTCCATCTGACTTCAAAAGTATCAAAGGGAAAAGTGAGAGGAAACATTATTTCCCTGTATATACATGTGCATATAAATGATTGTTTTATGATTCACAGTTTACATCTTTTGCCTCAACCATTGCTAACAAACCCCCAACCCCACCTCCCTCCGTCTTGTTCCAGCTTTTGTCTCCTGTGTTCCACCTACTGTTGCCGGGCTGTCATTACTGTGTGTGTATCAGTCTCAAAGCGCTTTGGCGCAGGCGTGTTTAAATACAGTATACTGTACTTACTGTACACATGTGTACGGGCTTGCTTGTATGTGTGTGGTCGCAACATTTCCGTGCCTTGCCCCCTCTCTGTCAAACAGGGCTATAATGACAGAGGCCATCAGAGCAGATAGATCAACTCTTAGGTAAGTTCCTATCTGTCAAACAGAATTCACTTCTTCACCTGTAGAGATGACATGTAGTATAACTCGAGGATCAGTTCGTCAAACCCTCTGGGTTCAACAATCTGGCACACTACATAGCGGTTTAGCCGATGTCAGAGACTGGATGTAACACAACTTTTTTGCAGTTGAACTTTTACGAAACAGAGATCTTAATCATCGGCACTGAGCACCTTTCTATACAGTGCTTTGAACAACACACAAAAAATATTTCAGAGATCAGAGTAATGTTGTCTTTCAGCAATACAGAAAAAAACTAATATTCCTGCTTTTAAATCTTCATGTCCGGACTATTGTAAAGCCTTTTCATTAATGCTTGAGCTGTAGCTCAGCTCCAGACTGTGCAGAACTCTGCAGCCAGGTTTCTGACTAAGACAAAAATAATCTCACATCACCCGGCATTTTAGGTTCTTTCCACAGCTTACCAGCTACTTTTAGAATCCATTTTAAAATCTTACTCAGCTCATACAAGGCTTTACATGGCCAGGCACCAGAGTAGACTCGTGAACTTTGAACTCCTTACTGTCCCAAAAGACCTCTTAGATCTGCTGAGTTAGGCCTTTTAGCTGTTTCAGAGTCCAGGTTCAAGTCAAGGCGTGATCGAGCTTTTGCTGTACTGGCAACGCAGCTTTGAAACAGTCTTCCAGATAATATTGAGTGTACCACTATCCCACGTTGCTTGATTATCATACTTTCTTTCATATTCAAGCCCTTAGGACAGGGCTATTCAATTACAAATTCAATTGGCCCAGATTTTAAAACCAGGAAATGTAGATGGGCCAGACATTTTCAGCAGCCTATTTAAAACCTTATTTTTAGTTTTTGGCAATGACAAATTTTAAACAAATGCAAATGAATGTAATAAAAAACAGCAGGCATTTGGAGATGGCGGTAAAGTAAACAAATACTTGCCAGTCCAGGCAGGGTTTCATTGTCAAATTTACATTTCAGGGTTGACAGAGATATATTTTCAGAAGAGCATTTCCCTTCTTGTGACTGTCAATAGCCAGATGGTTTGAAAAGCTACTAAGCGTGGTCGGAACTCACATGAGAAAACGTTGCTTTGTGAATGATATGGCGGTGTCGCTACATCCATAAACATCCTGCCCGATCGGTACTACTGGGCCGGATGTGGCTCGTGGCCCGCCAACTGAATAGGCCTGCATTAGGACATTATCATGTCTGGGGCTGGGTGTGAATTGCCTCTTATTTTGCCAGGACCCAAGCCACCATACTGTAATAATACCAAGATGTGTGAGTGTGTGTGGATGTAGTGCTATTATCTGCTAGCATGCACTACCTGTAGTAGTAGCAGCAGCAGCGGTGGTGGTGGGGCCCGGATACAGAATCGTTGGCAGGCCCACCAGAGCCTCTGTTGCATCGTCCAGATCTCCTGACCCTGACCCGCCTGGCAACATCTTCTTCCTCTGCTCTCGGCTACCACTACGGACCATTTCCTCCTCCCGCAGACCCTCCACTGGAAGAGAGAAAGTGCAGCCAAGGGAATCACATATGAGTGATCTACAGTATATTAATTTATATAACATTACTGCCAGTGGTGCAGGAAATCTGATACTTTCCGGAGAGTCAAATCTGTGTATGCATGTTTATAAATCAACTGTAGATATACCAATTTACAGTAAATCCCAATGCAAATGGAATAACTTTACTATCTAATAATCAATGCCTACCTATGTGCAGAGCAAACCAACCCCTCTACATCCGTTATAACTTCTAGGTTTACAACAATATAAGTATAGCTAAAATATAATTATGATGTATTATTATTATTATTATTATTATTTATTCATTTCCAGGGGGAAATTCACACGCTATCCACCAGTATTTAAAGTATTTTATATATTTTATACCACCTTTAACAGCTTTAACATTAAAGTGATCCTTACACATTAATGCATTAATAATTATAATCTAATAATGTAATATACATTATTTTGAAATGGCCCATTCTGCATAATGAGTACTTTTACTTTTGGTACTTTAAGTTATATTTTGATACTAATACTTTATTTACTTTTACTTACTTAGAACTTTGAATGCAGGAGCTTTACTTGATGATGACCAAGTACAGGTTGCACAGTAACTGTCAGTCCCCTGCTTTTTGTGTAAAACTACTGCAGGGCTAACGAACAGCATGACTGGACTGTTCATTATCTGGACAACATATCTATTTGCAGATTGGATTTCAGTACTAGGTAGGTTTGAGATCAGAGAGATAAAAGTGAACATGCTAGAGGTAAAGATAGAGCATGTTTGATGTTATTACTTCTCTGGCTTAACTGCTTCACCCGGTCCTGTTGGGAAATCCTCGCCTGGAGTTAAGAGACAAGGTCAACAACAGCAAATTGAGGGTGAAATTTCCAAGGAAGTAAGCATTGCCTCGACACAGTAACCTACTATCACTAGCACGGCTCAAAATAAGTGCTGGGCCCAGAGGGGGTTAAAGCAGATGGGAAAGGCGAAGACGCATCAGGAAGGAATTCCCAGACGGCCATCATTCCAGCCTGACAGCCAGTGTTACGAATTTCCAAGTTGCCAGGTTTTTCCACACCTGCCTAGACATGCTCGACTCGACACAGTAACCTACTATCACGAGCACGGTTCGCAAGCAACCACAGGCTACATTCACATATTATACAATCCAATATGAGCCGCAGGAAATTATCAATCAGAGTCTCACAATAAAATGTCAAAAGCAAAAGGGGCTCACAAAACAGGGGAAATCAACAGACAGAGAGCTGTGATGGGATTCACCGTCACTGCCGTGGGAAATAACAGCACTGGAGCCAGAGACAGAGGTGTCTGAAATAATCTGAGGTGCAAAATGTGTTGCCAATTCCCATGCACAGCCTAATCCTCCAACATAGGTGACGCTTCATCAAAATGTCCCCATCCTACCGTTTTTCTCCTCAGAAATTCCCAGTAAACTCAACTATAAGACAAACTTTACTCCTCTCTCCAAGCTCCGTCCACAGTGTGGGCAGAAAGCCAATACTGACTGTGTAATTTGGCTGGTAAGGTTGCCTTTGCGGACCACAGAGGAACAAGGGTTGGTGGGCACATTTACAACCCAGGAACACACTTACCTCATGTAAGTATACACACAAACAAAACCCACTTTCAGCTTGTAATCCGGCTAGAGTAAGAATTTATACTGACTCTGCGTGTGTGTGTGTGTGTGTGCATCTGCTTGGTCTGATGGGGTGGGGGCTTGGAGGAACCACTGCACACTCCAAGAAAGCATAAGAATGTCAAAAATGCACCACTTCCTATAATATGACTTTGCTGTCTTGCCAATGTTATCTCAAAGTACTAACTGAGTCAACAGCAGTGCAGATAGTATTTCTTTTCATCTCTAGTCAGTGTTGTACATCACATCATGCCTGTGGAGTTTCATGTCCCTTGTTCAACCCCACAAAAAACTGTAGCATGTTTTGTGGATTCCAGTTAATCAGAAAAAAAAACAAAACAACCCTATACTATATTATATAAGACGGACCATAGAGATATGCATGAGATATTCATGCTCACTTGCACTCAAACAACCTACTTCTTACCTCTTTATCATTCCACTCCCTGCATCTATTTCTTTACAACACTTCATGTTTCTCATATCTCTGCCAAGCTCTCCTTCTTACTTTTTACTGCATTAGTTTATGTATTTTACAGGAAAATAAAATTAAACAAATCTGTTTTAGAGTGGTAAAAAAAAGCCTATAGACCTTAGCAAAATATTATATTCATATAATTTACCAGAGCTGAAAGACACATCTTGAAATCGCTCATTTTATCTACAAATGCATCAGTTTTTTTTCAATTTACACTAATGTGAGAAGCAATTTGAAGTATTGGCGAGTAACCTGCAAATCCTTAATGGACTGTCAAAGGCCGTTATACATACAGCGAAGGCTTGAAGGCCATTTGTTCCATTTGTGCTCATCTTTATTCCCTCCGCCCTCTATTTTGTTCTCTCTTCTCAGCCAGCCTTTCTAATTTCTCCCATCCACCTCGCTGCTTCTTACTAGTGAATCGTCGCTTTGCGAGAAGTTTCTCTGTTGTTCCATTGAGCACGAGGACTTGGAGGGCGTACTCCTGACTGGAGTCCAGTCCTGCCACCGTTGCCCGGCCCCGTGTGGTGGTCAGCATCAGCTCTGGCTGTGGCACCTCTGAAAAAGACATGCATTTTGGTTGAGAAATGACAGATGGGATACTGTAAGTGTAAAGGGAAAGTCAGGGTTCCTGACATCAACTAAGATCTTTTTTGCCACAAAAGTATTAAGAATAAGCAGGAGAGAGCCTGTATTTTAGTTTTTAAGTTGAGGTGAGTTAAATGAGCTCATAATGCAGGACAGATAAGACAACAAACACAGCAAGCTAATAAAACCATTATATACATAAAACACAATAACATAAAAGACACACTAAAAAACAAAGTTCCAAACCTAAACATATTAAAATTATAAAAAAAACCCATAAATAATTACAAAGAAAAGCATAAGCTAAAAACAAAATGTACATTTAAGTGCCAAAGGTTCACAATTCAAGAGTCAAATAGCCTCAGGGAATGTACTTCTTTTGAATTGCTCAGATTGAAAACAAAGTCATCCGTACCTCCTCTCAGAGGACATTTCCTGAAAGAGAGGAGCTGCTGGGTGAGAATCAGCTCTAACGATGTTCCGAGCCTTTTAGCGAAGCCAAACTTTAAAAACTGAAGAGAGCGACGGGAGGGAGTGGGCAGTCATTTTAGATGCAGATTTAACTATTTTTTGTTATGTTTTGTTCAGCAGTAGTCCGACTACCAAACCAAACTGTAATAAATGAAGTTTGCACACTTTTCACATTTTACCCATTTAAGGTTATTACTGTGCCAAGGAAATTTAAAATCTTTCATATTTTCTACTGGTTTGCTGGAAATTTCAAGAAGCAGTTTCCAACATTTCCCTCTCCTGAAGTCTATGATCATCTCTATAGTTTTCATCTCCCAATATTAAGCTGAAGGCTATCATCGCTGCACCATCTTACAAGCTCAGACACCTCCCTCCCACAGTATATGCTGATTCATCTGATCTTGTTACTAACCCAGCCACTGTAGTATCATCAGCAAAATCAAATATTTCAAATGAGTCATCAAAAGTAGCCCAATCATTTGTATACAAGGAATAAAGCTGGAGAGAAAGGCAGCAACCCTGGTTAGCCCCCATGTTATTTACTTTACAATGTTATATTACTTCATAAGTTTATCCTTTAAATTGTTGCATTTTAATGTTCCTAATTATGTTCCCTGAATTTGTAAATGTTCTTATAATATAATAATTATAAAATACAGTACAGCCTTAATTGTCTTCTTGCTCTCATTTCATTTGTGACTATTTATATTTAGGTTTTGTCTCAAATGTATTCTTTCTATTGTGAAAGTAAATCTCATTTTATTGTAAAAGAATATTTTTTTCAACTAAAAAATAAGCAGTGAAGTACTGATGCGCCTCCCTCTCCAGTCCACAGTCTACTGGCCTTGGATGTCTGGGTCAGATCAGCTTCTGCAAACGCTTTTCCCAAGAGTTTACGGGTCAAACGTCAGCATGTAAGCAATAAATATGTGAAGAAAAAAGCCTAAATGTTCAAGCATCATGCTGCAGAAATACTGTAGCTCTAACTGGAGTTGTACTAATCTTTGCTACAGTCATTTTTACACTGGCATAGACAATATATCATGATGCACAGCCAGCTGCAACAGCGGCTGAAGTACCCTACTAGATTATACACACTATTCCCAGTTCTTGTCTGATAAGATTAACCGAAATCCTGAGAAATCTTAACAGTGAGTGCATTCTTTCAATCTGTGCAGGTGAACCCAACGTAAAATGAGCCTTAAATGCAAACTGCATTCACGTTTCCCCTGAAGCTAAATCTTAGCAGGGGAGTTTTCAGCAACTCGCTGTGTAACCCCTCTGTCTTCATCTGGTCTTCAACAACTTTTTCTTTTTCTATACAAATGATATACCGCTTCCTCTTCTGTTCTCCAAATTGCAGATGTATTCTGCAACCTTCTGCAGTTCTTTTAATGCATTTTCCAGAATTGTACTGCCTTCCCCCTTTAATCTCATCTACACCACCTGTCCATCCTCTTACTCTCCCCAAGACCCTACACCTCAACTCGCCTGTCGGACTGAATTCTTCTTCTAAGCCCCCCCTCTGTCTCTCTTTTAGACGTGCCTGGGCTTAGCTGCACAGTGTGGAATGGGAGATAAGAGGGTGATGGAGAGAAAACAATGTTAAGGAAGAAGTTAAAGGGGCAGGAAGAATCACAGATGTGAAGAAGGAGGGGAGGAGAGGGAGCTGCATTCTTATCCAAACCATCACCTGTGAAGCAAGAGAGCTGACATATTCATGGCAGTCTGGATTAAAGTGAGATGAAAGGCACTTTCACACCACATTTATATGCTGCTTCAAACTAGAGAAGGGGGAATCAAGGCTTGCACTTTAGACATATGCTGATATAAAAAGTTGATGATCAGATTGGGATTGGATTTTGGCCAGTACATTTTATGATATACTTCTATAAATGTATGAAAGATACAGTACCTCAATGATTACACAACTTACAATTACACTAAAGCATATGCAAACATACAGTATATTTTGGCCAGTTTTAAACTAGTTTTAACAAAACAGCATACAGATTTCTCAGAAGGTTCAGCCCAGGTTTCTCCAGAACATGAAAAGGTTATTGTGCCTTTTGAAGGGAAATAAATCACAGAGCATTTTATCTGATGTTGCAATGCAATCTTTTTTTCTTTATGTTTTCTATCTGCTGAGCCAGAGGCAGAGCTGCGCCTGCTTATGATGGCATCCATGATTCCAAAACCAAAGAATCCAAGGCTGTGACTAAACTCACTCTCTCATTCACTCATTTACTACTCCCTTTATAATAGACACGCAATAGTTTAGTCAATAATGATCAGTAAATTGAGACTTTGGACACTTATTCACACTCATATGTATCAAATCTCTCAGAAAAGAAAAGTTATTCTACTAGGCCCAAAAGAGTAAATGCGTTTTATGAGCTTTCTTAGCCTTGGAAAGTAATCCTGTTCCGAGAAGGTGGAATATATGTGAATGAATACAATGAGGAAATGTTTGTTTTTAAATAACAATTAGGTTTTGAGTCCCAAGTCTGAATCCAATATTAATTTAACTGAACCAACCAACCAACCAAACTGACCGATTCTGTCCAGGATGTAAGTAAAGTGTAATTTGCACTTAATCTGCAACAAACTCAGAAACTGTGATAATTAGGACCCCTCACAAGTGTGACTGCATTCATTGCACATGAAAGCTCCAATGTTGTGCAACAGTTTCCCTATATGTGATAAAAATGATAATTATAGCTTTTACTTACTTTGTTGGCTCTCTTGCATTTATCAATGTCATGGAAAAGGACACATTGTAAGTCAATTTATTAAAAAGTATCAACATAGATACTTGATTTTATGGACAAAAGAAAGCAAACCAACAGCAGAGCCAAGGAATCTGGCAGTTTTTTTTAACGTGTTGATAACAAAATGAAAAATACATGGTAATCATTCATTTCATTTGATTGCGTAGGGCGCCGTAAAACGGCAATGTTATTCTTTTTCAGAATAACATTTCTGAGAGTGCGTGCAGGAAACTGCTCTTTACAGAGGAGCAATAGAAAGCATGGGATGTGCGCGGCCCAGGACAGGAGGGCTCTGCAGCGGGTGATTAAAACCGCCCAGAACATCATTAGAACCCATCTACCGAAAACCAGTGATATCGGTGAGGTCAGGTGCCTGCGCAGAGCCCAAAGGATACTAAAAGACAATAATCATTGCATTCCCACTACAACCGCAAGTTTTCACACCATAACTTATATATTACACCAATAATGTACACATTATACATATCTTTGTGCGTGTATATACAGTATACGTAATTGTATATCCTCCTTGTTAATATAATTTTGTTTTCCTTTTATTTCTTCCTTTAGTGCTACTTTTTTATACTTTTATTGTTTTATTCTATTCTAATTTAAAATATTTGAATATTTGTTAATACATTTTCATTGTGTGTAGCATGGAGGGGGCTACAACTGTATTTCATTGTGCACTCCTCATTGTGCAAAGAAATACAGTGCAATTGGAGGCATGAAGCATTAAAAGACATATCATAAAGGCACTTATCATGCCAATGCCCTGCTGCCTTGTCCAACTGTTCCATCCATCACTGTAAATGGATAGAAATTGCCCCAGTTCAACAAATTATCCCTGACCTTTATAATTTGGAAAACTACTTATCACTTGAAATAGACTTTAACTGGCTCTAAGAATAAGGAGCTGCTGAACCTGCCTGCAGGGATTTGCTCTAGTGCCGCAAAGTGCGAGTGTTACGTTGCCACTGCCTCTAAATATATCAAACGTTCGAGTATTTTGGGTTTTCGAGTGTTAGGTGTTGCACACTTTCGAGACCACAAGAGCACAGGGCATGCTAATTGGATCTGTGGGTATAAAGAGGAAGTAAACCAATGTATGCTTCATTCTCCTTCACAAATATTAAGTTGAAGGCTACATAAAGCTGATAACTTATGAAATCAGGAAGTGTTTTAATTTACTTACTGTGATAATTGTATTGATGATACTTGTGTATTATTTGGTAAATGAAAATGAACAACAAAAACATACAGTATTGATGTTGTATCATGACAGAGGCAGAAATAAGAAATGACCTGGAGACAATAACAGTATTTAAATCATGATGCAAAATAATTATTAACGCAAATAAGCACCAGAAGTAGTCGAACTATCAGCCAAACGGCAGCAACGGGTCTCACCAAACTCTGCAGACAGCCAGGAATTGTATCCTCAGGCTAATGAGCGCTGAGTCTACTGTCTGACTCTGGTACATGAACGAATCTGGCGAGCCCTTGCACAGACCCGGTACATACCGGACAAAAAAAAAAGTCTCAGTAGAAAAGATTTGTTTGTTAATATTTTGCCAGCACTCATTTGCCCATTCCATTCCCATTTAGCCACAAGAGCATCAGTGAGGTTGTGCGCTGCTGTTGGGTGATAAGGCCTGGCTCAGCACTGACTTTCTAGTTTATCCCAAAGGTGTTGGATGGGGTTGAGGTCAGGGCTCTGTGAGGGCCAGTCAAGTTCCTCCACACAAAACTTGTGAAAGGGCCTTTCCCACAAAGATGGAAGCACACTGTTGTCTAAAACATCATTGCATGCTGTAGCATCTCAATTTCCCTTACTTGGAATTAAGGGGCCTAGGCCAAATAATGAAAAACAGTCCAAGACTAGAAGTACACAAAGGTATGTGGACAAGGGTGTGCATATACCTTTGGCCATATACTGTATCACATATGAACTTGCCCAATTATTATGCATCGCCACTTTAGAACACCTAAGAGTGGATATGGAAGCACAACATGGGAGTGAAAATCACAAATGAGCTGTGGGAATGGTGCAGAGAAGCAAGGCAATTCAAAATACTGCACAAGCATTACTTGCTTCCTCAAATGTGTAGAATACTTTATTGCACAACTCCAAAGTGTTATGTATCTTGACATATCTATTTATTGTAAATGCATATTTAAGCTTTGATGTACTGAATACACGGTAGGTTATATCAAACCTGTTTTGTTAATCTATGTTATCAAGTTACTTCAGTCATGTGAAAATTTCAAACGTGATTGCTTTCAACACTGTCAGTAAAGTTTCACCTGAGATGGGTCTCACGCGGACCTTGTAGCCCTGAACGGGTCCATCAGCCTCCTTCCATTTCATCTGCAGTCTGTCCTCAGACAGGACCGTCAGCTTAAGACGACCTTGACATTCACAGAGACAAAGAGAAGAATACAAAAGAAAAGTGGTTTTAAATGTGTGCGTGATGTCTACTCAAGGATTTGGGTCAAGAGAAAGAGGAGAGCATGACAGTTGCAGGCTTTTCAAATATCAAAGAAACAAGCTGCGAAACTTTCTTCATTCCTCCAGTTTGCCAAGACGGCCTAACCCCTCTCACTTCCTTTTCCCAAAATCAAATCCATCTCTTGTTTCGACTTCATCTACATAATTTCCAGCAGGGGTTTCCCAACAAGCAGTGTCTTTCATGTTTCTAAACTCCCGCCCTCCACCCATCCCTCTCTCCAGCTGCTCCTTCATCCATCAAAGCATGCCCTGTCCTCTTGTCTGGTATAGAAACAGGAACAGGACGCTGGTTGGGGACTGGAGGGTCAAAGGTCATGTCAAAGGAACGTCACACACTTACAGTGTGTCAGGGTTTTGTATTTACTATTTGGTGGGGTAATAGATGGAGAGGAAGATGAGGGGGGAAGGGGAAAACGGAAGCAAAGAAGACAGAGGAGTGTAGACATGAACAGCATGAATCACAGTGGACTTCTGTGGATGCATGACCCTCAGCACTCAACAGATCCCTTCCTGACTAGTATATGTATGTATGTATGTATGTATGTATGCATGTGTGTGTGATGGTGTATTAGGGCCAGGGGCCTCTGGAGGGTCCTCATCTTCTTTGGTGCCTGCAGAATATCAGATAGGGTCTGATGGGGATTTAGAGAGACTGAGGTCAAGCTCTAACAGACCCACTAACAACAACAACTTTTCCACACAGGCGGGCAGATATGCAGACAAGTACAGTGACTGTGTTGTGCTCCCTGATTTGTGGGGTAAGAGCAGCTGGTCATCATTCTTTAGTTCAGCACTGAAATAATAAGCCCTTTGAGTCTTGCTGATTGTTTCTTTTATGAAATGTAGTAAGCACTGCGATGTATTGTTCTCATAAACCAGCAGTAGAAAATATATTTTTAAAAAATAGCATATTAATAAAATTTGTATTATTAGTAAAAATCAACATTTTCGTTTTCTTATCCTAAATCTCTCTTTTTTCTGTGAGGTTTATGCGTACGAGTGTTCCAACTCAGATTCACCAAACTCTCTAAACTGCACAAACATTCGTAAATCACTCGTTCATGAGGACGTGCACATTTGTGAGATTTCATCGTTAACATAATCGACCCTTAAAAGCCTGTTCCACTTTGTTTGTGGGCGAGTTTCATTAACAAAAATGTTATGAAAGAATAAAAAGAAAAATTTCACACTGCTGAGCTTCCAGTCCTGCTGTCAGAAATCAGCTGAGAGAAGGTGTAGCAGTGTCAGTATAGTAGTATTAGAGGACCCCGAAACAATTAGAAAATGTTAATAGTATAGCTGCCAACAACGTGTCATCAGCGCAGAGATGAATGGTCTGACATGAAGTTAGAGCCTAAAAACCGTCTTTCTAAAGCAAAGAGGTCCCTGATTAACATGAGAAGCAGTCAAGAGGATGTGAGAGTCACAGAGATAATATATTTTCCCAGCAGCTACTGAAATGTATAAGTTGCTGTGCTGAAATATGCCAATAAAAATCATAAAATCTTAAAAAACCTCTCAGTGTACATTAATGTAGTAAATGTATATGCGTAATGAGAACCGGTTATGGACAGGTAAGAACAGGATGTAGACCGGTAATGCACATAAATATATATACTGTTATACTGTTGGTTTAACAGCTTGTAAACAGGTAGTATGTAATTATATATATATATAGTATACACAGAGATGTAAACAGGTAGTAACATTAAGTAAAAGTAGTAAAAAAGTGAGCAAGTGTGTTGCGAGTAAAGTATATATAGTTGTATATAGTAGGTTTATAGCAGAGAAGGCAAAAATAACATAAAGTAGTTGCTTTGTGTCAATATTACCATTTTATCAATGCTAATGTTAACCAATTGTCGTAGCTAAAAGCTGTGAAGACCCTGATAGCATGCTGTGCAACTTCACCATCATCACTAGCTGTGTATGTGACTTACTCTCCTATTAGTAGTAATAAAATGGTTGTAATGGTCATGAAAGGCAGTCTACCTTGGCCATGGACGCCTGAGGGCAGCAGCAGGACACTGAGCAGGAAACGCAGCATTAGCCAGAAAGATGATGATGATGATGAAGCAAGGAGGTGAGTAGACATGAGTGGAGCCTAGAAACATTAAAAACAATGCTATGTTGAATATTGAATATACTTATTTATTTGCATTAATTAATATTTGTATACAAATGTATTTATTATATTGGCTATACAGTGGTCAATTGACTAAGTAGAGTCAAATAGTCTGCATTAAATAGCTCAAATACCAAGTAAAATCAAAGCTGACAAACAATGTCAAAGCCAACTAGGCAACCCAAAGTGGAGCAGCAGAGATACTATCAAGATGCGTCTGGCTGGTGAGTGAAAACCTCCTCCTCCTCTCGTGTCAGTCGACAGAAAAATTAATCTGTAACGATTTATTTTGATAATCGAGTAATCATTAAAGTAATTTTCAAGCAAAATTTGGAAAAATCCATTTGTTCCAGCTTCTCAAATGTGAAGATTTGCTGCTTTTCTTTCTTTTCCATGATGGCAAACTGAATATCTTTGAGTTTTGGACTGTTGGTCGGACCAAACGAGGAATATGAATATGTCAACTTGCAGCATTATTCACTACATTCTGATATTTTATTGCCCAAACAATTAATCGAGAAAATAATCGGCAGAATAATCGGACATGAAAATAGTCAAATATTCTGACATTGTGGATTTCTGTAAAGATTCACTGGCTTTTCAACAGGCGGCAGATAAAATCTATTTGTAAAATTTCATTTTGGTAAAAAGAAAAAAAAACCTGGCACCAACATCTTTTCCCATGGGAACTCTTTTATGGCTGACTCAGACTACAGCTGCTTCGCTGCTTGTCCCCATTACAGACCCTCAAAGTTCACACAGCTAATGACACACGCAGGGCTGTAATATTAACAAACACGCGGCACTTTAAGAGGCCATAAAGCTAACATGCCTCTGTCCGAGAGGACCAACATTTAACAGCACACAAAGTGTACACTATGCCTTCAACTAATTCTGGACCCTTTGACTGCACATGCTCAATAATTAGAATGTATGATGCTTATTCTCTCCCGAAGAAAGATTGTTTGCAACCTTGAGAGCCATTGTTTCCACTCTGCTACAATACATCTATATAAGGACATCATGGCAAGGTATCATTTGCATTGGGGGGGGGGGGGGGTCGTGAATCAAAAACGTTAGTCAAAGGCCTGACTCCAACAAAATAAAGATAAATGTCCTCTTTGAAATACACTGGAAAACTGCATGACAAGGATTTGAAGTTGTGTAGGCAGGTGCTCTTTGGAAAACAAGGCAAAAAATGTGAATGAGAACATTGTTCAAGAAAATACAGGCTGAACAAAGCTGCAATTAACTGTCTGGTAGCTCAGCTTTTATGCTGGAGTTGACAGACCTGTGAGTTAGAGAAGTGTTTAGGATGAATTGAATTATCCAGGGTTGTTTATCCAGGTGAGTTGAAATACATACATGCAAACAGGGCCTAACACTTGACAGCTTGACTGACGATGTAATTAGCGGACCTGAAGAAGCTGAATGTGAAACACGCTGTTTGACCCTAAAACTCTTTGATGCCATGTCACAATATAGAATAATTCCTACATATGTTGGTAGTCAAGTTTTTAAAAAGACAAGATTAAATCTGTCCTATCAATAAAATGCAGCATGTTATTTTTTAAATGTTAATGCTATTTCATTCCACATCGAGTCTTTGCTTTATTTATTTGCTTTAATTCATATTTTCACGAGTTCCTGTCTGAGCTTTCTACTTTTAGATATACCTCATGACTGGACAGGCCACCACTGAAGAGAGTTTAAGAGAAACTTCCAGCCTGCCTGAAGGCTTTTCAGACCACCTGATATACAGCCATCATGTGCAGTATGTGATGTGACTATACTGCTCGTTTTGTATGTTTTCTCATGTTTCACATGTACCTGCTTGCCTGAATGTTGCCAAGTCTGAGTTTATATTTGAGCCGTGTGTCGTGCGTACCTATCTGCCTGCCAGAGAGGAAAAGATGAGTATTTTTACGCAATGCCGGTGGATCTACTTGCAGAGAGGATTGTAGAGTCTCCTCTTTGTCTGACCCCCTTTTCAAATTCTGGGTGCATGCAATTAAGTTACATAAGCTATGCAAATCAGGACTCAGCACTTAAATTTGGACTTAAATGCCTGTGCCAGTTTTACCACCACTGATCTTTTGAGTCATCTGATTTTTTTTAATGAACCCATATGAGCATACGCAGTCACACAGTAGACATTTAGTCCACAGTTCACTCTGACTGGACAATACAGTAACTGGCCATTATGTTGGCGTTATTGTGCCAAAATGATTTGGAAAGAGTCAGTTTTTCCTCTACGCATAGGGGAAAAAATATGTGTG
This sequence comes from Siniperca chuatsi, assembly GCF_020085105.1. Classification (NCBI taxonomy): domain Eukaryota; kingdom Metazoa; phylum Chordata; class Actinopteri; order Centrarchiformes; family Sinipercidae; genus Siniperca; species Siniperca chuatsi. The sequence continues at coordinate 3,284,389 of NC_058051.1, forward strand.
GATCTGTCTATGGAATATCCTATGTGAAAGATGTTCTATTAATTATTTAAACGCTGATGGCGGCCTGATTTCTCATACTGTGCATCTGTAGATTACCACACTACAGTGAGATTAAAGCGGTCTCGAGTCAGTGTCAATATTCATTTACTGATGCCTTTACTGCCCTTGGAGTGACCTCAGCAGGAAAAAATGACACCACCACAAAATAACTTGAACTCCAGTGAACTTTGCAAGTGCCCAGGTGGTCTACTGCTGAAGCAACAGAATAGAAATGTGCAACAATGGACTCCTGAAACCTCAATAATGTCATATGACTGGCAGTATTTTTAAGGTCATGGATTTAGTGGGAGGTAAATACAGCATCTCATTTTTATTTACATAAAGAGGCTTTGGGTGACTTAAAAGTACACACATAGTGAGTAGTATGAAAGTCATGTTTTGCATAACACACATAATAACATCATAACTGCGTACATTGTTGATTAGAACTGCAATGCGTAAAAAGCGAGAGCTTTTACTTCATGCTGATCATATAATTATTGGATACCGACAATTATTTTTAATGTGTACGTATTTCGCATGCGCAAAGAGTAGCAAATGAACGGTGTCCCTTCCTCAGGCTATTTTACAACAAGACTTTCAAACTATAACGTTAGCCTATTGTCAGTCGTTTAACCTGAGAACACAGGACTTAAAGAGGACCAACAACTAAACCTTAACCACAATGTTACAACAACTTTTTCTCGCCTGGTCCGAGGAGCCAGGTGAGGTCTTACCTGGCTGTTTGGTGGTCCGCGTTATTCCCACAGAGAGACTCCGCACGGCATTCCAGAGGTGGGATGTCAACACGCGCCAGTTCCGCTAAACTGTGAAGCCAGCTCCCCCCCTTTCTTTCAGGTGGGATCTGAACTCCTCTGGGTTGAAATCCGAGAAGCAAGGCCCTCCTGCTGCTCCAGCATAGGCGTGGCACTCCGGAGAAGGCTATAAAGACCTCCACGGCGCAAACACACACCGAGGGAAGGCAGCGGTGTACCGGCCCCGCTGTCTCGTGCCATTTATAGGACATATTCTTAACTTCACTTAACTATAACTTCTGCTAAAGTATGTAAGTAGTAAATGAGTAAAGTCAATTTAATTGATATAGCCCATTATCACAAATTTGCGGTACACTCTGCACACCCTCTGTCCGTAGACCCTGCGTGTGACATGGGATTGTCTTCTGTATTTCTATAGTCATTCTTTTTAGTGTCCATATTGCCCTCCATCACTGCAGACTGCGTTAGTGTATGCTGTGTTGGAGCGTGACCACATACCCTGAGGATGAGCCCCTGCTGGCAGCTGCAGGGTTGCTAATTCAGTTATTTTGAATTGCAGTGAGCAGACGCTTGGCTGTCTAATTACAGCAAATATATCACCTGTAAGTCATACACATGTACACTGCACAACAACACAGTAATATTTCAAATGTAAGGATTCTGCTGAGGCAGTAAGAGTATACAGATTTTAGTGCCCCTGAAAGTACTCTTTCCAGGCAGAAATGTAGGAGGACTTAGAACCAGACTTCAAGAGACTTGTGCTCCCTGCAGAAGTTAATCAGATTACCTGTAAATAAACTTCATTACTGTGACCAAACTGATGCAATAAAATCAGAGTTGATAAATAGGAAGGAGACAGATATGCCATTTTAAAGCGTGCTACACAGATTAGTATCACACATGTTTCACTTTATTTTGCAATGTATTGCAACAATGCTGCATTTTACAGAAAATCATGACAAATAACGTTAAAAAAAGATGACTTCTTACATGGCTATCAACTCAAGTACTTCAACTACATAATTACTGATTCAATTTGAAAATAGCTCTTTAAAGTAGTCTGCTTGACTGTTGTGATGTTAACAAGGCACATTACGGTACAGTCATTTCACATCTCTTCAAGTAATGACTGGGATGGATGGAGACCTTTCCTTTTAGATTCAATAAATAGTCTCCACCACTGCAGCTCATTACTTGATTTAAATGCTTTTTTCCAGTTAGCAGAGCCTTTGAAGTAAAAACGACCATAAAATCACGTTCAGACGGCCTTTCTGCCACCATTCTGACCTTTATAATGGTGCAGTACTCTTCTTATTCAGCGGTCTGACTCACGTGGCTCGATATCATAGTTATTTTTTCAGTGTCACATTTGAGGCCTCGAATTTAATGTAACATAGAGCAGACTTCTAAGGCTCAAGCAGTTAGTCAATTCATTAATTAGTCGATCAACAGTAAATTAGTCAGCAACTAATTTGATAATCAGTTTATCATTTGTCATTTTTAAAAGCAAAAACATTCCCAAGTTTCTCAAAAGCTTCTGAAACGTGAGGATTTGCTGCTTCCTTTGTCTTATGTGATAGTACCTGAATATCTGTTGGTTGGACAAAACACGCAATTTGAAGACGTAACCTTAGGGTTTAGGAAATTGTGATGGGCATTTTTTTTTCTGACATTTTTTAGACCAAACAATTATTCGATTAATCAAGAAAATAACCTGCAGATTTATTGACAGCGATAACAATCGTCCGTTGCAGACAGACCTTAACGACCTCATCTATTTGTATTAAATTGTATTGTTAGCTTGGATAACTCAGCCCACACACAGAAGCACAGCAAAGCCGTCTGCAAAAATCGGAATCTGAGGAACTATATTATACATCTACTATTATTCTCGTTTTCACACAAAATAACTTAAGGATGTTCTTTTCTTGGGAACCAGGCTACATTCATAAGGGAAAGAAATAATGTAATCTGAAGTTAGGGTACCACTGCTCCCACTCTGCATTACCGGGATACGGGACACTCAACTTCCAGTAGATTTTTCCTAAACCACTTGTTTCCTCATTAAATAGTTTCGACATTTGTCCTGTTTCTTAACAGCTTATTCTGACGGGACCTTCACATAATGCTATTAATATTATATATACACATATGTTTATAGGTGTATATATATAACAAAGCAAGAAGACAATCCCACAGTGTGACATGTATCTGGCAAAGAAAAATGACCCACAGTGATTCAAGGTGTCAAAGTATCCCTTTAAAGCTGTAACACTCTCCATACATCATACTTTGTTGACACGTGGATGTATTAGCTGTATTTTTGAAGCTCCCCTAAGGCAAAAGATCATAACTTGTGTCAAGTCCACAGTTAATGTACAGCTGATAATGAGGCCCTGGCCTGGCCTGAAGACATGATCGGTGGAAGAACAGAGCTAAAGAGGACGTTCCCTCTTTTTGTGTGTTACGTGCTGTAGTATAGTGGGTGTTTCTGTCTGTGTTCTCCTGTGTCTCTGCGGGTATTGCCCTCCCCTGCCTTGCAGCTGCAGTCAGCGATTGGTGGCCTGGAGCATAAAAGGCATGGAGAGAGCTGCCACTGTTGTCAGTCAACAATTCGGCAGGTTATTCTTGTGTCGGCAGCTTTAGGCTGCGTGAAGCCCCTCATCAGATGGCAGCATACGTGCTGTGTACAGTTAACCAGATTTGAGACTCATATCCTGTGATGTCAGTGCAGAGTGATTTCTTGTTCCTCATCTTCTTCGTTGTATTCATCAGCAGCCGAATCCTCTCTTTCGTCTCCGTTATTCCGCAGTAATGGCAACTCAAGCTCTGGGCTCTTACTGTTGAGCTGTCTTAAAGACGGGGCCTTATCTGATGGAAAATATCACAAAATTGACATTGTCAAATCACTTCTTAAAGTCCCCCTCCACTTAAACATTTTGCTTATTGTGACTTGACTTGGATGTTTGAGCCTCATTGTGCAGAATGACGTACAGTATGTGCAGAGTTTGACATAAAGACGAGGTGTAGAGTTTCCCCGTTCACCTTAAATCTGATTTTAAAGGTTCTGTATACGAGATTTTCAACATTAATATAGCAGCCAACAACTATTTGCTATGTAAAGATATAGTGGAGTAATGGCGTCCTGAGCAGAGAATGATGTTACCCCCACTTACGATGATCTGCGAGGAAAATTACTGTTTTTCTCAATGGAGTCTGGGTCTGAGATGCTGGTGCTCTAGTGACATTTCAGCTCCTTTTTAACGTGTATGTACAGGCAGGATTTCCTGACATCACAACAGTTTGGAAGCCAATCATGGGCCAGTATTCAACTCACGCAAGTTGAATGTGGAAACTTGAAGCCTGAGAATGGACTTTTCAGTAAAGTAGTGTCTACTTTTGAAATGAAAAATATTTGCATATTCTAGATCCTGGATTTTTCAATGAGGGAGAAAACATCAGTTTCAAGATATTATTATACAGAGAATATTCTACACGTCATTAAACATCTCTTGATGGGGGTTTGTAAATATTTGATTGACTCTTTATTTATTATGATATTATTATGTTATTTCCAATACAAATTTTAACAGTATAATGAACAATAACAATAAAATTAACACTTACTTTTGGAGTAATATGTCTTGAGTCCCACATGCAATGAAATGCCACACAGACACACAGCAAATCCCAGCCAATTAAGCATAGTCATTTTGTCTCCCATCAGAGCTGCTGCCAAAAGCAGAGTACACACCTCCTACAGAAAAACAAGGCATTAAAAGGAATGAAAGAAAGGGTTTATTAGATATGTCTGAACAAGACCAGAACACTGCAGCCTCATGAAGCTTTACAAAGACGTGATGCTCTATATGCAGCAGAAAACAAAAGTGGTTGGATAGATGAAAAACTTTGTGTGGTCAGATCCTTAGCAATAGCAGAGATGCTGACCTTTCAAAGCATGTCCAATTAGATTAAAGCTGTCCCAGAAACTTAGAGAGTTTCTAAATTTTCAGTGATAAAATTCTAGTATAGTTTAAAAAAATGTATATTGGATTCGTAGCCCCCCATAAGCACCAAAAGCCAACACAGCTCTCTAGCTTTGTTGGATTATTCTGACTGATTCTGATTCAAAAAGAAAGTCATACTACACACAGAATTAAAAAGTACCTTAAAGATCCCTGATATGGATAATGTGAGGCTGGAGGTTCGGGAGACTAGCAGGAACTCTGAGAAGCCTAAACCATAGGCCAGTGCCCCGCCGATACTTAGTGTGAAGAGTGAATACAGGAGAGGTGAGAGCTCCGTCACCCGGAATAACTTTTCTGAGGTACTGAGGCTCAGCCCTGGAAACCAGACAGAGAGGAGAATCTACAATGATGTTTCCATGGATTGATTATAGGACCTGTCCATTCATATTCCAGGATTTTCTAGTCTAACAGCATTTGTAGGTGACTGTACATTGGAAAAGACAGAGTGAAGCATGTTACCAATGTTAGATCGCTGGCATGCAATGTCAAGCAATTTGATTGCCGTGTGTCACAAAGTGCAGAGAAACTCCGATAAATATAGAGATCGATTAAGGTGTTCATATGGTTAAAATTCCCTTTTGGTAGTCCGACTATAATGGGACTATCCTACATATCTGGAACTGTCCTCACTCTGACTATGAACATGGATTTCATCTCTCAGGCTACATACAGGCTGCACTACCTTATTGGTGTAGGGTCTGAAAAGAAATACCTGCAGATGTTACTCAGGGCTGAAAAAGTACTCCACCTCCTCTGTTTTCTGGATTTAAAAAGCAATCTATTTTTTTATTTACAGTTAATATTCTCCTAAAAATCAGAGACAAGACAGTAAAGCACAAAGCTCCTTGTAGTAAAGACTCTATCAAGGAAACTAAACACGATTTTAAAATAGGGTTAGTACATTAACAATACACTAGAGGTTTACATAGAATTTCTCTTATATTTATTTCATAACTTCTTAAGTGCTAGATTAATATAAGAGTAACTGTAACTAAATGTACAGCTTAAATGCTATTTTTATTTAGCCAAAAAACATGCAGAAGAGAAAGTAGATTGATAGTTTAAATGCATATATAATTTATCTACTTTCTCTTCATCTGCCTTCATCTGAAATACTAAATATATATATATATATATATATATATATATATTTATTTATTTTATTATTTATTTATTTATTTTTTCCCTCCCTTAACTTCAGTGTCACGGAATAGCCTTATTGATCAAGCGTGTCCTAGTGAGCTGTGATAAACCTTCACATCCTGCAATCTTCAGAATCAGAAATACTTTATTGATCCCCGAGGGGAAACTCTTTTGTTACAGCTGCTCACTGTCACGTTAACGGGCACTTAAGCAAAATTGGCAATTACCAGAAATCCATCACACAAGAAGGCACTTGATTATTTGCAAATAACTAAGGTGTGGGTATTGGGACAGATCCTATGTTGACACTTAATCAGTTTTTTGAGGAAAATGACCATTGATCTGAACAGAGGAGTCTATGAAATCTTTCATTGAAAAAAACCTGAAATAGCATCGTTAGGGCTATAGAGTTTAGTTTACTTTAGTGACAAGAGTGAGGATAACAAACCACAGCTTAAGATTACTCACCTTCATTAAACAGGAAGAGGGGAAGGAGGCCAACGGACATGAGAGGTTGTAGGTGGTACATGGCGTCTATTGGGTTCTGAAGGCCTGGAGGAAAGTACAACATGAAAAAGAAGTTTGCAGCGAAAGAAAATGTGGTAATAAGCTTGCATAAGTTTCAACTTTTTAAAATCCATTTCTCATTGAGAGGTTATATTTTAATTCTTGTCTGATTCTTCTCTTTCTGCCAGAACTGCCTATTGGTGGTGATATTAAACAACGTATTTATAATTTTTTTATTTGTATTCTGTAGAGCCTCTTTCAAAATGTTCCACAGGAAACTTATCGAATTATCTATCAATTCATTCAAGATGAGAGGATTGCCAAGCGTATCGTAAAATATCTGGAAACTGGTGTTTACTGAAAAGCTAAAATGCTGTTTCACATTATTTATTATTTATTTTAATAATTAATATTCAGAACCGCCTCTTTCACATGTTTCACAAGAAGTCATTTGTTCATCTATTTACCTATCTCAATTCATTAAAGGGGGGACTGCCGCAGGTGTGGGGAAGCCGAATTCAAGTCAGATTTGAATTTAGGTGTTTCTGTGGCTAAAATGCCCACAAGCAAAGCAACTATAACAGGACTGCTCCACACAGTATATTCATCATTTACAATTCGACAGTGACTCAACACTGACCCAGCTCTGCTTTCTGCATGAGGACCTGAGTGAGGGTCCAGCGAATCCCCCCTATGAAGGACGCCAGCAGCACCATGATGAAGCCCTCCAGGTTGAACTGGGTCGACTCAAATGTAAACATAAACAGACCACTGGCGATCAGCAGGACCACCAGGATCAGGAATGGGTTCTGGTCGAAAGGGACAGAAGAGAGACGGTGAGAAACAGCAAGAGAAAAGAATTGAAAAGAAACGAAAAAATGGAAATAAAGTGAAGAAGATAAAAAAGGAGGACAATGATCAATAGAAATAAAGACTGACCGTATACTAAGTGGAAAAAGCAGAGGATATGACAAAATGCATCATTAGTCCCCAGCACTTTCTGATCTGTCACTTACTATGACAATAATTCTGTACAGGGAAAATGTTTCTCTGCATTAATTATATTTCATATTGCCAGGACAATCCTGCAGCATTTTGTGATCAAATAGAGGTTGAAGAAATACTAAATAGTGATATTATTTGTGGCTACCACAAATACTGGGAACTGAATTTGCCACTAATAATGTGATCAGTTTAGCTTGTATTAGCTGTCCATAGCTTTGCTGCTTGCTTTTATCTATCTAGCATTAATACAATAGCTATAGTACAGTATGTAAATGATAGCTAGTTAGCTAGACTACACAACCCACATATACAACACCCCAAATATGTTTCCAAGTCCTGATAATGTTCCTTTTTAGGTTAAATTCATGCATCGAGACACTGAAATTCAAATGATATGAAAATATTTTAAATATCCAGAAGAAGTAATGAAAGAATTTTGTTTAGAGTACACTAAGAGTTTACAGCCACGCTAGCAGCTCTGTGAGGCTGTACTTAGCACTGGTTTGAGCTAAATGCTAATGTCGGCATGCTCTGGAGACCATGAATGTGTGTAAAAAATTTCATGGCAATCCATCCTATTGTTGTAGAGATATTTCAGTCTCGATCAGAGTAGGTGACCTACTGACATTGCTATTCCATTCATGGCTAAAAATGTTTTATACTCAAAATTATACTAAACCATACTCAAAATAATTTTAATTAAACTTTGTGTACACATTCTACACACAAGACAACTACGCTATTATATGTCACCTGTGTGGAATTACATTGAGCACATCACTCAAAATTACAGACTGCAGAAGGAACAAACATATCACTATTTCAGCTGTACGCTGGCTCTTGAAAGGGAAGGATCTTATAGATTCTACATTCTTACTTAAGAAAATTACTGAACCGACCTTCACACCCAACATAAGAATCTCTTTCAAGTATCTTTACTTTTGTTGTTAAGCCAGCCATTATTTAAGAACAGCTCTCTCCACTGAAAAAACATGCTGGCATTAGTTGTGGTTGCCAGGAGATTTGTGACAAAAGCTGCACATCTTACATTGATCGCCACTGAAAAATGTAATGATTTAAATCAGGGCAGTAGTAGGGTCTATTAAACTAGGGTCCCAGTGGGTCTTTAAAGCTGGGTGGTGATGTAATCCAGTGTTTGCGGTAAGTGTGGCAACTAGCTGTTGAAGTGGAGTTCATCACTGCTAGATGAGCTCCCCCACTATACCACTACTTGAATCTCTTTTACCTGTAAGTGTACTCACAGATGGAAAAGACTATCTAATGACCTGAGATGCTTTCCAGTAAAAGGGCAAGCTGTTAATTAATGTACAGTACCTATTTGTGCTCAGTTTTAATTAAGCGTGAGTGAAGGTAAAATTAATTTTACTGACCACAGTGAGAACAAGGTATTAGCACGCTGTCTGACCACTCACTCACTGTATCACCATGCACTTCCTCAAAGTTGCTGAACATTCTGTTCCTTTTTTGTATGACTGTAAAATCCAGAAAGCAAAGCAAAAAACAAAAGCATTTCCTCTTGCATGCACATAGAGTCTGTATGCTAACCGACCTTCATTCTCTAATGCTGTCAGTATGACAAGTGAACATAAATCAGGCAGAAACAATAATATCCTTCAGCGATGATAGAATTGTTTCTTTCTTGGGGTAGTTTGCGCCTTGTGTGGTCAACACATGATTTCCACAAATGTTTGAAGTTGAACAAAAATGATCACTCACCGGTTCCTCTAGTTTAAAGAGCAGGGAGAAAAAGAGGATAAAGAGCACTGCTGAAGACTTGGTCATGGTGTACCTTGAATGACAAAATAAGAGCCACACAATAGGATGGAACAATAACTGGGTAAATGCAATACTGATAACGTGAAGTTAGTCAGCTCATATTGAAGTAGTATCTTCAATTAAAAAAAAGCCCAAGCCACAAACTTACAAGCTAATGGTGATGAAGAGGAAGCTCCAGTTGGAAAGTCCTATATCCAGTGCTGTTGCCAAGGCTGGGTAATAGAATTTAGGACTTTTAGAAGACAAACAACTTGCAATAAATTATGTTCTTGCATCGCTATGTTGCAACTATCAATTGTGAATAAGAAGGTAGTATACCAAAGGTGAAAACAGATGCTTTGTAATATTTTACATTTAACCGAATAACAGTGAAACCTACTAATTTTAGGCTTTAAGCTGGAGAACTGTATGGGATATTTTGATGTGCATGTTACAGATTAAAAAAGACAAAACTGAAAATGGGTAATTTCATAAAAATGAAAAAACATTATCTTTAATATATAAAGCAAATCTGCTCATTTGTGTTGGTTAATTGCTGTATTGGTTTATTAGAATCTTCAACTATCCCCTCAGGTGTGATGTAATGCTGGTATCAATATGGACTTTAGTCAGTAGTATGCCACAGTATTCTTTACTGAAAGCTTAGTCAGTAAGTGAACATGATAAGAGCTGACCATCAGCCCCTTTTCTAATTCTCTGTTCTCTGAATACTTTGTGCTGCCTTCTGAACAATTAGGTAAAACTCTCAAGTCTCCACTAAAATGTCACCTGTGGGAGCCACTTTAAGGAGATAAACTCTCCAGCTCAGAATGATGCGGGGTTTCCCTGTCCAGCACTGCATGGCCCGTCGCGTCAGAGCCGACAGGCAGAAGATGATGGTGAGGTGAACTAACGTCATGAAGAGGGGATAGTGGAAGCCCTGAGAGAGAAACGGTAAGGGTCATCTAGCATGGCCTAGTGGAGGTAGATCGTTCAGTGTCCCAGTGAGACACTGGGCAGATGACCTACTTGAGGCAAGGCAAGTTTATTTGTGTAGCACATTTCAACAACAAGGCAATTCAAAGCGCTTTACATAAAACATAAAAGCAACATAGGGCAATAATACACTTATAGGGTAAAAACTCATAGGGTAAAAATACACTTAAATACAATTAAAGAGTAAAACAGGAGAGTAAAAGTTACAGTGCAAGAAATGAATCATATGATTTAATAAAAAGGCAGTGGTAAACAGAAAAGTATTCAGCCTCTATTTAAAAGAACTGAGAGTTGCAGCAGACCTGCAGTTTTATAATATGTGGTATATATCTATCTATATATATATAAATAAATATATATATATAACATCCTCCAAGAGAGAAACACTATATAGGTTAACCCAGGGCGCAAGACAACAACAGAAGAAATTCAGCTTTGATGATTTTCATTAATCATCCCAAATGAAACTATGCATGTTTCCTGTGTAGAGGAACAGTCTTATTGCTGGAAAACTCCTTCACTTACCTTCATCATCCATTTGTTGTAGAAGGTGATGCCTATAGAGAAGACATAGTAAAGGAGAACTAATCCAACAGTACGAATCCCCCGGCATAGGAACTGGACAGGGCACGCCATACAGGGCTGCCAGGATCAGCTGTCCAGAAAAGACAGCTACTGTAGAAAAGGCATCTCCAAACTGAATCCGCACCCCCTCCTAACACCCATAGCGGACTGCTTCAAGAGAGGGCGACACAGCGTGTGGAAGAGGAGGCAGGGTAAGGTGGGGAGAGAGAAACAAGGCTGGGGTTTGGTTTCGCTTGTGTACAGTAAGGTTACAGCGGAGCAAGTGGCTACACAGTTAGTTATCAGAGTTATAAATAAGCCTGCTGCAATGTTAGCTTAATGGCAACATCAGTGTTGACCTAGAGCCAAGTTTGACAACCACAATAGCTAGCCGTTAAACCACGTCAGCTAACAAGCGGTTAAGCCACTATTAAGATAGCTAACGTTAACACAGCAAGCCAACAGATTATTAAACAGGAAGTGAGTCAGTTTCCTGTTATTAATTAGACAGCCTCGGCTAATATTAGTTAGTTGATGAACTCACCAGTAGCTAAGGTGACGGCGGCACTCATCAAACGGTTGTTTGGCTAAGTTTGACAGGTCCAATTGTTCTTTGGGTTAACTTAGCTTATAATGTTAGCCCATTAGTTTACATTAGCCTGCTATGTAAACCGGTATTGTACTGTTGATATAGGTTCATTAGCTAAATCCATACAAAAATAAATAAGCTGAAAGTAAGCTCCGTCAACATCATCACTCGCCTGCTGCTGCAACTAGTGACAGAGTACACGCACTGTGCTCAGTCGCTAGTTCCTCTAGTACGTGTCATGTGTTATGGCGACACTCTCATACTGAACTGCACTGATCAATCTCTCCATTAACAGCGGCCGTGTTTATTTCCCATCTAGAAGTCACACGCACTATGACCGAAGACCTTGCTTGAATCAGTGGGAACCATTCTTTAATTCGGCATCAACACAGCCCGCCAAGAAGTAGTATGATTTAATACATTTTGACTTTGCTGTTTTGGTTGTCAGTGCTCGCTACCGCCCCGATAGAGTTTTTCACTAAACTAAAACGCACAAAGCGCAACAAAATAAAATGAAAATGTGGGTTAATCAAGTTTATACACACGTAGACTTAGCTAGCAAATTACAGTGTAGCTAGGCGGTGATCCACACAGACACGGCTCTTTTAAAGTGTCCTCTTTTTAAATAGAGTTTGGCCTTTGCCAGCAGCAAACAAAACGGCAGAGAAAATGTATTATTAAAGAAACCTACCGTCAGTCATGTTGACTGTATGGCTGAGCAACGTGTGCAAACTTTATGGTATAACGTTATGCGGGTTATTATTCGTTTGAAGGATAACCACCGCCAGGGGCAGTATTTTCTATAGGAAACTTCTTCTCCTGCTCAAATCACTTCCACAGTCGAGGAAACAGGCGGAAGTCAATAAGAGAGACCACAGACTGTTGTGATCCTACGCTCAGCAACAAGGTAACGCTTTTTACTCGAAATTACGTGTTGGGTTTAACTTAACATTATAACAAAATTGATGTAATGTATAAGTTACTGCTCGTCGGTAAGGTGCGTGCAAGGCTCGCGAGTTAAACCAATCTATCGTTTGTGTTTTCAGCAGAATGGCGGATGAGGAGGACGAGACCGGCTTCGACGAGGAGGCGGAGGACGGATCAGGCGGAGTAGATGTCGGCCACGGGAAGAGAAAGAGGCTCTTCTCCAAGGAGCTCCGGTGTATGATGTATGGATTTGGAGACGACCAGAACCCGTACACGGAGTCTGTGGATATTCTGGAGGACCTGGTGATCGAGTTTATCACGGAAATGACCCACAAAGCTATGTCTATCGGACGCCAGGGCCGCGTCCAGGTGGAGGACATCGTTTTCCTAATTCGCAAGGACCCCAGGAAGTTCGCCAGAGTCAAAGACCTGCTGACCATGAACGAAGAGCTGAAGAGGGCACGGAAGGCCTTCGACGAAGCTAATTATGGCTCATAACCTGACCATGACACTCTTTGACCTAAATCTAATTTGACATCTTTTTTAATTGCTGTTCAATTGAATTGTTCTTCCGCCGACTGTTCTTTGACTTGCTGTCCATAGTCAGGGTTTTTTTTTTGTGACATGTGATGTAGATAATTTTATATGGTGGTATGACAGTGATGAGCAATGTCAGTGTTATACAGATACCTGATGTCATGCTGTCTGGGACTGTTTTAAATAAAGTAACGTACACATTATTTTAATATGCCCGGTCATTAATGTTAATTTGAGTACCAGAAGAGACTACTGCTTTGATCTCGACAGTGGCATTTATGGCTCAACACAACAAGCACAAATCAACTGCGCCTTCAAAATGGCAGTATCACACTGTAGATGCTTTACTGAATTATAATAATTAATTTAACCGCCTACACACTTTAGCTTTTTAAATGTTATGACCCCAGAAAGTGTGCAGCCACAGTGTCTTCCTCGACTTGGTACAGTGTTTTTATGATTAGTGGATCGGCAGAAAATTAGTTTCCAACTATTTTGATAATGGGTTCATTGTTTTGAGTCACTTTTAAAAAAACAAAACTCTCTGGTTTGCTTTCCTTAATCTTCTATGATTGGAGACTGAATATTTGGGGGGTTTTAGAGTGTTAGTTGGACAAAACAAGACAGTTAAAGACGTCATCTTGGACTCTGGGGAAATGTGATTGAAATCGTACTTTTCTTGAACCCTTATTAAACTGCATGATGACATTCAGTCAGGGGCTACCCAGTAATTCTGGGCCTGATTAAAAGTTTGATCAACGCCCTGGTATTTAATAAAGTAATCCTGGTGGATTCTTTTGAGGTGGTGTCACCCTAAAAGTGGCACCGCCTCGCACCCCACTTGTGACAGCAGTTACCCCAATCAACACTTAGTAAAAGTGTACAGTATGTTCATCACACAATCTAGTGATGAAGACAAAGCTGGCTGCAGTTCAAACAAAATGGACAAAAAGAAGAAACAAACAGATTTTATTAATATTCCTCAAAACAAATTTTTTACACAGACCATAAATATGACAGACCAACTACGAGTGAGCATGTGTTAGTTCATTTATTCTGTTAAAGCAAATTACTTCTTTGTACAGTGAAGTCGTTGAATGAATTGGTCTAAGCAGCAGGTAACAGGCTGCAGTCCTATCTAGACTACATCTAGATCAGAGCTTTACCGGTAGGAGGGGGTCGCTGATGACACGCGCCTGTTAACACAACAAAAGGTGTGAGCAGTGAATTTCTCCACTGCCACCTTGCCTTCTTGTCAGGGGGCGTACAGTGTCAGCGCAGCATCCATGGGCTGACTGCATTCACAAGCAAGCTGGGGAAGAGTGAGGCCCAGTCAGCGACCCCCGCCGGGTGCCCTAGCTGTCTGTTGAGGATGTCTATAAGGATGGAGAAGAGAGGCAGTGAACCAGGGAGACACGAGGGAGGAGAGAAAGTGTGTGTGTGTGTGTGTGGGGAGGGGTTTGGGTGGGTCAATGAGGGGTCACAGGGGAATGTCCATGAGTCTTTCTGGTTTTACTGCACATTCTCCATCATCTTGAGGAATTCTGGAACAGAAAAGAGAGACGGGACAGTGTTACTGAGATGGAAGGTTTCAGTTCCCACGATCATCGTCAACAGCAGCCATCCTGATTACCCCAACAAACTGCAAATCAACTGTATCCTACAGGTAGACCTTTTCATCTTCTCACGAGTGGTTCAACTAAAGCGGGTCTTTTCTTTTTCAGGTTGTTTCATTTGATTGTAAGATGAGGCTTAGAGGCTGCTATTCATGAATTCACAAAATATACGAAAATACAACCAAGTAGCCAACATCAAGGTCACTAAAACCTCACCATACCAGATATGCCATAGCACAAGAGAAAAAAAAATGTTATTTTTTTAAAATTAAATCGTAAGTTACTGTAAATTTTATTTTACTTTATTTATTATTTTATTCTAAAATACTTTATAGTGCCACAGACAGTCCCTAAGTCCTTAATTGGGATAATTAATAACTGGAAAAGTGACGTTTTTACATTGACCAAACACGTTCATCATCATCATCATGCACGTACCGTCAAAGTCCAGCATGCCGTCGGCGTTCTTGTCTCCATCCTTCATCAGCTCATCAATCTCGTCCTCTGAGATGGCCTCGCCGGTGCTGCGGATGATGAGTGCGAACTCCTCTCTGTCGATGTAGCCGTCGCCGTTCCTGCACAAAAGACAGAAATGTGTGGGATGGTAAACATAAACAAACAATTACATAAGAGAATAAAACCCTGCCTGCACACAGGATACTAAGTGAACCACGTTTTATACGGTTAACATACTTGTCGAACACACGGAAGCACTCTGCCAACTCCTCCTCGCTCTTGCCGGCCTGGTCCTCCTTTAGCAGCCTCACCATCATGACCAAGAACTCCTCGAAGTCGATGGTACCGCTACCTGAGGGTAATAAAGAAGCCACATAACTGATTAACAATGACCAGAGGCCCAATGTCCTGCGCTCCTTGCGGGACACGGCAGTGCGGTCGTCTTTGCGCACGATTTTACGCATGAACACGGGAGTTAAGTGAGTCCCGAGCTCTTTAATGTATGTATAACATGTATAATAAAAAGCAAAACCAAGAAGAAAATTATCTGTTTAGAAAACAAAGTCATGATTTAGGATCATACCATCGCCTAATAACAGAAGGTTTGGGTTCCAAACAATGTTAGATACACTTTGTTTATTTGAGCTGATGTGGAATAAAGTGTCGGAGTCGTGTATTGCTTGTGCGTAAAAGCACTCATTGCGCACAATAGGAGTACTGTGTTGCTGTCAGAGATACACTGTATAAGTCGTTGCTCACCGTCCTCATCGACCTCCTCGATGATCTCATCCAACTCCTCTCTTGTTGGGTTCTGGCCCAGCATCCTCATCACGGTACCCAACTCCTTGGTGCTGATATCACCGCCACCGTCGGTGTCGAACATGTCGAAGGCGGCCTTGAACTCTGGAGAAATCCGAAATGAAAGAATGAGGTTCGTTACTCAAAAACGGGCCTAATTTGAATTCCCTACTTTCCTAAACGTTTTACTCGTGAGCAGTAATTCATTGCAGTAGGACGTTTACGCTGTATGAAAAAAATCTTGTGCATTTGTAGTAAGGGTAACACATTCTATCACCACTGTGGCGCTGTGCTAATCATCCTTTGCACGTTTAAATTCACGTAGTACTGGGACTGATTCCACGCAGAGGATCTAAAATTGTCTGCCTTTTCTAAAGGAGCTCATTCTGTTTTCTCAGAAAAACAATAGGAGGTGGAATTAAATGACTCATTTCAACTTTATATTTAGAGGTGTGATGCTTGTAAACAACAAGGCCGCTTATCACTTTATTAGTAATCTTTTACATTCCTGGTTCCTGGGCAAAGTAACGACATTACTGAAGTAACGCGTTACTGTAGTTACTGTACTCACCAGCCAGCATTTCCTCGCTCAGGTAGGAGCGGGCCTCTTGTTGTGCGTCAGTCTGGAAGAAAACAGGGGCCACTGTCACTTCATCATTCACTGCAGGCTTCATTTAGGCTTCATTGATCATTCCAGTTAAAACCCTGAGGATTAAGCCCAGCCCCGAGGCCACGCTGTCACATGATGGCGACAGTAGCGATTTCCATGCCATAACGCTGCCCCTTTGATTCATTTTAAAAAGCATATTACTAAAAACACTGCAAATGTTTAAGATAGCATCCACGTCTTTTAGTCCAAACTATAATGATACCGCGGGGGAGTAAAAATACCATTACGCACAGTAGCTACAGACGATACATTTTAGGAATATCACAGGAAATAGTCTCGATATATTATTGTATTTTTTCGTTACTGTGCGATTAGTGTTTGTGATAATAACATGCTTTCATAAGTCATGTGTTGCAGATGCAGTGACTGCGTCTCAAAAGGATTCCTGAGCTTTGGTAAAAATTAGTCCGGCTATTTCAGGCTCAACACATTAGGCTCGCTGTATATGGCCAGCAGACATCCAATCCCGGGAATTTGTCGCCTAAGCAGAATCCGCACCTTCCCAGCTGACACCCCAATTAGCTCCCCGTGTTAACTTTTTAATCAGTAATATCTGCAATAGATAACATATTAAAATATGAATCTCGCACTAATTAGGAATTCTTTTACTAACTAACTAAAAATACAATTTTAGGGTTAGGGTTAGAATAAAGATAAAAACAAGTCAAATTTAGCATTTTCAAGGGAAGCCAACTGATAAACATCTGAACCTTATCAACAGAAGGAAACATGCCTCTTAACAACTCAGTCCACTGATTTTTAGACTTCCACATGCCTTCATTAGCCTACTCAATCACTACTCCTCCAATTCACAGGCTCCTATTGTGGGTTAACAGGCCTAACTATTGGCTGGCTGACCGACCAACTTGGAATAGTTTAACGGGTCATTTGCACAATTGATTGATCTTACCATGTTTGTGGATTAGCTTTTCCCCCCCAAATATCCAAGGAAAAAGGAAAAGCCCAAAGGAGTGGTCAATCCGTGTGCACCCCAACAG
Source organism: Siniperca chuatsi (assembly GCF_020085105.1). Classification (NCBI taxonomy): domain Eukaryota; kingdom Metazoa; phylum Chordata; class Actinopteri; order Centrarchiformes; family Sinipercidae; genus Siniperca; species Siniperca chuatsi. Next base: position 3,301,814 of record NC_058051.1, read on the forward strand.
AGAGACTAGACGTCAAGTGAAGGTTCAGACACACTTTAAACGGGACAGCCAGGTCCCGCCCCCTGCCTCTCACAGGCCTCCAGATTTAGTATCCTGAACTTTTAGGGTTCTGGGGCCACAGCAAGCCAATCACACTTTGGAGAGGAAAGCTCTTGTTTCTTGAAGTTGCAGGGTTAAGAATGTAAGAGAGGTAAACCCGGAGTTTTTAGCACTTTTGTGATCTAGGTCAAGGTAGAAAATTCTACAAGAAGGAATGGAGATGCAAAGTGAATAATGCACAGAAAAAATGCAAAAGATGCAGAGAATATTACACTGTGTCTGTCACCTGGTTTGTTAAAACTGTGATATCAGAGGTAGGATGTAAGAAAGAGCTGTGTAAAAGAATTCATACTGAAAAGCAAAATACACTTTAAAAGAAATCCAACTAATGCATTAGGTTACTCCCTAGAAATGGCCCCATAGCAGCTTTCAGTGGTGGTGAACTCCTAAAATAACGAAACTAAAATGTAACTAAAATTCAAAAAGAAATAACAATAAAACTATAGATCTTGCAGCTCGTCAGTGCGCACTGTTGATTTCTATCTAGGCCTTGTAAATATAAGTGGAGCCAAAGATTTTAAAGTACGTTATGGGTTTTGTGATGATGGGGTTTAAATCTGGGCGTGAAACTCAAAACCGCTAGAGAAAAATGCTGTGGGGCTGGACCCCATCTCAACCAACCCCCACCCCCTTTGCCTCCACTCCTTTATCCGTGCCCTGAATAGCAGGCAGATTTTAGGCTGAGAGACGACAGGGACGCGAGGCAAGCACCCACACATCCCGATGCCGGTTGCCTGATAAACAAAACCTGATGCTCCTTATATGGTGGGCGGTTCCTGAAGGGAGGGCCTTGAGTTGAGAGACAGGAGAGACAGGAGAGGAGGATAGGATGCTGAGGAGGGGAGCAGCCATGAAGAAAGGGGAGGGATGTTGCTTTTGAGAAATGGTGGGGGGCTTGCAGGCTATAAACCCAGACGGAGACCAGCAGGGCTAATGAACTCATCTGCTCTGTGACTGCCTCTAGCCTCTAATGACTGCTCGGCTTCACCTCTCACACTGGGGATGAGCCACTGGGGGCATTGATTTCCGTGCTGGGAGACCACTGCGTGAAGATCAAAGATAATGACAGTTCTCTAGTGTTGAATAAGACAGGGAGGTTGGTATACGGCACTGTCTATGCAATTAGAGGTATTTCTAGTTTGAAGTTGGGACTGGAATAGTGAGATAAGACCAGTTGCAGTGTGTGTGTAAAGGGAGGATGTTGTTGGTGGTGTTGAAAGGGCATGTGCTTGTGTGTGTATGATGTGTGGTCGTGCGTGTGTGTGTATGATGTGTGGTCGTGCGTGTGTGTGTGTTTCTGAGAATCGTAAGGCCAGACAGACAGCGGTAATCTAGTCCCAGAAGCCACGGAAAGATTAAGAAAAGAATGAAACAGACAAAAATCAGGCGAGACAAGACGTGTCTGGCATGCATGGCAGAATAATTTGCAAAGATGAACAAGGAGAAAGTGGATTTATTCAGAAAGCACATAACAGGGTAGAGAAGATATTTAGTCTTGAGGAGGAGGAGGAGGAGGATGGTGGGGGTTAAAGTAGGTGGTGTAGCATTTCTGGAGAAACAGCAGCTGCCAAGGGGACAGCTGGGTGTCCTGCTCAAAAAGGCGACCAGGGGAAGCGCCTTCGTCTTAAAAGGTTTGAACGGATATTTATAGATATCCTCACAGAGCCCCTGGGTTTCATGTGAGAAGGGAGAGGGGAGTGTGGGTTAAGGTATTTCACTTGTATCCATTTTGACCAAGGAATGTAGAGCTGGTCTCATTACTGGACGTTCTCCATCATCTTCAGAAACTCTGGAGAGAGAAAGACAGGGCAACAGTCAATTACTCAACCCACCACCGAAACATCCGACTGATCAATGAAGGACTGAAAAGAAGAACAAATTAGTCAGCTCACATGCTCAGCAGCACAGTGTGTAGCCAAAGCCTGTACGTGAGGTTTGCATTAAATAATCTTAATCAACCAAACAAAAATGTATTTACAGAGACTGATGTAAAGGAATAGTTCGGCATTTTGGGAAATATGCTTATTTGCTCACCAAGAGTTGGATGAGAAATTGATACCACTGCAGGCATACACATAGCCTGGCCCTGTCCATATGTCACTACCTGCCTACCAGCACCTCTAATGCTCACTAACTAACACGTTATATCTTATTTGTTTAATTCGTACAAAAGCCCAAGTGCCAAAAACTAGACATTTTACAGGGTTTATGTGCCTTTATGTTAAGCTAAGCTAACTGGCAGCTGGCTCCAGCTTCATATTGTACAGACAGATTTGAGAGCTGTATAGATCTTCTCATTTAACTCCCAAAAAGAAAGTGAATAAGTATGTTAACCAAAATGTCAAACTATTCCTTTGAACATGCGAGTCCATTACAGACAATGCCTTTCATGATCAAATCAGACATGCACTTTACTGTGACCTTCTGCTCAATATACAGCTGACACTGCCTCCCTCATATAAAAATATTTTCTTTTGCTGTACATTATGAAAGACAAGGCGTGGTCCACAGGAGTGAAGAAATTCTTCTCGCTCTATACGTAGCTTGATCTTACCATCAAAATCAATCTTTCCATCTTTGTTTGAGTCCGATTCCCCAAACATCTCATCAATATCTTCCTCTACGACTGGTTCTCCAGTGAGATGGAGGATTTCTCCAAACTCCTCCCGGTCAATGAAACCATCTCCGTTCCTGTGGATAAAAAGCAATATTAAATTCAAATCTCTCGCCTCCCTGCTCTCTTATACCTACACACTGCGGATACTCATTAAAAAGTCTGCTTTATTTTTAAAGTTTAGGCCAATACTTCTATATTCTATAGCAGCCATAACTGTGGTCTGAGTCCAACGATACAGTTTTTTTGAGGATTCTTTTACACGAATGCATAACATAAACAAACATTTTCCCTTAAATTTAATTATTAAAGAATTGTTGCCAATACATGTACTAAGCGGGACATTTTGCAGATTAAAAATGTCAATCTGGCAATTTTCTTGTGATCAGCCTGCGTATATGTGTTGACCCAGATGATTTATTGGTCGGGTTCTAGTCTAAACTGTAGAATCAGTCCAGGCTCGCCAATGAGAAAAAAAACAATGTCATTTTGGACAAGTTGCTATGGTGAACATGTTAGCAAACAGTTGATTATTTACACATCCATCAGATATGGACCAACATTAGGATTCATTTTGAGTTGTGTTTCTGGCCACTTGGCAAATGTCAGTCCAATATTCACTCTCCTTTTAGCTCTGTTTTGGTCTCCATAAACTCTTGATTAAAATATGTAGCTCTTCTGCAGCTAAATGTTCCACAGTGTTCGACGGATTGTCACTAACTATCTGTCATTTGATGCTGGGTAGGTAGTGTACAGTGGGTTTATCTGAGCTTTTTCGCTAAAAAACAGCTGCCTGCTGTGGCTGGACAAAACTGATGAGAGGGGAGTGTGTGGGCCAGAAAACCAAAACAATGAGCTGAAAGACGTTAAACTGCTATGTAGAGCTGAGGAGAACTATAAAGTTGGTCATAAATCTTTTTGGTTTCTTCACTAGCAGTGACCCTTTTCACATTACACATTGATCCACTGTTAATATAAAAATATTAATTAGTGCAGCTTTAAAGCGGCTGTAATAGATACTTTTGTAATAATGTATCAAATGACAATGTGAAAACAATGTGACAATGTGAACGGGGAGGGTCGTAGTGATGAACCTACAGAAAGTTCTCACCTGAATCTGCAGCTCCACTTGGCTTTACAGAGCTTTATAGTGAGTTTGAGCTCGTTGTTTAGCTGTCCGGCCCACAATCTTACTGTTTTGGTTCCCTCTCACCGCTCTCATAGTGCCGTTTTCGGCCGCAGCAGGCAGCTGTTTTCAGAGAAAAAGCTGTAAAAAGCCACTGTACACTACCTGCTCAGCAGCAGACAGACACAGTTAGAGACTAGCTGGTGAACATAGTGCCAGATTTGTGAATAAGCAACTGTTTGCTAACAAGTTCGCCATATTAACTTAAAGGGTGATGATATGTCAGTGTTGTGTTCACAACTTGTTTCCGCTGCCCCCAAGTGGCCAGAAATATCAGTTATTGCAGGTTTGAGGAGCAGCATTACTTTTGTTTACTACAACTTTTACATGTAACATGTATCGCTTTTGTTCCCTAAATTAAAAATCAAGAGAAACTGGTTTGTCCTCTCCCTAAATTTGTAATTGTAACAAATATCCAACAATGGTGAGAGTGGATCAGTACAAAACTGAAATGTTTACAGTGCCCAGAATATTTTGAGAAAAATGCATTTTTCTTTTGCTTGTCAATAACTGTTGGACAATTGGATGTGCAGACTGTACAGACTGTGGGTGCAGTATCACAGAAGATTTATAAATAAAGTTGCCTTGTTGATACACGTATGCTCTATTATCCATATATAATGACTGAGTTCTACAAAGTGTTTAATGATTCTGCAGGCCATAAAAATGTAACCTAATTCTATAGTATTCTAATTTATAAGCTTTTCAATTTAGCCACAGCACAACATGAATCTTGACATGTGGTGTTTGCATTTGTCTTTCTGATAGTATTGGGTGTCATACTTGTCAAAAATACGGAAGCATTCTGAAAGCTCTTCTTCACTCTTTCCAGCCTGGTCCTCCTTTAACTGTTGCACCATCATGACCAAGAACTCCTCGAAGTCGATGGTGCCGCTACCTGAGGAGCGGGGAGGTGAATAAGTGAGGAGGGAGAGGGCAGGAACAAAGTGAAAGGTGAGGTGACAGGAAGAAGGCTACACATGCAGTGCAACCCAATCCAATGTTTGTTTGTTTTAAAAAAAAATCATCTATATCATCAATTCATGATATTTATTGCATTCTAGCAAGTAGTTTGAAATTAAGTGCGGTTTCTTATTTCTTGACACTTTCCTGTCTTGTCTCCTTCCTTCCTAATTTTCTATTTATTATTACTGTATTTACTATTCCCCAAATGGCCTTTGCTAACCCTTAGTTAAAGGGGCACTCCACAGATTTTACACATGCATGTCCGTTTACTCATCACGAGGAATCCTATTCAGCATTTTGAAGTCTGAAAATAACCCTGATGATGTCATCAGGGTTAGTTTGAGTAAGGCTTGAGACTTCAAATATTTGACAGAGTTATAAACTGGCGGGATGGAAGTTGCAAGATGAGGGCATTTTAACAGGCAGGTAGGGTTTAATGAAAAATGTACCTTTTCACTAGGATTGTGGCATGGCAACCTGAATGTCCAGAACAAGAAAAAAACTGGGTAACATTGTTAAGGTGGCCGGCTAGATCATCAGCAAGCAGCAGTCCTCCTTGTTAGACATCTTTTATCACCAGGTCAGAGGTCCAGGGTTTCCAGGGCAAAGTGCAATAGATTTACATTTTCCTTTGTCCCTAGTGCAATAAACATGCTTAACTTGCACAAAAGGTAATTTTAACTTGCACCTATGCACTTTTTGCTCACACTTAGCACCGTGGCACTTTATCTTATCCAATCCTATAAAAATACATCTTTTTCTAGATTTTATTGCTGTACTGTCATTGTTTATCTGTGCTCTGCTGCAAGCCGAATTTCCCCCAGCGGGACAATAAAGAACTGAACTGAAATGAAAATGCTATTGATTTGCTTTGTGGGAATTGTAAGATCCAAACGTTTTTGGAGCTTGATTCATACCGGTGACTAAAAGTCAGGATATTTCAGCCTCTGCTGATTCAATTTTCATCGTTCTTTTCCAAATCTGTCTCTCACAAGTCCCCCAGCTTTATGGAAGTAAATACAAAATTGCTGGAGTACCTCCTTAATGTGTAAGAGTCACACAAAACATAGCCTTTTCTTATGGCTTCCCTGTTGTTGAGGCCACAGTGAGTAGAGAATTTAGTAATTCTGCCTCTTCTGTATGGAGATAAGCACTCAAAAGAAAGCTAAAGAACCAGGGAACAAAAAAAAATGTAAGCAAGCAGCTGGATCCCATCAATCATCAATAAATGTCTATGCATTAGGTTGCAAGATCTGTTCTCCTTTTTCTATTTGTTGATCACACAATGATCTCACCGTCCTCATCGACCTCCTCAATGATGGCATCCAACTCCTCCCTTGATGGGTTCTGGCCCAGCATCCTCATCACGGTACCCAACTCCTTGGTGCTGATGTCACCGCCACCGTCGGTGTCGAACATGTCGAAGGCGGCCTTGAACTCTGCACGAGAGAAGGAAATAGTTCAAATTCGGACAAGTCAAAACTGGCAAAACAAAATCAAGGAGAAAAATCCTTTCTGGATCTTGTCTTTGAATTATACATTTTGGAAGGTTATAATAGCTCAGAATGACTCATTTACTGTGGTCTGACAAAGTGGATTAATGCAGAATGCAAAGGGCCTAAGGGAACAAAAATCAGTTAACTGGTGCAATTTCCAAGAAGAATTTTCATAAAACCATTTCCAGCTGCTCATTCAGTACAAATGTCTTGCCATTTATTCATAGAACCAGAGTCAATCTGAATCTTTACAAACAGCAGGAAGCTCAGGTGAAAATCAGTGGAGGAACCTCATCAAGTGTAATCCACTTATGGATTCCTGTAGTGAAGAGCTACAGACCTGCAATCATCTCCTCGGTCAGGAAGGAGCGGGCATCACTTTGTGCGTCAGTGGGCTTAAGAGAAGTGAATCAAAAAAGGGTGGGAAGGGCAGTGGTGAAAAGAGAGGTGGACAGAGAGAGAGAAGTTATCATTCCTGTCAGCTGTATGAACCTGCAGTTGCATAATGTTGCCAGTGAACATGTATGGTCATTACCAGAACAGGATGTAAGGAGTCAAAGAGAATAATAGCATCTTCAACAGCTCTCAACCACTCTCACACACAGTTGCACACTAGCATCACATATGCTGACATAAGAAATGATTTGTCATTTTTCATGTCTATCAGCCCCCTGGGATTTGGCAAACTGTCAGTCTGCTCAGTAACTTATTAGTCCATTCCTGTACTGTAGATTATTGGGGACCACTTTTGGAGCCATACTAAAGTGTTTCAGACTTTTTAAGTGTTTTGCTATGTTGCAGGCAGCCATTGGTTTCACTATGAAAATTAAGTTGCAAGTCAAGTTGAATCTTGTTTGACTTAGGTAGTAATCTATCACAATTAAACATCATATCTGCTTTTAAATTGCATGACAGGGTTGGCATCATTATTGTATCAATGTATTGTTGTGATAGATTACCTATTTCAAGGAGATTTCTAGTTTTTACAAATACATTTTCATACTGATTAAAATGAATGGAAATCAACATTTGTCTTGCAGGACTAGCTTGAAAAATCTAAACATCTAAAAAATACAGTATACTTTGGGCAATCATTAGTGGTTATATACAGTATCTTGAGTTGTACTAAATATGTGCTAAAACATATATTTTTGCATGTTTTAGTGGGATAAAACATGCAAAAATACTCATATGATCCTTCACTGGCACGCTCTGGTCACTCTATCTCCTTGTAGTTAAGCCTTGTTTCGCCATCGAGCCAGAGAAAACTAAAAGAGAAACCTAAAGCCAGAGACAGAACTATCATTGACAAAGTGACAGCCAAGGACTGGAAATAGCCTTATGTCAGGTAAGAAGTCATTTTTAATCCTCTGCCAGCTGTCTGCACTTGTTAATGACGCGTCTTAAAGGGGAACACCACTCATATAAGACTTTTTTTTATGAGGAAGATGTGGGAGATGGCAGAATGTTGGGGTTTTATGCAGAAACTGGTTTTAATCTCTGCTGTTCCAGTCTGATCCAACGTTTCTCCTTCCCACTGGTGGTTGTTCTCCCAGTCTTACCATCTTTCCAGTTTGTTCATACATCCAGACTTTATGCCTGATGACATCACAAGTTTACATTGCACTGTAGGTCATACATGCAATGGGAATCTTTCTTGACAGTGCTAGCTTCTTGTTTTTAATCTAGTTCATAATGCAAGAAAGTTCAATTCGAAACAGCAAGAACCACCATCAGTGCTTGTCCCAAGCATTTTTTTCAATTTTCTAAAAGGACTGTTGTTGAGAAATGTTGACTAGAGATTATCAAAGCATAGCAAAAAGTAACAAAAGAATACTTGAATTGAGCGGTATTCCCCTTTAATTGTTATATAGACCCCTGTTCTGTGCTAGTTCAGGAGGACAGTAAATTATTTTCCATCTATCCCTGTTTCGTTGACAGAACCTCATCAGTATTGTAACATATGGATGTTCACACTCATTAGTTTACTTTAAAGCTATTTTTAAGGTGAGACTTGGGAGAGGATTTGAGGGGGATTTTCTCAAGGTGAATGTTAGGACACTCAGAAAAGGCCACACGTCTTCTCACTTTACTCAGCTGTGTACTTTCGATTTTTAGAATTGCTCCCTCCAACCTAAATATTAATCATATTGAGTTTAGTTACAAAGTGATGGAACACAAAAACAGAGTAAAATCACATCAGTCTGTAAACAAACAGCAAAGAGGAGTTACAAAAGTTGAACATGTAAACAGAAGTTTCCAACAGCAGGTTACCAGTCTCTAGCAAACATCATAAAAACATAATCAGCCAAAGTATTTGCCCCAAATTATTTTCCCAAAAATTTCAGGAATTCCAAGAGATAAAACATCACTTGTAAAGAAATCCAGCTGATAACCCAGCTGTGCTGAAGATGAGGACTTGCTGGGTGACTGTAGGTGAGCAGAAGAAGTTTTTACTTCGGATAATAATCTCCATCTTCTGTTATTTGGCTTTCATCCTCATCAGTTGAAAACAAAAGTAAATCCTCAAAGATTCATTAAAACTAAATTTCCTTCTCTTTGTGGTTTCCTTTTTACCTTCTTCTCAGTTTCTTACCATGGCGGCCGGCTGTGTTGAACAACAGACAGCAGTAAAAACGACAGACGTCTGGCAAAGAAAGTCTCGCTACTACACAGTTCAGGTTGCGCTGTTACTCCCCTCCATAAGTACCCTCTCATCCCAGTACACTTTTACTGAAAATGATCGGGATTGGGCAAGAGGCCCCCTCCTCAGACAAGAGACAGCCAATCAAATCCAACTTTAGTTTGTGTCCTCTTACAATCTCCTGATGGACAACCCCTTGTGTGGCACACTCTGTAATCTCCCATATTTAGATAACAGACAAGCTCAGTGACATTTATTAAAAAAAAAAAAAAAAAAAAAAAAAAAACAACAACGCAGGCATCAGGCAGCTGGAGGTTATTTTGGCCAAGGATCAGCTGAGCATCTCAGTGCAGATGGACACTTGATTTCACATACTGTACAGGAACCAGAGTGCACGCACGCTCACACACGTCACATGCACACTCACGCACACACAAACACACAGATTAACACCTCCCTGCATACACAGATTCTCTACCCCTTTCACAGTGTCCGTTAACCCATCTGTCCACCTGTCTCCCTGTCCTTACTGCCGCTGACATGTCCTTGCACTTATGACATCTGTAACTTAAGAGGTATGCAAAGGGACTTGAGATCTCACACAGCTGTAACCCATCTTTAACTATTTTAGCTATTGGTTTCTCACTCCATCAACAAGTAAACAAACAAATCGAGTCGATGAACAAGTAGAGGGGGTGCGGCTAGCTCAGACATGTATAACAGACGCTGTAAACGTTTTTAGACAGCAGAGACTACAGCAAAAATTTGAAAGAAATTACTTTAGAAGAGAGCTTTGGTGAATTTTATGGATATGGACAAAACCAAGTTACGATGACTTACTACCCCTGTAATTTTACATGGGAGTTGTAGTTTTTTTCTGTGCTCACAAAATCGTCATTTAACTTTGTTAAAATCAGGTTGGAGGTTTTAATAAAAACTTCTAGAATATGTCTTAGAATATGGACAGTAAACCCAGGAACACGCTTTATTTTTTTCAGAAAGAAATGTTGAGTGAGAGATTGCACTGAGTTACAGAAGCTAGTGGAACAGAGGCTGGTCTGGACCTGATGTCATGACATCCACTCTCTATTATATTGCACACAGTGTCATCCTGAGGGGAACATAAATGGCTGTACCAAAGTTCATGGCAATCCATATCAAGTAGTTGTTGAGATATTTCAGTTTGAACCAAAGTGGTAGACGGACATTGACATTCCTAGAGCCATCTGAACAAAGAACGAGGAGTTTTATTTGTCTGATAGATGAAATCTAATATGCACAAGGATTCCTTTCCACTTAAGACCACCAAGTCAGCTGACAGATGAGTCAATCCAGGAGTCTCTGCTGATCTTGGTGTACACTGGAATTTTAAGCAGTAAGGCTCTACAGTCTATCAATTCTTTCACTGGAAATCTATTTATGCCAGGAGTACTGTCTCATTGGCATGGAAACAAGAGCAGCTGTGATAGCTCTAACTTCCTCTTATACGAGGCCTCTCTAGGCCTCTTATCTTGACATCAAAGAGCATGCACACAAGATATTCAATTAATAAGAGACAATGCTCATTATTAAAAGAAAAGCAACAGAAAAAAAGACAAACAGATTGGAGGCAGGGAGGCTTTTCCAGCAGCTAGGAGAATGAAAAGGAAATGAAGCTTCACCAGAATGTGAAGTGAAAATTAGGTGATCACCAAGTTAGGATACATCCTCTGGGGACCATCAATGTCTGTAAAAAAAATTCATGGCAATCCATTTAATAGTAGAGTTATTTCAGTCTGGACCAAGGTGGTGGACTGACCGACTGACTGACTGGCCAACATTTCCGTTCCTAGAGCCATGCTGCTACTGTAGCTAAAAAACAGTCGAAAACTCTTCACAGCATGGTCTGTGGCTATTTGGACATTGTCTCTGGAAAGTCAAGTTGATATTGAGTTTCAAATGTAATTTTTTATTGTTGTGAGCACCACAAACAAAATTGTATTCACCTTCTTTGATTAAGTGATACTGTTTCCACGGCTTCACTAACAACGTTTCACTGGCCAAAGTTCTGGATCCTACATTTGAGCAACATTTGCAGGGACTTGAAATAAGACATATCTTTTTCAAGCTTTTGGCACACCTTCTTCAAATAAACACTCAACGTGTCAGCATCACGCTCAGGGGTGAACTTAGTCACATGTAAGCCCTATAACTGATTGACACTGTGAGTGTTTTTTCCACTAACATTTGCCTGCACAGCCGCTTGTTCAGATAATGATATTACTTTTGGCTGATTGCTTGCCTGCTGCAAGCCACCCCACACTTTTGTGGTGAAAGAATGGTTAATTGCATATATAGCCAAGCTAGCAGCGCTCTATAGTGAGTTTCTGTTATCTCAACTATTGTCCTATTGTATGGATTGCTATAAAATTTTGTATAGACATTCATGGTCCCTAGACAATTCCTACTGACTTCGGTGATCCCCTACCTCTTCCTCTAGCGCCACTAGCAGGTTGACATTTTCGCTTCAGAGTGAAATTTCTCAACTATTGGATGGATTGAAAAGAAATTTATTGGACGTCCATGGCTCCCTCAGGATGAACTGTATACACTTTTACGATTCCCGGATTTTTCATCTATGGCCATCATCAGGTCAAAATGTTTGTCAAATACTTTGGTTTATGACCATATTCCTGCTAAACTAATGACATTCCCAACAGCCTCAGCTGTCCTTTGTGTTCAGTGCTAATCAGCAAATGTTAGCATGCTAACACGCTAAACTACAACAAGTCCTCCAAATGAAATGACAAAATTCATTGGTGGCCATACCCTCTAGAATGACAAATATGTGTTTTCTGATCTGACGCCACTATTGTCAGGACAACATTGTTTTGTGCCCTCCAAAGCTGTACTTACTGTTAGAAAAGTAAATCAGTTGTTTGATCTGACAACACTGTGGTTAAGGTTTGGTTAGGTTTAAACACAAAAACTACTTGGTTAGGTTTAGGGAAAGATCCAGGTTTGGGTTAAAATTACTACTTCATTAAGGTTGGGGGACCTTTGACAAGGTTTAAAGAAACCAATGTTGGCTCTTGGTAGGAAACAGGAAATGAACAGCGGTCTCCTGTGTTAAATTAATAAAATTCAGTGCCCCATATCGCTATTTTCCAAGCTACTGTAGCTCTCATATATCGCGAGACCCGTGTGAGCACGGAGTAGGTTTAGAAAAAGGCATTATTTTGTCCCCCACCAGCTTTCCGCCAGCACTCCTTCTGATTGGCTAGTACTCCTTGCTTCCGTTGGTTAGTTTGGTTAAAGTTAGGGATAGCCAGTGAGAGGCAGAGTAGGGGCAGGACTTGGTGGAAAGCTGGTGGGGGGGAAAATAACGCTGGAAAAACAATAGGCGTGTACTGAAAATATTGGCCTAGCTTCTTCTTAGCCGAAGTCCAATAGTTGGTGGTGTGTGACATAGTGCCATAAAGTGTTACGGACTTCTCGCAGAAGTTACATAGTGCAAGGACAGGCGTTTGGGGTGCTGTGTGGGAATGAAAAACAGTTGCATAATGTTGCTTTAAATAAAATTGCGTAAAGTTAATTAAATCTATTTCAGAAACCTATTCCTCTTTTCAGGCATGGTAGCAACAATAGGCAATTACAAAAGTATTCTGTTTCTGTACTCTCTGAATGGAGCACGCAGGAATGCCCTTCCTCTGACCATTTCAGTTTGGTCATCTGCTCTTACAGATAAACCCAAAATGACTCAAAGATGAAGTTAAACTCTAATCAGTCAATAGGAGAATACAAATGAAAGCAGCAGTGTGCTTCACATGCTCTCAGCATTTATTTATTTTTTTGCAGATTTTGATCCAATCACCTTCAAATGACACACCTACATCGACTTAATTTACCTTCCCCCTCTCCCCCTCCTTCTCCCCTCCTTTGTCCCATTATATCCATCAAATTCCACACCTTTTCTCCACTCTTTTATTCCCTAGACAACACTCCTCTCCACCACTATTCTCCATGTTTTGATCTGCACCATCTCCTCTTTCCATCTTAACTTCCTCTCACCCTCCTCACTCATCACCCCTGCCTTCCTCTGAGGGCCACAGTGCGAGTTCAGCTTCCATGCTGTCCAACTTATGTCACCGCCTTCACTGAGTGCCTGTTTGGTGCCTGACTGACAGCACCAGCTGATGTTCTCCCCATCTCAAGATTTTTCAGAAGTGCTCCCCCTCTAGTTGGGTGAGAGAAAAAGGTGTGGAAGGGTAAGACGTTTTTTCTTTGCAGAGGAATAACGAAAGCACGTGAGGAAATTGCTTGTCCTCTTTTTTTAAAAATAATTTTTCTTTCTCTCTTTCGTTCTTCATTTCCTTCCACCTTTTTCTCTTCTACCTCATTCTATTCCTGGACATTCCCTGGGGGAGCAGCTGAACCCTCTAGACAAACGCACCCTATATAAGGGTGGAGGTATGCCATCACTCCTCCCCCTCCAGCCCTCTATCCCGATCCCTCCCTCGCTTCTCTTATGCCTCTCTCTGCCCCCTTTCCTCGCTGTCTCTTCTAGCTGGCCACTCTCCTCTATGCCTCTCCAGCAATCATGTCACTTCTTATGTCCTTTTCCCCCAATGCAGTGTTGTGCAGGAGCAGTACAAAAATATAAACACTTCTACAAAAAAAAAAATCACTAACAAAAAACATTTTAAAGAGGCGTACAGTTTTTAATTTGTGTTAAGACTGCATTTTGGTGTTGATTAAATTCTCAATGGTCATTTTTGAGAGTATCATATTGTTTGTAAAATTGTAATTAAATGCAGGTGTTTCTGTGTCAGTTTGAACGTCTAGAGTAGGCTACTCAGATTACAGCTAAATTTGTTTACAATGTCAGATTTTTAGCTACGCTGGCAGTGTGGCTCTAGGATGGAAATTTTGGTCCAGACTTCACATCTGGCCATCATTGGATCAACATTTTTATTTGTCCAATGCTGTGGTTTATGACCAATGCCTGCAAAACTAATGACAATTCCCATCAGCCTCAGCTGTATTTTATTTGCTAACTAGCAAATGTTTGCATGCTAACTAAGATAGTGAACATGGTAAACATTACACCTGCTAAACATAGGCCTGTTAGCATTGTCAGTGAGTATTTCTGCATGCTGATGTGAGCAGTTAGCTCAAAGCACCACTGTGCCTATACAGCCTCACAGAGCAGCTAGCACATCTAAAAAGGTTTTTCAGCTGCTGCTGTTGCTAAGGGTGGCCCAACCAATTATTAGGTAATAATGACTAGGCAAAACCAGGATTTTAGAATTTTTTGCAAATTTATTTAAAAGAAAACACTGAAATATCTCATTGACATAAGTATTCAGACCCTTAACTCAGTACTTAGTTGAGCATCTTTGGCAGCAATTATAGCCTCGAGACGAGTCGACAAATTTGGACCGTCGGTGGACAGGCATTTTCACATCTCTCTTCAGATATGTTCGATTGGGTTCAAGTCCGGGCTCTGGCTCAAGGACGTTCACAGAGTTGTCCCATAGCCACTCCTGCGTTGTCTTGGCTGTGTGCTTTTGGTCATTGTCCTGTTGGAAGGTGAAGCTTCAGTCTGACGTCCTGAGAGCTCCTGACCAGTTTTCATTGAGGATATCTCTGTACTTTGCTCCGTTCAGCTTTCCCTCAACCCTGACCAGTCCCCGAGTCCCTGCTGCTGAAAAACACCCCCACAGCATGATGCTGCCACCACCATGCTTCACCGTTGGGATGGGATGGCGCAGGTGATGAGCAGTGCCTGGTTTCCTCCAGACATGACGCTTAGAATTGATGCCAAGCAGTTCAATCTTGTTTCTCACAGTCTGAGCGTTCTTTAGGTGCCCACTCCATGGGGTTTCCCTTCGACCTCATGGCTTGGTTTTTGCTCTGATACGCATCGTCAGCTGCGAGACCTTATAGAGACAGGTGTGTGCAATCAAATGACTTTACCACAGGTGGACTTAATTTCATGTTTCATAGCAAAGGGTCTGAATACTTTCGTCAAAGTGATATTTCAGTTTTTTCTTTTTAATAAATTTACAAAAGTGTCTAAAATCCTGGTTTCACTTTTTCATGATAGGGTATTAAGTGTAGATTAATGAGGGGGGGACATTTATTTAAACAATTTTAGCATAAGCCTGCAACATAACAAAATGTGTAAAAAGTGAAGAGGTCTGAATACTATTTTGAATGCACTAAATATATATACCTGAGTCAATGCAATTCAAGGAAGACTGCCCCTCTTCGTTTCTTAAGTGTAAGTGTAAAATAGAGTATATAATAATAATATAATATGTATATGTTTTGTCAGCGATTTATTCATTTTCTTGTAGACATAAAGGTCTGTAAATCTGATTTTGAAAATCATTTAAATTGGTTTTCTATATGGACTTTTTGTAGTATTGCTTCAAAATGTATACGCAGCATTCTAGATCTGGCATATATGAATTTGTGGTGTCTTGTAATCCAATGGGGACTGGGTATAGTTGTATGCATGACTCATTCCTTCATTCATTACCTGCACCAGTAGACTGCATGGATCTTTGGCCTAGAGATCAATAAATTAACTAATATAATTGCACTATTATGTCTCTTATATAAAATGTAGAAATTGCACCATGCAGCATAAATCCTGCCTCAGCTGTATGAAGTGCTGACCTCTGCACTGCAGTTACCAGTGTTTAACACCGGGAGTCAGTCTGCCCCTGTTGGTCACTTAGTCAAAAGATGATTTTCTTTCAGGAGTCAGAAGCACTTTCCAAAAAACTTTCTCTGTTGGAGGGTGGAAATCTCGTTTGTTGTTGAATGCGTTTCGGTTTATGGTTTCAGCCAGCAAGCTTGAAATGTAAGGTGGCAGCCACAGAAAAGTTTAATGCAACATGCGTAAAACCTAGTCTGTATGGTGGTGGTGTCTAACAGGGTGGGGAACATTCAGATGTGGGAAAGTTTCACCAACTCCAGACTTCATAACTTGAACAGAATAAGCTACAGTTTGTTTTTAAAGATGATTGGGTGTTTTTCTCTTTTGTTCCTTTCTTTGATCATTGACAATCAGTCATTGAGAATCATAGAAAGAGAAATGGATGGATGTGATAATGCTTCCCAGCCAGACTCAGGATCAAATACACATTGATCAAAGAGAAGTTCCACTTTATTCTGCAGGTGATTTATTCCCCTGCAGGAAAATGAGCCAAAACACAGCCTGTATGAAATGCCCTGGCTGATATCCCTGACAGTTGGCTGCTGCTGCGTCGGGCCAGTGTCCTGGCCAAAAGATACTTGTCACCGGGCATATGCCCACAGTATGCTCCGCCTACGCCGCTACTAGCAAAATACCAAAATACACTTTCTTCTTTTCTTTTCGGCTGTTCCCTTTCAGGGGTCGCCACAGCAAATCATGTGCCTCCATCTAACCCTGTCCTCTGCATCCTCTTCACTCGCACCAATTAACTTCATGTCCTCTCTCACTACATCCATAAATCTCCTCTTTGGTCTTCCTCTAGACCTCCTGCCTGGCAGCTCCAACCTCAGCATCCTTCTACCAATATATTCACAGTCTCTCCTCTGAACATGTCCAAACCACCTCCATCTGGCCTCTCTGACTTTATCTCCGAAACATCTAACATGAGCTGTCCCTCTGATGTCCTCATTCCTGATCCTGTCCGTCCTCGTCACTCCCAAAGAGAACCTCAGCATCTTAAGCTCTGCTGCCTCCAGCTCTGCCTCTTGTCTTTTCTTCAGTGCCGCTGTCTCTAAGCTGTCCAACATCGCTGGTCTCACCACCATCTTCAACACCTTTCCTTTCATTCTTGCTGATACTCTTTTATCACACAACACACCTGACACTTTTCTCCACCCGTTCCAACCTGCTTGCACTCGCCTCTTCACCTCTTTTCCACAGTCTCCATTGCTCTGAACCGCTGACCCTAAGTACTTAAAGTCCTGCACCTTCTTCACCTCTGCTCCCTGTAACCTCACCGTTCCACCTGGGTCCCTCTCATTGACACACATGTATTCTGTCTGACTGCGGCTGAACTTCACTCCTCTGTTTTCCAGCGCAGACCTCCATCTCTCTAGAACACTTTAACAGTCACAATTCCATAACATGCTGGTAAAGTAACCATTAGCAATCCCTTGGGGATGCTACAAGATATTACCATTATCAACAATGTAAGCAGTAGTCATGTAGCTTACTTTTCACATCACAGTGTTGACATAATGCCCATCCACCCCCTTTGTCCATAAGAGAGCATATGTCTGCATGTATCAAATTTACTCAAAATAGGAAGCGTCACGTTGATCTTTGTTCTCACTGGTATCTTTCTTTTACAGGAAGAGCTGCAGCAAGTAGCATATTTGTGGAATACCCAAAGTATCTGCCACAGCAGAAATGCAGTAGCTCCAAGCGGATGTCCAATTCTCATGTACACTGTCCCTCGTCTATTTGGAGGACAAGATCACCTGAAAGAGGTCTCTCAGGAAGCAGTGGAGGCTTGTAAACAAGAACGCCCACATGGCAGTAGAGTTTATGCAGTGCTGTGTCCTGCTCATCAGTGGAAGAGGTCCTTGCCTGCCCAAACTCTGAGACTGTTGTGGATCCACCTAGAAGGGATGAAACAAAGACTAAGGCCTGTTATTTGTCTAAGAAGAGGTTGTCCAACATTCAAGAAAGGTGCAACTCAGCATTTCAGAATCAGAATCAGAAATACTGATAACTCTTTGTTACAGTAGCTCGCCTTTACGTCAGTGCACACAGGAGAAAGTACTAGAAAACGATATGATACACTATAAACACTATAAAACAGGTCAGAAATAAATTAAGTATCAGGTCGGTATAAGTATAAGATAAACTAAGTGTCGAGTACCAAGTGGGTTTACTGGTTGATGGTGAAGTACAGTATAAAATACAATGTAACTAATTATGTAATAAATAATAGTAATAAGCAGAGGTGCATGTACTGTCGAGAGTAATTGAGGTATATAGTATCCGTAACAATAAATAAGAAAAACTAACATGGGAAAACTAATATTGCACGGGAGTAGTAAACAGAATATTGCACAATTGTTATTAATTATGGCGGAGATGTAATGCTCAATGTCCATATTAATGTATTTCCGTAGTAACAACATGCAGGTCAGTGCAATTACTAAAACTTGACAAAAAGAAGTTAAGAAAAAAAAACTACAGTAGTACAAATACAAATCCCCCCCCCCACACACACACACACAAAGGTATTGTATCCATTGCTCCAGCTTTAAAAAGGAACAGATAAGAGATAATAAAAAGCTGTGTGTATTTCTATAGTTATAAACATTAAGTACACTTCCAGCTCTCAAGCACAGACAGGTACTATATCGATCAACGTACTTGGTAAACATTACCCTGACAGATAAAACTTTGAAATGACGCCCAACAGTATCCTCAAAAAACAAAACAGCCAGATAAGTGCTGCATTACTGTTTACATATTTCACCTCCCACTTTCATTTTGTCAACCTGTTGTTCAAAAAATCTCATCCTCTTATTTTCAGGAGTGCATTCATTTCCCCAAAGTTAGCCCTCTAGTAGTAGTAGTCTTAGTTTAACTCCTCCTTTCCTTTTTCATGTTACAATGCTTTACCTCATGCATATATGTTGAATGGATCTTACAATACTTTTCATGGAGCCATCACCCCTTTTCATTGTATGGCTTGGTTCCGGAAAGATGAACTTGACCTAAGCTATGCTGAACTTACAGGAGCTTTTAGCGACCAGTAAACTGTCCATTTCAGTACGTAGTTCTGGGTAGGAAGTGTATGCCCATGGCAGTTCCAGAGCTGGCCCACAGGTATGCGCCACTGATCAGCGTGCCAATCTGTCTACTGGTGTGAACAGGACCTTAATCTTGTTTACACAGATAATATCTGACCCTGTGACAAACCTTAACATCCTCCGAGTCCTGCACCGTCCAGTCCTCTGATGTTCTGTTTCTCTCTCTCCTCTAGTGGTCAAAAAGTGCTTAACTCAGCTTCATCTTTAATTTTAGTGATTTAGGAGAAAACTAAAATTAATATTACCGCTCACCAGTACCACAGAGCCTTTGGAGCACCACTCAATGTAAAGCATAAATTAATCAATGGATGAACACTGAGTATCTATTCTATAACTAAATGAAATATTATTTTTGAATTCATTTTGATTTCCCAACTGTTTAGTAAAACTAAGGTTTGAAAATATATTTGAGGGCTAATGTTATTGTGGCTAGTGAATGGTAGCTAACATGCAAACTGTCACCTTCAGTCCAGCGGTCATCCACTCACTAGTCCAACACCAGACAATGGCATTCAGCTTCTAGAGTTATGTCCAGTACTTTGTGAGGACTGTCAGCATTTTCTCCAGTCTTGTGACCATCACCTGCATGGTGCTGGAGCGCTACTTGTATGTGTGCAATGCCATCTGTTACTTAGTCATCCTCACTCAGGTGTGCCTGCGACTAGCCCTGAACCTCATTTAGGTCTACTCCATCTCCGTCAGCACCGTAAACATGGTGTTGCTGCACATGGGGAGAGGGCAAAAGAAGCACATAACTCTCTCTAAAACCACAAACTGTTTGTGTATGGATTGAACAAACAAGTAGGTGTATTTTTGAACTTTGGAGAGAGCTTGGCTAGCTGTTTCTCTCTCTCAGCTAGTGGTCAAAAAGGCAGCTTTATCTTTTAATTTAGTGATTTAGGAGAAAACTATGGGATTTTTATTTCACATCCATGTTTGCAAACACATAATTGCTGTTAAAATGTCATCCTGCCTACTGGTTTTGATAAAGAAATGACATTTGAGAAACCGTGCCTGGGGTACACCTTTGATTATTCAAATGAAAATGAAAACTGGCCACAATGTTAATGTTTGCATTGAAAATTACATTGTTCAAATGAAATGGATTTTTATCTTCAGGTTAAGGTAGCACATTTCCTTTTTATATTTTAAGTTTGAAACCTTCTGGGTGTGGCTGGGTGTGCTCTATTGTATCTGTGACCACACCCAACAGTGATGTCATGGGGTCCTGGAGTACACTTGTACTTCACTGCAGCAAGGTGAGAAGTTAAAACGAACAAGTGGTGTTAAGTTACGCTTTAATTTTTAAATTTTACTGTCCCTTTGATCACATGATTAGTGTCAATTCAGTATGACTTTATTTGTGCTGTCAGCCGCGAGTCGCTGTTTTCTTTAACAGTAACCCATCACATTTTAAACATTAAAGGTCCAGTATGTAGGATTTAGTAACATCTAGCAGTGAAATTGCAGTTTGCAACCATTTGAATACCACTCGCATAACACTTCCGTTCCAAGGGTGTAGGAGGAACTACGGTGGCCACGAAACTCACGGAAAAATGCGAAAGGCCCTGTCTAAAGCCAGTGTTTGGTTTGTCTGTTCTGGGACCCGCTCCCTCTGTAGATATAAACGTCTTATTCTAAGGTGATGAAAACAGAACGATTCTTATTTTCAGGTGATTATACACTAATGAAAACATACTTACAAGTATTACATTCCATTTCTGCCAACAGCTCCTCCTAAATGTTACACACTGGACCTTTAAATCGTCACCTTAAGTTTTTGACAGTTTTAATGAAAACCAATCGTCTTGCCAGCTGGGCAGCCATTCATGAATCACTGTTTATTCAACATTTTTTCATTGTTGCAAGCTGCTGATCGTTGATATTGTCTCAATGTTGAGTTTGATAGAGACATATTAATCCTAAACCATAGTGATAAAAAGTCATTGAAATTCAACATTGAAGCAATTATGTCTTGCTGATTGGGTCATGTGCCCCAAAACTGGACAGGTATTGTGCACGCCTTGGCTGATTTATGGTAAATGGACTGTACCTATATACAGTAGCACCTTTCTAGTCTTTTCCGACTACTCAAAGCGCTTCAACTACATATCACATTCACCCCATTCACACACTGATGGCAGGCTCCATCGGTTCAAAGAAAGTAAATCAATCACACACACACCGAAGGTACAGGCCTCGGGAGCAATTTGGGGTTGTGTGTTGCCCAAGGACACTTCGACAGTAGGCTGGGGGAAGCCAGGATCGAGCCACCGACCTTCCAATTGGTGGACACCCTGCTCTACCACTAAGCCACAGTCGCCCGTTGCCCGTTTATGTTATTCTGTTGCCATGCTCCTCTACTTATCATTTGTCATATTAGAGCTCCATCGTCCAGTTCCTGATGGAGGCCTTGTGAGAATGTTTATTTGCTGACTGACAACTGCATGAACTGTTGATGTCGGGCTTCTTAAAGACTTATGCAAAAACTGTCACTTGTTATTTGTCCTTAAGGGAAATGTCTGCTTTAACAGCAGCCAGATTAATCAAAGCACACCAATGTTACTTTCTTATACATACTATTATATAAAATTCAGCAAACTTGAAGGGCTTGCTGTGTAGAGTATGTTCATGATGTAATCAGTGTGACAGTTGTAAATATATAAAATGCTTCTGTTGAGTTGTTTTAGTGTGGTTTTGTATGTTCTCTTGTATCTGAGGAAGCTACAATAAAATTGAACCTGTCTCTATCACATCATGTTACTCAACACAGCCACACGTCTACCTGTATTATAGTTAAAATGCAGACACTGAGCCAGACTCATTAAAAGAAGATGAGGCGTGCAACCATTACCCCGGTTACCTGGTGTTTTGGATGGAGACACCGGGTGAAGACTGGCAGGAACGGGCAGTCCCGAGGGAGTTATTAGCGGAGAGAGAAGTTTTAATTGATCTACAATTTTTTTTGGAGCTGTGTGAACTGTTTTCAATGCGTCAAGCCACAATACGCACGGCCGACCCGCTGATTAAATTTTATACAACCAGCAGACAGTTGCAAAATAACAGAAACCACAAACCTCGGTGCTTATGTGCACATCAAACTTGTCTTGTAACTAATTACTCTACACAGTTTCTACTGTAAATTAAGAGGAGAAGAGATCATCACTCCAACTAGCGACTGCAGATGGAACAGATACCTGCTGCCTTCAGATGGTTGCAAAGACAGTCACCTGTGTAAAGGTTAAGGCGTTCAGTGTAGGCTACTAACTGTCTTAGATGATAGAGCTGGTAAGAATCACTCATTCATCTGTATTGCGCCTCGCTGGCATTATTGTCGTAATCGGAATAGTTTTTCTGTGTGATCATGTGTCAGATGGTTGAAAAACGTAGAATAAACGTGGAAAGACGAACAAAACATGAATAAAGGTGTTTGTGTGATTTAAGAGAAGTTTATATGGGCGTGTTTTCACCAAATAAATTGAGCTAAATATTATGGAGCAAAAGTGCGCTGAGCTGTCGACCTGCTCTGATGCAACATTATTAATGTTTTTAATTACACCTGATCCCCACCATGACAGAGGTCTGTGAAAGAATGATCAAATTCTGAACGGGGGAGGAAATTACCAGAAGGCAGAATGCAAGCTGTGATTAAACCAATCATTGGTCACACCAAGTATTGAGGAATTTTGACTTTGCATTGAAGAAAAACATGTAATATTGTTTGAGAAACATTACTGGACTTTTTCATGTCAACTTAAAGATTTTTTATTATGTTCAGTATATTCAATTATCTGTTAAACTAACCTAACATATAAAATGCATCTTTTGAGTTTTTCTTTATTGTTGTTTTGTGTGGTATTGTGAATATATTTTGGCCTCGCTAATGGTGGGTCCATATGGTGATGATGATGTAATGTTAAAGGAATAATTTGGACATTTAGGGAAATATGTTTATTCACTTTCTTGCCAAGAGTTAGATAAGAAGAGTGATACCACTCTCATATTTGTATGCTAAATATGTAACTGGAGCCAGTAGCCGGCCAGCTTAGCTTAGCACAAAGTCTGGAAACAGGGGGAAATAGCTAGCCTGGCTCTGTCCAAAGGTAACGAAATACCAGCACCTCTAAAACTCACTTATTAACATGTTATACTGAACCTCTTTTGTTTACTCGTACAAAAACCGAAGTTGGGGGTTATGTGTCAGACAATTTCTTGGCTCTAGGCAGGTTACAGGCAACCAGCGGAAACTCCAGGAAGTTAGCCTACTGGTCCTAACCAAGAAATGTCAAAGTTCAAAGTCAACTTTATTGTCAATTCTGCCATATGTACAAGATATATAGAGGATTGAATGCTGTTTCTCTCAGACACCAGTGTTGGCATGTGCAAAACAAAACAACAAGGGTTAACAAAGTTAAGCTGGGGGGGGGGGGCACACAATAACAAGGCACAGATCAAGAACAAAAACTAAAATGATAACAATTAAATTGCAAATTGTGATGCAAAGATGTGCAAGTAATATGCAATCCACAGGATGACTAATTAGCAGCAGTTGTTTTTTAGTTTTGTTTTTTTGTTTAGTGTTCTGTACGAAGTGGCTAGTGCTGAGTGTAGGCGTGTGTGCACTATTTTCGATTTTACACACTTCTCATTATGGACTGCCAATCTGTTGCCCATTAAGAAGCAGGTGTAAAAATTAAGATCATCTTCCCATTCAAGCATGACAGTACAGTAAACCATATATACTGTATATTAGAGACCTCTTCAAGATGCATCTTCCTGTTGAGTTCAAAAGATGAGACACAATAGAAGAGAGTCCAAATCTCGCAACTTTGAACATTTGAACATTGATTTATTTTAGTTCATTTGTTTGTAAGGGACCATTTACAATGAATTTAATATACATAAATGTTGCCATTAATGTATTGTACGAGAGTTAGTTTGGAGCTAATTTACAGTCTACAAAAGTTACAGTAGCTTTGAGCTCATGTAGATCTGAAATTGCTAATTAACATCTGAAAGATGAGAAAGTAATAATCATATTATAAACTACAATTTTTTCCTTAATTGTCTCAACCTGCATTCCTTCCTGATATTGTTTTAACCATCTGTCTGTATATTCACCCTTCTGCCATTATCTTCATCTTATATCTGCTAACATCTATAAAATTACCATTTTGAGGTCATTTCATTTAATTAAATTTTTTCTATTTCATTTTCATTCCAATTCCTTCACCTACAATTCAGATGACACTTTGCCTAACTGACAGCCACTCCCTCTGACTGACATTTTAGGCCCTTTTCTTACAGAAACACTCAAGCTGCACTGACGATGCAAGGTACATCATAATAAGTGGAGAGAGAAAACTGAACTGCAACTGACTGGCAATAAAAAGTAGGTGGGAATACAGACTGGTTTTTCTAGGGTTTTCGTTGGTTCCTTGTGGTGGTGATCCTTGTGTGTCCCCAAAAACCGAATTATTTTCAAGTTTTATCACACAACCAATGCTGCTGTTTTTTTCTGAAATGTAATGACAGAAAAAGGGTTGACTTAGCACCTGAAGAGGTAATTTAAACAAATGTCATCCTGATTAGCCAGCATAAATCTCCCAAATAACCCATGCGCGTCCCAGGCAGCACTTGCTTTAAACTGACATTATTGTCCTTTTTGAATACATTTACATGCCACTGTGATATAACACCTCAATAATTCAAGCACACCTCGTTCTTGCTCAGCTACCTCCATATACTATGCCACAAGAAGAATCCAGGTGTACAGAAACACAGGAACATGCCACCCTCAAACTTTCAAAGCTTGGAAAGAGCTTTAAGGTCCTTTGCCTGTCTTTTGATGTTATTACAGTAGAAGAATTCAAAGGAGAACTACAGTACTTCCTCTTCTAGGTTACACTTCTATGAGATACTATACAGTACAGTAAGACTGTACTTCCCTTTGATTCCACTCACACCAGAAAGGCAGAGATCATTGTGAATGTACAGATAGGGGGCAAATTAAAGTTTGTTTTTATGTCTATCTGCTGTACTGACATGTTGGAAAAAGGACCAACCTCATTTGATGTAGAAAAATAGTGGGCATACTTAATTTCTGGGATTTAAGGGATTAGACAAGGATGCCCACTGTCTCCCCTCCTTTTCACTCTGGCCTTGGAACCATTGGCCAGTGGCTGCCAGTTGATCTGTAAAATTCCCTAGAATTCAAAGTATTGCTCATCACTGATTTATACCGGTAACAATGATCTTTTCAATTGAAAGTGAAAACATCACTCCTCTGACTTCCAGCATTTTGGCAGCATTTTTGAAACACAGTATCTAGTATAAAATGAGGTCAAGTCAGTAAAATATTACTAGTTTCACCTTTCACTTAGATAGGTGAATTTCAGGTGCATCCACATTAAAGTTTACAGTGTCTTTGTAGAATAACAAGCCAAACAACCCAAACAGGTTTGGTTCATTTCTGTAAGACATACTGCTCCCTTTTATCTTGTTTGATTATGAATTGAAACACCATTAACAGTTTTCTCGTTGTTATTATCGCTATATTTTTGTGTACATAAATGTTGACTGGTAAACCAAGGGAAACACTTTTCATTGTGTATTGCATTTTTTTTTTAAAGCAGAACAGTGTTAAAGTATTGTTTACACAGGCCTGTTGTGAAGCATTAACTGTGAAAACATCAGAAAAAGGTTACTATAATTTGTTATTTAAGTGCAAAAAGGGAACAAGGAAATCAACCGTTTTACAATGTCAGTAAATGCTTTGTTAGTGTTTATCTCTTCACTGGTGAGAAATGCTTTTATAAAAGAATGAGGAAGTCCCTGAGCAATCACAAAAAAGGGAACACAAAGTCTCGTCAAACAGGCACTCAGTCGGACTCCACCTTAAGTTCTTGACAAAGCAGCACCTGTCGGTAAGATTTGTTTAGAGTTTTCTCAACGATTTGCGTATCGTATCGATGGATCCTGTATTGCTCCTGAATCAGCCTGTCAGTCCACACATTGTGGGCAATCTATCTGGGATGTCGACTCAAAGCTCCTCTGACAACAACCTGAAGTTTATCTGTGAGTTTAAGCCTGGGCCTGGTCTACCACAAGCGTCTGGGGATGAGGATTGCAAGTCAGTGTCAGTCATCCTCCCTGCACAGTGCAGCATCTACCAGCTGCGGCTACGAATCTGTATGCAGGTAGGCTAACCCCATTGGATGGTCTAATGCTCAATGGTGTGTTTAAAATTTGTTGTGTTTTTTGCTCTCAGTTTTTAATTTTTTTTTCTCAATATATACACATTCATAGCTGGCAACTGAGTACATTCTAAAGCGCTTTATAGATAAATACTTTGTTACTTTAACATATAATACTACTAATATATATATATATATACATATTGACATTTTGTTCAGGTGGAGCTAGTGGTTGTGGTCGGGGGTTAGGAATAGAGGAAAAGTCCTAGTAACACTAACATTTCTAGAGTGGCTCTAGGGATAACAGTTGTCAGTTGAACAGTTTTCCATGAAATTTAGTTCACACATTCATGTCCCCCTCAGGATGAACTGCAATAACTTTGATGATCCCCTGACTTTTTATTCAACCCATCATCAGGTCAAATGTTTGATTTGTCCAATACTTTGGTTCCATGACCAAATACCTGCAAAACTAATGACATGCACATCAGCCTCAGCTGTACTTTGTGTTTACTGCTAATTAGCAAATGTTAGTATGCCAGCATCGTCATTGTAAGCATGTTAGCATGCTGACAATAGTGTTTAGCTTAAAACTCTGCTGTGCTATATGCTATCAGAAGTTATGATACAACCTCACAGAGCAACTAGCGTGGCTTTTAGTCTTGCTTGAATAAATAATCAAGCTGCAACCACCAACATTTTTCCAATATTTACCTCTATGCCTTCAGGCACAGGAACAAAATTGCCATCCAGACCCACTTGCAATACTGGATCCGGAGAAATACACTCTGCTATATGACAAGGGGGAAGACTGGTTTGAGGCCTACGATGACTGTCAGGTTATCAGGACGTTAGACATTCCATGGTCATGTGACGACACTGGGCGTCTTTTAGCGCACATAGTGGTACAACCACTGGTGACAGTTGATTCAGAGGAGAAGAAGAAACAACAACAGTGTCTGGCTTACCTGATTGGACACAACCTGGAGAAAGAAGCGTCTGAGAGACTTGGGGAGCTCACATTCACCCGCAGGAAACTGGCATCTCCGAGAAGACAAGAGCTAAGGAATCGGGATAACAAGTTATATGCCACAGAGCCTTGGATAACATGTGCCCCTATTCCAAATGACCTACAGGACCAGCTAAACAGAAAGCTTCCTGTCACCATGCATTACATGAACAAGATCAGCTTCAGCATACTGGTTGATTTTGCTACAACGCCAAATGTTCTTCTCAAAGTTTTTAGAAGGGTGATGGCAGACCAGGGTCTTGATTATGACACTTCTGAGAGTCCGGTATTGAAAGTCTCTGGGAGGGAGGAGTTTTTATCTGGAGACTACTGCCTCAGCGATTTCCTCTGGGTTCGACAGTGCTTGAAAACCAATCAAGACCTCCACCTCTCCGTGGTCCCTGTGTCGCAGCTTGTCGATGAGACTGTCAAGTTTGTGGACTGGCCGCTTGTTGATGGTTCCAGTGGCCAGTTCAGCTCCCACGATGATCTCCGCCTTGAAGGAAAGGATTTGGATGACATCTTCATGATATCCTTGTTGGACTGCAACAGAACACTCCGAGTCAAACTGCTTGGCTTTGACATCCCAAAACTTCCAAACAAATGCCCCCAGTCTGTTTATGTAAAAGCTTCAATACTTTACGGAAACAAGGTTATTTCTTCAGTGTCCTCCCTTCCCAAGCCCTTCGCAGATGAAGTACTGTGGAACGAGTGGCTGGACTTTGATGTGCTCCTCAGGGATCTGCCACGTGGAGCCAAGCTGGGTTTCACAATTAACGCTAGTGGTGGGGACATCTCTCCAGTAACCAATGAATCAAAGCCGCCATCGTCTTCAGTCAAAATAGCACCAGACCTTCAGAAAGGGAAGGGGAAGGTGCTCTACTTTGTCAATCTTCTCCTCATAGATCACAGGTCAGATATCACTTACACCTTTGTGATGTATTTATCAGTGTCTTTTCAGTGTTAAAATGTCAAAAAGGATAATAAAACGGTAACATGAAACTTCTCGTAGCTGTTTAAAGAGCAACGTGTAGGTTGAATTTCTTCAAGTCTTTCATACTTTAGATTTCATGGAAATTATGCCTTGAAAAGTTAATATATGCTCTGATATATTTAACAAGACATTAGGAAAGGCATACAGAAGAAAAAGTAGGCGTTTTGAGCAATGCCCTGAAAAAACGTCACATAATAACATAACATTTCAAATTGTGGATAATTGTCATCATGGGACACTCAGGACTTGTTTGTCTCTGCAGGTCTGTCCTCAGCCAGGGCCCCTACACCCTGCACATGTGGTCCTACCCTGACCTGGAGGAAGAGGCCATCACCTACCAGGCAGACAAGCTGTCCTCTGCTACTAACCCAGACATAGCTGACTCCATGGCTATCAGCTTCCTTCTAGACCGCTACAGCTTCCCTGTGGTTCTCCCAAATAGCTTTAGCCCCTCTGAACGCTCCAACAGTCCCACCTCCAGCCTCACCCAGACCAAATCTACTGCTTCCTCTTATGCACTCTCCTCCTCACCCTCCTCATCCCTTTCCACCTTATCCAGCACAGATTCTTCCACTCTGCATGTGAAACCTCTCCAGGACCCAATGACTGACAAAGTAACTTTCAGATCCCCATCTCCAGTCATCAGCACCAACAGGGCTTGCCTCAAAAGGTTCCGGGAGGAGAGCATCCGCTACGCCTCAAGTCTACCCCATTACCTGCGCAATGTTGATTGGATGAACCGCACAGTTGTTGGGGATGTCCACTGGCTACTGGGAAACTGGGATCCTGGGGAGCTGGATGTAACAGTGGCCCTGGAGCTGTTAAGCATGGACTTTGCAGATGAGACGGTCAGGAGACTAGCAGTCCAGAGATTGGAGAGCCTGTCCAATGATGATGTACTGAAGTATTTGCTGCAGCTGGTGCAGGTAAGGGTTTGTATTTGCCTCAAAAGTTAGTATAGATTTATGTCCACACCTACGATACCTAAATTAAATAAATATGACCACAGATAGTTAGCTAATTAACGCTAATGTTAGCTCTGTGAGTTGATTGAAAACACTTTCTCCAGCTAACTTTTGAATGTTTCCAGCTGACTCATATTAAAAAAATTACTCATATGTAAAACCACTCTTAAATATGCACTTGATGGCTACATAGCTACATGATATTGTGCCAAAAGACTGAGACTAACGCTACATGTCTCAGGCAAAAAGTCAGCATCCTCACCAGTTGATGAGCCATGTAGAAGACGTGAAAATAAAGAAACAGCATTATTGTTGTATAGCAGTGTAGAGCTAGTTAGTCCTAGTATTATAAGTATGTTAAGGAAAAATGTAAGGTCAGGCTGATTTGATGATTTCCATTTAAGAGAACACACTTTTCATGATGAAGATTACCTGATGTATCTCAGGTAAGACATTAAAAGCAAATACTGTTATTATGAAGAGGCACTTAAGAATTGTTTTTACAGTGTCTATGGAGATGTAGGCTATTGTGAGGTTGAGACTGTAGATTAGTGACATTACTTACAGTTTTTCTCTATCCTGTTTGTTCATATAGACCCTCAAAGTGGAACCTTACCATGACAGTTTCCTCGCTCTGTACCTCATCCAAAGAGCTCTGCGGGTGAGTCATACAGCATCCTAATATTCAGTGTACACAACACATATTCTTTAGGATTAGTATATAATGATGTTGTTACATCCTTTGGCCATTTTTGTTGCCATTATCCCTCCTTTAAAGAATATTCTCAATAATTTGTTCACTGTGGGTCTATTATTTTTGGTGGAGGGCTTTATTAACTTATATAACAATAATAATTTAATGCACCATGTATTTGGAAAGTTGCTCATTTGAATACATTTCATAAATACTGACAGATTAAAATACATAAATTAATTACTTACTGTCATGACTGTTACAGGGAATTTATATGTTTCAGTAGTGACTTTCTGCACTCCTTCTTTGGATAACTTAAGTCACTTGCAATAAATCAACACTGGACACATTAGCTAGTATCTTTGTAGTTGCATCTTCATCCAGTCAAACCAGAAAGACATGTAAGGGTTGGGCATTTTTCTAATAATTGTTCTAATAACAATTTTATAGATATTTGCATGCACAACCTCCTTGTCTATTCTTACAAAAATACAGGACCCACTGAACCTGCACTTGCATTACAGCCATGCTTACATTATTACCATGGTCTCAGCAGACAGAGGAACAGGTGTGATTTTATGTCAAAAAATCATGTTAGAAAGGACTGCAGCTACAGTACATCTGTGGCTGTATCCTGCTCGCTGACTCACTCGCCTCACCTCGACTGTGTCCTTCTTCACTGCAGAGCAAGAGAATCGGCCACTTCTTCTTCTGGTATGTCCGCAGTGAGGTGGCAGGGTGTCCGTACTTCCGCCAGCGCATGGCTGTGATTCTGGAGGCCTACCTGCTGGGCTGTGGTCAAGCCATGCTTGACAGCTTCACCCAGCAGGTCCAGGCTGTGGAGGCCCTACAGGAGGTTGCTATAACGATTAAAAACCTCTACCCCGACAAGACTGACCTTCCTCCTACAGGTGGGACACATCTAAGAAAGACATTCTTATGGTTTAGTATACTTAAGTTATACTTTTACAGAATGATAAAATGAAGTCAAAATGAGTATTGTCATCAATTTATTTTCGGCTTGGTAAGCGTCTACATGCTAGTGTGCTTGCAATGACAATGCAAACATGCTAATGCTAAGCAGGTATAATAATTACTATGTTGACCATTTTAGTTTAGTGTCTTAGCATGCTGATATTTGCTAATTAGCACTAAAAACAAAGTACAGCTGAGGCTGATGGAAATGTATTCAGGAAAAAAACAAAGTATTGGACAAATTGAAATTCTGACCTGATGATGGCGCTAGAGGAAAATTCAGAGCATCAACAAAGTCATTTGGATTTATCCTGTGGGCAACATGGATATTTGTACCATATTACATGGCACTCCATCCAATAGTTGTCAAGACATTTTACTAAAAGCTAGAAATGTCAACCTGCTGGTGGCGTTAGAGGAAAAGTCAGAGAATCACCAGTCATGAGAATACATCATCTGGGGATCATGAATGTGTAAACAAAATTTTACAGCATATCCATCAATCAATCAATCAATCAATCTTTATTTGGTTTTGCAGACAGTTGACATCAGTCATAAAAACATCTCATAGGTGTTGAGATATTTCAGTCTGGAACAAAGTAGTGGACCAACCGAAAGACGGACATCGCCATCCCTCAGCCGCTAGTGTGGCTACTAAACCAGAACATGTTTAAATTGCAGGAAGCAGCTGATGGTAGACACCTGTGTTGTCTGCATCATCTTGTGTGACACAAAGACCAAAAGCACCCAGCAACATTTTAAAGTTTGGTGGAATGTAAAGGAGACTAGAAGATGGTTTCATACTTGCCTCCAAATCTGTGAGAGAGAAATCAGAGAAAAATTCTTCAGGACTGACAACCGAGATGGGCATAGAGTACGGGGGTGATTGAGGGGAGGATTTTAGTCTTGACATCTCTATTTTTATCTACAAAGAAATGGGGATTTAGGTTAATTAGAATGCAAAAGCACAAAAGCCAACCGCTATTGTCAACAAATCCCATGAAAAGACATAAATTTAAAAATGTGTGAGTCTGCCCCTCAGTACTTTCCAACTTCCCTTCCCTATCTGTGGCTCTCAGCCCTCAAGCCCTTTTAAATCTTTAAAAACAGGTCATTAATATATGATATATACATTTTTAAAAAAATGTAAAATAATTTCCTAAAACATCTGGGCACTGGAGCAAACTCTACTACAGGTGAAAATAGTGCATTTGTTGGGGACAATTCTCAGCCGTGAATTAATATGCTAGTGTATACTAGTGAGTATTTGGGACACCAATGTATGTGGGACTGACTCAAAATAAACTACAGTGTGTGTGTTCATGGCACTGAAGGAACATGTCACCCAGTGCAACAGTGTGGCTCACTGATGTGTTTTTAATAGTTTTTG
This sequence comes from Siniperca chuatsi, assembly GCF_020085105.1. Classification (NCBI taxonomy): domain Eukaryota; kingdom Metazoa; phylum Chordata; class Actinopteri; order Centrarchiformes; family Sinipercidae; genus Siniperca; species Siniperca chuatsi. Next base: position 3,333,861 of record NC_058051.1, read on the forward strand.
AACAACGATTGAGCTCTATGTCATAAGATATATCAGGCCTTGGCTACACAGACAATACTTGGTTGTTAGTAGGATCAATTCACTGTTGGCTTAAGTGTTTTCATGTGATTTGTTCACAATAAGAAAAAGGTAGAACATCACCAAACTTATCTTTAAAGTGAAATTTGGACAGGTGGGCCATTACTGGTTCTGACAGAATAGACACTACACACACACCCCACACACACAGGAGAAAGGGGTGTAAAAATGTGAGTATTTGTTTGGTAATTTAATCTGATTGGGTTTCTAATGTTATGTTTCTATTCAAGCACTTGGTCTAAGTGTGCATGTAAATGCAGCAACTCCCCAGAACAAACTGCAACAGCTTCGGTGCAAAAATAGTTTGTTACTAAAAAACAAGTCAAAGCTTGAAGTCTAGACGCACACCCACTCTTCTCGCCATCAGTGATTGGCTGATTAGCACCAGGTATGGAGCTCCCCTTTAATATACACAAAGAAATCCAATCCACAATGAGTTATGCAAATGTTGGTGGTTGCTCATCAGCCAGTGATTAATAGAGCAATGGGTGTTTGTCTCCACTCAAGCTTTGACAAAGACATCATGCTGATAGGTATTAAGCCCTTTTTTGTAATAAAAGAGTACTTTTTCATGCTTTTTCATATTTAAAATATTTTTTGTTTTTTGACAGGTACCCCTATCCTGGAAGAAGCCATTTGGTGCATCACTAATCTAATTTGCTTAATTGTGTATGTTTTTTTTAGCTCCCATCAAGCTTCAAGAGCTTCTTAGAAACTGTAATCTGCCAAATGAATTCCTGCTGCCCTTTGACCCCCGCATCAAAGTTGGACAGATCCTGGTAAGTCATAAAAATGCTCTGTTTGTGTGTGTGCGAACTGTGAGTATGTTGGTTTTGTGTAGCATGTTTAGTCTTCTGTGTATGGTTCACCCTAATGCCCCAGGTAACTTCCTCTTTTGTACATTTTTGACCATATACAGTGTTACATATTGTATATAACTAACAAGTTTGACCTATAGGTGAAAAGTAAGAATTTTTGTTTTTCTGAAACCTGCATTAATTGATGAATTATTATTTTTTTACCACTTGGGGGCAGTGCAACACGGTGTAAACATAATATTGAAATATCATCACTTTACAAGGTTGACATGGCTAACATGTTGGCAAACAGTTGCCTATTGGTATGTCGAGCAGACACTGAGGCACATTCATTCATAGCATTCATTTGAAGTTTTTGAAGTCATTTGAAGTTTTTGCCCATCTAATGAATGTAAGACCAATACTCACTCTCCATTTAGCTCTGTTTTGCTCTCTATCAACTCCTGAAGTAAATACTTGGCTTTTTAGCTGCTAAGTGCTCCACTGTGTTCATCAGCTAGTAGCCGTCTGCTGTTTGGTGCTGATGGTGCAGGTAGTGTCAATGGCAGAAGTACATTTTTTTTACATGATGTGCAGATAAATGACAACAGAAAATAGCTAATAATTTATATGAACAGAACACAAAGAAACCATGAGGCCCAGTTGGATAAAAACAAATACGCAAAAACAATAATGTTAGCAATAACACAACATAGATAAAGTACATTAAGTATATAACATCAAACCCGTATATACAACCAAACTGTATGTGTACATGTAACTGTGTGTGTGATAGGCTATGTCAAGATAATTATTTGTCACATTCAGTGATGTTGTGTTCAGTATGCGTCCCTCTGTTTGGGACATGCAGTCACATATTGTGCAGCTAAGTTAGCGGCACATCCCTCTCCTAATAGAACCTGTTGCTTTTTAATGTCATCTAGTTGTGTGAAGTTTTTCTTAAAGAATTCCACTCTGATATTATATTTGTCACATTGATGATCTTATAATGCTGTTTTACATTCTAATATATTTTGGTTATTCTAAAATAGTCTCACCCATCCTCCCTTATTTTATTTTGTCTATATAAGATTCACATTCCTAATGCTCTACCTTGTTTAGATCTATCAGAAGAGCATAGAATAATAGCTTTACTGTGCTTAATTATTAAAAATTTCTTTACTTTTATAAGCTAACTATTTTTGATTTTTTTCTTTAAGGATGTTCTGCCATTATTAAGTTAAATTAACATTTGTTGATATTAACAGTAGGGGTGTAACAGTACACAAAATTCACGGTTCGGTATGTACCTTGGTTTTAGGGCCATGGTTCGGTACGTTTTCGGCACAGCAGGGAAAACAAAAAAGGAATTTGCATACCGAACCGAACGTCCTGTACCGAACGGTTCGGGACGATTACACGTACCCCTAATTAATAGGGATGATTGCCCTATTTGAGAGTTTTATACAGGTTTTTTCAGCTGAAATTTCTAAAAATGACGACTGCAATTCATATGTGTTATTGACTTGGTACTAGTATAGATAATGGTAATTGTAATCTGTCGCTAGCAACAGATCTGAGGTTCTCCTTTTCAGTTTTTTTTCTCTTCCATTTTACCAATGGCTTTACAAGCATACAACACAATGGGGATCTGGTTTATCAAGTCTACAGTATATTTGGTTGCCTTAGATGTCAGTAAGCGGCAATAGCAAGTTGAGTCTGTCTACCTGGAACGTTAAAGGACTTGGGAATCCTATAAAGAGAAGGAAGGTTCTTAACGTTTTGAAATCTAAACATTATGATATTGTCTTTTTGCAAGAGACTCATTTAACTGCACAGGAGTCCAAGAAGCTTTGCAAGCACTCTGTGGGACACGTATGTTATAGCACTGGGTCTAGTAAGAGTAGGGGTGTAGCAACTTTAATAAGTAAATCCTTACAATTCAAATGCATAAGGGAAGTTTCTGATGATGAAGGTCGAATGCTCATTATTCGAGCCGATACTCAGGGACAAAACCTATTGCTGGTGAACATTTACACACCCAGTGGGGATAACCCCACCTTTTTTATTGATTTAAAGCGGACTCCAGGGCTCACCTATTTCTGATCTCAAAATCTCTACTTTCCTCCACGTTATCATGCTCCACTGGGAATATTATCATTTCAGACCATGCAAATGTATCATTGGATATCCTACCATATTATGATAATTCTCGAACACCGTTCAGGTTTTTCAAAGATAAACTTGGGGCAGAAATAAAATTTTACATTAAAAGGAATGTCCCAACAGCGCCCTCTGCAGTGGGATGCTATGAAGGCTTACCTTAGGGTTTTATGATTCAACACTCTGCTCACAAGAAAAAACAGAATAAAGCTGATCTTTTACGATTGGAGAAGGAGATAGAAGTTACAGAACTCAAATTAAAACAAAATATGTCCACTGAAGGACTGAGAACTAACACCAACTTAAATTTGAATACAACTCTTTACTAACAAAAAACAGTCTACTTCAGTAATTGCTGCTGTATGGGCTCATGATGGCAAACTAGTGATTAAACCTAGAGATATCAATGAGACATTCAAAGATTTCTATAAGCACCTGTACACATCAGACTGTACAGCTACTGATGGAGAGATAGATTCTTTTCTAAAGAACTTACACCTGCCTAAACTCAACACAACTCTAAAAGAAGCTCTCGACTCTCCAATAATGCAGGAAGAGATACTGGAGGCAGTAAGAGCATTACCAACAGGCAAAACTCCTGGCCAAGATGGCTTTACGGCTGAGTTTTTAAAATGTTATATAGAAGACCTTTTACCGTTACTGGAAGAAATGATTTCAGAAACCCTTATTATTACTCTCATACTCAAACCTGGAAAAGACCCCGCTGAATGTAAAAGCTTCCGTCGCATCAGCCTGATCCCAACCGACTCTAAGATTTTGGCCAACAGAATAGACAAAGTTATTAACTGCCTTGTACATCATGGCCACATAGGCTTTATTCAAAAGAGGAACTCGTCAGATAATGTTAGAAGGATGCTGATGATCTGGGCAGTGCGCAGTTCAAGCTCCCCAGTCGCTGCCATCTCACGCGGAACAGAGAAGGCATTCGATCGAGCTGAATGGAAGTACTTGTTTGTGTGCTAAAAGCCTTTGGGTTTGGGCAGGTGTTCATGAAATGGATAGAAATCTTATACAAACAACCTGAGGCAGCAGTACAGAGAAATGGGGTGATCTCTTCTTATTTTAGACAAGGCAGAAGGACACATCAAGGATCGGGTCTCTCTCCAGCTCGCTTTTGCTTAGCGCTTGATCCACTAGTGGAAGCAATACATAGGAACTTTTCCAAGATCGGTGACTAAATGCATACATTTACTTTATAGGCCGGCAATGCACTCTGCTTTGCATCTAACCCTGTAACATCTATTCCAGCTCTTCTTGACATTATTAACAATTTTTCAAAGCTCTCTGGCTACAACGTTAACTGGAACAAGTCAGAAGTACTACCTTTTTGCCCTAAAATGTATTTCAAGCTGGATCCTTTCAATGGCCTTCAGAGGGTATTATGTATTTAGGCATCCTCTTCCTCCCTAAAATAGATGAAACTGTGGAAAAGAACTGTTGAGGAAAATATCATGTGATGTAGATAGATGGGCATCCTTGTTTCTATCTTTGTGGGGAAAAGTAAATGTTCTAAAAAAAAGAGTTGTATTCCTAAACTTAATTACCTCCTTCACTCTCTCCCCAAACATATTCTTGTGAAATATTTCAAGCAATTTGACCGCATATGCAAATCATTTCTTTGGAATGGGAAACGCATTTAGAGTTAATCCAGGAGTTTAGTCTCCCTCGATCCAGTATGTGTCAGTACTTAAACTGGGGCACTTGCTGTCTACTGTGCTGGGCTCTCCAAGGCTGCTGGAAATGTCAGAATTCAGAGGGTAGATTAAATCATGCTCTCTGGCAATGCCCTAAGATTCAAGACTTTTGGGAACAAGTCCACAGTTGTATAAAGGAGATCACTAGCAACAACTCTGAATTCTCTTCCAAGTTACATGTGCTGCGAGACCATTAGCTGTGAAAGATGGGTGGGTAGACAGACTTTATTGAGGTGACGGAAATAGACAGAAGCTCCCTCTTTTCAGGAGTGGTTCACAGAACTTGGAAAGGTGACCTCATGTGAACAACTTTTCCCCATTTAAGATTATATCTTAAATGGGGAAAATGCCAGCTCTATATCTGTAAAGATAAATAATGCTGTATTCAGTATCTTTATGTTTACCTTCAATATCTTATGCTACCCTAAGTGCCTTTGGTGCATTTTTTAATGTATAATGTTTTTTTCATTATTTATTTATCATTATTTATTATCTGTCATCGCATTTTGATTTAAATGTTGCTAAACTCTGATTGGTTCATGGAAATATGGGACATCACCTTTTCCCAGTGGAGCCCTGCCCACTTCAAACCAGTGAGAAGAGCACATAGAAAAACACACATACAGAAATCCCTCACGTGACATTACAAAAACGGAAAATGTTGCGTACACGTAAGACCTCATCACTGATGATAAGACGTTGATTGAGAAAAAATATTTTTAGGGCCTTTTAAAATTCAGCTACACAAACAAATCAGTTCTCTTCGTGTCCTTCTCATCCAGCTGGACAAATGCAAGGTGATGGCCTCTAAGAAGAAGCCACTGTGGCTGGAGTTCTCTCCCATGCCGTCGCCCACCTCTGCTACACCTGTCGGAATAATCTTCAAACAGGGGGACGACCTCAGGCAGGACATGCTGATCATTCAGGTCAAGGAGATTGGGGTTTTTTTTTTGCCCTTATTACTTATTACTCATCTTAATTACAAAAATGACAAAAGAATGTTGGCGCTTTATGTTGGTGAATGTATCTTACCTTTGGATAAACTGACGCCTGACTCTGTGTATCTTCCTGTTTAGACACTGGTGGTGATGGACTCTATCTGGCAAGAGAAATCTCTGGATCTTAACCTTGTGCCATATGGCTGCATCTCCACAGGACACAACATAGGTATCAGTGCGTCAACACAACTAACTAAACTCTACTTAAAATAACTTACTCCAATGTTGTCTCCATTTTTCCTATTATTAGTACCATGTTACATAGTTTTTTTTCAGGCGAACTCCTTCTAGGAAATTAAAGACCTGTAAATAATGCATTAGCATTTTATTTACCAACATGAAGGTTTACAGTACATGCTGTTTCAAAGCTCTCTTCTGAAATATTGACTCACTGTATTTATTATGTTGGCCTACAAGTAAAATTTAAGTATAGTGAGTCTAAAAATACTGGATTCATGTTTTTAACTGTAGAACGTAAAAAAAAAAACTAATTCCCAGAAAAATTAGGACATGACCTCAGTGTCCTCTATGGTGGCTATGGCCCTGGTTTAAACCCTTTTTTTTTTCTTCTTTGGGACTATTTCATAACCAGGTTTAGTGGCCCATAAATATTTTGTCGATTGATTTATTGTTTTATTTAGTACATTCCTGTTTCATAATGCAGCTCAACTCATTTGCCCAGTTGTCTGCTTTGGTTTCATCAGAAATTCTGCAATCCTAACTAACTAAAGTACTCAATAGACAGACTATTTTGTCTGAGTGTTTAGCTTGGACCTCACAGAACTTAAAGAGGGATTCAGTGAAGGTAGGCGAGCTATTGAAATGAATTCTATTGCTGCTGTATTTATTGCAGTACTGTCTATAGCTATTACTGTATAACATTACACAATTATATGAATATATTTTCATTATATGGCATTGTACAGGGGTTTATATTTCATGTTAATTTAAGAAATTCAGTTTCTTAAAATTGACTACCTAATTCTTGTGAAGTGTGACATGTGTCGACTGGGTGGTGGGTTTTGATGGGCTGCTCTGAGTCAAAAGTCCCGGGCAGATTTTTGTGCCCTTTTTAATGTGTGGCAGAGGATGTTGGAACATAATTAAGAGATAAAGAGGAGCTACATGGGGCAAGTATGCTTAATGTTCAGTCACTGTAAAACACTCGAATGAATGAATGAATAATTGGGTACTGCACAAATAATGAGTTATTTCAACATGAATCATTTCTAGCACCCAGGATACAACCACGATGTACTATGTAAAGTGAATTACATTAATGAATACACCTCATAGTGAAGTTTCTCCTCAACAGGTATGATTGAGATTGTGAGGAATGCAGCGACCATCGCTGCAGTCCAGAGGAACCATGGAGGAACGACTGGAGCCTTCAGAAACGATGCTCTGTTCGAGTGGCTCAAGTCCAAATGTCCACTCCAGGAAATTGTAAGTTATATGGAGAAGATTCAAAGCCAGGTTTTATACAAACTCTGGACTCAAATTAAATTGTAATATGAGATTACAAATTAAAAAGCATGCTCCATTCAGGCCTTCTTATTGAAGAGGTGCTGTCTAAAGTACGCACTGGGTCAGTCATGTCTATTTTTGACTGTGCTCATTCAGAAATATCCTGTCTAACATAATTTCACTTTTACCTACCATTGAAAATGACAGCTTGTCTGAAAAAAAGAGTGTAGACCAGTTGTCATTTATTCCTTTATTTCAAAGTCATTAATTATATAAAATATTATACATGTACATAATTGTAGTGTAGGTACTGTATCAGCTGCATTAGAGCAGTCCATGCTCTGCCATGCTACCACCTTTGTTATCGAACTGTTGTGATCTCATTTGACTACAGCACTACAAGACTGTGGAGAGATTTGTGAAGTCCTGTGCTGGTTACTGTGTGGCTACCTATGTATTGGGTATAGGAGATCGACACAATGACAACATCATGATCACAGACCAAGGTATGAAGGAAAGAATGAAATGAACACTGAATTATGAAACCAGAGGAGCTGATTAACAGAACTTTAAAGCTTTTGTATTTCCTGGGCTTCTCAGGGAACCTGTTTCACATCGACTTCGGTCACATTCTGGGGAACAGGAAGCACTTCCTTGGCATGAGCAGGGAGCGTGTACCATTCGTCCTCACACCTGACTTCCTGTATGTCATGGGCAGGGTCAAAGGGCGCAACAGCCTCTACCTTCAGCGGTTCAGGGTGAGAAGAATTGATTATGTGTGTGTGGGTGTGATTGTGTTTTGTTTGTGTGTAAATGCTAATTATACTGATACTTTAATTTAAAGGATAAGGAGTTGTTTTATGTTTCTTATTGTCAACAAATCCTATGAGAAGACTAAAACCAACAATGCGTCTGTCACTACTTTCCAACCTTTTTACCCTGTCAGTGGCTCCCAGCCTTAAGCCCATTGGTTCCTTCAAATGTATAGATTCTTTTTTTTTTTTTAAAGGCTCTGTAATTTTAGAGCCGCCCCTGCAGGTGTACTCTGTAGTGATGTACAGGTGTACTCCAGGACCCCATGACATCACTGTTGGGTGTGGTCACAGGTGCAACAGAGCACATTTCTGACCACACCTAACCACACCTATCAGTGATGCTGGGTGCAGTCAGAGGTGAAACAGGCTTGAAACTTTCAACCAGAGAGGGCAGCAAAACACTGCGTTTTTTAGCCTGGTGTTATGTTACTCTACTTGTTTTGAAATGTCAGTGAATACATAAAGTCCTATGCTTAGATGATAAAGTCTTGTTTTCCTTTGGTGTCAGCTGATGAAGTGTCTCTCTATTTTGATTATTATTAATATTATGAGATTATTAGATTTATTTTGCATTTATTAAAGAAATGAGCACATAATTTCTTTGACATAACTTTTTTTGAGGGGCCACATCTTCTTTCCATAACTTATGTGGGATGGATGATGGTCTTTATCCACTGTGTAGGTGTATATGGGTATATGTACTGTAGATATTTGTAAGATATTATTTCTTATATTCTATTATATTTTGTCCTTATTTCCTATTGTTTTGTCCTTTCCTTCTCTTGTCTTTCCCAACTGCCCATATCAGGACACTTGCACTCAAGCATACCTCTCCCTGCGTGCGCACTCTCGTCTGCTGGTCACTCTTTTCTCCCTCATGCTACTGACGGGTATCCCAGAGCTGAGTGCTGCAGAGGACATGCGTTACCTGCGGGAGGCGCTTCAGGAGGAACAGGGTGAGGCAGAGGCCAAGGAGCATTTCCTCCAGCAAATCTCTGAGTGTGAGCGGCTGGGCTGGACCGTGCAGGCCAACTGGTGGATCCACATGGTGGCAGGCATCAAGTAGACTGTTGGTGATTTGAAATTTGAAATCATGCTGCTTCAGGGCTGAAGGTGGGGAAATGTTCACATGTCTATATGTGACATTGTTTATTTTTATGTATTATTATCATTATTATTCTTCATGTATTGTCTAGTGTCCCTCTCCTCACTCGAGAGCCACGGGCTGTTATAGGCATTTAGTGGCAAAGAAGCTCCACCACCTTTCTAAACAATAGGGGCAAAAACACTGCAAGCAAAATGGGACAGCCAGAGGCATAAAATGGGTGGAGGGCAAAGTTCAAATAAATGAACTGTGACCTGGCGGGATGGAAAATTGTGGCACGGTAACCAATAACATTTGACAATTCAATTCAAAGGGCTTTATTGGCATGAAAGTTTCAAGAACAATGTTGCCAAAGCATCAAAATATAATTTGTCCAGATATTTGGACAGCACACTAACAGTAATATGAAAATTAACATAACATTAAGACTGATATACTGTATATTAATTTTCAATCGATTGATAGAAAGGGGTACAGTAGCCACATTGAATGAATATACAGTATATGACATTTCTGTGTGTAAGCTAAACATAGGTGTAAGCAGCAGTAAACTGCATTCAGATTGACTGAACAGCACACATCTGCCCACAGTCGGCTGAACGGGGGAGATAAGTTTTGCCCCAGCTGGAAGGTGTACAAGATCAGGTGGAGGCAGTTATGAGTGGCTATTAGTTCCCAGACATGAGATTCATCAAGGGCTGCTGTAACAAGGCTGCAGTGGTTGCCATGGCAAATGTCACACATCATGAAACTACTTAACATCATGACTTGAGCACTGAATGTTTTTTCATATGTTAGAATGTATAACCTAAGTTTTTGACATAAAACACGTTCACCCAAAATTTGTAATGTATGAAGTGGTTTGCAAGGTCAAAGGGGAACTCTACACGTCAAGTCATTTTACTCGTCATGCCTTTTATCAAATCAAATAATGATTCATTTCATGCACTGTAACTTTTACTCTCCTGATTTATCTTGTTTGTATTTTCTAGTTAATGCTTTAATTGTATTTAAATGTCTTTATATTGCCCTATGTTGCTTTTATGTTTTATGCAAAGCACTTTGAGTTGCCTTGTTATTGAAATGTGCTATACAAATAAACTTGCCTTGCCTTGCCTTGCCTTTTAAAACAGCTGTATAATGTCCTCTGTGGGTCTGGATGAGAAAGTAACCCTGATGATGTCACAATGATGTCATCAGGATTATCTGGTCTTTCAAATTATAATAAAGCCTGTTACAAATTGGAGGAGTGAAGTTTGAAAGATGTGGGCATTTACCATGCAAGGAGGGTCTAATGAAAAGATGGTATTGAGTTGCATTATGGGAAATGTAGGATCCAGTGTTTTGGAGCCTGTCCCATACTAGGGACTAAAAGTCAGGATATTGCATTCTTCTTTTTTATTCTGTATCTCACTAGTACTCCGCGGAAGTATAGTACTAAATCACCGGAGTACCTGTTTAATGGTTTTTGCAGAGCACACATGACACCTAATAAAAGGTGACGTGAAAGAGTCTGACTTCATTTGTGTTTTTATCCTCAGAAGTTGTCCTGTTTTTGCATGGAATAATAACCTATATGTCGTGATGTGTCGTCCTTAACATTTTCTTATCCTGCAACTAGAGACCTTGTGGTCCCAGAATAACTCTCATTGTGATGCAATTAAGGCCATGGGGGTGGGGGGTCAAACACACATGCTGTGTACATACATGTAGGCATAGTATTGGAGCAAAATGAGGACACTGTATGGGGAGAAATGTAGGGAGAGGAGGGGGCAGGGGTTTTAGGGTGAGTATAGGGGGGGGTTGGGATGGTCTTCAAGGCAGAGGACGGGGTACAGGAGACAGCGCCCTACACTGTCTGAGACTGCCAGACAGACAGCATCACTGCCACATGGCCCAGGACCACATGGATTGCTGCTTTGCTTACTGTCATTTTTTTTTTTAATTCTTTGCACTCTGTCTCCCTGTTTCTCTGCTCACTTTCTATCTGTACCCTAGTTCTGTTTTTATTGCCTAATTGCTCTTGCTGGTTCATTTATCCTTCTCTTGTCAAACCCATCATCATTTTTTAACTTTTACAAACTCTCTCATTTTTCAGATCCTTTTGTTTCACCCTCTCTTCGTCTGTGCCTTTGCCTCAGGTTAGCATTTCGTTTAGTTGATAAGACCTGAAGACATGGCATTAGTCATGACCAACCCCGGACATGAAAGTTCACTGCCTTGGTTCACTACAGCTTGCTGCACATGGTAAGTCCATGCTGTCTCTGTCTCTAAAAGTAACTAATTATCAGACCCACTTGCATGTTTTGTTTGTTGCCAAGGGCAAATAAACCAAGAGCTATCCGTGTTGCTTGGTTGCAAGTTCAAAAGAAGGTACATTACATTTAAAGATTACAGACAAGATTAGAATTGAAAGTGACAGGAAACCAAAAAAAGTTTATTCAGTTGTGTGTCAGCTTTGAACATTTTGAATCCTGCCACAGCGATTTGTAAATAGCCAGCGAAACACCCAAGCACACAAGGAAATTCACAAGAGTTGGAAAAGGTACATGTTTTTATTTTATTTTGCTTTCCTAGCCTCTTGTTACCCTGTTATACATTGTTTTTACATTTGAGACTTTTGCATTGAAAATTACTTTTGAGTCACAGGTATAAGCCTGTTTTTTGTTTGACAGCTCTTTCAGCATTTTGAACTCTCAAAGACTCCACTGTACACTGAAGTTGATTTTTAAGACTGTTTAAAAGGTGCCACACTGTTCTTCTACCAAAAATGGTAATAATAGAGATATGAATGATATATGCCAACTCATATGAGAAGAAATTATAAAGGTATATATGGTTAGCATACATGAATAAACCCGAAATCTCTCATTTGTAATTCATTATGAATCAGTTGGGTGAAGATATGTTACTTACGCTGGACATGTCTAGACTGAGTGGAACACATTTATTTATTATTCATTATGAGGCCTGAGTGTAGGGAGGGGCCATGGGATGTACACTACTTTCTGCTAAAAATCCCACAATGCACACATTTTATGGATGCAAAAATGACCATTGTGTGACTCTACAGATGTCAGTGATGACGCAAAAATTCTGATGATTAGTAAGTGTCTGAAATCTCAATTTACTGCTCACTATAGAGTAAACTACTGAGTATCTATTATATAGGGAGTAGTGAATGAGAGATTGATTTCAGACTGCGCATGGCACAACACTAAGCAAAGTTAGCCAACATTGCCAACTTTATGCAAATGAGGGTGAAATTTGCCTGCCGGCTATGCAGTATTTAGCCAAACAACTGACAACAAAAAAGCAGTGCAGTGGTGGGCCAGTAAGTTTAGTCTTTATAACTGCTGTAAAAACATGTCTGCTTGGCACAATGTCATGTAAATTGTTGGACAAAGTGCAGGTGGTTTATTTACATATTTGCAGTATGAGCAAGCTAGCCTACTCCCTAGCTTGCGTGGGGGCTGACGCAGCCACAACAACGAGCAAGAAGTGGCGGAAGCGATGTAGTGAGATTTGCCCTCTGATTGGCTCAAAAATTGAATAGGGCTGGACAGAGGAAGAATAGAAAAAAGAGATAACAGAGAGTCAATGAAAGGTCCCTTTTAGTATTGGTTCTTGTTGTGTGTGTATATATATATATATATATATATATACATATATATAAATGTAAACATCTCCAAGAGATTGGTTGTGGTGATTGCATATATGCACACACAGTCGGATCATGATGGGGAAAATAATGATTTCTGGTATCAGAGACTGTAGTCAGCAGCTTCATTCTGACAGCATGGAGCTCAGGCATTCTAGTAGTGGGTTTATGGGCTTTCACTAGAGAGCTTTTCAAGTTTCTCCTGTCTTGTTTGGATTGCTCCTTCTGCAAAATCAAGCTGAGGACAGGATCCAAAGATAGAATATGCTTTTTTTTAATGTGAAGTAAAAAAAATGAGCTCTTTCTTTTGAGATCTGTCTGAGAAGAGCTGCATTAAAACATTAAATGATCCCCTGCCTTGTTACTTAAAAATGACCAAGGTAAAAAAAAAGAAATATTTCTGCACACCATCACTGTAGCCTCCAACCTGCCTCCCTCGCCTAGGTGAGCAGTTACAAACAGAAGCTCTTCGCGCTCGTGGGCTGCTGTGAACATTGCTCCCTCACAGTGTCACTGATTTCCTTTGGTGTTCAGAGTGGAATGGACTTTTCTAGCACCATTTGAAATTGGTTGTGCTGGAAGGGGTTGTCAACTACGCTCAGAGATCACCCAAACTCCCTCAGAGACAAATAAGGTAAAAGACACAAATCTCAAACCGAACACATCTAGTGGCTCATCTATAGATGTTTAATCGCCCCTGCTTTCAAGTAACCATCAGATGATTCCTCAGGCACAAAAGCCAAAGAGTGTGAACTTGTGCTACATATCCAGGTTTTGACTTTGCAATAGGAAAAAACACAACAAGATCAGTCCCATGCAGAAAGATGGTTCCACTCTATACAGTAAAAATAAAATTCAGTCATTAAACATTATGGAAATAACATGACTTTCACTTATTTTTCCTGATTAGACCTCTACTAAGGCGGACCTGTACAGACTGTGCTTGATTGACATCTCTCTTAAAGGCCCTGCACACCAACACGTGTGTGTAATTAATCTGGCTGATTTCAACTTCTAGTCAGGTGGAAGCTGGGTGGAGCTATGCTGGGAATTTCGTGATGTCACAAAACTCTATGTAGCAATAAGAATGATAACAGGGTATGTTGTCCCACCCTAACAGGTGCAACAAAACTAAAAGGAGAGTGAGGGGGATATCCCATTTCCCAAACACAAATCCAAATGAATGATCATGCGGCTCCGTGTCTGCTGAATGTGTAAATAAGCAACTGTTTGCTAACATGTTCACCGAATTTGCTTTAGTAGGTGTTAATATGTCAATGTTGTGTTTATATCTTGCCACACTGCCCCCAAATGGCCAAAAAATCTGTAAATAAAGGTTTTAAAGAATGTAGTGTAAAAAAAAAAGTGCCAATTTACAAACAGAATGTCCATTGATGCTGAGATGCTTAAAGTCACAGTGAAACGGAAGTTAGAGCATCTTTAGTATTGTGACATATTTCTGGACAGTGAAACAGAATGTGTGGGTGGGGTTCAGTTATGAGAGCAATTAAAATCAAATACTTAACATGTAATTGGATCCCTCAAAAGTGAGCGTGGTTTAGCAAATACAGCAGGATACGGATCTGTAGAGAGATACCTCCATCCACACCTCCCTTACACTCTTTATTAAATCAGGAGGTAGAAATTAATAAATCAGACCTCAACTGCATTCTTTGACTGAGATCCAAACACATACCTCTGACCCATGATGTTGCTCTGCTAGCTACTACAACCATCAAATGACTATGACCCACAAGTTAACAGTCACGTGTGGTTTCATGATTAGCTAAATGAAATGTCAAAAATATTAACATTTTCCAGAAAGAGAAATGAAAGGCATTTTGCTATAAAAACACATATATTTACACATATTTGGCATGTAACGAGATAACTGAATTAACACAGGAACACATGATTAGAACTTAGAACATGTATTTTTTTTTTATTTCACTGTCTTTTAAGAGAGGTTTGGTATCCATGTACTCTGCCTACAAGTTTAGACAAGTCAAACTTTAAAAAATAATTAAAATAAAACATTACACTATTTAAATTTCAAAAACAAATAGCACTTTGCGCCAGTCAAAGTTAATTAAAACACAGCCAACTAAAAACATAGTTAAGGATTTGTTTGTACAAGTTTCTGTTTGATTTAATTCCTTCATTTAATCCTCTGGTGGTGGGAAAATATATTCCCTTCGCTTTTTTTGTTCACAATGTGTGTATTTTCATACATTTTATTTTTTTAATATTACCTCATAAATTTATTTCACAAAATCTCAGGCAACCATGCTCAGCTGAAGAAACATTACCTGGTTGTGAGGTTCAGCTGCAGCCTCCACATGGAGGCATATGTGAGTAGAGCTGTCTTCTCACCAGAAGGCAGACCTTAATCAATATGTGTAAATACAAAAGGGACATTCGTGATCAGTGAAGAAGAATCAGGTTTATTGCCAAGTAGGTTTACACATACAAGGAATTTGCTTTGGTATATTGGTGAATAATAATACACATAGTAAGTTGAAAATATAAAGAAAGATAAAACAAGTACTGTAAGTCAAGAAGCATAAATTGAAAATTGATAAGATATGAAAAATGATTATAAAAATATGTATGACTGTTATTTAAATGAAAGAGCTGTACAGTTTGTGCAGGGATGTGCAAAATATGTACCAGGGAAAGTGCAAAAATTCACAGTATGAAGTTTAAAGAATATTTGCAATATGCCGAACTACTATGCCCTTACTCATCAGCTCGCTCTCTTAGGTCTAATAAGCAAAATTTGCTTTCTGTCCCTTGCACTCGCCTTAAAACCCATGTATGCACCAGGTCTGCATCTTACGTATTTATTGTATATTTTAACTATGTACTGTATATCTATTGTGTATTTTATTACGTACTGTGTATTTATTGTGTATTTTTATTATGTACTGTGTTTTTAGTTGCACGTTTCTTCATGGTCATCTTATCTATTTCTTTCTTGTATGCTAATGTTTTTGTAAAGCACTTTGTGACTTATGCCTGTGAAAAGCGCTATACAAATAAAGTTTACTTATTTACTTAATCCACAACCATCTCTACTGTCTTAAGAGCATTGAGCTCCAAGTTGTTCTGACTGCACCAGGTCACCAGGTGGTCATTCTCCCATCTTTAGGCAGACTCATCCCCATCAGAGATGAGCCCAATGAGGGTGGTGTCATCCGCGAACTTCAGGAGCTTAACGGACTGGTAAATGGAGGTGCAGCTGTTGGTGTACAGGGAGAAGAGCAGAGGGGAAAGGACACACGCAGTCTTGAGGGGATCCGGTGCTGATGGACTGGGAGTCAGAGACATGTGTTCCCAGCTTCACGTTGCTCCTGTTGGACAGGAAGTCTGTGATCCATCTGTAGGTGGAGTCAAGTACACTCAGCTGGGAGAGCTTGTCCTGCGAAAAAACCGGGATGATGGTATCAAAAGCAGAGCTGAAGTCCACAAACAGGATCCTGGCGTAGGTTCCTGAGGAGTCCAGGTGCTGGAGGATGAAGTGGAGGGCCATGTTTACTGCCTCGTCTACAGACCTGTTGGCTCTGTAGGCATACTGCAGGGGGTCCAGGAGTGGGTCTGTGATGGATTTGAGGTGGGACAACACAATGCGCTCAAATTACTTCCTTACCACAGAGGTTAGGGCGACGGGTTTGTAGTCGTTAAGTCCAGTGGTCCATGGTTATTTGGGGACGGGGATGATGGTGTGGGATTTGAAGCAGGCAGGCACCTGGCATGTCTCCAGTGAGGTGTTGAAGATGTCTGTGAACACTGGGAAAAGGGCTATAAAGGCTGTAGTTTTCAATGTATGTGGTATAATACTGTTGTAGACCTTCAGTTTGATCGACAGGTCATAATGTGACCTCAAATCAACTCAAATCAAACCTCAAAATAAAGTCAATGCTGAATAAGAAATATTGCTGGGAGTGTTACTGTGTGTCTTTGTTACTGTGTGCACATTTGCATTATATACTGTACTATCGGATTAACAGACAAACCCACAAAGGGTCAGTTTTAATAACCTCCGAGCTGATTTACATTCTTCTTGACACACCGTTATTATTCCCAATGTTTACAGTATAAAAGATGGTATGAATTACTCACTGCTGCTGATATTGATGCAAAAACAGCCAGCTGGCAGCTTATCAAAAAGAAATGCATTGAAGCAAATGAGGCCACTTAAAAACCGTTTGAACCATATTAAAAAAGATGTTTTAACTTTGCACAACAGAATAAAACAGTTTATTTTTTATGCTTTTCTCTCCTCTCGTACTAATGTTGGGAAATTTGCACAAACTGATTGGACCTTTAAATAAGAAAATGTCCATGCACACATGCATGCACACACACACACACAAATAGCAAATTACACAAAAGCACGTGTAGAATGAAAAGAAGAGGGCAACCATGGTTTTCAACTGTTCATTTTCTCTTTCTTTGTGTGTGTAGCAATCAAGTAAAACACCTCCACCAGATGTTTTTCCATCCAAAGAGTATACCTATGGCCAAATTACAGCCTCTGCTTCCAACCAGCATTCTCACTTCTCTCTCTTTCCATGTTTTTCCATCATTTTGTCTCTTTCTCTGCTGTTCTGTCACAGCTTCTTAATTTCTTCACTTCTGTTTCTCCGTGTGAGTTTTTCACTGTATCTCTTAATTGCCATTTATCTCTTTGTTTCTTTCTTTCGAAAGAACCACTTCTTCTCCCTTTGTGTTTTTGTTGCTTGCGTATACAGTACTGTATAATAAGCCTACATTAAATTACAACCTACAGCATATATGCAGTTTTTGAACTTGACGTTTACTTTCATGTTTGTATTACAGGAGCATACTGCTGCACAGAATTGTTGATAATTATGGATTCCAGCCATTCCTGGGCTTCACCTTGCACAACCTGCGCTGACTCCTGACAGTGTGCTTTACTCTTCTATCCTGCGGTCTCCCCTTTTCTCCCTCTCACTCTGCCTCATTTCAGTTTAGCTCAAACCAGTATCAGTGTAAACACATTACTATTGCAGATGTCTCTCTTTCAATCCCATTTTCGCATATTCTCTGTGGAACATTCATTTCATTAGCAGCTTACTATATGGGTCACGGGCCCAAAGATCCCATCAGACCTTAACACACACACACACACATACATCAACACTTTGCAAAGGAGACTGTCCTTGTGTTAGGCGGCTGCTGGTTGGGGATATGTGATATGTATTGTTGACTTGGCTGGCACCACATAATGAGCTTGGCGATGGAGATTGTCATCATCTCTTGATAATTCCCGTGGTACAAATCCAGTCAGTGATGAGCTATCCCACTATCTTCCCCCTATGAAGCAAGACAGGACTGCACGCTATAAGAGGGGGGAAATACTGTTCCCTGCCACTTTCATATGGGAACCATCGAAACACATCGAAAACCGCAAACAATCACATGGGCTCATTATGGACAGGAAAAATAAAAATAATGCTGTGTCCACATGGAGAACTTTATGTAAGGTCTGGATTACAGAAAATCACAGGGCCCCAGACAATTAGGGTCCCAAAAGGTGAATTTTCACATTAAGGTAAATTTTCCAACTTTCCATTTTTAATTATATGCCCATGCGCAAGGTAAAGACACAAGGCCCATGAAACAACTTCTAGAAACATGAATTAAGGTTACAGCTGTATACCATATGAGCTTTGAATTGATCCCAGCCTGCAGCTATTGTTTTTTTCTGTTGGGCCTTGAGCAGTTTCCTACAAGGCACTCTTACAGATGATGTAAAATATTCCTCATATATGGCATTACCAGGAGGTTCAACTTTTTCAAACTTATTTAAATGAGGTTTATTGGCATTTCAGTCCAATGTGTAATACTTTGAAACTTCTAATTCAAGCAGTTTGTAACACAGGGTATACCGAAAGAAAAGACATGCATGACCACAATGTAGGTCAGTGCTGATGGAGTATGGGGTGTGAGGGTAGGGGCCCATAATACACTTGGGCACAAAAAAAAATGGACTGATGGGGATGAAAAAAAGGAATTCATTCCTTCAGTCAACATTTGAAAGATGGCACAGCATGTGTAATAGAGAGAATTACAAAAGGCCATTTTCATGGGATACATTTTGACATGTCACAGTAGGAAAAGCACAGGTGTAAATGATAAAATGAATGATGGCTGAATTCCATTTAGCTGCTTCAGGCTCAGGGTCCTGGTATTGCTCCTGCTGGCTCACTGTCTCACTGCCATGGCTTACTGGGACACTTGAATAGAACAGAGCCATCATTAATGTTATTAGTTACACCTGTGCTTTTCCTAAGATGGCTAATTTAAATGTCTTCCGTGAAAAGGCTTATATTCAGGTCTGTTCAGGCATCTTTCAGCTTTCATCTTAAAGCTTTTAACTTGAAGTGAAACCCTCTGTATTTCTGCCAGGTAAAAAGCTATGGGAAATTCTATTAGATTCAATAAAGAATTTTAAAAGTCCATGTGCATGTAAGTCGAACAGGTTTTCTTTGTTCTATCAAATGTAAATGTATTTCATCCCGTAAAGACAGCGTTTGTATAAAATTGCTTTTGTTTGGTTGGCTGGTTGCCTTCAAGTCAGCGTTAAGTTTAAGTTCACTTGCATGAACAAAGTCTCCATTCAAAATCTTTTGACAGAAAATAGGCCACAGTAAATTCAACACTTTTCAGCATTGAAGAATTTGCGAGTGATCCTTCCCTATATCCGTAGGGCTTGGCCTGACAGGACTGGGTGGGGTCCAGCACTGTGGAAGGGGCCTACCTGCTCCCTTTTTCCCGGGACAGTAATGTAACAGCCGGTGACACTTGGAGCTCCACCTCCTCCCGCCGGGCTGAGCCCTCCACTGTACCGCTGCAGACCGGACACCGAGCTCATTCAGGCGGTGCAGCCGCTGCGGGACGGCGTGTGTGGGAGTGTGTGTGAGAGATAGACAGACAGATACAGACAGACAGACAGACAGAGAGAGAGAGAGAGAGAGAGAGAGAGAGAAAGTTTCTGTGTGAGACACACACAAAGAGAGAGGAGACGCAGAAAACTACTGAGCAGGTGAGCGCTCCATCTTATCCTTCCGTCTTTGCTAACATTTCTCTCAAAACCACACCTCAGTGAAAGCCAATAACGCAAAATCCCCATTTTAACTTACAGGGGCAGTGAGTGTATGCTGCACCAACCTTGTTACTGTAGCCTATTACTTACTATACTACTGTAAGATTCTTATAAATGCGAATTGTGAGAGACTTTAGCGAACTTTGTGGTGTTTTTATGCTAGGCTGATTTATCCTTTGGGCAGTTAGCTTGCTGTCATATGTATGTAGTTTATTTTTTAGCTAAATTAAAATAAAGTGTTGGTGAGTAAACACCACAGTTTTGCCCCTTTGCAAGACGTTTGCCAAAATATAAAAAGCCAGAGTTGTAATGAGATGGTGATATCATTGGAAAAAAAACAAGCAGTGGGATTTGTATATAGCTGTTATAAATGTCCTGCAGGTTTGGCTATCCAGATAGCAGGAGATTAATTATTGCCTACTACAGCCCTGAACATCTGGTACAGCTGTGTATTGTCCTAAACTCTAGTGAGTGCCACTGGATAAGTAAGTAGGAATATTTGTGTTTTTTTTTTATTCCTGAGCCTGAAGCAACAAAGGCAACATGACAAGTGCAGCTTTCCCCTCCACTCAAAAAAGTATTTTTCTGATTGTTTCTTGACATGGATGTTTGACCTTCAGACACCAAAGGCTGTTCATCATTCAACATGCATCTGCTGAAGGAAGAAAGTTGCTTTGTGCTTACCTTCAGTCGGAGTTTAAGATGCGTGAGAGCACGATCACAAGTAGTTTGGAAGCCAGTCACTTTAAGAGTTGAAAAGTTGCAGTGTGTGTGTGTGTGTGTGTGTGTGTGTGTGTTTCATGTTCATGGGGACTTGTGTCACCATGGGGACAAAATTGAGGTCCCCACAGGTAGAGACTGCCTTTTGAGGGTTAAGACTTGGTTTTAGGGTACAGGTTACAATTAGATTAGGGTTAAGAGTTCATGTTAGGCAGTTAGTTGCGATGGGTAAGGGGCTAGGGAAAGCATTATGTCAACGACTGTCCCCCACGGGGATAGTAAAACAAAAAATGTGTGCGTGCGTGTGTGTGGACCTGCCCTCTCATTGACACCAGTGGGTCACTTATGGCTGGGAGGCAGATTTCTGACACTGTTGCACACATTCCTACCAGATTAACCAGCAGCACAGATTAATGGAGTGCAGAGCTCAGATTCACTATCTAAAATGGTATGAATGAAATTCAAATTAGTGCAGAACAGACAGCATCACTGACACAGTGGTGTGTTGTTTCTTCAACACTTGTTCGCCTGAGCTCACACTAGGTACCAATAAATATCCAAGCATAACCTTGAAAAGCACGTTCTCCTAATTGGTGCTTTTCAGATGAAGGGCATTCCTAGAAAAGTGAACAGCTTTATTTTTTACATTACTATTAAATAAGGAAAAGTTAGAGAATTCTTGCTATTTTCCCTTGAATTCAAGAATGCCATATTGCCATTTATCTCTTTTCACCGGCTTGTCAGGGTATTTAGATGTGTGTGTGTTTGGATGTACATGTTCCCATGGCCCTTGTAGGCTTAGTCCAGCTTTAATCAGCTCAAGGACCTGGCCTCTCGCCCTACTGCTGAGATCAACTCCAACCTGAAGGGTTAAGAGGACCCACGAGTCGCTCAGAATCCAGCTGATAGAAGTGACCATGTGGGAGTCTGTGGTGTCTTAATGTTGTGAAATCTAGTTGTTATTGTTGCTAATTTTGTTGTTGTGTATGTTACCGTGGGCTTTTATCTTGCTCTGTTGTTGCTGATGTTGTTGTGTCATACCACTGTCTTATAGAGTGATTTTATCTCGTTGTTGTTATTGTTGTGGTTGCTGTTGCAGATGTTGCTCTGTCATACCACCGTCTTGTAAGTGTGCTTGTTATCTTGTTGCTGTTGTTGTAGCCGAGTTGTTGAATTCCTTGGCAGAGATCTTGTTCTCAGTCTCCTGCCCATGGACTATAGATGGAAATTAACTTATAGCTTACTCTGGTACAGCTAAGCGCTGTGCACTGTCCCTGTTCAATAAACAGATACATTAATACTATGTCAGTCTTCCAACCCTGATCATCCAATGATAGTGCACATCTGAGTTCGATGTAGAGGAGTGGTGTGTTTATGTGCTGTTGTGTAGTTAAACTGTCTTCCACTCTGACATTTCGCAGACCATTCAATGCAACTGTTAAATTTATGACATTCATGTCTGATAATTATTTGAATTCACTATTGAGTTTCCATACATCATGAATGAAAAGCTATTTGGCAGCTGAATGTCGTCAGACCTTCACCTCAGCACCACCAGGAACTTAACAGAGTAACTTTAACAGAAACCAGTGCGGACATATGTTTCATTATGATGCACTAGCTATGTTTAGCAAGTTTCAGGTCTGATGATTTTAATAGTGTACTGATATGAACTGAAACCAATGGGCCCCTTGGCAGGTAGGAAAACACATTTAAAAATGACAGTGGCATTTGCATAAACTGGCAAGTAGTTGTCAGTAATGTAAGTTGTAAGCATATTGGTGTTACAGTGCAAACCACAGGTATGGTCCTTTAAATATCTGGTGTGAGTGCTCAACTACTGACATGATAGAGGTACTAATGTTTTTGCATGTGATGGCAGTCCTTTGTTTTAGAAGAAGAATTGATTTAATTGTAATGTCACTGGTGATTTGGGCTGAGTAGGTGGGCAAAGGCAGAGGTCAGGATGGTGTGTGTGTGTGTGTGTGTGTGAGGATGTGCTTTAGTGTAAGTGTAGTGTATGTGCCTCTATGCCTGGATAATCTGTAAATCAGGAGGCCTCTCCAAATCTTGCTGCCATCGCCCACCTTGCACTCTATCACTGTCTTTGATATCTGAACTCTAAGGGCCTCTGCAGGCTGCGACGCTCATAATCATGTCCCCTGATATAAATCGGCCCCTTGTTTGCAGCACACTGACAAGAGGGATGGTTTAACTCTATGCCTCTTTTCATGTCTGTCTTTTTTGCTCCTTTCTCCTTATCTAAAAGTCTCTTTGGAATTGTCAAGCTAATTTACCTCAGATTAATAGAGTGTTTACAACTAATGGTTATTTTCATTATAAGGACATAAATTAAGTGTATAAAATGTGAAAATGCCCAGATTGGTGTCTTTATATTGTTTACTTGGTCTAATCAGCTAGAGAAGTATCCATTTCACAAGGTCTTAGCTTTTGTGAAACAATAACTCTCAGATTTTTGATATTTTTATCTTAATTATTGACTACAGTCAGTTATCATCAATATAATACATTTTTCTGTTCATTGAATTGACCAAACAGTTAATCCACTAGTAGTTTTAGCATATAGTGTCAAAATGATTTAATAAGGTGAAATAAATCTTTGTCAGAAAATCAATGAGCAGGTTGTTATTGTTGTTAGGTTCAGCTTATGTTGACCATATTCTATTCTGTCAGCCCATGTCACACAAACGTACCTGCAACAATATTACGTCTCATCAGCTAGTGGCCATGCAACTGCATATGACGCTCGGTAGCTGCACTCATAAATCATTAGTGGGAAGAAGAGTGATGGTAAATTTTTTTTTAAATGTTTTTTTATGAACTTTGTTTATTAAAATTTCATACACACATTGACACTAATGTTAAAGCACGTATGAATAACAGTGTAATTTTCTCTGCATAGGCAAAGGCCCCCACATCTTTTTAAATTTCTTGTAAGACTCTTTCAGTGTATATCTTGTTTTTTTCAAGCTGTAAATTATTGAAATTTTCTTTTATCCAAATAGTGTGAGAAGTTGGTGTTGGTGATTTCCATCTCATTAGTATTAGTTGCCTAGCCAATAATTGGAGCCTAGGCAAAGGCAACTGAGGGGTGCCGAACAGAGAAGTAATGGCATTAGGCTTGATAAGTGTCCCAGTTACCTCCGTCAAAGTATTGAAGATTGGACCATATGGAAATTGCAGCTTCTGATATAGAGGGAAGAAAAGCATCATTTGCAACTAGTGGTGCAGAGGTAGAAAAAGTTTGTAAACCAAAGTGACATTTGAACTGGTTCCAAATCCTTAAGGAGGTTTTAACAATTATATTTTTAACATAGGGGTAGAAGGGCCAGTTGATGGGGAAGTGTACAAGAGCTATCAGTGACACAGGTGTAGAGGAAAAAGACTCCATAGCCAAACAAGAAGGAGGGGGGTGGAATGTATCAGATCTGACCCAATACTGTAAAATTCTATGGTTAGTAGCCCAGTAATCAAACTTAAGGTTTGGTAAGGCCATTCCTCCAAGAGGCTTTGGTCTCTGTAAAAGGTCCTAGTCTCATAGTCTTGTTCCAAATTTACTGGGTTACCGGCTGGCAGTGGTTGAAACCAAGAAATGAGTCTAACAAGGCTAAACAAATCTGACAGGGAGCATGCAAAGTGTAAAGTCCAAAATCCAGACACGGTCCAAGGCAGACAAAGAATCCATACAAACGAACTCATGGTAAGAAATGCTGGGAACTGGACACGGGAACAAGGTACAATGAAAAATGCACATAACGGCGACACACACATGACAGGAACACAATGATCCGACAATGAACAAAGGAAAAGACCTGGACTAAATACCCTAAGGGAGGTGAGACAACGAGACACAGGTGTAAGAGATTATTTCACCTCTTATATACACCTTCGGGGTCTCCCATAACACTGATGTGGACACATCGGGAGTCTTATTTACATTAAGAAAAAAATCTTTTTGCTTTGAAATAAATTCCACAAAGTCCTTATATGAAAGTAAACGGTTTTTGAAACGCCATGGAGCACGGTTATTTTCAGATCCTTTATGTATATTCATAGTAACTGGGGCATGGTCAGATATAACTGTTTAACATATAACTGACTTTACAGATGGGAGAATTCTATTATCTACAAGAAAGTTATCTATACGGCTAAAAGATGGACATTCAAAAAGAATGAATATTCCTTTCCAGAGGAATTGAAAAAATACCAGGGGTCAGATACAGCAAACTGTTCTTTAAAGGACTGAATCACCTTAGCAGGTGACATACATATACATAACACATATAATAGTTACTCCTCTAGATTTTCCCTGACATGAAGAATGATAAATATGGCCAATCCAACTACTTTTTAATCTGGTCTGATCAGAAACTCTAAGATGAGTTTCTTGTAAATAAATTATCTGGGCACCCAAGTGTTGGAGATGGTGCAGTACTTTGCTGCACTTAACAGGGTTATTAAGGCCTCTGCAATTCTAGCTACAAAATCCCACTTCCATCTTGCTGTGTTAATTTAGGTGAAGCCATAGCAACATCTTACAATGCAAGGAATGAAGCATAATGACAGACATACCAGTATATGACAGTATCTAATGAATGTATTCAATGTTGATAGACCAAGCAGACACACAAAAAATGCAAAATATAATAACCCTTTGTGGTAAACAAATGTTACCCCCCTCCCACCAGAAGTGTCTCCCCCCGTACGAGACACGTCAATGAAACCCTGTAGAACGTGCTAAACGCTCTATCGTAGCCGTCATGATGGTAAAATGTTTTGCAGACAAATGTTGCTACATCATTTATTTGTTAATGATATTTGTTTTCTGTTAACTACATAACCTCGACACTGAACGAAGACCTTTCTGTTTGTGTCATTTTGAAAATATTCTTAAATGGGGATTTATACAAACGCAATACATAATTATTTTCATAAAATCTATTTTTCTTGTCTTTTTCTTTCTCTCTTGACATTTGAGAGCTGTTATATTTTGTGTAGATGAGTGGCTGTAAACCAAACACCACACAGGTCAAGAAAGCATGTGACAGAACACCTCTGGCTTCCAGAAAAATGCAGAGACTCATGTTTATACACAGAATGTGATAATCTTTTTTTTTAATGTCAGCCGGCCAGTCTGATGAGCTGCAATCATTGCCAATTACCTCTCAGGATGTAACACAATTCTCTTTCTCTATAAGCGTGTCTTTTTCCCTCTCCTGCACACACAGAGGGGAAATTTACCCTGGAAATGGCTGATGCGAACCGCATCACAGATTGTCTCATCAATATAGGAAATGCAATTTCCTTATTAGTGTTATTGAAAAAGTCTGCCAAATATCCTGCCTAAACTTCTCCAAGCACTGATTGCCCCTTTGCTTTTTGCCCCTATATCATCTTTTGTAGTGTCAAGTGCAAATTGTCCACACTACAGAGAATACAAGGCTTTGATCTGTGAGGCAACCCTCATGTCCTTTTTTGACAGTTGTAACAGTTACATTATGATGAGAAGAGCATTATGCCCTCAATGTTAATGGCAGTATCAAACCTGTCAAGGTCGACAACATCACTTCCATTTAGCTAATTAATCAAGCATAAAGGCTTCATATTTAGCTCATTGAAAGAAAATAAAAATCAGCTCAATTTACTGAATGTTAACTGATGAATGTAGTGAAGAACTGACCTAAACTTTTTATTTGCAGATGTAGCTGCGTTTACATGGACCCTAATATTCCACTAATAATCGGAATAATAGCCCAATCAGAATAAAAATGCCTCATGTAACCACCGCAATCGGAAAAGACTGGCCCGATCCCGCCCAAAGGAATTTTTAATCAAGTTAAGAGGAGTGGTATAAACCTTTGCTAATCCGTTCAATAGGAAAATATTAGCGCCTAATAACCATTTAAACGCTTACACCGATCGTTTCCCTCTGGTTGGAATAAACGGAATGGCAGGACGGCAAAACGAAACATGCATGTCGATATGTTGCTATGGTGAGGTCGGCTACACAAAATGAATAGCTAATGTTAGTTAATTCAAATTTTAAAAATGTTAGTTCATAATAATAAGTATTACCCAACTGACGTACCCTATATATGGGCTTCTGAGAGACGTCATTGTGAAATGCGCACACACGTGGATCACTGATCAGGAGAACAACATGAGGCGTTGTTTTTGTGTCATAAACTGCAGGATATGTAAAGTAATGGGTGGACAATGTTCAATATCCCATGAAGTAGTGAGAAGAAGAGAGTGAAGAATTGGACACTAGCATCTACTGATGTGGTCAGAGCTCTGGATTTCAACAAGGTGGTGGATAGGTTTGCACAGAAACTAGTGAGGAAGAAACTCCTGTTTTAATGTAAGAGCTCACACTGTTACTGTGTTAATGGATGTTAAATGAATTGTGCAAACGTTTGTCAGGCTCTGTGTGTTGATATGTGTTTAGAGTTTCAGTGTGCGAATCAGAGACAGCTGATAAAGGTGCAGACTATGTGATGTAAAAGGCACCACGTTGTTGTAGACATACCGCCCTATTTTCGTGGTGATGCAATGACCAGCGCCAGCAGCGCTCCGACTGCTTGGTATTGTCCTGACCTTGAAATCAGCTTTACTCATCTGTGTGGTATTTTGGTGCCAAGCACAGAGCTCAAGGTGCACAGGTGGGAGGAGCGGTGCAAACAGGTCGGAGGTTCATTCAAATGAGGCAGTGCAAAGCGAGTTCTTGGTATTTTGGTGGAAATTTGTTCTTAGACTACACTGAGAATAGATGTCTCAGAACCACCACTGTTTCTGGCGCAACGTCAATCTGGAGCCCAAAGACCTACCGCTTTGCACTTGTCGTTGCGTGATTTAAATAGGGCCCATAGTTTCTTATCAGTGAAGCTTTGCCTGTATACACTGCAGTCATCTGAGTTCAAGCACTAACATAAGACATCTGGCATACATCTAGTGTCTGGTATATTTGGATGGTAAACAGCAGGGGTTTCATACATTACTAATATCCAGACTGAGGGGGCTTCTGTGCACCTCACTGGTGCAGGCAAACAGCAGGAATTTCATATATGCTTACATTACTCGTGTTGCCTGTTGATGGTCTGGGACCCACTCTCAGTTAATTTCTCACTACTTGCAAGAGCTAACTTGTAGTATCGGTTAGCGTTGCTACTAGCTGCCTATCAACATGTGGTGTGTAGTAAAAGACATTTTGGAAATACGAGGATGAGTGTCACATACAAATTTACCTCTTAAGTGGTTTCCAGCAAGTCCCTTCCTTTCTAAATACTGAAAATATCCTTATAAAAGCTCTGAGGACACTTTCATTTTCTGAAATGACTTCCTTGGAGTGTGGCCTCGGCTAAAGCTCTGCCTGGCTAATATGCACTTTACTTTCCTTCTCCACAGGACTTAATGCTGAGCCACAAACGGCTGTTCACCTCCACCTCTCACCTTCTGATTCTCTGGCTTTCTAGTACAAACATGAATGTGATGATTGTGTTGGTTGGTGTGTGTGTGCACTGAATTTAATCACCTTAAAGGCTCCTCACTGGCTACTGTCTGGTCATGCCCTCAGATTACCTTTTTTAGTCTGTCTCTCGGGTGTGTCCCTCTGAGTTCAGTTAAAGATTCATTTCTGTGATAAACTGCTGAAGACCCTAAACCACATAGCTGATTTCAGAGTAGATTGGTTACAGAGTGTAGCTGTTGTTGTTGGGTTAAATAAGAGGGCATAACATAGGCAAAAAAAACAATCTGTACTGGTTGTGTATGAACAGGAATGCACTATACACACTTTATGTTGTGTGTGTGTGTGTGTGTGTGTGTGTGTCTGTGTGTACATAGGTGGTGTGGAACAAACACTAAGTAAGCCCAGCAGTAGATGGTATTAGGTGTGCCTTATTTGAGGTTTGGTTCAATAGCAGTAAAAATCTGCAGTGCATCAAGCACTGGGAGATTTAACTCGCTCTCTGCAAACCTGAAATGGAGAATTATCTTTGATGGTAATCTTTAATTCACTGCAAGAAGTAAATATCCAGACAGTATTATGAGATTTCCTTTGACTCCACAGGCAATGATCTGACGTATGTAGAGGATTAGGAAGTTGTTTCCTTGACTGACACTATGGTTGAAATAAATCCCTTCAGTTCCCTTTAAAATGTTGTGTTGGGTGGTCTTTTTTCATCAAATCAAGCAGATGGTTGAATTGTTGACTGGTAGAGAGTTAATTGTTTACTTTGGACTCTTATTATATTAATTGGTATCTGCCAGTGCTTGCCCGTTCCAGTTCATAAGTGTTTCTTCAGGGTTTCCTAAATCTATTGGAGTAGACCAGGGCTACCTTCTTATCCATAAGACCCCCATGAAGAGGCATTAGAACCTTAGTGTTTCACTGACAAGTTTTGGTACAAGTTGTAATTGTTGTTTTCATAGCTCTTTCCATGTAAAACAATGCTATGAATTTGAGCATTCAGCACACTGTAAGTCAATGTTGAAAAGTAGGGCACTGTTTGCCCTGATGGTGTATTGCTCCATAAAATTTCATTAAGATTGTGCAATTTTCATTCAATCTAATTTAGGGAGACACTTATTGTGGCTTCAAGGTCTGTTAGAGTAATTTACGACTGCTTTGACTCATTTTTTGCAGTGCAGCGCAAATGTTCATGCGTCTGGAGTATCAGAACAAGTGAGTCATTCTGATTTTAAAAAAAATGTGTTGCCTGCACCAACTGATTGCTATAATTACTCTCTCCACCTACACATGCAGTGATATATACCCCAAAGCTGAAGGCAAGTTCTCATCCAGTCTCAGGTAGCTGAAAGCCATTCATTGACAATATAGTAAATCAGATACAGGAAAAGATTCACTCCAAGGTGCGGGTGACTGCCGAAGTGTGGGAGCAATAAAACTAGAAATGAAAGTCACCCTCAGTAAGCAGCATTTATTTATGTCTTCCCTATCAAACAACATGCAAATAACACATTTCTCTGTTGTGTGTATTTTGCCAGTTTCCTCAGATTGGTTGAGCAGTGCATACGTATTCAAAGGTGGAATTTTCTTTTCAACAGTCAGTAAGCGTTCAACTGAGCAGCACTGACAAGTATTTCATGTCTGTGATATCACTTCAAGGTCCTGTGATACTTTCTTTAGGTTGGCTGTTCTGCCGTAGATATGAGTGGAGTATCGCTGCAGTGGGTTGTTTTGTGTCATAAGATCAGGGCTTAGTTTTTAACAAGGCACCTGGTCTTCCTTGATACTTGAGTGTACATCACCTGCTGTTTGCTGCACACTGGCAGTTGCTATGTACTAACTTGAGTATATCCTGTTGTTGCACTGCATGGAAAAAGTGAGGCTTGTACATTTACTGTATACAGTTTGTCTGCTAGAGGGGAACTGAATTGCTGTATTGCCCCTTTGTTTCTTATTTGCAGATTTTCTCCTTTCTGTTTGAGATTTTCTTTTTTATACCTCGTGTTGTCTAGATCAGTGATTCATAACCACAGCGTACTTCTGCACTTTTGATTTGTAGCCAGGGGTTACATTCCACATTCATTCAAGTCTTTCTGGATTAGATCAAGTCTGATCTAAGTTGTTTTCTCTCCCATGTGTATGACTTAAGAACAGGTGAAAATATTGTTTTGCCAGGATAATCTTTCTAATTTCCTTAAAAAAAAATTTCATCTGTGAAACAGGTGGAGAAAAAAGGTTTTGCCAGGTGAAATTTCTTCCCCCAGTGTTTGTTGTTGTAATACTTGTACAGAAGAGGCTGAAGTGCACCACTACCCCATGTTCTAAATAGGATTAAAAGCATCCATGTTTTCTTCAAGGTGAAGCGCCGATTAAAATCCATTTCTAGCCAAAAGAAAGACATGACAGTAATGTTACATAGCTAGCTAACACACAATATACATTGTGTTTAGAGTGCATGGAGAAATTTAAACTCACCTGGAAGAAAACATGAACGCATTTAGTCCTATTTAGACATCGGGTAGTGATGCACTTCAGCCCCTTGTGGCCGACACGAGTATTACAACAACAAACACAAGTGTTTTTAAGTAAGTTTTTCACCTGGCAGAACTTTTTTTCCCCACCTGTTTCACACAGCTGATATTTTTTTAAGGAACTTACAGGCCTGGAATTAAGTTGTTGTTTTTTTTTAGGGCAAAGCCACTTTAGCCTTTGATAAATACAAATTTATTTGGGCTTTGCGGCCAAAATGTAGGGAACCAAGGCCAAAACCAATGGTAGGCTTGTACGAAGACAAAACAGGATACAATCAACAATTAGGAGTCAGTGTATTGAAACACAGCTCTGAGTTTATTTAAACTGTATAATGAATGTTTGACCTTTCCACAAAATGCTGTCTGATTGATTTTTTAAAATGCAAACAATTCATTATATTAATTGTTATTATTATATTTTAATGATAAAATTAAGTCTATAAATTGGGCATAACACCTATGTAACTATTAGCATTTTAGTTATTTAAAGATTTCTCACTAAAATATGTGCTTATTGGTGGCTCAGATACACACCGACTCATAACACTGTTAATTCAACATGTATAAGGCAAAAAATATCATATGTGCTCCTTTCGTGGCATTGCACTGAAAAAATAGCAACCCGTCAGATCTCACAAGTTATAAACTCTATGTATGTTCGTAGTTAGCCAACACTATGCAGCGATGTCCTGGTAAACTTTAAAACACATGTGTATTTAGGACTGCACTTTAATCGAAATATTATCGAAATCACAATATGGCTAAGTGCAATATCCAAATTGCAGAAGCTGCAATTTTTTGATAAAGGTAAAATGAATGACAAAACAGCATGATAATGAAGTCCTGTAACGCTGCAGAGATGCCCGGGTCTCTAAATTCTATTCTCCAGATGTAAGAAACAAATGTCACATCATCATGATTTTAATAGTTTTTTCAGTGAAAAAGGAAATTTTGATGTAAAAATGATCATTCCCACTAATTGTGAATCATATCATACGGTGCCCCCTAAAAGTCACGGTGAGAATGTTTTTGAGGCCTACTTTTGCATTCCCTTGCAATATATTTTGCATTACCTCTGAATATTTTGTCAAAATTTCTCAAACACTTATTCAGTGGAATTTCTAAGGAAGCAGGCGACGACTTTATGACTTTATATTAAACAGCTACAAGGACAAATTTTTTTAAAAAGCTCTCCTTACTAATTAATAAACAACACTACGATTTCAGGAACCCAACCCGAAGTCACGCTGCAGCGGCCAATCTGGCGATCAGAGAGGTCAAACGGCTCCACAGTCAGTTCACGGACCAAACTATGATACGCTCCCAGTTGTGTCCTCGCCTGGTTTATTTTGTGTACCCAGCTTCGACATCTGTGTGTGGCTTGCAGTCTATGCTGAAAAATAGTGACCATGAAGTGTCCTTTGTTTTGTGTTCAAAAACCTCTAGATTGAATAAGGAGAGGGAGCGCCAGTAAGAGAAAGCCGGTGAATCAGAGAAATAAAACGTTTCAAATTGCTTCACAGCGGTTACGTTCTAAAGCACAAATATACACGTCTGCACCGCCTTGCTGTCGTCATAATGCAGCAGTTACTAAGTGATGTTGAAGAAAACCAATGAAAAACCATGCGTCGATTAAAAATATTGATGTCGACGCATTGTCAGGATCGACGTCATCGATTACATCGACTACTCGCAGCAGCCCTATTTAGATCAGACTGAGAAAATGGATCACCAGAATTTTTTTTCTCACTTGCCTATCAGGGCTTCCGTGCATTCTGGGATAGGGGGGAAAAACGCTCTGGCTTGTTTGTTTTTCTTAAACCAATCACAATCGTCTTGGGTGGCACTAATCCTAGGATGCAGACGGTGCCCTTGCAAAACGGTAACACGCAGATAGCGGAAGGGGAGGAGAATTCTGACTGAAATAGTTGGCCAATGGCAGGCTTGTACCCACAGTCTACTTCCTTTGAGTCAGACTAGGGCTGTGGGGATACATCAGACAAATAAGGTTGGGAACCACTGGTCTAGATGATCGTACATATTTCACCTCGCAGTGGCGCAGGTAGCAGCAGCTCTGAATATTGAGTCATCTGCCTGTATAAGGAAAGCAGACTTCCTCCATGACTTCACCTATATGATCTGATCCTATTTCCAGCCCGCCCTTGTTTTACAATACTTTGACAACAGTGTCTCAAGCTGCAGCGTATTGGCAGTGTGTTCGGTAGCTCAGTCTGAAGCCCTTCATTTGATGTGTACACAAACTCAGACACACAGAGTCAGGCTTATCGTGTTATTGTGTTCAAGGATATGGGAGCCTGGGTTTGTTTGGACTAGTGTCTCGAGATTTCTTGGCTTTGTCTGACCGCTATACAGAAGTTATAGTGGTGGCACTGAACTTTCTGCAGGTTCCCTCTTATCTTGTTGTCGTGATTGTGTGTGTGTGTGTGTGAGTGTGTGTTTGCGTCAAAGTCTTTGCTCAAGGTCTAGGCTAATCAGGTACAGTCTGACTTTTCTCCTCTGATTTATTTGACTTGTACAGTAGTTTTTTTTTTTACTAAATACCTGGATGCCTGCATTCTTGTAAAGTGGAAGATTACAGAATGTATGTCGATATAGGTACAGACTGGATTGCCTGAAAGAGTATTTAATTTAAGCATAATTTTAATGCATTTGAAATCATTCATTGCTCAGGCTTTTTCTCTTTAGGTTTGTGATAGTAATTTCCTTTTTAAAATACCGAGAGATGTTGCCATTCTAATATCCAGAGGCAGTGAGTTCCACAGTTTAGGGGCATAAGAACAGAAGGCACTTTCACAGATACTTTTATGGGACACATAAGGAACATTTAAAAGAAAAGCGGTGGAGGACCTTAGTGATCTGGCTGGAACATAAAATAAGAGAAAGTCTCAGATGTAGGGAGGTGCCAGCTCATTGAAAGCTTTATAAACAAGTAAAAGAACTTTAAAATGAATTCTAAAAGATACAGGTAGCCAGTGTAGTGTCTTAAGTACAGGGGTGATGTGATCCATTTTCTTTGTTTTAGTTAAGACTCTGGCCGCAGTATTCTGAACTAGCTGTAGTTTTATTATAGACTTTTGGGTAATCCAGTAAAAAGTGAATTACTCTCTTTAGCAGAGGTCAAAGGTCACATCACCAGCGAGCTGTGAATGTGAACGCTGCTTTGTTCTCTCCTGCAGTTTTTTTGTTGTCTAGCCTGAATCACACACATGCATGCACATAACCCACACATGCATATATCTTACAGGCACAAACACGCACCTTCAACCCAGTTGATTTGTCACATCCCTTTTTTTTGTCTAACTGGAGGCAACAAGGATGAAACAGTACCAAATTCTCATGCTAAACTTGGATCAACTTGTTGAAGTGAAATTGAAAACGGAATTTCAGTCAAAATCCCCCCCCCCAAATAATAGCAGTGAAAAAGGTTTAGTACAGCACTCGTCCTGAATACTTTATAATTTTCAGTTTTGGGGCGAGAGCAGTTTTATCTTTCAGTGCAGAGAGCAACTAGGGGTTGGTCAGAGTAGAGGTGAAGCCTTCATCTGTTGGTTGGCTCCTCTTACTGTTACTAAGTGCCATGAAAGTGGTGATATGGGTGGTGCGGTGGAGTGGACAGTGGTGGTGCTGCACTGAAGCTCTGTGGCCTAGTTTACCCCAGAGAGCCAAAATGTCTCTCTGTCTCTGTCAAAGTCACATCTCTCTCCTTCTTTCCTCATTCCTTCTTCCAATAGGGTTTGTCCATCTTCATCTCTTCCTCTTTTAACTATCTCTGTCTCTCTCTCTTTTTGGGCTCCTCTCTGCCTCTCTCGCCCTTCACTCTCCCTCAGTGTCCAGAAGAAAGGGGTGGTGCATTCCAAAAGCCTGGAGACCGTTCCCCTCTTTCAGCCAGTGGCCCACAGAGTGACAGAGGAATTAGAATAAGAATAGCTGTCCATTCACCCCAGTGCCCCAGTGACGAGCTGGAGGGAGCAAAAGAGGGCGAAACGGAGGGAGCCGAAGGGAGGAGAGGAATGAAGGGGGTCCCGCACACTGGGTTCCTATTGGCCGGCGGTGTTCCCTCTGTTTTTACATCGCTGCCGTCAGTTGTGCTTTCAAGTTTGTTTTACACATTCTGGCGCACATACACACCACACATGTGCATGCACGCGTAAATATACACATTCGGATCCAGGGCCTGCACACGTGCACACCAGGATACGGGAATCTACACACAGATACACACTGTCAGACGAAATTGGCCAACAGAGACAGAGCGAGCAATTCTGAGCACGCAGTGCAGAGGAGAGTGAGGTGACCTGTGGCCGTGTGAGTATACAGCTAGAATCAGTTATTGCTAATGCTGGACTGATAATGAATATTACACTGTTACTGTTGTGGTCTTAGTGTTTTACGTATTTGTATAACATCAGCGGAAACTCTTTCTATAGTCTTGTGTTTTCGGTGGTTTAGTCTTGTGGTGAAGATTTTAGATTAAAAGGCGACATTGTGCTGTCACCACCTCTGTCAACTCTTTTTACTATGTAGCTGTTAAAATTTAACAATAGTGTTGTAGTTTAACAGTGCAGCAGGTGGTTTTTCAATTCCTTCGCAAATGGCTTGTGGCATAATGTACAGTTCATTGGTGATCATAATTGCTCATCTTCACGTCTCTGGGCAGCTTTTAGAGCTCATTAAGTGTAATGTAGGAAGGTTGTTTGTATTGTAATATTCAAAGAGGATTCGCAGTTCTTTGCAGATCTCTCCACTCAGACAGAGATTGGAGACTGTGCAGTGAGGGGCCCCTCTGCACCAGGGCTGTAGTGGTAAAAAAGGGTGGGTCTCCACCCTACCTTATCTCAGCTACTCTATTGCGAGCCCACGAGGGCCATGATGGATAGAAAGATGGACCTATACCCTCTACCTCAAAAAACAATCTTGATTCAAACACAATCTATATAGTCTTTATTTCAGTTATTCAAAATAACAAAACCAACAAAACTTAAATAAATAAATAAATAAGTAAAAATAAGTGAACATTTTGTTTTATAGATTAAAAATCTGAATTTTGTGTTTCTCAGCTGATTATAACTATATATATATATATATATATATATATATATATATATATATATACTATATAATTTCTTCTATTTATAACTAATTCTACTGCTGTGCAACCCAAATCACCAAATTACAGATATAAGCATAATCAAATATAGTTGTTTGGTAGTGGGTTGTTAAAAGATCTGTAAATCATTTTATAGCATGTAAAAAGTTTGCGTTTTGAATTTGGATTTGGAGTTACAGTTCTACCGTCTCATAACTTGAACATGTCTCTCCATCACCTGGTCAGCTTCTGAATCAGTTTCTGACTGTTTTCCGCCTTTGTCTTTTTCTTTAGATCTTGAATCAGTTGGACCTTCTTTTCTTTCCCCATGTTTCTTAGTTTTCACTTTTGCATCCTGACAGTGCATGAAGCAGCACTCTAACTTGCAACGTGTTAATTACAGCAGTCTTATTGTAATGAGTTGAACCATCAAGCTACAATTAACCAGCAACAAGCAAGTTAAACTTAAACAACATAAAAAGAAAAGCTCCAGCCAGCCTGCTCTCCTGTCTCACTTTGATAAGACAATAAGATTGCAATAGTAGAAAAAAGAGTTTGAAGAAGTGTTTTGTAGCATTCTCAGAATTTGTTCATATCTCAGGGAAGATCATGTTTTGCATAATGCTGTTGATCATGAAAACCATGTAACTCCAACACCTCAACTTTTCTTAAGATAAGAATAACAGCCTTGTTCTCAGCTTTGTGGCAATGCAATTTTTTAGCTAATCCGTTTATTTAGCGTAAGAAGCAGGATAATTATCTCAACCCATAAAGAAAAATTCTTTTTCTTCTTTTTCTGAAAAATTCAAAATCATAAAATGTCTGGTTTTCCTTGGACAGCAATAATTCATTTTTATTTTTCATATCCTGCCGGTGTACTTTGTCTGTAGGATGTGCATGCATGAACAGCGTAATCTCAATATTAGCAAGAACCACAAGTAAAACAAACTTAGTTTGGATAGTGATGAAGCAAAAGGTTTATTCAGGCTGTTATATGGTATTTGCATCTAAATATCAACAAAACAAATACCTTATTGTTATGGATGCAGTCAACAACATGTAAATCCGTTTATCAGAGTGTTGAGATGTTGTGCGGCCCCTCCTCAGTGCCTCTGCCTTTGACAGTGAGAGCGCGGGGCCACGTGGACCTCTTATTGCCAAGCTGAGTGTGAAAAATGCTTTCCAACAGAGACCTGCTTTAGATCACAAACCTGGATTAGTGAGTAAGGTTAAGCTATTTGAGAAAATCTTTAAAATTGAAGACATTTGATTTGTCATTTGTCAGACGACAAAGCAGTTCTCCCTCTGACTTAAATGACTTATTTAGGCTGCAAAAGCAATCCTGGCTGCGAAGTCAGTCTTTTCATTTAGTCTGTCCTCTTGCCTTCCTGTAACCACTTTTACTTGTCTCAGAGGTTAGATTGGTTCAGCGTGTGACATGAATAATGTGTGTTCTTGTCTGTCAATGTGTGTGCCTACTCACACACATACGCAGTGGTCTGTCCTATTCAGTGAGCAGATCTCTGTTTGTGCAGCCTGAGCATACAAGAGACCTTTTCTATCCTCGGTGTCACAACACAATCAAGACCCTTCTACCTCAGAGAAAACCCTTGAACTACTACACTACAGCGGCAATTGTAGTTTTTATCTTTTAAAGCTGCTTTGTGTAGCGTTCTAACACTAGCCATTACCACAGCACTTTGGAGGCATAGTACAAATATCATTTACTGAACACTAACAAGACCATTGATAAGACCTGTAAAGGCTTTTACCATCTGCTTTGATTATCGGACAATTGCAGATAGCGCTTAAGGTTAATGGAAAGAATCACTTCCAGTTTCTGGGAAATTTGTTGTCAATTTTGAGAAATGACTGCACAAACAATATCTCTGGTGTGAAATAGAGAAAGCCAACTGCGATGACCCTGGCCTGTTTTTTCTTCTGGCAGCTACACTAGGATTTTTTTTACCTTAGTATATTTTTTTAATGGATGTTCTATTGATTTCTTTGTCACACTCAAATGAATGTGTTCGCTTGTTACAGCCAGAGAGACAGCCTAGTGTCCATGCGTCCAGGCATCCTGATGTCCATTATGGCTGTGTACCTGAGCCTCCTCACGCTGGGTGAGTAGAAGTCATAGATCAGTTGTGTCTTTGTCTGTTTGGGGGTGTAAAGTAGATT
Source organism: Siniperca chuatsi (assembly GCF_020085105.1). Lineage (NCBI taxonomy): Eukaryota > Metazoa > Chordata > Actinopteri > Centrarchiformes > Sinipercidae > Siniperca > Siniperca chuatsi. Next base: position 3,371,820 of record NC_058051.1, read on the forward strand.
TTTGATTTGATTTTAGCATGAATTCAAAATCTGAACTGCTATTAAAACAATCTGCTGATCACGAAACAACAAGAAAGCCATCAGTTTAATCGATCTATATAATAAAGTAGTTTGTCCACCAGAGAAGAATACTGACTTGACTTGTTTACTCTTCTTGATTTGTTTGTAAGAACAACAATATATTTTTTTTCCCTTTGTCCAGACCAAATTAACCGAACTACAGGTGTGAAAGCGACCTTAGTAAAACTATAGAGGAAGTTGCATTATATCACAGAGCAGTAAGTAAGTTTGACCTTGCTTTCACACCTGTAGCTCGGTTCATTTGCTTGTTACCATTTTCAAAGTCCCTGTCGCTGCGTGAAACAACACCAACAACCTCTGAGCGAGCAACCAGCACACTGCAAATGGCAAGTTACCCTAGCCACGGAAACAAGCTAGCAGCTGTTACCTTTTCTTTTTATGGTGATTTAGCCATTTTCGCCTCCCCACATGCAAATGTTCCACCAAAACAAGTTCCCCACCGACACTATTTTGCAAGGGCACCGTCACTGCATCCTGGGCTTAGCGCTGCCCAAGACGTTTGTGGTGGTTTAAAAAAATACAAACAAGCCGGTGTGTTTTTTCCCCCTATACCAGAATGATAATCGGTTCAGCCAGACCTCTCTCCAGCGCTGGCACAGCGCTAAAACCAAGTGTGGAGATCGGTCTGGCTAAGGGAGACTATCAGCAGAGTAACAGTGATAAGTGTCAGGTTACAATGTCCGTGCTGCACACCTGTACACCTGTTCTCTGGTATCAAAAGAGCTTACAAAGAAATTACAGATTATGAGAATTTATAGTATTATTAGACTGCAAATTGATGGACCCACAAATTGTCATGGGGTATTTCGCACAAAGGTCCGAAAAGATACATCAAGGGCACCTTAAGGGCTTATCACACTGCACTTAGCCCCAGGCTAAGGGAGTTGTTAGCCTGGGGCTAAGTGAGCTTTCACACTGGCACAATCCTGTCACATTCCAAGTGAGCTAACCCAGACTTTAGCCTAGGGTTTGCTGGCCCTGCTCCAGCCAAGGATAGCTAAGGATAGCCCTGGGCTAAGAATATGCAGTGTGAAAAGCCTATTAGAAGGTTACAGCGCTATCTCGTGATATGAATAATGAAAGTGAAAATAAAAGTGAAATAGTGAAAAAGAGGTATCTTGTACAGCTACATTACGGGGGGTTACTGTGGGATTGCCACATGTCACACACTTTTTAATGGGCTTAATGAACTTTCAAAGTACACAGAGTTGGATACAAGCACAACACACCACAGTTTTAACTGCTTGTGAACCCTTGGAAACCCTAGGAAACTGGTAGGCTCAGCTGCAGTTTATCAGAGTTGATAAGTCATTACACATTTTTATATTGGACAGTTTATATGTGAGGACAAAAGATCCAAAATATATTTGTTTGTTGTTTTGCCTTCTCTGCTGCTGCCTTGTCTTTTAAAATTACACACACTGTAAATAGTAAAGATAGACAAGCCTAAGCTCATTGGCTATATTAAACCTGTCTGATATCACCTGTCATACATGTTCATAATCACATCATCATCAGTGTCACACTTGTTCCCTTTCTTTTTTAAAGGTACATTTATTTGTCATTCTACAACACAGGGCTGCACAATGAATGTAAAATCATCTCCATGTGACCTTTTTCTAACCTCAGCAGTGCAACGACTACTGTAGAGCAGTGTGAAAAGACTTATAGCAACAGGACAAAGTCTTTTTATTCAAAACAAAGCGTGACTTGCCAGCTAATTCCTCCTCAGTGATGCAGCAGCAGCAGGGTAGCATGTAAAATGTGGTAATTATTACTGAAGCCGGTGTGAACAGGCGTTCTGATCATACAGTATGTCCTCTCCTTCCGAGCCTTCAAACCCATCATATGTGTTGTTGTTGTTTTTGCCTTAGTAGACTCACAGCCAAAGAAAATCCTCGCAGACTTATACTCTCCCTGTACATTGTCATTAGGTCTAATCCATCATTATTTCATGCACGCTAATCACAGGATTGAGCTGTAACCACAGATGTTTGTACTGGATTCTGTTTACTTTAGGGAACAGGAAGTGAAGGTTTTAAGTGAGAATTTAACCCTCCTTCGCTGAGTTGATGCCGCCTTTCAGTCCAGTCAAAATGACGGGGTGGCAGGACCCTAAATAACAATAATAATAATAATTACATCATACTTGATTCACCACCATATAGAGAAGAATAAGAGTGCAGTGCTTGTTTGGTGACATTTCAGCAATGTGTTGCTGCTTTAATCCAGGACCTTAAGGATGTTGTCTGTAAACACATTCCCTGTGAGCGTTTTTATTTGTTATATAAACACAATAAGCAAACCAAAAGGCCTGTAATGATAGCACAATATTTCTCAATTAAAAGTGACAATATGCACTGTAGAACTGAGAAGTTTAGCACAATATCATGTAAATATTAATTGGCTTCCAAACTGGGCGTGAGTGGTGCAGAGTGGGAGCGGAGCACCACTGAGTGCCTTTCTTTTTGAAAGTCGGACTGCCAGTGTTCTCTCTCACTTCGAGGTAGCGAGCAAGCTGCGTTCAGATACAAAGTGAAGTGAATTTTCAGCTGGCTTTGACGGCTGCAGTCAAAGCCAGCTGAAAAGCTTCTTTCACCGTAATCAAATTTAAACATTTGTTTTTCCACAATCAAAATTTTAATTCAGTCTAAGGCGGCAATCCCTGTCGGTACAGATGCTTAAAAAGTTGGGACTGCACGCCTGCTTTCCAGTGTGGACATGTGTTGCACTGTGTATTAGCTTTCTAGCAGCAGAACAGCTCCATCCAACGCATGATGTTAAAGCTCCTGTGTTCATGCAAATGCAGGTTTAAGTTAGCTTGTAGGATTTGGAAACTGTGAGAATCTGGGGTATTTGTGGAATGTGTAGTTAATGATGGGCTACTGACAGCAGTGCTGGATCTGAAGCAGAATGGGCCCTCGCAGGGTTAACTGGTGACTGTGGGGCATTTTTGAAAAGGGCCACACACACAGGTGCACAGCCACTTTTAAATGTGCTTTGTTTAACTGGTCAGATTTGTCCTCTGGTCACCTTTGTTTCTGTGTTTGGGTGTCTCAGGAGACTTGACAGAAATGGAGAAATTGAAATGAGACTAAGTACATTAAACTTGCCTTTCCCAACTTGCCTACACACAGGTATCTGGGTCAGTCTCTATGTTAATTATTAACTAGAAGAAGTCTAATCGTGTGTGAGGGGGCGGAAACTGCCAACTTCAGTTGGCTTTAGTCCTGCAATATGTATTAGTGAATGAATGAATGAATGGATCAATGAGCGAATGAATGAATATTTAAAACAACAAATGACAGCCTCAATAGTGATGTCATTTAATATAATATATATATAATATAATTACTTTATTTATTTCCTTGGGGAAATTCATCTCATGATTAGTATTTTTACACACACACACACACACACACACACACACACACCCACACAGGTCTGAGCACACACTGAAACCTAGGAGTGATGTCAGAGCGATGGATCTGTACAGCGCCCTCAGCAGTTAGGGGTTAGGTACCTTGCTCAAAGGCACCTCGGCAGCGCCCCGGAGGTGAACTGGCTCCTCTCCAGCTAGTGTCCAGCTCTGTATTGACTGGTCCGTGCTAGACTTGAACCAGCCACCCTATAGACGGAACTACTGCGTCCCCAAATGGCACGAGAGAGACTACAGGTTACAGTTAGAATTTGTGCTTATAAATAGTTATAAATATAATATAGTAAAAAGTTTTCCATTTTTCTCTTAAAGTTTTCTTAATGAATAGACCAAGTGTTAAAAAATATTGGATAATTCCAATTTTTTATTTTGTAAGCTTCTAAGGTGCCCTTGACGTATCTTTTCGGACCTTTGTGTGAAATACCCCATGACAGTCGGTGGGTCCCGTGCCATTGTTGTGTCAAAGTCTGTTTCCCGGAACTGACCTGTTAGCTGCAATATTTTTCTAAATCAATTCTGGACCCGATCCGACCAATAATAATAATCAAATATACCCAGAGCCAGCTGCTGGCATAGGCGGTACAAGCAAAAAGGGGGGAAAAAATAAATGATAAAATACTGTACTGAACAAGTTCCCTGTTCCCCAGTTAATGCAAACTCAAAGCTTCCTCCATGTTTGTGTTGTCTTGATAAATTCAGTATTATGTCCATTTCCACAGCACAAATTCCATCAGTACAGCAAAGAGTCACATCAGTTGTCCCACTTTTTTCCCCTGAACGATGTTAAGCTACAATGAATGAAACTCAACACTTCTTGCTGAGTTTTCACATTAAAATTCTTGCAGCCTTCCTTTTATATGTAGGCATTTGATGTGAAAAAACATCAGGAAGTGTTGAATTTTGTTGACGGCAGCCTAACTGATCAATTAGGAGTACAGCAAAGAAGAAAGGACTGAAATTAGAGTATGAAAACATTATTTCTGTCAAAAAAGAGAAACTCAGAGCAGCACAGTGTTTAGTATAACAGCTCTGTTGTTCTGATGGAATTAGTGCTGTGGAAATGTACATTATACTAAATTTACCATGTGAGCGTTTGTAGTAGGCTATTGGTGATTCCACCCCCCTCAATGTTTTTGAACCTGGCCTTTATTTGTTCTTGCTGGCCAGACCCCCGTCTATTATTATTTTCATATGAGAATTTAGGGAATGTTCACTTCCATTTGTGCCAGCTCAGACCAACTCATTGGCAGAGGCGCACACTCAGACAAAAGATGGGGTAAATACAGAGTGGTATTTTGCATATACCTGGTTTATGTTAACTAGACTTTAAAGACAAAAATAGGCTTTTCAAATGTGCTTAGATGGAGTAGAACTGTAGAGTATCAATTAACTTACATTTATAGTTTGCACAGGGAACAGGCTAGAATGGATTTTGGTGCCAGCCTGTGCTGCTCCACACCTTTCAACATTTCAACATGCAAATGCACTTTACAACATAGATAAATAGATAATAATAATCTTAATGTTTGAGATATCCCCCAAATTTGATTCTGGGGTTTTAGGGGGTTCTTGGAGTTAGTTAACCAACGGAGACCCACTGTATTTTCAACACTGTTTCAGGCAGAATCTGACTCTGTTAAGGTAAATTAAGTCAAGATAAGATTAAACAAGCTAGGAGTAGGTTAAAGTAGTAGTTTAAATGAATTACTTGTGTTGAAAGTAATAATGGCTTACACTTTAATCTGCTCCTCTTGATTAATTATTGATATATCATACTGTAATAGTGATTCAGCCTGTATGCAGTTCCTAAAAGCTGTCACAGGGTGTGATGTTTTGGATGTTAGATTAACATCATTAGTTAGAAATAGCAATGAATGATTGCAACCATGGCTGAACAGAAAGAGAAAAGAATGCCATCTGCAAAACATTGAATTCCATCAATAGAAACTCCAAAGAAAAAGACCTCACAGTATTAAAGGACATTCAATGACTGACATGTGATCTCTGAGAAGTGCAGTGTAGAAACTCCACTTATCACCAAAGATGAAGATGAAACAAAACAAAACCTGGATCTCAAAGCTTACCACTTGTTATTGACACTGATAACTCGATGTGAAAACCCTCAACATGCTTTGTTTAAATTCCTGCCTCCTCCTGCACTGCTGTTGCACTTCCAACAGAAATGTTGTATGTTGTCCTTGTATTACTAATTCAACGTAGATTTAAGATGGGCAAGAATTTTATACCATGCGTCCCTTTGAAGCCTTATTGATTGGCCTTTAGTAGAAAGAACATGTGCGTACTCTAGCCTACATACTGTTTGTGTGTATACATGCAGAACTGGAGCGTGTGTTCGCATCGTTTGCGTCCAGCACGCTGACACCTGGAATGTTTTCTCTAATGAATAACATTTTCCTCTCTGTCTCTGCATTCCTGCCATAGTGCTGTATACAGGAGGGAGACGCCCCAGGGTGTCTTTACCTGTGACTCTTTGTGTATCTGCTTTGTGTGCATGTGTGTGTATGTTACATTGCCACGTGCTACACTCTAATCACACACTGGTAAACCAGCTGGTGTCAAACAACATCTGTGCAACTGGCTTTACTTCAAGTCACACTCAAGCATCTCAACCTTGCATTTTATTTTACATTCAGCAGTCTTGCACAAAGAACACAGTAACTATGTTTGTTTCAAAAGATTCCCACCAGGTTCACCATTTTACCAGACAGCTAAATTCTCAGTATAGAATAGCACCCCTAAATTAAGGCTGACTGCCTGTAAAAAATGGCTGGTAACTTACCAATACTTAACTGGTGGTTGTTGTTACAATATGTTCCCACTTTGGCTTTACCCCAGTACCTCAGCCATTTTAGTTGGAACCAGTGTTATTGTTTAAAGTGTCTTTGCCTGCATTTCACAGCAAAAATATAGTTTTTCCTCTTACTGGCTGTCTTGAAAAGTCTTGAAAATAAGTTACAAGATTGCAAGGAATGAAAGTACACTACCTAAAGTAATTCCAGTTTGGAAGTGCCTTGCTGCTGCAATCAGATCCGTGCAAATACACATTCTGCCGTTCTCCATGCTAGTCGGGGCAGGTGAAAACCAAGTAAAGGATATGTTTCCTACGGCCCACACAGAGAGGGGAATGAACACTACTGTCATGTCTCAGATGTCAGAAGCATCTTGAAATCTTTGAAAAATGAGGCTTTCACATGTAAGTGTGTGCCTAGATGATGGCTTTGCCTTGTAATTATCAACACAAACAACATTGGTTTCTGTTTCAGCAGTGTCTGACAGATTAGAGAAAGCCATTAGACAGAGATCTTTTGTGAATGGCATACAATATAGTAGCGACATTCCATGCATGTGTGGTCTATTTCAAGACAGAACACAAGCTCAGTCACTAATAAAACTGAGGGTAAATTATGACTACTGAGTAGTACATACCTAGACAGAGTGTCGGGAGAGAATGTCATAACACATCTGGATGTTATGACCAGTGTGATAAACTGTAATAATACAGAGCAAGGGTAGCTCAAAAGTTGATGGCTGAGATGAAACCTTACTTAACAACAAAACAAATTTGGAGTCACAAATCAAAATGAAATCATTAATGTGGTAACCAGCAGTATGCTAGTTTCTCTCATTTTGGCGACATCTTTGGTGAATTTATTTTGGCTTTTTCATAAAAATTAATTTAGTGTTGTGCTAAATTTTCCCCCCTTAAAATATGTTTTATCCTGATAGTTTCCTATTCTTAAAGAAAAAACCATCAAATCAGAAACATCAATTAGTTCTACTCGTCATTAGGGTATATATTATTATACTTGCAATTTATTAACTCTTTTTTTTTTTACTTTGTAGTGACAAAAACGAGGGCACATACCAAAATGAGAAAGATAAACTTTGATGGAGTATTAGGGTCACTTTTAGAAAACTTAATTCAAAAATGAAGCCTTAATATGTTGAGGATGAAGACAAATTTACAAGAAAAAGTCTTAATATTTTTAGATTATTTTCATAATATATAATCTGAAAAACATTATATTGGAGACACAAACTTTTGCACAGTACTGCACAGTACCAGCAACTTGAAATGCATTCTTGTAAATCTGTAACAAGAAGATGTGAAAAGAATGTTGTAATGGATTACAAATCAAAGTTGAACCACAGCTGTATTTCAACCTTCCTGAACTCCCAAGACTGCTGGGAACTTGACTGAGTCTTGGTTGAGTTTCTTATTTCTAGTTACAGTCCAAAGTCAGATGAAATACCAAAACTGTTGTTTTTTGTTCATGGCAGGAAGATTTCCATGTATTTCATGGTGCCTATTATAGGGCAGGTTATTTGACTAGTGAGTGAACCCATTGCGTAATGTCATACCTGTAAAGTGAGTTACAGCTCTTAGTCAGTTATGTTTCTGTGTTCTTGAAGAGGTTGTTTGAGTAGAGGGGTAGGACCGCTGGGCGTTATTGTTGTTATTACAGCTTTAATAAAGACACACACAGACATATTTATAGTTTTCTACTTCTCAGAGAATTTGTTTATTAAGAAAATTTGTTCTTTTTGCATCCTTGAGTTTCTGTATTGCAGCCCTGGCTTGTGTTTTATGTTTGGCCAGGGTGTGTTTGATCTTTATCTACAGTTCATAGGTTTGCCTTCTAACCCATTTATGTGCAATTCTGCATGTGCACACCTGCCTACAGAATGTGTGAATATGTGTCTCATTTTACTGTAATCCTTCTTTAAATTTGCTATATATTATATACATGCAGTAACAATAGCATTACAGGTTGATTGTGTGCTGTATTTTCTGGCAGGTTTATCAGTAGAATTGCTAACGATGTCAGTCAGCCATTGTTAATGCCTCACAGGAATTCAGAAAATCTGCCTCTGTTAAATCTTTTACTTGAACTGGAGCCAAGAGATTTATACACACATAGACATTTTGTGTGTGTGTGTGTGTGTGTGTGTGTGTGTGTGTGTGTACAGAAGAATTTTGGCCTTTTACATAAAATTATTTTCAGTATTTCATTTTGTTGTACAAAATAGAATTCTCGCACACTAGAATCTGCACACTAAATATATTCATTATTTAAGTTTTTGGTTTTTGAGCGCAGTTTTGCATATTATCATGAAAAATAATCTATTTTATTCCAAAATCATCAAATGGTACAGATAGTGGGATGATGTATTTTGTTAATGAATTAATTAATTACTTTGTTGCATTACTTAACACTATAAAACTAGATCAGAATGACTGAAAAAAGTGTTTAAAAGGCTAAATCATACCCACTTATTTGAACCACAGCCTACACTCCACAGGCTCAGATCATCTCTTATAACTGCTTAAGGATTCACCACTCTTTGTATATAGGAGGGGCCCAAAGCTGCTAAATAAACTTGTTAGAGCTAATATGCTGCCTGACCCCAAACAGACTTTGTTAACACCTATAAGATGGAAACTACCCCTGTGGCAACTGCAGAGTGTCACAATACAACAAAAGAAAAAACTTTTTTGCCATTCAAGAACAAGTAAAAGATTTTCAATCATTGGTGTTATCACATGTGGCACAAAGACTGTTTTTATGTTGAAATGTCTTTCAACATTTATCACTGAGAAGATTGATACGTTTATCTATTTAAACTATGGTAATATGAGGTATGACGGCATTTTCCTGATGTTTTTCATTGCATCATTGTTTTATGGAGCATGCAATTGCCCGTATGTTTAAATGTGTGTTTCCCTTTTCATTGTCTCATATGTTACATTTGTTGTCCTCCATATTTGTAGCCCACACATGCCATGGGGCTACGATACCCTTCAATGTGATCTTGTCACAGATGTTTTGCATTGGGGATAATTACTTGAATGTATATACACCTAATAACCCATTTACACAAGATGCAGAAAATGTGTAAATGCATTTGTCTCTCCAAGATGCATACATGTTTATTCATCCCAAGTGTAATTAGCCTGTCAGTAAGCGCTCTGAAAATAACTTCTCACAGTGCCTGTCCCCATTATGACGGCAGCTGAAGTTACTCTGAAATTAAACCAAATCACGGAATTAGCCGTTGTCTCCCTCTCTCCAGTAATTTAAACACATATAATCAGTCAGGAAGTTAGATTCTAATCATTCCAGTTGGGCAAAAATTGTGGGAACATAAGACTGAGCACCAGAGCATGCATGCTCAGGTAAATTTTACTTGATAAACAAAAGATCACAAATCACTAAATTAGCTCCATATATATATATATATATATAGTTATAATCAGCTGAGAAACACAAAATTCTTGCGACAAATAATGAGTGTTTAAGAGAGTCATCTATTTAATGCATATACGCAGGTCTTTTTAAGAGCGTGCTTATGATTCCATCTAAAACCATCTGTGTCTTTCCAATCATGCCTCAACATGTTGCTGCTCTCAATATGGTTTCATGTTCATTCAACTGCTGTATGTCACAGACTCTGGTGGTTGGTTTGTAAGCTCACTGTCAATAAATGGTTAAACCTTGATGTAAATATCCTGACTGAACTGTCTCTACCCTGTCTTAATGACTTTCTGAATTTTGTTGTAAAATTGGTCCATCAACATAGATTTTCTGTTCTGTTTAGCTTTACCATAATTTACCTCATTGTCTCCCCCCCTCTTACTCTCTCTCTCTCTCTCTCTCTCTCTCTCTCTCTCTCTCTCTCTCTCTCACATAACCCTGATGAGATCTGTTATTCAGAATCAGTGATGCAGAGAAAGTGTTTACATGGGTGAGGGAGAGAGTTTGAGGGAACAGGACCAGAACATTTTAGAGAGTTATAATTAATGTGCTTCTTCTTAAACACCTAAGTCCATTAAGGCAATTACTTTCTTAGATGTCAGGCAGTGTCTAAAAAGTTATATCACAACATTGATTTTACTATTTATAATCCACCATGCTTTGTGCAGCCAGACATGCTGTCTATGAGTCTACTTCCTCTTCTTTCTGCTATGCTGTGTAAAACCAGGCGTTCACCACAAAGTGCATATATATATACATACATATACATATATACACACCCCTCAGTTGTTGCTACACCTGTGAAGCTTTGCGTTTTCGCAAGCTACTGTAGGTTGTAAGCTAATTAGCTGGACATGCTAACAATTGTAGCTTACATTAGAGCAGATAAACACACTGTTTCCCAACATTCCTTACAATTTTGCTCTTGTGTTTTTAGTTTTGGAAACAAAGACACCACCCTCTAAGCTTAAATGCTAAGTATTGCTCTTACTACAGCCCCCTGCACCTTGCTTCAGCATGTGGGGAAATACAAAGCCTGCCCTGCCTGCCAAGTATGATTGCACAATTGCTGTGCAGGGGAAGTTTAGCAAATGGTCAAGTGCAGTAACTCCGATATGACATGAATGCGGCATAAGCGGCATGTGTCTTTTTGTGTGTTGAATTGAAATGGAGTGGACCACGCACAACTGCCACAGTGCCAGCCAGAAGCGCACCCATTCTTATTAATACATAGAGTCTGATCACATCACGTAAATACCAACATGGCTTCATCCAGCGCAAAAGTCTAATTAGCCAATAAATAACTAAAAACACAGGGGTACTGGGCCTTTAAAGCATGCTCCATTTTTGTGTGCCAGTAATGTCAAGAATACTGTGGATTCTTATGATTCTTGAATCAAGGGAAATTTAGTTTGAAACAAATTAAGTTATCAACCCCCCTACGTATTATTACAAATTTCTGAATTAAATGACTTATTATGATGAGATGTTCTGACTATGTGCACTTCGATTAGTAGATTAATTATTGTTTCTACCCTCCATCCCCTCCACTTCCAGCTCTCAGTGTGTTTGGACAGGAGCTCCCATCAGGCCCTCATGGCTGCACGGAGGGAAGCTGTTACCCTGCAACAGGAAACCTTCTAATTGGACGGGCTGTCAACCTATCCGCCACCTCTACTTGCGGCCTGGACAGGCCGGAGCACTACTGCATTGTCAGCCATCTGCAGGTAAGGACACACATGAACACACAGTCAAGGTCAAATATAAAGCTTCAGATTTGAGCTCTGAGTGTAAAAATGGGAGCAATGGGTAATGATGGTTGATTTTCCATTCATACCTTATCCATACCCGCTAATGACAGGCTAATCATGCACATTATTCTTTTCCTTCATGTGCACCCTGTATCGCAGTAGATGCTGTGATTCAAATGGATTTTTCACAGTTGGCATTTTCAGTCAGTTTTCACTGCTTCTAAAAGTTTCTCATTCAACTAAACTCTTAACACCATCTCTCCGCACCCCACTGCACCCCCTTTACAATACCTGACATCCTATAGTCAATGCAAAGAGAAATGGGATGGTTTGTTTGTTCTCTCTTTGATGCATTCATCCATCTTCATCCTTCAGTCTCCACTCTTCCATCTTCATTTGTTCATCTGTCTGTTTGTTTGTAGCTGGGTTTCCATGAGCAAGACCCCCCACTGCTACCCAGCCTTTCAATATCAGGCCCCAGGTGTAGACACAGAAGTCAGCCAAACCTTAGTCACACACACACACTCTCCCTCCATCTCTCTCTCTCTCTCTCTCTCTGCATCTCTTTCTCTGTCAATGTCATAACTGCGCTCTTTTTACCTTGAGGCGCTCTCTTTGACTTTTCTCTTTTTACTGTCTCCATTTTTGCCATTTCCATGATTTCTGGCTTCTTTCCTTAACAACATCATTCTCAGGCTGGTGACACACCACAACACCACAACTAGTCTGAGACAGTTGGACACTTTAGTGAATGGAAGTTTTTGACTGTAGTGTAAATCACTCAGTGAAAGTTGACCACAAGAAAGGACATCCAGAAAGCACACTTGATGAGAGCTCTAGTTTTTAAAGTTTTAAAACGTGGCCAATGTGATTTCAGATTTTGGTTCATTTTTGTTCTCAGTCTTTACTTCATCAACATTTTTCTGTCACTGATTGAGACAATTTGCCACAAACGTCACACCGCTTCTTCTCAGAGTCATAACTCAAACACACAGACATTATACACACACTGCTACAATCCGCTGATCTCACTCTTTACAGTGAGGGTTACTGAGGCCCAGAGAGGGTGTAGAGAGGGTACACAGAGGTGTAGATAGTTTAAAGTTTGATGTTCCGATTTTCAGTGAGATTCATCTTCAATAACCTTTCATCAGATTTTACCAGATTTGTTGTGCAGTGCAGGATAAAATGGACTGATGTTCCACGCGTTTTATTTTTGCCACATGATTCAATATTGAAGCCTGGGACTCTGAAAATCTTGCCCAACTTCACCGTAGATGGTAAAATGATGAATATGAATTTAGGGACCGTGTTAAAAGTACATGCAAATTGTCCAGGAGAGCTTTTCAGATTTTCGTTAATAGACTTCTCATTTTTTTCATAGACACTTCAAACCAACTTAACATTTATCTGGGCCTCCTCCCCATTATATACACAAGCTTCAGTGTGAAAATTCATGCAAACTAGACCAATACTATTCTGACTATTTAAATCCTCCTGTTCTGGTTCCACTGTTCATTTCCACCTAGACGACTAACAGTTACACAGCTTTTATTTAGACTCTTACTTTTTTGAAGTTGGAGTTCAAGCACAAATCATTCTTTGCTATTTGATTCATTTAAGTACATGGTTAACACATTATCTTGAAGCTAAACTTACACATTGATGTATGAGGAGTATAAATGGCAGCAGAGAACTATTTAACATAGAGAATGAAGCCATAATTTCTATCAACTTCCGCTGTAGGCCCTGTCCACTTCCTGCATAAATCTAAATACAGATATTTTTGTGAAATAAACAGATACAGCTATAGATACAGATAGTAGCTTTTCGTTACACCCCTAGTTCACACCTGTGTGAAGCGAGACAAAATGCTGTTACAGTCTCTCCTTCACCTTCAGTATGCCGCTCTTGTTTTAATTTCTGCCCTACATGATACGACTCCTGACATGTTCACCATCAAGTTGACATTCACCTCTCTTGCATCTGTACACTCCATGCATTTCCGTGCATCTACATGTATGTGCCTGCACTTCTATTGCATCAGGGCAAGAATATTCAACAGTGTCAACTTCCAGGTGAACATGATTGACATTGTCTTATTGGTGAGAGGCCCTCTACTAGAGTAACGTGCAGGATATGGTGACAACCTGTCAAACCATAAATCCAGGTGCTTTCCAGAAGCTACTTTAGAGGCCCACACCAAACATTTATCTCTCAGCCTTTAAATGTCCAGAAGTTCATCAATCATTTGTGTTTGACGTAGGGTCTCCTGGTTTGGTTATTTTGTTCCTTGTGAGATCGGAATGCATAGTGCGTTTAGGGAGCTGCTGCCAAGCCAATTGTGTTGAAGACCTTTAAAGGGGTACTGGTTTGGCCCTTAGACCCACCTGGTAGAGCAAAACAAAAACTTTAACTTTAGCTCTTAGACAAGCTCCCATGGCAAGAGAGAGGAACAAGAAAAGTGAAGAAGAAGATGGGAAAACAGGGAATGAGAAAAGGTCGATGACAGGAGACATGGAGGCAATAGAGAAAATAGCGAAAAGTGTGGCAGGAAATTGAGAAGGGAAGGGAAATATCAGTTTCAGAGTTGTAACTGAGCTGGAAAGGAAACTGAATGAGGTAGGTGGGGTGTGCTTTTTTTTTTTTAAAGCCACCATCGTAGTGTGACAAAGAAGTGTTTTCAAATCCAACATCAGACTTACATCAGTGTATTGTTGGAGCAGAAAGCCTTATAGCTGAGCTGACCAGGCTTGACTAATGGGAGATAAATAAGAGCCAGAGGAGGGAGGGAGGGTCTTAAAGCCACACAAGTTTACCCCGAGCACCAACTGAAGTTTTACAGTGTCCTTGAAAGAGGAGAAAGAGATGAATTTAAACTTTCTGAACAGAATTTAAAGGCTTTTTGGATAACTACTTTGTTTTTTGCTACATCTACTCCTTTAGAAATACCTGAAATCTTGCTCTTGGACCTTAATTCCTGTAAGCACTATGAAGGTGCAGCGCATACTCAGTGCTTTTACAGAAAGGCTCTCTGATGATGGCACAGCATTGCATTAGGATGGATGGGCTTCTGTGCAGAAAGGAATGCCCTTTTCAGTAGCTGGGGTCTGAGATGAGGGTTTGGGCAGATTTCTGCTGGGATTAGGGAGGGTAGGTGAAGAAGGCATGCATGCATGTAAAAACACACACATTCACTTACATGTACAAGTGGGCATGTGTGTACATGTGGTCACGCACATATACATACATCCACACACACACACACACATCACTTCCAGCACGCTTTAGGCATTTCTTTTCACTTCTCAGCTGAGTCTCTTTAACAGCCATGTTGTTGTTAGCAGCTTAATCACCCTTGACAACAACCTAATTAAGAAACGCTGCCCTGGAATCCACTGTTTCTCTGTGCCAACTTACCCTCCTCTGCCTGTTTAGCCATCTTTCCCCCTCCCTGCTCCCCTCTTTATGGCTCCCTCTCAAATGCACCCCTTTTTACCCTCTGTCAGCATCTCCCTCGCTCTCTGCCAGCCCCCTTCTTTGTCCTTCACCCCTGCTGTGCTGTTTGAGACCCCTCTCCACCACATACCCACTTCTCTCACCTGCACCTTCCTTTCTCTAACCACCCTCTCTAACTTCTAGTACACCCCTTCATTCAAGCCCCTGCGCTTGGCCTTGGTCCCCACATTCTTGTATCTTTCCCATGCCCTCTGACTTCAAGCTCTTCCTCCCCTTCTTCTGCCTCGTCAATGTCAGCTTTTCACCAGCTAACTGCATTTTCCCTTCATTCTTTCTTCATCTTCCTCTTCCGTTCATGTCAGTGCCTCACTGTGCCCTTATTGCATTTCTCATCATTGATGCTGCAGATGCAACAGTCATGTTAGTCTGTAGACCCTCTGGATACCCACTAGCATGAGGTTTTGATATTTGTGCTGTCTTTTGTTGACTCTCTATTGTTGAATTGTTGCATATTTCTTTTATCCCTTTACAAATTACTGTAGTCGACTGAGATCCTGTTGAAGATTATAGATTGTTAGCCACAATAGTGGCGTGGCGCTAGGAATGGCAATGTCGGTTGGTCAGTTGGTCCACCATTTTGGCCCAGACTGAAAAATCTTAGCAAAAAGTTTGCCATAAAAGTTTGTACAGACGTTCATGTCCATATTAGGATGACATGTAAGAACTTTGATGATCCTCTGACTTTTCATCTAGCGCCATCATCAGGTCAAAATTAGTAGTTTTCTAGTACTTTGGTTTATAACCAAATACTGGCAAAAACAATGGCATTCCCATTAGACACGGCTGTACTTAGTGTTTAGTGCTAATTAGTAAATGTTAGCATGCTAAACCTGGTAAATATTATTATGTTGACATTGTCACTGTGAGCATGTTAGCATGCTGATGTTAGCATTTAGCTTAAAGCACCGCTGTGCGTAATTGCAGCCTCACAGAGTGGCTGTAGACTCTAAGTCTTGTTTTTTGCCCTTTATTCTTATCCTCACACTTGCCTCCATCTCTCCCACTGTCTTTCTTTCTCTCATATGCCTCCTCTTTTCTTCCCCCTCTCTTACTCCTTGCTTTCTTTTCTTTGCCGTCGACCCGTTCTTCCTTTTTAATCTTGACCCAGTGGAGACACAATCCAGTCCCCTCTGGCTTTTGTCCCATTCACACTGGTATTGGCACACATTACCCACATTATTTCAGCTTGACAGATGAAAGCCCTAATCTGAGGAAACAGCTCTATCACAGGAGCTTGACTGACACTGTACAAGACACAACCTGTGTAGACAAAATGAATATAAGCAATAACTTACTGATTGATCCATTTCACAGTACACTGTAGGTGTTTGTAAAGAATTACAGCAAGTTGTTTTAATTGTTTTCCATGTAGTGTAACATCCACAGGTGGTTTGTTACACAGCTGGTTCATTCTTTTGCGATTTTTAAGTAAAATAAAAAAAACTCAGCTAATTGTTTTTATCACAACTCTAATTATTTCTTCATAATCATATCTAAAACATCTGAGCAAAGCTTTCTGAGTCAGCAACTTTCTCCAAGAGTAAATGTGTGTTTTCTGCCTCGACAGGAGTCAGACAAGTGTTTCGAGTGTAACTCCCAGCATCACTATGACCCGTACCGCCACAGAAACAGCCACCGCATCGAAAATGTGATCTACCTCATGGACAGCAATGGAGACAACACCTGGTGGCAGTCTGTCAACGGTGTGTGTGTGTGTGTGTGTGTGTGTGTGTCTGCATCTGTGTTGTGTATTTACTCTATAACAGTACACAAGAACATGATCAGTGTGTTCATTGTGCTGATTGCCTCTGTCCTCCTACATCTATGAGAGTATATGTGTGCGAGGAATATGTTTATTCTTCTTGTTGTTTTGTTGAGAGTTAAATCCTGATGGTAAAGAACTTGTACATTTTACAGGGATTTTACAAAATCATTAACTGTAAGTCGTAGAAAAGGTTTCAGTCGTAGTCATCTGGACACTGTTTTCAGAATCAAGACGTTTCAGCTCCCATCCAGAAGTCATTCTCAATTGTGATTCATTCATTCATTCATTCTACGACTGAAACCTTTTCTACGATGGAACACTCCTGGACGAATGAGGGACTACACCGTCTTATTAACTGTAAGTCTATATCCAAATACTTGAGAATGCTGTTGAGATGCAGTGATATAAGGTAAAGAGAAAAAGTACCTTTTTACTGCAGTGTAAATCTATGTCCTCATAGGAGTAATATCGGAAGACTTTGATATTTCTTGAAGGAGAGACAAAAATGCAAAGAAAGATGGTAAAGGTCTCCTCCAGTCACTTAGTCAAGCAGACAGTGACTTTAGGAGACGAGACTTGTACATCTTGTGTTGTTATGAGAGTTATTTCCTCCACAGGACAGGAGAGTGTCAGCATCAGACTAAACCTGGAGGCCGAATTCCACTTCACACATCTCATCATGAAGTTCAAGGTATGCGCACTTTTTTGCATGTACTATATGGGGGGTGCCAGTGTGTAAGTGAAAAGGTGACAATACTGTATGTGCTTAAGCATGTCAGGGTGCATACTTGACTAGGTCTTTGTTGTGTACATTGAACTTTGATGGCTGCATTCCATCATCCTACTGTTAGTAAAGAAAACATGAAACAAAAGGTCCAGATCCATCAGTCTGACAAGAAGCTGTCATCTGATCACAAATGTCACAGATATTTCTCATATAGCCTATAACTTATTGATTGATGTGACCTGTATTATATTCATACATAAAATACAAGCCACACTATAATCCCCACGTGCTATTTAAAAAAGAAAATCACCACATAACACCAAAAACCCAAGGAGCTGATAGTTGATTTTAGGAAAAAGGAGGCAAAGACACACACCCCTGTCTACCTCAGTGGAGCTGAGGTGGCACAGGTGAATAGTTTTAGGTTCCTGGGAATCAGCATCACAGAGAACCTGACATGGTCCTCTCACATCTCCAGTCTGGTCAAGAAAACTCAGAAACGGCTGTATTTCTTAAGGAAACTTAAGAAGGCAAAATTCCTGTGCCAAGTTCTTGTTAACTTTTACAGAGGAGCAATAGAAAGCATCCTGACTGGAAACAACACATGGGATGTGCACGGCC